>NC_088172.1:19970282-20611584 GCF_028769735.1 Zonotrichia leucophrys gambelii | reverse complement strand
AGCTCCACATGTGCTAGCAGCTTGCTTCCCTTGCATTATGGTCCCAGGGCTCTAAAATCCTTTAAACATAAATAAAGTTAAAAGATGCTCAGAAAATACAGATTTGCAGACCCAGCAATCTGATGTTTCTGAAGAACCAAAGGAACGTGAAGACTCTGGAAATGGGATCTCTTTTGCCAAAGGAAAACAATGATACTATTTTATATTTCTACACCTTCCACTCCAAGACACTTGACAATATTTTAGCATTTAGCAAGAGAACACACCTATTAATGAAAACACTATTTTTGCCCAAACAATAAAATGGAGATTAAATTATATTTTAAGAAACAAAAAGATCTCTTGTTCTAAGTTTGCTTCCAAGACCTGACTGTTTGACTGAGATTTTTACTTAATCACACTAAATGATGATAGAAAGAATATAAAATTTTTATTATTTGAGGAAAACAGGAGTTAGATTGAGTTGAAATGACACCAACAAAGTATATTTCAGACAACTTACATTTGAATTTCTGATACATGTGACTTTTAAGGTGCATTCATTAAGTAATGTATCGTACCCTACATTGGGTAATGGAGTTATTATTTCAGGGGTTTTTCCCTCAAAATTAAGTTCAGTTTTATGAAGTACTGAAATAGCTGACCAATGAAGTGATTTCAAATACAAAACTTGAATGAAGTGATACCATACCAATTGAAGTCTTTTTAAGTCAACTCTGCAATGCAGAAACTTTATTATACCTTCATACTAATCAATAGAGCATGCAAATACTGACAGTAAGGACTATTAAAACAGGCAAAGAAGTTTTATGGGATTCATCTTAACAACTACCCACTTGAAAAAAATCAAGAAAAAGGTAATTATGTAAATTTCTTATGATAATTAAACCTGAATTTGTATATTCAATAATTCACTCTGTCTTCACATATCAATATTGTACCAGTATACAACATAATTCACTTTCACAATGTGATATCAGATGCCTCTAGCTATATTAAATATGTAAATTTAAAAAAATAAGTAAATTCAAAGTCATAAATTGATTCCTAAAATATCATCGCCATGAAACAAAATAAATAATTTTAGCTAAAACTTTAGCTAAGCGCATTCATACTTCTTTTTAGGCAGAATCTTCCTACACACAAGCAACAACTCTGAGCATAGGAAACAAAAGTTTATTGGCAAGAATGTGTTAACACATTCCTCTTGTGAAGAAGAACTTATCAACTTTATTGTGAACTTATCAGATTACAAAGATTTGTTCAGACCGCGTGCAGAAAAAAATCCTTTCCCCATTTGTGGCAGGATAGAGGGTTTAAAGCACAAAGAGAAAACAATGGAACAGTACTAATGATCAAGGCCCAATATTAAAAAAACCTCTTCCTTTCTGTTCTCTGTGTCTTGAAATGCTGAAGTTAATAAGCTTTCATTTTGGCAAGGTCTTTATGAAAAGAAGGAGAGAACCTATGATTAATGGGTTGCAGCAAAAATAAATAAATGAGGACAAGATGATACTGCGAAAGTAAGCTTGAATAGGTAGCAGAAAGTTGCCAAATAAGCTGAATAGTTGAAAACCGCCTTTTGTAAAATGAATCACTCTATTCTTTATTAAAAATTTAGAAATTAGTCCTTTACTTAAACATTTTAAAAATATAGTTAAATTATTGCACAAATTATTTTATTAAATTATTGTTGATTTTATTAGGTAAGTTACTTCCTTAAATCAATTGGAACTATACCTCTTATTTGACACTGCTGCAGTGCCAGAGGAAAAATCTTGAATCTTGAAATATATCACTGCATGGTATATTATCGATGATTTGTAGTATAATGGAGTCCTAGGACAACTACAACACATACTGTTCTTCTGTTCCTCTGCTCTTTCTCACCTTAGGAGCATGAGAAGTGCAATTTGAAAATAAGGATTTCAGAAGCAGCATTTTAAAGGGAATTCAGAGTTCATGGCTGTGGTTTTCTATTTTTCTCATGGAATTCTTCTATGATGATTTTTTTGGAAGTAGAAAAAAGTGTCCTTTAAGTGTTTTGGGTACTTTAAACTTGACTTTCCCTACAGTCCACATCTACGTATATTGGAATTCACCATTGCCTCATACGAGTCTTGTGATTTTCCATTCCCTCCAAAGTGTCCTATTTGGAATAAATTTTTCAAATAAAGAAAGGTTCTGAAAGCTTGGTTTGTAAAAGATCCTTTTTTTTCCTCTAACTCTTTGCATGAAAAATTCTTTCTGTCTATGGAATCTGTTTGAACTTTTTTGTCACTGAATCCTAGGCTTCTTGGAATTTTAAAAAAGACCATAGTTGCCTATAATTTGTAGAGTTGCACAGACTTAGTTTGTGTCCACTCAAATGCATTAACTTTCCATTTCCAAATGTCTCTCAAATATTGATTCATAACACTCATGTTTACAAGATCCTCTCTCCTAAAAGAAATTATGTATTTTTGTAAGCGTATGAGGCAAGCATTATTTTGGCAGATGGGGAAAGATCATGGGTAAGAAATTTGAAATAAGACCAGGAAAAAGCGTTAGGTAAAACATAAAAGGGAGCATACAGGTCCCGGGTTGATACAAAAGTAATTTCCATAGAAATTGTGGGTGGATGAAGACAAAAACTTTAAGAAACCTTGGATTGAAAAGAAATAGTAAGATACAGATAAACTGTAGAGACTGCGAACAATGGGCAAAGTGTGGTACTCTCACTGCACTTTGTGCCTTTCTAACTTCAGTCACTGCTGTGCAGCCACTATCACAAAACCTCCTTTAAGCCATAGTTTCTGCTCGTGTTACAAGGTCTTATTTACGCCTCTTCTAAAACAGTACTGAAAATCTTAGTCCTTGTTAATAAGATGCTTAACTGTTATCAAGGTTGAAGTTCAGTTTGCTAGACAATTGCATCCATTTGTCTCCATTCACTGTCATCAAGGCTAGGTCACTGTAGACTGAATGCTGAGATTGACTTAATTATAAGCTAGGAATTCACATGCAAACGTCCCATACACCAGCCCAAAACTGGCCCCTTTTCAATCTGATATTAGATACTCATTCACGGATGGAGTATAATTTTTTCATTTTATATGTAAATAACTTGCTTTTCTTCCCTAACTAGAGAGTGTTGAGTTATTCATGGTAATGTATTCTTTCATCACTTTTTTTCAGAGTGGCAGTTTCTTCCAAACTTGGAACATCTCACAGCAAGCAGAGAAACCAACATCTTTTTCACACAGCATGATATTAGAATATTTGGCTAAAGGCCCTAAAACATTAAAAAGAAACAAACAAACAAACAAAAATCTTATTCATGATCCTTGTGTTTACTTGTTATGCTCAATTTGTTCTTTCATGCTTGCAGCTCACAAAAGAAATTTTGATGGCTTGGTGTTTTAATGGCCTGGTGTTTTATCTTTATAAGGAAAGGGAGCCTTTTCTCCATATATTTCCAATGATTTCTAAAGGAAAAAAACATGAAGCTATGTCTGAGAGAGGTTTTTCTTGTAAAATGTCATGCTTCTCAGAGCCTCACATTCAGTATGCTGTGGAACATTTATTGAAGGACTGCACACTGTAAGGTTTAACCAAGCAACATATTCTTTTGCTGTACAGAGCGATGTTAAGCTTATTCAGTGACACTGTTTGAAACTTCAAGGTTACTCTGAATTTTTTTAAAATGTCTTTTTCAGTACTTTACCTCTTTCAAGATAAGATAAGTTAGGAAGGTATAATATTGTAAAAAACTCTTTCCTATTACAAATATTAAATAAAATGATGTGCAACACAAAAGTGATAGGTGTGATGTTGATATATGCACAATAATACCACAACTTCATAATTTTGGACAAAATGTAGCAATCTAATTAATGTACTACATCATTTGTTGGCAGGTATTACGATTTTGAAAGACATAACATAGAAAATCAAATGTGAGAAGTATTAATTAAAATCTTTATTTCTCTACAGTGGTTGTGAAATTATGGTTTTACTGTGTGAAAGGATGGTTGCTTTACTACTGCCCTGGATACTTTCTAACTTGGCTGCACAGGTTTGTCTCAGACATCTGACACCATGCAATAATTGTTCTCTAACTAAAACCCTGTGAAATTAATTCTCCAAAGTACTCATAGAATCACAGAATGATTTGGGTTAAAAGAAATAGTAAGGATCATCCAGTTCCAAACCCGTCATGGGCAGGGAATCTTCCACTAAACCAGGCTACTCAAATGCCTTGGACTTTATTAGAAACATAATTTTGTTTAATATTACTGTTCTCTCTAGTTAACACTTCTGTCATTAAAAAAAGGAATATTTACCTTAAAAAGCAATTTTCTTTTAAAATCATTTGCTTTCTGTAAAGCACCAATAACTCTTCCTCTTTGATACTTGAAATTATGCTACTAACAATGTATTTGTACCATAGTATTTGCTCTCCATCATAAGACAAATAGTTTTTGTAATTTCTGCTATTAAATATTGGGCAACTATCTTACCTTTAGTGAAAAAAATGCAGAATTTCAAAAAGGTATACAAATGTTTCATTCATTGTCACAAAGGAATATCTGAATAATTTTCTCACATACAGCAGCCTAAATGCCAAGAAAAACCCTGTATTTTTAATAGAAAATCTAAATCAATTTTATGATAGAAAATTTATAAACTGTGAGATAAAGGATGTTGGTCCTCTTTACCTTGAATCTGGGAACATATGATCCCTGCATAGTTCTTTTGGGAATCCCTACTTCATTACTTCATCCCCATGAACAAAGCAATGGTCTTGTCTCATTTTTCCTTCTGAAGAATGCTCTCAAAACACCAAACTGTTACAACTTTTAAGTATAGTAAAGGATAGTCACTAATGAGATTAGGGGATAGAGTGTACCCTCAACAAATTTGCAGGTGACACCAAGCTGAGTGCTGCTGTTGACACACCTGAAGGACGTAATGTCATCAAGAGGAATCAGAATCTCATGAAGTTTTAACAAGCCCAAGTGCAACGTGTTGCACCTGGGGTTGGTCAGCCCTGATATCAATCCAGGCTGGAGAACCAACAACTGAGAGTAGCCCTACTAAGAATGATCTGAGGGTGATGGTTGATGAGAGGCTGAGCATGCCCTGGCAGTGTGTGCTCACAGCCCAGAAAGCCAACTGTATCCTGGTCTGCATCCAAAGCAGCCTGGGCAGCAGGGCAAGGGAGGGGATTCTGCCCATCTGCTCTGCTCTGGTGAGGCCCCCCTTGAAACACAGCATCCAGCTCTGGGGTCTGCAGCGCAAGAAGGACATGGACGTGTTGGAGTGAGTCCAGAGGCGGGCCACCAAGATGATCAGAGGGATTATATGAGGAAAACCTGAGACAACTGAGTTTGTTCAGACTGGAGGTTTTGAGGTGGCCTAATTTCATCCTTTCAGTATCTAAGCAGAGCCTACAAGGAGAGTGGAGAGAAACTATTTACAAGGGCATGTAGTGACAGGACAAGACAGAACAGCTTCAAACTGAGAGTAGATGTAGATTAGATACTAGGAAGAAACTGTTTATTGTGCAGGGGAACAAATTGCCCAGAGAACTTGGGGATGCCATGTATCTTCAGTAAAAATTTTCTTCCTAATGTTCTACTGGAACCTCCCCTGGCACTGCTTGAAGACATTTCCTCCTGTCCCATTGCTGGTTGCCTTGGAGTAGAGGCCAAGCTCCACATGGCTACAGCCTCCTTTCAGGTAGTTGTAGAGAGTGATATGGTCTCCCCTGAGCCTCCTTTTCTTCAGGCTAAACCCCCCAGCTGCCTCAGCTGCTGCTCCTCGCAGGACTTGTGCTCCAAACCCTTCACCAGCTCCACTGCCCTTCCCCAGACTCGATCCAGCCCCTCAATGTCCTTCTTGAAATGAGGGGCCCAGAACTGAACACAGGATTTGAGGCCTCACCAGTGCCAGGTAGTGGGGAAAATCACTTCCCTGGTTCTTCTGGCCACGTTATTCTTGATAGAGGCCAGGATGCCATTGGCCTTCCTGGCTACCTGGGCACATACTGGCTCATGTTCAACTACTGCCAACCAGCACCCCCAGGTGCTGGGCCACTTTCCAGCCAGCGCCCTTTTCTTCTGGGCCACTTTCCAGCCATTCTGTCTCAAATTTGTCTCATTAATTTAAGAATTATCTCAAGTACAATAAAACAAGGAATGAGGGGGAGTTTTTGGTGAAAAATTTCTAATAATTTACATTAAAATTATCACCATTTTATTATTTATGAGTTTAATATGCATACTCTACTTCAGCCAAGAGAAGCCCATCTTAGCAAAAAAGATAAACAGGCTGTCTAATATAGGCATCTATTATTCTCATTTCATTGCCATTTGGCTTTTGTTTCATGATTCTCTAAAAACAATCCAGCAGTGCATATGTGTATGTGTTGGGGGTGTGGAAGATAAACAAAAGATTATTTTTAAAATTATCTTGGTTTCTGAAAGAGAGAAACATATAAATGAGGTTTGTAGACAAAAAAGAAGGTTTAAAGTATGCTATTCCCTGCCTGATTTGAATAGGGCCTATTATCAAAACTTCTCTTCAAACTGCCTTATGATCAGAGTCAGTCTCATTATATGGGATTCTCTTAGCCACTGGTTAGTTAGCATTCTTAATGAATTCATTGAGTTTAATGGAGATGAGAATACATAGTTTTCACTCAAATGCAAATATGAACACAGGAATAATCTGGGATGCCAGCAGGAGTATACTTTAGACTGAAGTGGGAAAAACACAACTGTCAAAATCCAAGGTCCCTAATAATGTCAGCAGATACTCTTGTGAACACAAACAGTATGAAAGCCGGGGAAAGTCTCCAAGTAATATCGGAAACTGCAAGATTATGAGAACACTTGTCTACAAAATTTGTTTTACAAGAGAAATTTTTTGTGTGTGACTGGATGACAGGGGAGACAGTGCTGAACTTCCGCTGTGGAAATTCAGAAATGATGGACTGCAGAATTCCTCTCAAATGCTTGAACATTTCTGATGTTCTATCTGTCCCATGATCACTACATCTCTGTCTAGCACAGAGTGATCCTAAACCAGACTGTGATCATACAGTCAGTAATCACAAGGCTCAGTTAAGGCAAGCAGGTAATTACCAGATGACATTAAGAGAACATGATTCACAGTTTAACCTAATTACATGCATCAGAAATATGATTACTACATTTTATAAAGGTTTTTCAGTCCCCTTTAATTTGACAGCTAGCATATAAAATATGTTTCTCCTCTCTAAAACAAACAAGCATCAAAATGTCTTCATAGCACATAGGTTATGGATTAAATAAAATCTACCACAGTTACATAGAAATTATAGAAAATCCCACAATAAGGATGTACAGCAACAAATCAAAAGGGGACAGATTTTGACAACTGGACTTCCTTCTCATTGTGGAGTCCAGCTTAAAATTTTGTAATGGCTGTAATTTAATTATTAGTTTGCAGCCAGAATTTGATCAAAGTGACTGATGTCTGACCAAGGACAGTTGCAATAATTATTGTATACACAGTATTTAGGAATGCTGATCAGCAGGGCTTTCATACACAATCATGTCAATTCAACATATATCATTTAAAACAAAACAGACTTATCTTTTCAACATAACAGAAGATGCAGAAATACTAATATAAAATTGCTTAATGCACTCTGTATGTGTAATATATGTTTAGATGGCAGAAAATAAAGGGCAGCGATTGTCTTCACTCTCAAAATTTAAAGAATTTAAGAATGAAAATTTGTTTTACAATGAGTAATTGAATTAATGTTATCACATGTTTAGTTGTAAAATTGTTTGTTTTGGAACCATATCCCAGCTCCCATCTTCTAAGTCCTCACTTTCTAATACTTTTGATAGTACAGTATTACATACAAATGCATCAAACCACTGCTGACACTTATACAGTCTCAGTTTCAAAAGTATGGAAGAGGCAAAGAAGCAACACCTATATGTTTTTCAAAGATGTACTAAAGCCAGTGTCAGATGAAAAAGGAGATCTAGCTCCAAGAGGAAAAAGACATTGAGCACAGATATATTTTCTCTTTTTCACTATGTTGAGTCTCACATGCATCTTACCATGCTGACTTAACTACATTTTAAAAAAAGTTTTAAATAACTGATGATGAATATTACAGTATACATTCAAGCACTGCTTTTCTTTCTTAAATGAATCTATTTTTTTCCTCCAAGAAATAACAGTTCCTTAAATATGAAATAGAATTTTTTAGGTGGGAGTTCCATAGCTTTGGAGGGAAAAAAAAAAATCTTTTTTGGTTGGCCATCATTTAGTATCAACCTAAAACCTGTAATTATTATGACCTATATATGTCCTAATTGGTGAATAACTAGCTTGCTAGTAAGACTCCTTATTTTACTTTATATTTAATACAACTTCTGTTAAATCTTTTTAGTATTTAGGCTTGCCAAAAAAATTAGAAAGCTTATGATTTTGAATTGGGAAGCTAAAATTTTGAGAATAGGTATTTTACCTTTTATCCACATGAGGGGAAAAAACCCCCAACACTTCAAACATGAGTTTGAACCCTGTATTGCACACATAAAATATCTTTCCTTCCATTGTATTCTCTTTTCATGTTGGCAGAAACTATTTGTCAGCTTAAGGTGATCAGGTTGTAACTTGATTTTTTTCCTTAAACAGCTATGTAATGTATGATGAATCACATTTTATCCCTGTACTAAAAATTTTCCTCTTCCTAATAATAGGTGAAAAATCTTAGGAAAATCTGATTTAAAGAAGGGCCACAAAGATGATCAGAAAATTGGAGCACCTCTCCTACACAGACAGTCAGAGAGAGGTGGGATTGTTCAGCTGGGAGAAAGCTTTGGGCAGACCTCAGTGCAGCCTCCAGCACTCCAAGGGAAGAAGGAAAAGGACTTATAAAAAGGAGTAAGAGGGAATTTTTATACAGGAAAGAGTGACAGGATAAGGTGCAATGGTTTTGAACTGAAACAGGGGAGCTCTAGATTAGATATTAGGAAATTAGTTGTTGAATTCTTTCCTCAAGAGGGTTTTGAGGCACTGGAACAGGTTGCCTAGGGAGGCTGTGTGTGCACTACCCCTTGTAGTATTCAAGCTCAGTTTGGATGGGGCTTTGAACAACTTGGTCTTATGGAAGATGACCCTGCCCACTGCAGAGGCTTGGGACTAGGTGGTCTTTTATGTTTCTTCCAACCCAAGTAATTCTGTATTTTATTCTGTGATTCTATGATTAACACAAAAAAGGGAACAGTGGTCATTGATGGGCATGTCTCCTGGCAGGAACTCAGTAATAATTGTACAATATACAGTAGTAACTTTTCTTTCCTCCTGATATGTGAAGTACCAGAATGTTCTGCTGAAATTATTCAATAATCTTGTTTTAAAAGTTTGAACACTAGCCTGTTACTTTGTGCTGTGTTCTAGGTAAGCTACAGCTGGAAAAATGCTACTTTACAAACACATATTCTTTTCTTCACAGCCACAGCCACCAGCTCACACACACAAAAGTGTTCTATACTTTGTAGGAAATGATGTGCAATAAAAAGGTTTAAAAAAATTACATATGCCATTTTCATGGGGAAAGAAAAAAGAAAAAAGAACTTTAAACTGCACAAATCTCTTGCTGCTGCAGTGTCAGCAGTTCTGTAGAAAAGTCAATCACCCCATCATTGCTTCACTGTTCTCTTGACCCTGGAGAGATGGAAGACAGAAATGGTTTCTGAAGAAACAATCAAAAAATAAACAACAAAGAAACAGAACAAAAATAAACAAAAATTTAAAATGTTGCATACATGATAAATCATGGTTTGTTAAGGTAAAAGAGATTTAATAGCAAGTGAGAGCTCAGACTTCAAGTATTACCTCTACACTTGGATTATGATGTACAGAATATACATATGGTTTATTGCTTGCTGGAGACAGGGAAAAGTGAATACTGTGAATAATTCATATTTAATCCCTATTACTGCTGCACAATTCAAGAAAGCAGAGGGAATATATTGCTATTCAACACACATTTTATACATTCTTGTCAGAAAATTTTTTGTAAGCTGTATTTTAGTACGTTACATTAGCAACTTTCATCATATGCATTACTGCTCCATTAAAACAAAACTATTTACTTCAACTGATATGAGTAATAACAAGCAGCGTCTATTATATTATTCGTTAGGCTGCAGTAAAGTAAATAATGCTTGAAAGGCCTGAGAAGCCATGAAGGGAAGTAGACATTTTAAAATCACTTTCCAAAGAATATACATAATGTATGTCTAAAATAACTGACAGATGTGCATACAAACAGTAAAAAAATCACAGCTGCATTTATGCGTCTTGATTTAATATATATGTAAATAATTTAATTAGCAGCTTTGCTGTGTGAGAGAAAACCAAATTGTTTGCAATCATTATTAAAAGTTTTTTAGGACTGTTTTGGAAAACCTGAAAAAGTTTTTTTCAGATTTTATCCCACAGGTCTGTAACTAACTCTTAAGTAAACTAAGTGTGAGATACTAAAAGAGTAACTTCTACTGACAGATATTGTAACACAGAGATTACAGCATTTACCTGTATTTGACATAGACAAAAAATGCACCCTTATGGTATAAACTGAGATGGAGGCAACTGCACATACAAAGTCTCAATTCACCACATTTGTAAAATTCATAGTTCTGTGTCTTAACATCCAACTTACATCCCACTCCACCCCACCTCTTCTGCAACAGAGGCATTTTTCTGTTTATTGACTCCTATTATGGTTTCCCTACACCTCTCTAAGAATCCCCTATTCAGGAATTCTGCATATAGAAAAAATATATTGTAACAAGAATTATGCTTAAATTAACGAGCATTTTTCAGATGTAGAAAATAGGTATTGCAACCAACCTAGGAAATTACTTTTGAAATCCATAAACTCTTGAGATATCTGTTTTGAAGTTACTTGTCTGTGGCAATGTATCTATTGGCAGTCAATAGTCACTTTGTCAGTTCCCATCTGCCTTTACGCTGAGCCTCTTCAGGGCTGACCTATGTCTCTATGTCTTGTTGATACATTTCTCCTCTCTGTTTAAAAATACAGCCATTTGCTATTTTATCTGATATATATGACAAAGAAAAAAAAGTCAAAATAAATATTTGCTAGCTCATAGATTACACTGAATTACTGAATATAATGCTACCTAAGGAAATGACCCACAAGGAACACATCTGAATAATAACTGTTGTTTCAAAATGCAAGTGCACCTCACTTGCATGTCTGCTTCATTCTTATGACTTCTACATGCTGACAATTAACTGCATAAAAAAAATTCCTTAGAATATTAAATGCAAATCAAAAATATATTTTGCACCTTTTCTCAGTTAAATTAGAATGTAGCTATATTTTGAAATCTTCCTCCATCAACTGATAAAGCAATATATTTGCTTTAATGTAAGTTTCTTTCAATAATATAGAACTAAAATATTTTTTTTGCTTCTAATATATGGGGAAATCAATTATCCAACGTCTTGTTTCTCTGTAGAATTAAGACTACATTAGGCAACAAAGCATTATCATAACAGGTGCCATTAGACTTAAAACTTCTTTTTATATATCACAAAACCATAGTCATAGAATTCCAGGTGGGAAGGACCCTCAAGAATTTTCTGGTCCAACCTTTCTTGGCAAAAGCACAGCCTAACGAAATGGTCCAGCATCCTGTCCAGCTGAATCTTAAAAGCATCCAATACCAGGGAATCCTCTATCTCCCTGGGGAGATTTTTCCAATGGCAGATGCTTTTCTTTGTGAAATAATTTCTTTGTGTCCATTTGGAATCTACCCAGAAGTGACTTGTACCCTATACCCCCTAATTTTTCCATGTGACTCCTTGTAAAAAATGGGAATCTCCAATTTCTTTGTAGCCACCCTTTCAGTACTGGAGCATGGTGACAAGGTCTCCCCTTCCCTAGGCTGAACAAGCCCAGTTCTCTCAGTCTTTCCTCACAAGGAAACTTCCCAGTCACTGATCATCTTTGTGGCCTTTCTCTGGACCCCTCCAGCCTGTCCACGTCTTTTTGTATAGTGGGAGCAAAACTGAGCACAGCATCCCAGGTGTGGCCTGACAAGCCCTGAGCAGAGTGGGACCATGGCTTGTTGATCTCTGCTGGTCGCTGGTGAGCCCAGCACCGTGCTGGCTTTCTCTGCAGGAGCAGCACACTGGTCACTCACAGTGAGCTTGCTGCCCACCAGGACCCCCAGGTCCCTGTCCACAGAGCTGCTCCCCAGATGGATAGATCCCAGCCTGAGCTGCAGTCCTGGATGAAATATATGTATATGGATATAAACATACACACTATAAATCTATCTGTATATAAATGATACATTGTGAGTAAAATCTTGGGTTTTGTTCTATGATCTTTACAATGATAAAAATAAATCCATTGTAACAATCTTTTAAGGACAATTTTGGGTCGCATGTCTCAGAATTACACAGAATTTCAGAATGCTAAGTTGGATTTTTTCTAGAAAAATAGGAAGATGTAAAATTGCATTTGTTAATACCTTATCCTCTGTTTACTCTATTCCCACTAATGCCTTAATTCTCAACACCAGTATATGCTTTAATAATGCACTAACCAAAGTTCATATACATGCAATCACCCCTGTTTTTCTTCTTTTCTTCACACTATTAGCCTAAACCAATTTATTCCTTTGCCTAATTATTTAAATATAATTTTATATGGGTTTCTAGTTTTTTTTGGTTTTGTGATCAAGAAGTAGTGGAAGTATCCTGGTGCATATTTAGCATACTGAAAGCTCCTTCAGGCAGCACAACAAAATAGTTAAACATACTATTTATTTTTACTCAATTTTGCCCTAGCAGCTGAAAAAAATACTATCCAAAGTATGGAGTGAGCAGTACTTAATTGTTATAGTTTGTGGTGGTGATGTAGATACACAGTTATTTTTAAGGAAGAGCTCCAGATTTGGCACGATGGCTAAAGAAACACAATTACCCAAAATGTAGTGGAATATTTTAACTACGGGGAGAAATAAATGCATGCCCTGAAACACAACTTCCAAGATACTCTCTTGCATCTGCATGCTGTCAGCTAAAAGACCAATACTAAAATTTTCCAATATTTGCCAAAAGAATTGTCTTGAAATGCGTAACTGCAGAGGGATATACGTGTGAATGCTCTTTGTAAAACAAAGGGTATGACATGGGATATGAGAAGTCAATAGAAACCTGTCATTCAAATTCTGCTGTGCTAACCTCTGCATGCTGCAAAGGCAACAAATGCTTTTTTCTTCATAATTCCATTTGTGAAGGTAACTGATGGCAAATACAAGCAATGAGAAATAAAATATCTGCTTTATTATAAAATATCTGCTATATTAAACGATTTTCTACTGAGAGATTAGTACAAAACAAGCAGGCATGTTAGATAATGCTAATAAAAGCATTTGACAAAAAAAAAAAAGAAATATTTCTCCTTTTTACAGGTGATACAAGTATTAAAGGTCAGTTAAGTACAGTAAATGATGCCCACACACTGCACATCTAAACTGTTGGTAGCTGTGTACTCCCTTCCAAAGTTTTCAGAACTTTTTGAACTAAGTAAACAATCAATCAGAACATTGTTCCTGTCAAAAATATCCAGTGATGATACTCACTAAAATGCAGAACAAATTGGTGATGCTCCCACATTTGTTTTAGCACTATAGTATAAATCAGCAGCATATAAAAGGGTAATCAGACAACAGAACTGACAGCAGTGTTTTACAGTACTCAATAAATCTCATGCCTGAATAGAAAATGACAGAGCAGCACTGAAAGCGCTGTTTGCTTTCCAGCTCTGCAGTCCAGATCCAGCAAATGACCGAGGAATTTACAACAAGACACCAATGAAATTAATGCTTCAAAACCTGAAGTTGTGAAAAAGCTTCAAATCAAAAAGCTTCCATAAAGCCTCTTCATGACTTCAGTGGTATTTGGAAAGATAAGACACACCAGTTTCTGACCTTTAAAGATCCCTGACTGCTTAACAGAGAAAAATTTCAATTTTGGCAATGTCAAACAATTTATGGCTGAACTAATCTCAGTAAGAATTTTTTCAAAAATTGGTGACTGGCCCCTTCAAGAAAGAGACTCTTGGCAAAATCTGAATTCCACCAGCAGAAAAGTAAAAAAAAAATACTGAAATTTTGGAATACTTCTGTGCTCAGGACCTTCACCAAAACTGACCTTGGACTGCGTAAATTTTAAGTACAACTGATGTTATTGATACACCAGCTAGGGCCATAAAAGTCTGAAATTTGGATTAACATCTTTCTCTGGGAAATGTTGGAGCACTATGTCCCCTTGGCTGGGGATGAACCAATATATGTTCTAACATATCATCAGAACATATACTCAGGAGAGAGAAAGCAAGGTAAAGAGACAGGCTGACAGAAAGAAATTGGGAAAGAAAAAAGGGACCTTACCTCACTTTTAAATTGCCTTGCTGTGGTTGTCCATCGTAAATTGACAAAATATCAAAATCTTCCTCGAGGGCAAAAGTATGAAATGACAATTGTATCCTGTTACGCTCTCCTGTGATAATGATCCATGTGCAGTTGGCATAATTTGGATAACCATGAGGAAATCCAGGGCTTTCTATAGTACCATTTGGTCCCTGTACTAAGCCTCCACAGTTCTGACCTGAAAAAGAAGAAAGGAAAATTTACAATTGGTTTTCTTTTCTCTCACTCAGTATATATTCTTACATAAGTACCTATATGAAAACGTAATTCTAAAATATTTTTTCTACATTACAAACAGTGCATAAAATTGTATTTATACCATTCTTCCCTTCAGATTAAAAACCCTCATAGCTGGATTTTCTGAGACACTCAACATCTTTTTATGCATTGAATCATTATTTAAGGTTCTGTAGTATTTACAATGTATGACTTATTCATTCAAATGTGAAATTTCAGCATTAGCTTTAATGCCATAAATTCAACAGACTGACAGTTCTAATGTCAAGAAAGTGTTCAAAACTTTTTGGCAAATGCCATTTTAAAAGTTTCTATATAAGTACAGAGTTTCTGATGCTCTGAAACCTACTTTAACATGAAGAGCAAAATGTAGACACATTTAACATGCTTTGTGCTGCAACTAACCAAGATTTCTCTACTTTGAAAATACAGCAAAATAATTTCTGTGGTATAATATTTGTAGTTCCATGTGTTTTGTGATAAAAAGTGGGGGTTTTTGGTCTTTTGGGTGTTGTTGTGTTTTGTTTTGTTTTTTGTTGTTTTGGGGTTTTTTTGTTTTGTTTTGTTTGTTTGTTTTGATTGGTTGGTTGGTGTTTTATTTTGGTTTTGGTTTTTTGGGGTTTTTTTTGTTTTGATTTGGCATTTTTTGTTTGCATTGGGTTGAGTTTGGGTTTTTTTATTATTATTATTCTCAAAAAATAACACTAAGGGTTTACTCAGCAGGCTTTTGTATCTGGTTTGTATATTCTACAGACCTTGTGAGAGCATGATAGCTCATTAACGGGAAGTCCTCAGCACGAAACCTTGACTTACAGTGCACACTGTTGCTAGTTTCCTACATGATTTTGTTAATTCCCCACACAACAGCTCTAGTGACTCCAAGCTGGAGAGAAGCCTTAATGAAATATTTGAACAGAGAAAAGTATAAGGACATTCTGTGTACTGTAATGCTTGGATTATTATATGCACTTTAGGCGTTTCAGAACAAGTAAAATCCCGTATTTTATTGTTACACTTAAACCAGAAGGATATTTTTGACTGAAATTTTGTTTTTAACTTCCCAGCAGTGGGTCTCTCACACTTAATCTTTCAGAGAAATGCTGTCAAATTTTTGCAGGAGGTTTCTAAATCTTAACAAGATGGATTTAATAAAAGGGATTTGGTCCTAAAACTAAAGAACTAGTAAACATTTTTTACTTTTACTAAATTTCAAATATAATAACTCTAATGAAGGGATAAAAAGGCTGTGGTGATTCAGGATTCAGGCACCTTTAAAATAAAAATCTTCTCTGGTATACCTATCATGTGATTCAATTTAACAAGACATCTTTATTGTTTGACAATTGCAAAGAAGGAACCTCTTACACCATGAACTTAGCATGAATGTTTAAGTTATGTAGTGTTCACTAAAATTTATCAGCATGCTTGCAGACACTCGCAGATGCATTGTATCCTTCTTCCTACAACCGCAGGGGAAATGCCATACAAATGCCACAAACAATTTAAAATAATTTAATTACTACAGAACTGATGTTCTGAAAACAGAAAAGGAAAATTATAGTGACAGCCCACCACCCTGTTACTCTAACCAGCTACTTCATGTCTCCAGCATTGGTTTCAGTAAGTCAAGTACCCCTTGCAAGCTGTGCTGCACAGCAGCCTTCCTACCACTTGGGTGTGAAAGGTTTGCACTGAAAAAGGAGTGCATCCTAGCAATTAATCTAAAATCTGTCAAAGACAGAACCCCACTTTAGGAGCAGATATTTGTAATTCTAGTGTATAAAGAATACAGTATACCATATGTAACTGCATATGTAAATGCAGTGTCTGTATTTCTGACATCCACGGAGACAAACAAATTATGTTCCCAATCTCTTTGGAAATCCTAGAGCTGGCTAGAGGTAAAATTTTTTTAACCTTTATTTTTAAGCTTTAATAACTTTATAGTTATACTGTTATAAAGTTTATAATATAAACTTTATTAACATTTATTCTTAAACTCCATATTGCTGGGGTAGTAAGTGAACCCTCACAGCCCCCACACGTCCATCTTTAGCAGCTTCCTTACACAGACTCTTGTTACCTACTTGCAGAAGTTGTCAACTGCCAATGATTACTCCCAGTTTTATTCCAAAACGTGTTTTGTACTCCTATCTGTAGACACAGGTTATTGTGCCTCATTATTTTGGAAAACAAACAGACTTTATTGAGGAATAAGGGATAAAATGTTTTACCACTGTTTAACTTAAGCATTTCTTACAACCTCGAGACCTTTTTTTCTCCACTCTTTTTTTTACTCTCTTGTATATGTATTCCTCCAGTACTGAAACTATTCATACACATATTGCCCATTCTCCTTGTACCCCAAAAAAAACATGAGGCAAAGGAGAATCATAAAGAAAAACAATTACTGTGAAATGCTATTTAGGTTTGTTCTTAATTTTATATGCATATAAAAACATATACTTATTTACTTGGTGTTCAGTAAAAAAACAAGTAAAAATTCTAGGAGAAATTTAGTACACAGTTACCTCCCAGAAAATTCATTGCTGCACACACACAATTTCAAGGAAGATTTTGCTTCTGTGTAAGCAATACTGAAAGAGGTTTTAAGAGCTATACAGACCCAGAAAAAATCTTCTAAGTCTGTCCCTGCCTAGTTAAGATATAAGCATGTTTACAGAGCAGAATGTAGAAAAAAAAAAATGCCACCTGCTATCTGTGTAATACCTATTTTGTCAATATATGCAAGTTCTAAAACCTTCAGAACTCTCAAATGTTACACCTCTTCAAAAGAGTAAAATTCAGCATCAAACCACTTAAGAGAGATTCAGTTGGAGGATATACTTGGAGAACAGGAACAAAGAGACTTAGGGTGACAGGTAGCAGCAAATTAGATAAGAATTGAGCATACATAATGCCACAAGAAATAATGCAGTTTCTGATTGCAGAGACACCACAGACCAGTGAGATTACACTGATGAGATTAGCTAAGATTGTTTTGTTTCTTGTATTTTAAGAGAAGAAAGAATCATCAAAGTAAAGAAAATAAACACATCAACAGGAAAATGTAAAAAAATATCAGCAGAGATTAAGTGGTTCTGCTGGGCTGAATGTAGAATGAATATCACTGAATACACCCCATAAAGGTCTCTTCCTACATTTTACTTTAGTTTTGGCCTTTGTTATTATTTTTCTGTCATACACTGTCTGTAAGAGGATATTTCTGGACAGCTATTTTTACCTTATGATATAAAAAGTGTGTTTTAAGAAAACTGATACTCTTGTGTTGTTGTTGAAAAATATTTAAAGTGATAATATTTAAAGTGAATAAACAGTGTTATTCTTTTTTTCAAAGTTACTTTGTGTATCCTGTACCAGTCCCATTGCACCTGCTCAGGCTCAATATTTCTGTTGTGATCCCTAAGTGAGAGCCAATGAAGAAAACAAAACACTGTAATTTTGCCCTAAATACTGGTGTCAAATGGGTGGGAGAATCACTAGGAATCAGTATAATTTTAATAATGCATTGCTGTAAGATTTTGAACAAACTTCAAAAATAAAAACACTTCCTAAAAAGTCTGATTTTTCTTTTCCTGGGTCTTTAGGTTTACTATCTCATACTCCCCCTACACACACTTCCCACCCTGTTTACCATATTCATTGATTCTTTTTCCTTGTTTGTTTCAAGTTTAAAATGCTTCTACCAAAAACCATGCAAAAAGGAGCACTTCTTTTCTTGTAATTCATAAAGTAGCCTGTGGAAGACTAACATGTATGCATATACATATTTATACAGTAATAATTGGAATTTTTGCAGGATACATGTATTTTGAACAAGAAAACTATAAAATGCATCAAAACTAACTCTAGTAAAGTCAATGCTGCTAAAGATATTTTGATCAATCTTGATAATGAAAATGAAGTCATGTATATTCTTATGACTGTAAATAGCACCTTCCATTCTGCAGCTACAGAGACAGAAAATATGTCAGCAAGATTGGATCTTCCTCATTCCTTGAAATAGTTTCTTAAATGAATTTGTTGTAGTAGTAAATTTAATAAGTAAGAACAGCTGCATTCAGCCAGATCAAAGGCTCATTCTGCTCAGTACCTTTTCTCCAACAGCAAGTCAAAGGAGAGAGGACTTTGACAAAAAAATATCCCTCCCATTCTTGAGCAGCATCTCAGGAATTCTTAAAAAAGTACCCTTGTCTTTCTATTTAATTGTCCTTGATATTATAGTTCTTTATAAACTCATCTCTGAGTCATCTTCTGAGACTATACTAACTTCTAGAGTCTTTCAGGTATTGTAGAGGAAATCCTAAACCACAAAAACACCCCTTTTCTGTGTTTTTTCAGCATTTACCATCTGTTAGGTTCATTTGAAACCCCAGTAAGTTTATTCATGAAAAGAGAATACACAGATGACCTTTTCCTATGCTTTCTATGCCACTTAGCATCTCACTGACCTTTGTCATGTTTCACCTACTTTTATTTCCAAGTTCAAAAGTTTCGTTTCATATTGTTCTTTGCACCTAAGCAATTTTGTTCCCTTTCTATAACCATTTTGATGCTATGTTATACCCTACATGAGACAGGGATACCAAAACTTCTTTTAATATTCAAAATGTGCATGCATCATTTACACGGGAATAATTTTAATCCTTTTCCTTCTTCTCCCACTAATTTCATATTTTCTTTTCTAAGGAGTAGCTTGACATTTTATATGACTATGGATTGTAATTAAGATTTTTTTCTCTGGAATCACAGTGAGGCTGTGTCATTTTACATAGAAAAATGTGATTTATTAGATTTCCTACAGTTTATTACTATGTACATCACATCACATTGCATTTGTCTACTATGTATTTTATCAACTGCCCCAATATCCCCTTACTTGATCACATAAGGCTATTTTTTGTAATTCTTCACAATTGTTCCTCATTTCCATTAACTCATCAATTCCTATCATCACAGTCACTTCACAGCTCACCTCTTTTGTAGATCACTTATGGGAGCACTGAACACCCATGCCAGCACAGATTTCTTTGGGAGGCCATGATGACTCCTTTCTTTGTAAAAAAATCAATTTTCTCCTAAGACACAACTTTTATCCAACCTTTCAGCAATGTACAACTTTCTTATGCCCCACCTGATTTATTTCCTTTACAGCTGTTACTGGGGAGCCTTGTTCAATATCGTCTGGAATTCTGATGACCTTTTTCCACAATCAGGCTGACTCATTCAGAGAACTCCAGAAGGTTTGAAAAGCATATAATTTTAAACTTTTTTCTTCCATATGTCATATTTAATCATGTGCCAATTGATTTTTTTCCTTAATAGAGTTTTCTAACACAAATTTCAGATGTTCCAGCCTTTATAGCTTAACGCCCCTTGGTCCCTTTTAAATATGGACATCTAAGGTGAATTGAAGCTGGAGATTATTTTTGCTGTGCAGCAATTTTTTCCTAGACTGCCTCTTAAACTCTGGATAATGCATGGTGCTTGTGACATTACTGTTTATTTAGTCTGTTCCAAAACCTGTTCTACCAAATTTTTTACTTTAAATGGAAGTGTTGAGGAATTTTCCACAGACAACAGTTCAGGCATGGAAACTACAAAGCATATAAATTTTTTGCTCTTCCCTAGTCTTGTTTTTATGTTGTTAGTTATTGGCCCAGCAAGAATCTCTTGCAGGGTACTTGCTCCACCTGTGTTCAAGGGAGGAATAATTTTTAGTTTTACTGTTCTGGCGCAATGCCCTTGGACACTATTATTTTATTTACAGAAAAGCCTTCAGAGAGGGCCCAGCAGCCCCTAAATCTTACTGGCATCTCACTGCTTTCACTCATCTTACCTTGGGATTATCTCCCTCTGGCACAAAACAGCACTGACCACTTGCTTTGGATACATAACAGGATCAATCCCGTCATGTCTCTCCTATTCTTATTTGTGAGGCCTTAATTATAGGAGTTAATTCATAGAGTCTTTAATAATTTTGAATCCTCTCTCCTGCACAGTAAATTCAGACACCCATCTCATGGCCCCAGAGCACCTCCTGCCTGCAATTTTGACTCCTTTAACTCAAACATGTGCACAATTGCAGAACTTTGTTATCACAGTGTTAGCCACAACTTCAATGACTTTGAGCAGCAAAGTGCATGACAGCAACAGCTTCTTAAACATGACTTTTAAAAAAAGGATAAAAAAAAGTTCCTGATAATTCAAAGAAGTGTTATGTACACATAGAACAAAAAAGATTTCCTATTGAACTGCAAGAGATAACTACAGATTTAAATTGTTGTCGCTACCAGTTGAGACAGTGGAGCAGTACAGAGCTGTAAGGCATGAACAGGTGGTTTGCACACCTTGTTTCAACCATTTATTTTTCCTTTCTCTTGTGTTTTTATATTCTATCTTTGTCTTTTCTCTTCTCCTGAGCACTATGTAATCTGCCAGCACTTCCTACCCCCACTTAGACCTGCAGGACCTGCAGCCCCTGCCATCAGTTGGTTGTGCTCTGCACTGGGCCTTCATCATTTCTTCCTCATTAGTATAACCTCAAGGCACCTTCTGACTGCCTTGCTACTCCGGAAAACTGCTACTTCCTAAATAACTCCAGTCAAGAACGGAAATTTCAAATGGCCAGAGAGGCAAAGGCACTATTCTTTGAGGACTGTTTTAAATAGCTTGTAGCTTCTTCAAGTGTCCTTTAAAAATCCATAAAAAAACCTCATAACACCATTGCGAGGCACTTTCCAGGGAATTAATCAAATCAGAAAGTACTGAGATCCTTTTAATTTAGGCATCATTGAAGATTTATTCACAAGCAAGCCACAATCTTTACTGGCATCCCTAGAGCGTGTCCCAGCACAGAGATCTCACAAAGAGGGCACCTGCCCCACACCAGAGTCTGTTTGCTGTGCCTGCCATCACTTCCCAGCCTCAGGGAGAACAGGCACCACAAGGCTTCAGTACTTCAGGTATTGAAATATACTCAAGACAATCCTAGCACAATGTGAAATGAGATCAGTGTAAATTTACTCATTGTTTTTGCAAGAGAGGGAAAAATAGTTTCAAGAGAATTAGTGAGATTTTTTTCAAAATAATTTGATCTGAAATAATGTCTGGGGAGACCTCAGTGAGCGTCAGCCTGTCCCAGCCCCAGATGGGACCACGCCTGGCTGCATTGCAGCACCAGGAGCCAGGGCAGGTTTGTGAGTGTGTGGATGCTGGTGAACACCTGGACAGATGTGGTGATGGGCAGGGGACAAGGAGAGAAACACAGGAAGGGTTCTTCAAGGACAAGACCCTGGGCGGGTGACTACTGCAGCCCTGGGAAATTGTAGTCAGCTCCGTGGGTGGAACACAACTGCCCCAGGGCAGAGATGGGAAATCAAGTGAGGCCAGTGGTGCTGTGAGCTCATGTGAGCGTGTCTGGCTCTGTTCATCCATGCAGCCAGCTCTGTACATGTGTACATGGTGTATTCTTGTGTTCTGTACTGGGAAAAGCTGCTCAGCCTTGTCACGGCCTGAGTCTGGGGAAGAGACGGGGCAGCCTCACCTCCGTTGGCTGCTGGATTCAAAAACACTATCAGCTGCTTCTGGATCATTACATATTCTGTATCTTGGCACTAAAGGTTAAAATAGAGGGGAAATGGCAGCTAAATTACAACACTGAGATGGATTTCTTTTAAATACAGATCTACTCAAACCCTGCAATTTTTGGCTGTGACCAGTCTAGGACCTTCATGGAGTCCCTCTTACATGAGATGCATGTAATAACCTTAAGTTTTGATGCAGACATTCACAACGTGACTGGAACTTCATCAATCTAGAAAACATTTTAAATTCAGATCTTCTAGCCACAGGGTATATACTCATTGATTGTGCTGATGAAACAAGCTTGTGTTTTTAAAGTCTCAGATTAGTACTGTGAAAGTCAGGCACTAGCTCTTTGGACCATTTCCTATGTATACTCAAGTCTTTATCCGGAATTCAACTGAAATAAAATTTTCCTAAAGGTTAAAGATTAGTATTACTATTCTGCAAGAAATTCAGAAACAATTTTGCCAAAATGCTACCTCTGTCAGAGCAAAACATTTTAATTGCAAGTAGGTGAAAGTTTTTATTTTAATGAAGTTCTAAAAGCTGAAATGTATATTAAGCATAAACTGGATTATGTTGCCATTACTAATTAAGAAAAAGGTATTTTGTGTTCTGTTTTTAATACTGGATTGCCCAAAAAGACCAATAAATCAATATTCACGAAGGTTTATGTGGAAGTAAAATATGGGATAATATTCTCTCCGTAGAAAATATTTTTTTTTTTTTAAAAAAAGGGTTTTAGTACTTAAAAAAAATCCAGTGTATAACACTATCAACTCAGTGCCACTGGTCAGTAGAGGCAAAAAAATAATAAGACCAAAACAACTCTTTCAAGGCTACAGCATGACAGTGTTTCCTTCTGACACAGCAATAAGTTCTTAATTAAAAGCAGCTAGATTATATGAAGTTGATTTATCCCTTTTCCTTTGAAAATATATATTTTATCCCAGTAAAGCAAAGAACTTTGCATACTTTTCTTTCTTCCTTTGAATTCACAGATTCACCAAAATGAAGGAAATAAAATGCATCAGAAAGAGAGGAAAGCAATGCAAGTCCTATACCAGATTTGAAATTTGTAGAAGGTAGTGTTGAAAAGGTTATTTTACAGAGAGTAAGACCTTCTATTTTAAAATTCTGAGCTAAGCGTGGATTTAGTATCCTTGAAAAAAAAGACTATTCTTCATAGATGCAAACTCATTCTGCAAAAGGAGACCACTGAGGACAGGTTGGATTTTATTTTTCTCCTTTTCTAAGATAAAGTAAAATAAATTGAGGCTTCAGGTAAACATCACTGTTACAGTTGCTTAGCAACAGCTGGTAGAATTAGAGAGCATTGTACAGCTCAGGTAGATAAAAGGAAAGTGCTTATTTCATTGTTTGTGAAATACTCAAACAATAAAAGGAACGCTCTTCCAAGCTTCACTGGAACAAGAGCAACACAACTGTAGGCAAACTACTCTGAGGATTTCTTTACCCTTCTTCTTCCAGACTCCTGGAACATACAGGATAATTGTCTGTACCAAGTCTGATCACTTCAGCATTGTCACCTTGACTTTCATTTTTTATTGATGCCTTTTATTGATGCCACTTTCCCAGACCACTTCACTGACAGCCTTGCTCACATGTCAGAATCTTACAGCAGCTTTTCTTTTTGTAATCTTTGTCACAGGATGCCTACACCATGAGGCTGAAAAGTGTACCAAGTGTACTTCAAGCAGTTTGGTTTTAAACTATGACTAAAGAACTTATTGTCAAAAGGCCCAGTTCTGAAGACCAGGAAAAATCCATTTGTCTCATTGTGACTGCTCCATGAATATCATCTACATTAACAACTTCCTCTTCCCTGAAAGTTCTTGCTTTGTGCACCACTTCTGTTATCCAGAAGGTTTTCCAGCATTTTTTCCATTGTCCACATATAACCAGTCTTGAAAAGGTTTCATATTTGTTCATCCCTGTTACTTGAATTCATTCTTTCTTTGCATTTAAAACAGAGTGGAGTCAGCTGACATCAACTGAGGAGGACAAATACTATCTTCCAAATTAAATGGCTAAATCATAATGAGGAAAAAGAATGAGTGACAATAAATTTTTCAATAGTCATTAGAAAAGTTTCATTTTCAAAGACGGGAGACTTATTTTTAGAATTTAATTTGGAAAGATCAGATGATATTACATTAGCGTTTAATGTTAAAACCATAACTTTGTTAATAAAAGCACATTTTGCAGGAAGAATTTTATCCATAACCTTAATTATATTTTAAAAAATATAATTATATTTTATGGATCTATTACAAAAAATCAGGAAACATTCTTCTGGATAGGTGCATTATTTCTCTGCAAATAATTGTGCTCTTAATTTAGATGTGAATTTTATACAAAGCAGAATATTTGCACTATGCAATGCATATGCAAGAAAAAAGAATAAAAAATTAACATTGTAGCAGTATGGAAGCACTAGCAAAATTAAATATAATCAAAACATAGGTAAAGGGACAACACATGCAGGCATAAATCAGAAATTTACACACACAAAACATATACAATCTATGACTTTCATTAACATCACCAAAGGTGGAAGGATGCAGCATACCTACAGTCCCTCGAAATTATAAAATCAAAGTACAGCTGTGTGAGACACTCATGAATGGAACTGAAATGATGTTTTCTAATAACCTTCATCACAGGAAATTTAGTACCTTATGTTTTGTATCGTACATATATGGCTACACAGTATTAAAGTAATTTCTTATTTTAGTGGGGCACTGGGATGGCATGAAGGGTGGTGCAGCTGCTGTGCCCGAGTCACGACGTCAGTAGCTAAGATTAATGCACAGCTATTTCAGACTGGAGTAGTTCACCACCATCTTGCAGCATCAATAACGCTCACAACTGAATGAGTAACTACAGGTCTGATTCAGCATTGCTCCAATCCTTTGGCCTTATCTACATTAACTCAAAATGGTGCCAAAACACTGCTAGTGTGATTTGGTGCCCCCAGCTCATACTGGAGTAAAATGAGGAAGGAATAAGATATCTTTCTGTTTTATCACAAGATCTAGTTTTACTTCTCCCATATGAAAAAGTATGCTTCAGTGTTAGGTTTTCCACTGTGTAAATCTCAAGAAATTATTTATATTTGTAAATAATAGCAATTAATATAGTGAACTGTAAGAAAAATGCAATCAGCATTGGCTTTAAGGTATAGCTGATTAGAATAACATATTAAAAATAGTGTATATATAGTATGTCTATTTAATCATTAAACACCATCAGCTCATGCAAATGATTCAAATATGCTACAGAAATAAAAGCAGAATTCAAATAAACTAAGAGACTTAGATGATAGTACAAACTGAAACTATAAAGATTCAAGAATATGTTTATTACATAATTAAATTACTTCACCTAACAGTGCAACACTCCAACGATATCATACAGAAGTTTCTCATGGAATTATGATGGATGCTGTTTTTAAATACCAAATTGAAAAAAATCACCCAAATATTCAATTATTGATTAGAGATAAATTATATGAAATTGAAGAAACAGAACTTATTTCAGGCTTTTCATGCAGCCTGTGCCCCCACATAATGTATCTACATCACAACAATCAAGCACTATTTCAGGGACTAGTCCTGAACTCAATTTCTCAAAGGGATTTCAAATCCTTGATTATGGCATAATTGAAACACACAGAAAAAATCTACTCTTTGCAAGAATATTACAAGCAAAACCTTATTATGTTCATTTTATGTGAAATAATGTACAAAAGAAAAAATCTGTCTGCATCACTGACTCATCCTCAGGAACCCGTGTGACTGACAGGAAATGCAGAGCCAGAAGCAGCACAGCAAGTGGATGATATTCATGTTGGCACTGCTAAAGCTGGTTGTGCCAGGGTGGGTGAAATGTGGGCTGATCTGCCATGTCAGGGCTGTGTCTGTGGTGCAGAACTGCTCTCAGACCTGTGAGTTATTCTGATGTCCATAGGCACTGCTTCCACAAAATGATATGGAAATTCTCTAGAATATTTTTAATTTACCACTCACACAAGATACCTTTATGGTTCCACACATATTCTAATGCAAACAATTTTCTAGACAACTTTCAAATACAAGATTGTGTGTTCTTTCTCTAGGCCTAAAATTATTTGCTTTGATGTTTGTGATAATCAAGTGACTTTAAAGAAAATAGTTGAGGAATGGGGGTGATGAGGGGTGGAAGGCATTGGTCCTGAGATCCCAGCCTTTCTGGGAGTTTATCTGACTATGGAAGTGTCCAGGGGTGTTATCACATACCCACTGAAGTCAATGCCAAGGAATCCCCAGACTCCGGTGGCAGAAGAATCTACTTTGTAAATAGAGACTCTAATAATTTGCATATCTGTCTTGCTTCTAGGAGAAGAAAATTCAAATGGGAAGGTATTGGAATGGCTCAACAAAAGTGCACATGACTTTGGGAGGCTGCACATGGTCTTCAACAACAGCAGGATGAGAATCTAAAATATTGGCTTTCACTTATGTTACATCAGACTGCATTATGTCATGCTGTCTCACATCTCACCTGACAGGCACATTTCTGTTACAAAACATAAGAAGACAGAGAAAACAGCAGTGATTTGAAAACATGTTTATGTTAACTGAGGTGAATAGTCAATTAGCAGATAACATAAAACAAACTCTAATTAGTTAAAAGATTCTTGTCCATAAGAATAAAAAGCATTATCAATTCCACAATTTTTACACAAGTAAATTTATATTATGAATTCAAGAAGCACTGTAATAGTTACCAAACTACAGCTGTATGATTAACTCTTGAAAGTCTGAAAGTGCTCACTTCTGCCATGCCCTTAGCCCACCTGACTCCCAGTTCACCCTTCTATCTACAACTTTCCTTATTCAGGGAGGAACGTGATCTTATGTATGTGAAAAACACTGAACATATGGATCCTGTGGTAGAAATTCTAAAATTAAATTGTCCACAATGGCTTGCAGGACAGACAGCAAAGTGTTGTGTGATTCAGCTATATTATTGACTATTTAAATTAATATTTTGCTTTAGCTGCAAACATAACATCTTTCTGTCATGGCAACCCATACCTGAAGTTGTGTAAGTCAAGGTATAGTCGTGAGCTTCAATCATCCAGTTCATACAAACAATGTTCTTACAATTTCACAGAAAAAATCTGAAGCATTAGTGTATTTTGAAAATAAATTTAAAATTCACAGCATTGTATAGTTTATAACCAAAATCTGGTCATAAAATACCACACCTATTATATATAAAATTATTCCAAATTAAGCAAATAGTGCTGTGATCCCTGTCATTTGACATAACAAGTGTTTTCCCATGCTTACATTTATGAAGTGTTTATTCTGTAGGCTATGAAAACAAGTAGAGCCAGCAAACAGAACATCAAAGGTCACACATAAAATGTTACCACGTAGAATTACAGTACTTGAAGAACGAGACACACTCACCCATATTTCCCTCAATTTGGGCTATTAATAAAAAAAAAATCTTCAACAAACAGGTTTATTATTAAATATCTTTGACTTATCTCAGTTATTTATCTTCTGCCCTCTTTAAGCCAACTGTCTTTGTGTCACACTCTGCAGATTTTCAGTTGATACAAGCTGGCATGTCTTCACCAGCTACATCACATCGGATCAGCTGTAACACCAGTTGAATTTGTAACTCATACAATGATTCTATCTCCTTCATTCCTTTCTTCCTGCCTTCCTTCCATTTTCAAATGTGTTTTTGGCAATGACATTTTATTATTTACTCTCTAATCTGATCTTCTTAATGATACTCTACCAAATACTTTGCTACTTCTATGCTTCTGAGACAAACCCCTCTATAAATGAGCAGTAATCAAAGCAAGTGCAAGGAAGAGGTCTGTTTATTATTGCATTTGTTAAGTCTTTTTCCAGATTATTTGTCTGTTTAGTTGCATGATGGATTGAATAGATGCTGAATTTAGCTGTATTTTCATTTGCTTTTGCTATGTGAAGAGCTGCATGGAGACTGTGATACTGAGAAATTCAATTTTGGCACAAGTACAGTAATTCTGTGCCAAGGCCATCTGAATTTTGCACACATAGCAATGGGTTCCAAGCTACCTATTAGAACTCAGGAGAACCATGATGAAGGAGCTGAACTGTTGGAGTAATTTGTTCATAAAACCATAAGAGTCAAAAGTCAGCAGAATACTAAAAATTATTAGAGGGAAAATAAGAACTTTCATTAAACCATGCTTAGTTTACTGCCTAATCTGCAAGATGTACAAAAGTTCAAGCCCACTATCTTATCAGAAAAGGTGTAAACAGGAATTAAAAGGATGATTAAAAGCAGGAAATAGGTTCTGCACAGGAAGCCTAAATAGACAGATTTTTTAGTCTGCAAAAATGACTGCTGAGAGCAAAGGTGGGGGAGGTCTATGGCATGACAGGGTAAGAAAATTTTTTTCTGTCCTGTTTTTAATTTCTGTTTTCACTCCTCAAAATACTCCTTCTGTTAAGTTCAAACCAAAAGGAGATATATTTTTCACCTAGTGTATAAAAATAAACAGTGGAACTCATTTCAACAAGAAAGCAGTTAGACTAGCAAAAGGGAAATTAGCAAAAGCAAAAAAAAAAAAAAAAGAATGGAAGATACATTAATATCACTTTAAAAGGAAATGTAAACCTCTAGCTTAGCAAGTCTCTCAGACACACAGACCTAGAAGTATCTTTGAAAATATGCTTACATTCTTAGTTTTTCTAGACTTCTGCTATTAGTGATATATAAAATACACCAGGCTCTGGATTTTGGTCATGTCTACCAAGTGGGAGGTATCACTGAGGAGGGATAGACCTCCAAGCATCAAAGGTCATCCATGTCAGATGCTGAATAACATCCAACAATAGGTTTTATGTTTTAACACTGTGGTTCTCTTCTTCATGAAAGGCTCTAACAAGCTGCACATTATTAAGGAGAATATTAGCCATTCTTACCCCTTACTTTTATTGCCTTCATGGAAAATATTTACATAGCTATCTACAGTGGTTCCCTTTTCTTTGTAAAATCTTTGCTTATTTTTTTTCAAAATGAAAAGAAGCATTATTAATAGCCAGGCTGATCAATAATTATAGTAGCTGATCAATATTAATAACAATAGTAGCTATTACTGAATTTCTTGAACCACACATTTATAGCAAAGAGGATTTTCCAATTTCTCATTAAGCATTTGTACTATGTGAGCTTTGGCAAGACTAATATTTATGTAAAACATTTTTATTATTGTTTGTCTCAGTAGGAAGCAACTGAAAGGAATACACATGGATTAGACTGCCACCATGAGACTGTCCTGAGCAATAATTTATGAGGAAGGAACAATAGTTTGTAAGAATATAACAGTTTGATCCTTGATTTTCACAGATCCTGTTCACTAAACATCATCTATTAATTTGCAATACTCTGCCTAATTTGCACTGAATCTTCCAAATATGCCATCTTGATGCATTTACAGACACTGTAAGTTGTACAACGACCTTGGAAACTTCTTTTGGGATGTTGACATTCACATGAGAATGATATAATTTCTTTGCTGGACTAGCCGGACTATCAGCAAGTTAAAAAAGGCCACAAAAAATTTTAAACACAGTAATTTTTCTGAAAGTCTTTCCCCACAAAGACAAAAGGTTTTATGAATAATGAAGAAAAGAACCACACATTCTTCTCATAAAAGAACTAAATTTTTGGTACTACAGGTGAGCTCTTCAATCAGCCAATTAGGAAAGTTGTGAAATAATTAGACAATAGGTAATTTCACAGTGGGAAAATGTGTCTGGAACCTTGAAATACTGGGTTTGCATGGTGGGAAGATACTCCTTGAACCAAAAACTTCCATGAGACCGCTGTTTTCACATATAGCCTTCTTGAAAATGTTTACCTTTCATAACCAGTAGTGACTGAAATGATTGACAAAGTATTTGAACAAAACTGGTTTTGATCCTTAGCAGACACATTTTCCTGAAGCTGTACACAAGATGTGTGGTCAGAACTGTGAAACCCATGTATGCCCAAAGTAGAGAAAGAAGCTCACCACTCAAAAAGATAAAAAATATTTGCACAGAGCAGTAAACAAAATAGATGGTTGCAATTTACAAAACTGGGTGAATCAGTAAAATAAGCAGGCAGGTGGCGGTGATACATTCCTGCAGATTTAGCTTATATATAAGACCTGATAATCTGTTTTAATTTGTAACAAAGCTCTTTTCAATTCAGACTGAAAATCAAGGAAAGCTTTTTTAAGTGCAGGGTTTTGACTTTTTTCACAGTCACACAGTTGGAAGACCTGGATTCAAGCCTACTTCCCAAACAATTTCTGAATTTTAACTAATTACTCTCCCAGACAGAAGGCAGAAGATTTGAGATCCAGGATAAACTCTAGGCCTTTTTCCCACTAGCAGGGTTTCAGTTGAAGAAACCTGGAAACAAAATCAGCAATTTAAAAAATGTAAACTGTTTAGAATGCCTCAGCCAGTATTTTAAGATAAAGGGAGAAAAGTGTGGTACTCAGCTGTCTAACATTTCTACTTACAAAGGATTTCCTAGAGCTACCCTTCATGTCTGTAATGTATATTCAGATCAACATAAATTAGGTCCACATGGTTTGCATAAACTTTGTTAAGTCTTTGATGAGGTATTTTTTACATGACACTTAGAAAATTCAGCCTCACTTTTATTCATAGCTGCCTAGACAAGAAGCTCTGGAAATAAACCCCAAATATATATTACTAGTTAGCAAATTTTACTGTCAACATTTTCCTTTTTTTTTTTTTTTTTACTTATCATCCATACCCTAGAGACTAAATAATGCCAGGTTTTTGCTTTTTATTTGCTTTTGTTTGGTTTTCTAATGAAAATAGAACATGTACAAATATGCAATATGAAGATATAAAAAGTCTCATTTTAAACTTAACAACCCTGTTTTATTCCACAAAATTCAAACTCTCTCATGAGCAATGTTTTCCCTTTATCATGTATCATTTAATCTGCAACCAAAATTTGCTCATCATCTGCAACATACTCTAAATATATTGCTTCAATGTACTTCAATCCTATTCCATCTGCAATTTATACAGCTATCAGGTCAACTAACCCCACCCTACAACAATTTAAGGCCTTCCTCAATGTAGATAATTTCTACATGTTTTCTTTTTCCCATTATTGGTTTGGAGAACTTTCTTCCAACTTCACCAAGTGGTGGTGATTTGCAAACACATAACTGACACAAACTTGAGTCTTCCTCTGAACCTAGTAATACAGTTTTCTGGAAGTATTATAAATGTCAGATTATGCTTATATGTAAAATCATTGTGGACAAAACTACTCTCACTTAACTTTAACCACCCAAAATTAGTCATGTAATCTCAAGTAGTCATCAATCTACCATTTTAGAGATAGATGAGAATTTTAGAAGTGTGAATCATTCAATTTTGTCTTAGATATAAACTTAACAAAGATATGAATCACCTATAAATGTCATTCTCCATTGTCTTTTTAACAAACTGAGATCAGACTAGATGTCTAACTCTTATGTGGTTACCTGACAACATGCTAAATACCACCTCACCTTTCCAACTTAGCAATATTAACACTTAACTGTGCATCAAAGTTAGAAAAGACAATTCATTCCAATCCTCCCTCTAGGAAACCTCTTGTGCTCAATTTGAGCATGGAATTGACCCATTATGGTTGAAAAATCTTTTAGTACTTCTGTGAGCTCTGTGAAATTTATGCAATGAATTAACTTTATCTAATATATAAACCCTGACAACAATTTTCTATAGATCATTTTCTCACCAGAAATTATAAGCATTCTATCAAAAGGAATTAACACCAAAAGATTAGTTAATATTTTCCTAAATTACAGAGACAAAATTGATTGCTAAGTACATTAAAATTGAAAGGGAAATCCTTACAAATCTTAATTTGTTGGGAAACCAGCAGTAATATGCTTAATTTAAAGCAAAAGAAATATGTTTAATTCAAACTTTATAATTTGAAACCTCTTTCATGTAAGTAAATATAAAACACATTTATGAGACCTCCCTCTAGAAACGTGTATAATTAAGTAGATATTCATTAATGTTGAGAAAGAATAAAAATATTATTTCTGTTACATTAATGCTAGTCTAATTTACTAAGCAGAAACTTCTCCTTTGATGGGAGAAGTTGAAAATCTGTATTAATTGCATTTTAAAGCACTGGGGTTTTCCTAGACTATAATCTTTAAAATAAGAAAGAGCTTTACCTCTTGGCTTTAACCCTGTGAAGGCATACCACAGCTGCAGCAACTGAGCTAAGTTCTGAGCAACTTTTTTAATAGAAGCAGTAGAAAACTTGCTAAAAATGTATGCATTTCTACATATAGTGTGTATATACATATACATATATATATATATATACACTATATATATGTGTATATATACACTATATATAGAAATGCATACATGTATATATATATATACATCACACACATGAATATTCAGGACTGTGTTGGAAACAAAAACTGCATTTATAAAATGGTTTTCCAATGTAAAAGTGTTCTATGTAAAAGAGCCTCTAAAAGAGGCTTTTCATGAGGGAAACTATATCAAATCTTCTCTTTTGATTTGTAGGAATACTTTGTAATTGACTTCAAAAATAAATTGCTTATTAAATTATATTGCCAGTACCATATACTACAGTTAGGCATTAAGATCACTTCTGTCAAAGCATTTTTATTTTGACAGTATGAGAAATGTATCAATTTCAACAGCTGAGAAAAAAAGGATCAGCAAAAATCAAAATTTCTGACAGCCCAGGAATAAACAGAAGAGAAACAACTCGGCAATTTTTTCTTTCCATAAAAATGAAACTAAATAAAACTAAACAGGGACACAAGGATGAGGAAGTGATTAATCACTGCACATCCGTTAGGATTGCAAAATTTAAAAATCAGTCTTTAATAAAGGAAGGAACTAATTTGAGTTGTAAGGGAATATAAAAGACTAATCTTATGTTCTCTTTGATGTTCACTTTGATTTTTACGTTAATTTCTATTGTTCTGTGTATTGATCATGTTTTGTATAGAGAGATTGTGATCAAGTTGTTTAAGTGAGAGCTTTCTTCTCAACTGTATCTCACTATTCTTGATTTGAAAATTCATTCCGTGCATCAGAAGAGCTGCATAAATGCACTGTTTACAAAAATAGTAATGTGAAAATCCCTCATACATAGTCAAGTCTCTTATGTATTGAGGATTATAAGAAAGATGCTGAGCCCTGCTGTCCCATTAATGATAAAATAGTGGAAAAAATCTGTGCTTCCTCCATATTTAAAAGAGCTTTCCCAGCTTTTTTCTTTCTTCTTTCCAAATTCCATAAATTTTGTGACACCATCTGACTATAGTAACATATAGTGAAAAACAGAAGATAAAGACAATGCATTACAAACCACATTTTCACAGATGATATATGCTGTGGCTTTGCTTACTACATGGAATTCCTCAGCAGTGTGAATATGAGGAATATTGTGGTGCCTCAGTCAAGTATTAACACTGAAATTACCATGTACATAACTTTTTTGGTATCTGAAGCAGTGGTGTGATTTATTAATCTATGGAGGACAGGGGATTTGTCCCTATCTCCTAGCCAGTAGAAGGCCTTGCCCCTTCTGACAACCAAATACTGAAAATTCTAAAGTAAGAACCTAGGTGAGTGATACATGTAGGTGTAGGGGTTAGTCATGCTTCAGATGATATGCAGGAATTCACAGCAATTTGGAAGATTTCATGGAATTTTAAAATTTCTCAGGTTACAAAGGACCTTAAAGATCGTCTAATTCTAATGCCCCTGCCATGAGAAGGAATATCTTCCACTAGGCCAGGTAGGTCCATGCCCCATCCCATCTGTCCCTGATGTTTGCACAGGATCATTTGAACAGGATCATGCGTTCCACTGTCTGGTGAGCTTGCATAGCTGGCAATAGAGAACCACAGTTCCCTCACCTCTGAGCAGGTGGAGGTGGTTCAGATGTTTCCTGCTTGCAATAGGGCCCTTTACAGAAAGGAATGGCTCCTTTTATATGTTTCAGGTACTTCTTTGTCACTGTCCTAAATAAAAAATATTGTGTCTACAGCACATTAAATTTACCATGAATACCTTGAAAACTTTGAAGCCGTGACTTGGTAATGAGAAAGCATCAAACTGGAAAGTCAATGAGAACCAAAACATCCTGACAAAAACTGAACTTCTGGATCTGGAGCCACCCAGGAAGGGGTGGTTCAAAGCCTTGAATCAGTCCCAGAACCTCCAAATAGAAAGAGAATTCTGCCAGATCCCTGGGCTTAAATATCTCATATTGATTACTTTGCATGTTTCTGAAGTTTTTTGCATGTAGGGAAATCATATATTTCCTATGTGTCTGATAAGATGTGTATTTCTCTAAGAGAATACTTTCCTAGTCATGAAATATCCTGGTTTCAGACCAAAGCACAAGGCCAAATAACCTACAGACACGTATGTGTTGAGTCATAAAATATTTTTCTTATCTCTGAGCACAGATACTACAGACATAGGTATCTAGCCTAATACTTTCTCTGGAAGACTGAAAGATTTTTATTGAGGTTACTAGAAACTCTACAGTCTTTATTATCAGCTCTTGCTTACGGAGCAGATCTTTTCTCATCAGCAAAACTACTCATTTGAATGGGAGATTCAAGTCTATAACCTCTTATCATTATCAAAGGAAAGACCTAAAAATTAGTACTAACAAAACCACTTTTATGAGTGTATTGCTATATCACATATATAACTTTGTCCCCTAAAATATAGCTATCTTCCTCTCTTTATAATCATAATTGTTCTCTTATGACATATTTTTATTTTAAAAAATATTTTAAATCTATTTTCAGACCCAAATGCAACTATGTATAAAATCTCACAGGTTATTAGGAGATTAGCAATGTAAGAATAGTAATTTTGGTAGGGAAAAGTAGCATTATTTTTATGATGTTTACCAAAAGCTGAAAAGTGCAGTCAAATTTTTGTACTATAGATATTGATAAATGGCTCAGAAATTAAATTAGAAAAACAGAAAAGAAACTCCAAGCTAAATGGAGGTTGGAAGAATTTTCTTCTTCCAGATGCATTGTTATGTTTAACCTAGTACAAGAGATTCCTGCTAAAATGGCAAGCCTGTTTTCCTTCTGCATTCTTTCCTCAACCATTTTCCTCACCCTGTTTTTAGAGATAACATTGCCTTGGCCATTCAAGGAAAAGCTAAAAAATTTTTCAGACAATTAATTTCCCATCAGGTCACAGAGCTAAGGAAATTCAACCCATGGCCTTATGATGAAGCACAAGAGAAGGAGCAGAGGATGCTACATTGTGGCTTGCACCACGACAATATTAAACGTAGATTGAATTCTCATTTTCAGTTTAAAAGCTATAGTAATTATTTAGAAAACTGAGTGCAAAAGAGTCATTATGTATGAAGCACACTGAAAACTCTTAAGACTATTAACTGCTTTAGTGATCAGCGGTGAGAGACTGAAAACAGAGGCAAAATTAGAATAAGACATAAAACCACTGGACACTGAAACTGTGGACATTGGTGTCCAGCAGTTGTGAATTTTAGGTCCTCAGATTTTGAAATGCACTCGGTAAGCTTCCTTCAAGAAAATAGACAGGTTAGGGATAATTATTTTCTGAAATAACAATCTCACCCTGGTAAATGTGTATTTCCATACTTAGTCTGTTGGTGGCATAAACTCATTTCACTCACTGCAGTTCTCAAGTTCACATGTATCGGTTTCATCCTATGCACGTATAATACAACATTGAGTCCAAAATCCTCCTCTGGTAAATGAATTCCATTTCTATATGAAATGGAAAATACTACTTTAATCCAAAGTTACTTTCTGAAGCTTTTCCAAAATACATACATTAAATAAATAAATCTGTAAGAGGTCAGAAGAGAATGGACATGGCAGTTCAAAGAGAAGCACAGCAAAATAAGTTGAAGTAGTTTCAGGTAGGTAGGTAGGTAAGTAGGTAGGTAGGTAAGGAAGGAAGGAAGGAAGGAAGGAAGGAAGGAAGGAAGGAAGGAAGGAAGGAAGGAAGGAAGCTAGCTTCCTAAAAATGAAGCACTGTTTTTCATTTACAAATTAAGAGACAGTTTTAACACAGAAGATCTACCATTACATTTACATCCCAATTATCACGTAAATTCTGCACCAACTTAGTGAAGTCTTTCAAAAATGAGGAAAATATACGTGCAAATTAAATAGTGACAAAATCTTTAAAGAATTTAATATTTAAAATTAATTCCTAATCACAAGTATAGAATATAGCATTAAACCAATTTGTCATAATTCAAGAATCACTAAAAAGTATTTCCACACCAAAACTCAGATCAAGAAACTGTTACACTTAATGAGATTATGCATATCTTTTCATCAGTTCAGAACCATGGGTTCTCAAGCATTTCTCACAGAGGCAGGGCCAGTTTCAGTGCTCCCCAAGTATGCTTGTCCCTATATATATGCAAAAATACTAATTTTGAATCCTTGTAACCTAAACTATATCTTTAATTCTGATTAAAGAGAACCAAGAATAACAAACAAATACTATTTTAATCAAGTTAGTACTTCAAATCACATGCCAGGGTGAATTCACAAATTCTTTTAGCAGCACAATCAACACTATCTATAAAAGATGAAAAAGGCTCCCAAGCTGTTATATGTGATGACATGACCTCTTTCCAATAGTGGATTCATATAGTATTGATTGCACAACTTTAAGCATTTAAATCAATAGTGCAATCATATCCTGAACTCTCTTGTTCTTGCAGCACAGTTAATGGGAGAAGACAAAACAGGACCTGCCTGTCTAGACTTATTCTATAGTCTGTTTACCCCTACTACGCAATTCTCCTACGTATTAAATTTCAGCTCACTGAAATATTGTGCGAAAACTTTTCATGTGAAGGCATATTAAAGTTATCTAATGATCAGAATAATATATTTTTACTTTGTTCTCAGGATAAAAAGTTGTTAAATTGAATTAATTTCATAGTCTTAAAATTTCCTTATTTTGTTCTGTCAAAACATAATAGTAACTAGAAGCATATTAATAGCATTATAGTAGTTCTACTTAGCAGTCATTTAGAGGCATTATTAAAAGAAAGTTGGTGTACTTGTTTAACAGAGAAGTGTACAGCCTGCCTTCAACTCTCTGTGGGGATGAATAAAAGTGTATCATGCTGTGGACTATGCCATAAACTGGGACCAAGTCAGCATTATTATAGGCTTGAATACAATGATGCTGCCGAACCTATGCTGGCAATATTCATTTATTTTCTTCAATAGATGAAAAATATTGTTTTAATTTATCACAGGAACGAGATCAGTGTTCAGAGTAACCCATAATAGCATATTTATCACCTTTTAATTTATCACAGGAAAGAGATCAGTGTTCAGAATAACCTATAATAGCATATTAATAGCTATAATAGCATACTTAACTCTGTATCCACATCTGGTCTATTCACCTTGTGCTTCCACTGTCAGCCTATACTTAAGTACCTTGTGGTGTGTAACTGTTACAGAAATCCTTTATCTATGTCAGAACAAATACTGATATAGATTTAAGTACTGATACCAGCATTTCCAGAAAAATATTACTAAACTGAACAAAGCTACTCTTAAGTTTTAACTTACAGTTCTTTTCCTAAGGAAGATTTAAAAGCCTTGAAACACAGAAATCATTAATAGAAGTTAAAATAAGCTCATAGTGTTTTATCAATTTTATTACCATACTAATGAAGAGGGGGTGTTTGTACACTTTTGCCCAAGAAGCCAATCCAATCACCTTGAAAGGTATATTGAAGGTATTCCCTTCAATATGCCTTTAAAATAATGCATTGCAATTCTTATGACTCATCTACTCTTAGACCATTTCAGACAAAATCATGTCTCTGCGCAAATATGTAACATGAAGATATACATATACCTGTGTACAATCTTCATCTGCTTGTCAAGTTTTTCTTTGTTTTGCTTTGGGTTTTGTGCAATTCATGTCATCCAGTGCATCCATTTTGTGCAAAATGTCATCCAGTTCATATGAAGCCCCATGCACCAAAGCTAAAAATTTTTGTTAAACTCTGCACTATTTCCTCTATTACTAAACCTATATGTACATATATATATATATTAAAAAAACTCACAAGACTACATTTTGTTCAGAGCTAGCTGTCTGGGCATTTTGGATGAATGAATATGACTTTTTGGAATATAGGAAGATATGCCCACAAAATTATTTCCATTAATAATGGGTCTGAGAGATGCGGAATACATATATTTCTTCATTTAATTACTGTGTTAACATCCACTGCAGAGACTTGTGCAAAAACTCCAGGATTTTAACTGCTGGAGAAAATTTAATTTTCCTGATATTCCCTTCCCAAAAAATACTCATTTTCGGATGCTTTTAGCTTCCTTTTTGGAATAATTTGCTTGCTCTGTTCATGCTTTTTCAATTGTTTCCTGCTCCACTCCTGTTCTAGTTGGAGAATAATGAAGTAAGACAATTTTGATCCAGTGGAAGTGTGTAATGCGTATTAACTATCCATGGAAAGCTCAACAAGTCATTTTGAAAACAAATCAACAAAACATCCAATAGGATTCTGAAGGTTTCTCTCCTATAGTTACAGGTCGTTTCAGTTTACCAATGAAAGCAATTAACTAATTACCACAAACTTATAATTCTGTACATGGTATGTTCAAACAATACTAAGCCTTACCAGTCAAAAATACACAAATAAAATATCCTTTATGTAGCTCTGCTCTTGCTTGCTCCCAGGACTTACTGAGGGTGGAAAAAAAAAAGAAAAGGAAAAGAAAAGCATGCTCTTAAAAGCTAATGCTCACTAGCCTAATTAGTTAGACTAATTACTTAGGGTAAGTAAAAAAAAACTCTGGAAGCAAGGTAATTAGAGTAGTAGTTCACTTGGCAGCTCATGCAAGTGTACCCACTGTGGCAAATCCAGGTTAGAGTCTTTATTTTCTCACCTTTGCTGTTATTTTAAATTGACTTAATTGGTTAAGCTGATTTAGCCAAAACAAGTTATATGCATTTATCAAGACTTAATTGAGGAACTTAATGGAGGAACCTCAGCAAGACAAAGGCAGTGATGGCTCCTCTAAAGTTGGCACTTCTGAGTCTGCACTTCAAATCCTGTGTTCAGTTCTGGGCCTCTCAATGAAAAAGACATTGAGGTGCTGGAGGGATTCCAGAGAAGGGCAATAAGGCTGGTGAAGGGTTTGTAACACAAACCTGATGAGGAGCAGCTGAGGGACCTGGGGTTGTTTAGCCTGCAGAAAAGGAGGCTCAGGGAGAACCTTATCCCTCTCCACAACTACCTGAAAGGAGGCTCTAGCTATGTCTCTTTTTATAGGTAAAAAGTAACTTTCTAGGTCAAAAGTGTCTTTTTCTAGGTAAAAAGTGACCAGACAAGCAGAAATGGCCCTAAGTTGTGCCGGGGGAGGTTTGAATTGGATAGTAAGGAAAATTTCTTACCTGAAAGGGGACTGTCAAGGACTTGAACAGACTGCCCAGGGAAGTGATGGAGTCACCATCCCTGGAGCTATTTAAAAGACACATAGGTGTGAAACTAAGAGACATATTTTAGTGGTAGGCTTGGCAGTCCTGGGTTGAAAGCTGGACTTGATCTCAGAAGTCTTCTCCAATCTAAATTATGATTCTGATGCTACAGCTTAACTACAGCCATCACTGCTTTACTCTTTCCCTTTACTGGGTCATTAGTAATCCAAAAGACCCTACAGATACCTTTGGTGGGGAGGGAAGGAACAAGGGGAGCAACCAATCTGGAAACAGCTGTGAAACAAAAATATTGAGATTTCAAATTGTTTTGAGGAGGAAAGTATTCCACAGAAAAATCTTTCCTTCCTTCTTTCCTTCCTTTCTTTCTTTGGCCACCTTCATAGTGACCAAGAATTTTCAGTCTGACTGCCACAATCATTCTTGCAAACAAATTGTCCTCAGAAATAATAATCACAAAAAAAAATAATTTTTATATAGATATAAGGAGCTTTCTTTAAGAGGAATTTTATTAAACTGTAATGAACTACTGCAGCCCAGAAAAGGACTGAAGCATGCCAGTCTAAAATCTAGGCAATTCAATTTAAAACATGCAAAAAACTCCCTGACTATAATGCCTTATGCCTGAGTCTGTAGAGTGCTTAGATTTTCGTCTCTTACCCTGACACCAAAAGGTGCATTAGTGTACAGTCCCAGAAGATCAGACACCCTCACTGAAGGCAGTATCTGAATAGCTAAGGTTTTGGGTGATTTACAAACAAAACAACACAGTTGGACCCAGCTTGTCTCCTTTGAACATGCCTCCCACACACTGATAGCACTGAACTCAGCACAAAGCACAGTAATCACAGTCACTCTATATCTCAGTTCCATCGGGTATTTGCATAACAGCCTATTGGTTACAACACTCAGACTGTGTGGGAGGCTTGGGTCCTATTCTTGCCTCAACTTGACAGGATTAAAATTCAGGTTTTTCATTCCTCAGCTACTATCCCCTCTGAAACACTTGACTTTTTTTTTTTTTTTTCATAAAAGGATTGCTGCTTACCCACTGCAGGTCACAGAGCCAGAAATTCAAGCAAACCACAAAGAATCTGACTGCAGCCATGGGAAATTGGAGTCTCATCTTGGAGCATTTCCTCAAGAATGGAGAAGTCTAGGTTGTTTTCTTTTGACTTGGTTTGGGGTTTTTTATTTTGGAATGTTTAAGATTTTCCTATGTACATGGATACTGAATAACAATCAAAATGTATGAAAACATTTAAATAGATGTCACGGGTTTGATATCCAAAATCTGTCACTCTGAGAAGTCCTCTGCCACACTTAACAACCAGCAGATGCATAAATTCCCTGGCATTAATGCATCCAAACAGTGGTATATCACCACTGTACAGTATAGCTAATTTACAATACTTTATCTTGCATTGCTTTTTATATAATGAACTATTGCTTACATCATCCCTGACCTTAGAGTACTAAAACAAAAGAGATACAAGAGCAATATTCTTCACCCCCGACAATATAAAAGACAATAAATTTGTTTAATAAGGAAATCCTAGGATTTCCTTTTTTAATTATTTTTTGCTTCCTAAGTTATCCTAGTGAATTTATATATAATATCTATAACCATAAAGACTAAGTATAGAACAAAAACGGGGAAAACAGTGTAATTAGCAAATATTGTGCTTTTTTTCATCAGCATGGAAATAATTCTTGAAGGAACCATTGTGAAGAGAACACACTTTATGCAGTTCATAAATGCATTTAATGAACACCACTACAGATCTTATTATGACTAATATTTTAAATATCTTTCAGGTGACCTTGATTTATCTGTATAATTCACTATTATTCATAAATTATCATAAAGCAATATTCTTGATGAGTCAGAAATTTCCTATATTAAATTTCAGGGTAAAATGTGGATCTGTAAACATTGAATCCCTACTTATAAGCTGATCTTTTTCTAGATCTGCAGTTTGTAAATAGTTACCTTAGAAAATCTTCAACTTTTAAGTCATGGATTGATGCATCTTTTTATAGTATCTTACTTTGTACAAGAGTAGAGACATCATACACTTCATATAATTAGGTACTTTCCTTCTGTTTTCTGCCTTATCTGAATCAACCAGCACTGAAAAGCAGCTCTGTGGACAGGGACCTGGGGGTCCTGGTGGGCAGCAAGCTCACTGTGAGTGAGCAGTGTGCTGCTCCTGCAGAGAAAGCCAGCACGGTGCTGGGCTCACCAGTGACCAGCAGAGATCAACAAGCCATGGTCCCACTCTGCTCAGGGCTTGTCAGGCCACACCTGGGATGCTGTGCTCAGTTTTGCTCCCACTGTACAAGAAGATGTGGACAGGCTGGAGGGGTCCAGAGAAAGGCCACAAAGATGATCAGTGACTGGGAAGTTGCCATGTGAGGAAAGACTGAGAGAGCTGGCCTTGTTCAGCCTAGGGAAGGGGAGACCTTGTCACCATGCTCCTGTACTGAAAGGGTGGCTACAAAGAAATTGGAGACACCCTTTTTGTAAAGACTCAAATAAAACAGGTAAGGGATAGACCCAAAAGTATAGTTTTTCACAATGAGAATAATCAGCCATTGGCATAATTGGCCCAGGGAGGTGGTGGATGCTCAGTGTGGGGCACTTTTAAGATTCAGCTGGACAGGGTATTGGGCCATCTTGTCTAGACTGTGCTTTTGCCAAGAAATGTTGTACCAGATCATTCTTGAAGTTCTCTCCAACCTGGTATTCTATGACTCTATGGTTCTATGATGGATCTCTACAAATGAATAAATGACCAATGAAAAAGTCCAATTTTTGATTTCTAGAGTCTTGATAGAACCACAGTATTTAAAATGCAGTAAATTATCATGTGTATTTGTCAAAGAGAGGATAGAGATTCTGTATACTTTTCTCCTCTTAATTTTTTTAAAGGCAGTACTTTCAGTGTGTGCTGCTACACATTTATGAACCAATTTTACCACATCTGTCTTCCTATTGATTTCATAGTAATTTTAGGCATAAAGACTGGCTATGCTCACCAGAAATCAGCAGAAATTCCAGGTATTTCTGTGCTTTATTTCTACCAGAATTACAATGTAAAATTCATTCCAATGGGACTAATTGAAAAGATGGTGGTGTTTTCCCCTTCTTTTGTACATTTACATCAAGAATTGCAGCTAATGTGTAAGTCTCAATCTTCCCAATAAAGAAGCATGTTAAGGAGACCTGCCTGTGTAGGCTTTTGGCTTCACATATTGCAGAAGCTATTAAATTGGCACATTAAATTTAAAAATATGAAAAAAACCCTGTGATGTTAGATGGCCTTCAAGACAATTTTCACTGCCACATATTCCTCCTACATTTAAGCTGAAGTGATTCTTAAGTATTCTTTTATCTATTCCTTAAGATACACATTATGTCACTTGAGTATCTTCTTGGGCAATTACTTATCCAAGATTTTAAATAACTGCTATTTCTTTGAAGTGCCACAACAAGCTTGCTATGTCTTTCAGGTGGGAGAAACCTCATTCCATGCTAAATGGTATATTTTATGCTATTAACTGCTAAATGAAAATTTATATCAGCTTCTGTTAACCTAAAGAAGGCTAATGAAACAATTCATTCAAAATTTTACTGGGGATATATTTAAGAGGAATTTTTTCACATGACACACAATTTTATGGTGGAAAGATTTTCCACATAATACCACATTTTATACACATATTGTCGAACAATAAAAAGCCAGAACAGAATAATTTGTGAGATCTCTGACGATGTCTGTTAAACATAAACTGTCTACATGCAAACCACTCATAAAGGCAGTAAAGCTGTTTCTATTATCAGTTGTTAGGACGTGGTTTTAGCTTAAATGGAGCTTTTGTCTGAATTCATACATAAATTCATGTAGAGTTAAGATTCCATTATGGAAAGAGCATAAATAATCTTACAATATTTTCAAATTTAGTAATATAAACTTTGAAATCTTTTCTACATTTCCAAGTCTTAAAAGAAACTCTGCTGATACTGATTGAAGATACAGAAAGGGATTATAAAAAAGTCTTTTTGTTTCCTAGCAAAAGAATTATGGAAAGCATTCATTCATTCCTTTATAGATTTTTTCAGTTTCACAAATCTACATCAGCAAGTGTTAAAAGATGCCATACCATTAATATGTATGATGTTCTACCTTGAGAGCGGCTTTTTTAAATACCTTGATCAGTGACACAGTGAGATCAAGTGCACCCTCAGAAAGTCTGCAAATGACACAAAGCTGAGCAGTGCAGTTGAAAAAACTGAAGGATAGGATTTTACTTGGAGGGACCTGGACAAGTTTGAGAATTGGGCCCATGGGAACAAGTACAAGTACAAGTGCAAGGTCCTCTACTTGAGTCAGGGCAGTCTCAGGCATGAGTAAAGACTGGGAGAAGAACTCATTGAGAGGACAAGGACTTGGATGTTCTTCTGGAAGAAAAGCTGGACATTAAGCACCAATGTGCACTCACAGCCCAGAAGACCAAATGCATCCTGGGCTGCATCAAAAGCAGCATGCCAGGTCAAGGGAAGTGATTATCCCCCCGTGCTCAGCCCTCATGCACTGTATCCAGCTCTGGGGTCCCAGCAGAAGAAAGACATGGGTCTGTTACGAGCAGGTCCAGAGGTGCTCCAGAGGTCCAAAGATGATCAAAAGGCTGGAGCACCTCTCCTATGAACAGGCTGAAAGAACTGGGTTTGTTCGGCAGGGAGAGGAGAATGCTCCAGGGAGACCTCACTGCACTCTTTCAGTACTGAAAGGGGGATTATTAAATAGAGGGACTTTTCACATGGACAATGATAGGATAAGGGGGAATATTTTTAAACTAAAAGAGGAGAGACTTTAGATTAGGTTACATTAGATTAGAAATTCTTTGCTCAAAGGAACTGCAACAGGCTGCCCAGAGGAGCTGTGGATGCCCATCCTCTGGAACAGTTCAAGGCCAGGCTGGATGGGGCTTTGATCAAGCTGATACAGTTGATGGCATCCCGGTCCATGGCTGAAGGGTTGGAACTAGATATGATCTTTAAGGTCCCTTCCAAGTCATTCTGAGATGATTCTGTTTCTATCATCTTTGTATAAATACACTGTAACTCTTATTTCAACTCACCATATCACATTCAGGATCTACCTCTAAGGAGAATTTCTATCTGATTAGGGAAGACAGAGATATTTAATAAAATCAAGGAAATTAGCAAAATTCCTATGGTATATTAAAAGATCCTATGCACTTTGACGGTTAGCAGGGAAATATAATATTTATAAATTAATAAGTCAGACCTAAAAAGGGAGTTTGGGAAGGGCTTTTTCTTGAATGAAGAAAATAATTATTATTTAGTAAAAAGTTGAGCATAAAATATGTAATTTATTACTCAGGGAAATAAAAGGATCAGCTGCTCATGCTTTCAACTTCATTGGCCCCCTTTTTTTCAGAATATAAAATACTTACATAAGGATTACATGTTTTCTTTTTATGTTCTTGGGGAAAAACAAGGTGTGGTGGATTTTTTGTCATTATTTTTCTTTTTATATCTTAAAAAGACCCACATTTTTTTCTCTGACTTCTTTTCAAAGAATTGTAAGTGCATACATTTGAACTAACAAAGCTCCAGTCACAGGTGGAAGTCATTGACGTTTCTTGTATGAAGGACATGGTCAAGCTGTGTTACTGTCAGGTTTATAGACTTTAGCATTACAATGTTTGGATAAATGCCATCTAACACAGAGATCCTAACATAACCCAGTTATGTATTTGATCAAGACCTTTAGGTTCTTTTTATGTAGACCGCAAGAAGAGAGGTTATACTAAATAAATCTAAACGCACAATTTTTAGGAAAACAAAACCCCATGAATCCAGGATAAAGGAATTTGTGGAGAACTGGATGCATGAAATGTGAAGGTAAGAGCACCATGACGTCTCATTGATTTTATACTTCACATGAAAATAAACAAAAGAGAGAAAAAAAAATAGAGGAAAAAAAAAAGCGCCTGATTTTGGAGAGAATTTGAACTCCAGGAAGAAGTTCACAGCTTTGGAAGATATGCAGACGTATGTGTCCCTGTGTAAGCAATGGACATCAGTCCTCCAGGAGTAGCACACTGAAGATTTCCCCAAATTCTCAAACCCTTCTACAGCTTGACTGAGGGTTCTTCCCTCAGTTTGCTCCATTTTCTGATTTATATCCCTGCATACTCACTGCTTCCCATCTGCTCAGCAGAGGGTGGCTGGGTGCCCAGCAAAAGCTGCTGCCACCAGGACAGCACTGTCTCAACCACATAGGATCCACAGTGCTTCTTCACACTCTCCATAGCAGTGAAAACATGCTAATGACATGTACTATTTATCACTAGGTCATGCTTGATCCATTACAGAGGGAATGATGTCATAAGTAGGAATATCCATATCACAAACAGGTTAATTTCCAGAGCCATATTACATAATATATTACAGCCAACAGTAAGTTTCCTCCCATGTCAACAGGACTTTCATAGACAGGATGAGATTAAAGAACAGGAATGGCCAACAGCTACAACCTCAAGAGATAATATTGAAAGATTACCCTGTAATATTTATAAACAAAGTGCATGCCACAAATCACATTTCTCATGAATATGCATTAGTTTAAAGAAAACTAACTTTGTCTTCAGTTGTTTCTCCAATACAATTTTTTCACTACTCAAATAATTTATGAACAATTTCTGCCTGCAATCAGTGTTACAACATCCTTGAACAATTGTCCTTCACCATGTACCTCCAATTCTGCCACCACCATTGCTGACGTTTCAGTAACATGTATGCTAGGCATGATTCTGTGGAATATTTGTGAGAGTAAAAACATAGCAAAGGCAGTTCTGGAGTTCTTAATTTAAAGCTGAATTCTGCTCCATGTAATTATACTCCTAAGACATATAAACATGAGAGAAATCCCTGCTGTCCATCATCAGAGATCTCAGCTGCAGAGACTGCTGACAGTGTATGTATGATGTAATAGCTAGCAAGAGAGAGGCTATCAAAACCCAGAATATATACATGAAAATAAGCAAAAATGCTTTCAAAATTAGCTTCAAAAAATACTGAAATACACAGCTAGTCTGCCAGTGTTGAATTCATGGAAGAGATATTCTGCTCAATTTTAAGTCATTGCAATTGACTTATAAGTAGTTTCACTGCTTCTAATTTGGTATAGGAAAAGAGATAGGTTCTGAGAGAAGAACTTAAAATGGCCCTAACAAATCCCAACAGAAGCTTTCCAGAATTAAAGAGAGAAAATGCAACACAGTTCTCCTATAAAAATTAAAGACAGAAAACGCAACACAGTTCTCCTATAAAAAATAACAATTATTCTTGAATCATGACTGAACAGATCAGACTCCTAAGCTCTGTTTAAAGGTACTTCAATCTAATAACATGTTAGCTCATTCTATCCCTGCTGTTACCAGCCCAGTAACATGACATTTCATCACACCTTGAGCACAGCCTCAGTCCTCCAATAGGCAAAAAGCCTCTTCAGCTCCTCTCCATTCCTACTCCTTCTTCCTATTCTTCCCCCAACAAACAATTCTGCCTTAATATCACAAGCAGGTGTTTTAACCTTTGCTTTTCTATTTGCATTACTCAATTCCACCACCAATATCCTAAATATATTTTCTGCTTTGTGGACAATAGCAGAGACTATAACTTAACATCTGCAAGTAGCTATTAAGAGAATGAGAAGGACAAACAATATGTAAGAAAATAAGAAACAACAACAACAAAAAAAACTTGCATAAGAAAAACAAACAACTCCACCCTTCTGTTATGATTCTTAACTGTCTATGCTGATGTCAGCTCATGCTTTGCTACTTGGATTTCCAAACAGCAGCTTACATATACCTCACCAGGACATGTTTCTCTAAATAAGAGAATTCCAGTAGTTAAAGGAGCATGAAAATTTTTAAACTACAGGATGAGGCTAGTACTGCATGTTAATATAAATGTTACTCAACTAAATTTAACATTTTCCAAATAGATTTTGTGTGGAAAATAGTAAAGGAACAAAACTGAGCCTTTCAGTGAATCACATGTCTTAAAGGCCTTAATATTTTATTCAGGTTTATTCAGGAAAATGCATGCACTGTCGGACTTTTTAAATCCATATGATCTCTTAATCTATGATTTCTATGTAAATTAGCAACTGAGTTTTCAGACTTCTTTTTTTTTAATTTTCATGTCTTTATCTCAAAGAGCCTTACCAATCTACATAGTTGGGGAGTGAATTCCTAAGGTAATTTTAATATTGAATTCTACTTTTTGACAATACTGAAAAAAGTGGGTTTTGTTCCATAATGCAATATTTTAGATATTTCCTTTCATGGGAATCTGAAAAACTATTACTAGAATAATGGATAACCCCTTATCTGGAATAGGCAGAATTCATTAATTCAGAAATGCAGACATTGATGAATACTGCTAATAAAGAGCCAAATCCACTGGTCTGAAAGAAGACAAACATAGACGCTGATCCATTTTCTTTTTCTGCATATAAACAGTCAGATGACATTTGGCATGTTTTGTAGAATTATAACCCAAAAGGAGAAAACTGATTTACGCAGGACAGACTTTCATTGCATTTGAGAACACAGCATGTATCCCCTTTTTGCTGGGAATGTTCCTTTCATACATTAGGCATGCAAAAAAGAAGTTACAAATCACTGCTGCATCCTCATATTTAGGAAATGAACTTCTGTTTTAAAAGGATGTAAATGAGTGAATATTGTTTAAAATTCTTTTTAGATCTTAATTTTACCTTAATTTCGATGCTCTCTCCTGGAAACAGAACACATTTTGCCACATAACATCAATCAGCTTGAGGATCAATATGACATTGTAACCTTGTGTCAAAGATGAATTGGAATTTTTATCATCCATGAACTTCAAGAAGATGATGTAATATGACACAGAAATAGCCATGTACATATTAAATATTTTTAATACTACTTTCAACTATCATATGAGAAACTTCTAATTGATAGAGAGAAATTAGTAAATTAGAAAGGAAAGGAATGCCTCTTGTGATGTGTACTTATTGAATAACACAATATACTGGATTTGGCTGGGATATAGTTAATTTTCTTTACAGCAATCCCTGCAGCGCTGTGATTTGGATTTGTGACCAAAATAGTATTAATGACATAGAGACATTTCCATTATTGCTGAGCACTTCTCACACGGCATCAAGGTCTTTTCTGCCTCTCCAACAGTGCCAGCAGCCAGGAGGCTGGTGTGCACAAGTGAGAGAAGACACATCCAGGACTGGGGACCCAAACTGACCAAAGGGATATCCCAGCCCATGTGGCATCATACTCAGCATGTCAGGCTGAGAGAAAAAGAAGGAAGTGGGGGATGTTTGGATTATATTTGTCTTCCCATTAATCACCATTAGCTGTGATGGGCCCTGCTCTCCTGCAGCTGGGTGAACACCTGCCTGACATGGGAAGAAGTGAATTAATTCTTTGTTTTGCTCTGCTTGTTTGTGCACCTTTTGTTTTCCCTATTAAACTGTCTTCATCTCATTAGTTTTCTATCTTTTACCCTTCCAATTGTCTTCCTTATCTACTGGGGGACACTGACCGAGCAGCTGAGCAAGGTTAAACTGCAACACAGGAAAAGATTATATTTTTCTCATGTTTTCAGCATGTACAGCTTTTCTAATGACATCAATCTTTAGAGACTTTGATATGCTTCTAAGTCTGTCCAATTTAATTTTTCATGCTGTTAAAATGATTACATAACTGACCTTAGTAATTCCCATAAAGTTACCAAGCGTAAGAGGAAATTCCATAAGACAAATTCTTTTATCCTAGTATACTAATAGTCTCATAATAGCCAAAACAGGGAAGTACTCATTTAAACAAAACAAATTTATTCATATTTCAGAAAAGCAGCTCCAGATAACCTTTTTAAGTACTGTGAGATATACCACACTATATAACATCTTGAAGAAGAGTTTTCTGAATCATTAATAAAAATTTTTGGAAATTAAATTAACTACAAGCCAGTGTTTTGGAAATTTCTTCTTAGATAATATGGACAACTATTGCCTACTATTTTTAATATTCTGTTACTCTCATAATGATATTGCAATCTGTAAATATTAGGGATATCTATTCAGAGTTTACAGCAAGAAAAGAAAGTTATCTATCATATCATCTCCTCTTCCAAACCCAAATGTAGAGTGCAAAAGCTCTTTAATTTTTGCCTTCTAGAAAAGACTTATGGCTCCAAACTGGTGAATTATTAAACAGGCCTAACTTCTCCAAACTGGGCTGTAGTGTGGTTTGCTATGCTGGCTTCTTAAGAAAGGCTGCCATCTTTGGTAGTTTTTTTAGTTTAGCTAAGAAATCAAGATGGAAATCATGTAAACCCTTACATGTTTACTTACATGTAAACACAGCATTATAGCAAGGTCAAAACAGCCCATACATGACTGACTAACCAGTTAAATTATAGCCATAACAGCTAAAATAACTAATTTAAAACTACACTTTAGCAAATTTCTATTGCAGCAGGAAAAAAGGAGTCTGCAAAGATGAAGATGGAAGACCCGTGGCAGAATGATTAAAAAAAGCCCTTTCTTTTTTTGTTTTTACTGTTCTACAATCATAAAAGATGTTCCAACAGAAACTTGTGTAAATAGCCTGCCAAAAAAATTAAAAAGCTCTGTGTATTTTGTAGAAAATGTGATAGGTACCAGAATTTCTGTGGAAGTGTAACAGACACTGGATGTGATGCGGGGGTTGCGTAGTCAGGTAGGGTCTAGGGCAGACACAACATACAAATTTCCAAGATTTCCCTGCTTAGTTCTCTTTTTGCAAATAGGAAGAGAGTCTTACATCTATCTGTCAGTGCTCTGCCCAGTCATCTCCATACCTTTCATTTGGATAGTTCAGGTTTTTGTGACTCTAGCTACACACAGTGGAAAAGTCCAGGTAAACACCTTTTCTCAACTCTTTCACTCAGTTGTTTTTATTTTGATTTGCAAAAATGAGCTTTTTTGAACTGAACGATATAGTAAACAAATTACTGATTTTTATTTTTCATTTTGTATGACTAATGACATTTTCAATGCCTGGGAAGACGGAGGTGTGGTCTGGTTCAAGGAATGCTAGGAAGTCCTCCAGTATGTTTGTAGGAGCTCTATAAACATAATTTAGTGCATGCAAAACGGCATCTCAAGCTCTTGTTCCAAAATGTCCATGGTTACTCAATTACTGAAAAGAAAAAGAGGAGAAAAGAAGGGCAGACATAAATAATATATTCTGATGTAGAAATTTATTTTTATGGGCTTCCAATCAAGCACAAGATGTTTGACATTTTTTATACAATTGGAGGGAATTCAGGTGCTATCCAAGGGCCTAAAGGGCTATGGGACATTAAAGCAAATATATCAGACATACGGGCACTTCCAGATGAGCTTCATCTTCCTCACAGTGCATTTCTCACAGTGCCCCCAAAACTATTTGAACTTCCAGTCTCTACTAAAACCTAAAAACTTACTTGCCCATTTTATATAACTGCAAGTAAAAACTCTGGCTTTATATATATATATATATATATATATATATGTAACTGAACAAACATCAAGACCTACAGCTTAAAATGTCAGAGGTAAAAAGAAAGAAAGGAACCTTCTAAAATTTTGCTTTCTCTTATTTTCAAAATGAGGGATTTTAACTGCTGATTCATTTTTCATTTTCTTCTGTTTATGCCAAAACTTGTATACTTACTACCAAAAGATGGTATTTTGACCAATAAGGTAGTAATGCTATTAGATATTACTCTTTTACTGTTCAGAATACAAAAGAAGATAAAAAAATGCACTGTTAAGAATTATGTTAAAGATATATTATTAATAATTTAGAAGAAAATAGGAAATGGGATGTCTTCAGCTGAATATTGTCTGGTTTGTGTTGTCTAAAGGTCTCAGTTGAACATCTGTATTTATGATCAATCAGAATTAAAAACCACCTATGAAATATATGGAAGAACACAACACTCAAAAATCAGCAACATTATCAGCTCACAGGTGTGAAAGTACTGTATCCACAGCTTGAACTCAAGCACAGAAAACTAATCTGAAAATGCATTTTTATAGAGAAACAAACAAGGGAATGAACTAATATTCAACAAGAGAATTTTCTTTGGTGCTTAAGAGGAAACAAAAAATGGTGAGACTCTGAGATAACCACTAACCATAGTATAGCTAGCTTCACCTTTGAAAAGCAGAGAAGGATACAAGAATACACAGAAAAGGAGATTTAAATATAACAATACTGTGGCAGAGCACCGTGGTCTTAGAATTTGATGGAAAGAATTTTTGAACTTAATGTAAAACACAAGCTTCAGTCTTATATGTGATAACTGGAAAGCTACTTTTTCTGTCTGACCAGTTCACTCTTTTGAGATGCAAATAACTGCATGTCTGGTGATGAAAATTGATATGTAGTAATGAGCCTCATAATGTTATAGGGTATGAATATTGGATTCCTTTATAATGGTTTGTTACAACAGGAAAATAAATGTTGGGATACTGTTTAACTGATTGAAGTCCATAATCTGGTTTCTAACCAAAATAATTATTCCAGCTCTAATTCCCTACTTTTTACATCACAAAATATACTCGAAGTCAAGTAGAGAAGATATAATAAAAGCTTCTGGTAATAAAAGAGTGGTTTTGAAAAGGAATTTGCACATCAGCAATAGCAGTCTAAGTGAAGCTGTGATTTACTGCTAAAATAAAATTGAACTAAAAAATTCAAAACATCAGCAAAAGTGAATGGGTTCACATTCTGAATTTCTGTCTGGAATTTCAGCTGAATTTTTCTCTCTGATAAACTTCAACACACTGCATCATACAAAAGGCAGTGGAGGATATTAATTCAGAAGGACATCTGTTACCAAAAGAAGCTTCCCTCTGTCCCACATGTTAAATAGCTTTATTTATCCTGATAATATTTGACAATTTTATCACATATGGAATTTTTTCAGTTAGTTCAGATTATTTGGACCTTTTTCATATTTTACCTTCTTCTCCGCCACAGCTACTTCTAGGATCAGATGTAACTTATTATCCTGAGATATTGCACAACTTGCCTTCATGGACCAAAATTATTTTTGTTTTCCTTTTTTTTCTTGGATAGTCTTTTCATGACTATCAAATTATAGTGTTAAGGAGAAACAGAAATTTCTTTCTGAAAGACTGCAGACGTTTTTACGAATCTCCCTCTGAACTAGTTTTTGAAAGGATTGGACAATTGTCAGTACAGGAAATGTCTCCAAATCTTGCACCTGCATGTAATATGTGGCCCAAGAAAGATATCATAGCCATTTGGTTTTCCAACAGCCTTCAAAAAATTATCTCTATCCACTTCCTAGTAGAAGATGTAGAAAACAGTACCATTAGAGCTGTTAAACTACAAAGTAAACAATAAATTACTTTTACCCCCATTTCTTCTGCTCTAACATGCAAACTGTCCCTTTGGAATCTCATGCTACAATCTCCCAATGATCTTATTATCATCCATAGCAAACATTCAGTGTATCAGAACGAGCTAAATGACAGGCATGAGTAAAATACAGAGAAATCCCTCTTATCACAGAATCACAAAATCACAGAGCATGCTGAGGGAGCCCACAAGGAACACTGAGCCCAACTCCTGACTTGCACAAAACAGCTCCAAGAGTCACCCCGTGTGCCCAAGAGCATTGTCCAAATGCTTCTTGCACTCTGTCAGGCTGTGCTGTGACCACACTGCTGGGGAGCTGTTCCAGTGCCCAACCACTCTCTGGGTGAAGAGCCTAAACACAGCTTCCCTGACACAACTTCCAACAGTGAAAGGTACCCTAGGTATAGGTGAAAGATAACCTAGCTATAATTAAGGTACAAATAGTCATTACTGTTCTGCATTCTGGGCCTGTCATGCTTTCTATGCAATACAGTAAATTTAACTGCAAACAGTTAAAACACATTTTAAGGACAAATTCCGAAGCAGTGATAGTCTCCCTTCTACTTCCATGGAGGTGCCTTCCAGTGTATTAGGTTTAGAAATGCTAAAAATGACATAAAAAAAGAAGTTTTCAGCCACATATAATCCTGGTCAATTGCATAAGTTACTAAAGACCTGATTTAGACAAGACAACCGACTTGCAATTATAAAAGCTGTTTTGTCAGAAATAGCAGTTTGGCTCCACGAGGTTTGTACTCCAACTTGTGAAGAGGTTTTCTTTCATTAAACTTTTTTTTTTAATCACATTTAGCTTGAGAAGAAAAGCCTTCTTCAAAGACATTTGACAGAGCAGCTGCTTTGGCAAATCCCTGATTTTTTCTGGGAACTTTTATTATAAACAATATAATGTTATTCTTCACTTGCCTAAGTTTTCTTAAGTATGACTATTCAATACATAGTAGTGCTTTGACCTGCATAAGATGATGTACATGACCTTTGTACTTAGGCCTTCTTTTCAGACACCTAATAAAGTCATGTCACAACCCTTTACTAAAGTTAGTGATCCTAACAGGAAAAGTGCAATCAAATAACACCAGAACATGCAAGAAATTAAATTACAAGGATTTGAAAAAAAGCTGTGTGGCACTGAGATTCACACAAAAAAATATAATTTGCACAGATGGAATTCATCTACCTGAAACATTTAACATTGCATCATGTTTCCAAGGCACACTGCACAGTCAAGTAGATAAGGAGTGGCAAACACCAAAAATATCACATCTTTTTTGAGATCAAATTCATGAGACAGCCATTGGGCAGTTTCAGAAATAGAAAGTTTTGACTGAAAGGCAATAGCACACATGTCACACCCCAATCATCAGTTTTCTTCCATAAGGTCTGAACTGGATTGTGCATGTGCATCTATCTAGATGTACTGTGAAATTCCTACAATCACATGACATCCTGCAGAACTGTAATCATTTCTTAGTCTAGGTCCATACTTTCTACATAACACTACAGGAAAGATATTTTTGTACATGAGAGATCTAATTGACTGAGACACTAAACCCCTTCCAGCCTTGAATGCAGACAGCATCAAAAGAAACAGCAAGCCAGTGTGAGAAGCTCAGGTAAACAGAGGAACAGGAGTAATAAAGTCAAACCTCTCCCTTTGTAGCAGATATTCTCTCCCTCCACCACAGGAGAGCTGATCTGTTGTCTCTTTGCTGGTTCAATAATTCAGGGCATCTCCCCCTCACATGAATTTGTTTATTGGTAAAAAACTCAATCAGGACAGCTTGTCTTGTAGTAAGTTTTTTTGGCACCATGGAAGTGACACTCCCAGCTGACAATACCTTGAAAGCAAGATTGTAGGAAGATAAGCTGGAATTTCTCACTGACAGACAATTCACATTACAAACCATAAATACTATAGCAAACTTTCACAAAGCAGAAAGCTTCTGCACATTCCCTGGAAGTGTGTGGGGATGACTCTTCAAGGCTTGGGATACCTGTCTTGAGTTACTGTCTCCAGGGTTGAGTGAAAGGACTTTGTGTGCACCATCATCAATTCGGTGGCAAGTTACATTGACTCCTAATCTATACTATTTCTGTGCTAGCCATGGATAGGTACCTTTATGTTGTTCACTGTTTTATGTAACCTACTAGTAGGTCTTTTGTTTTATATTGTGTAGTAAGTAACTGTTTAAGGCCTTTTTTTCTGTTAATCTCCTGTCTACTTAAAAAAAAAAATTAATTTTTTTAACCTGATCAGCCATTCTTGAGAACTTGTGAGCCAGAGCGATCTGGGTGCACATCACTTAAGTAGAGCTGCTGCCAAAATCTGAGCCTAAGGCAGGGCTTGTCTAAACCTCTCATTCAATCCACAATATCTTTTTGAGAAGCACAGGCCCTCTTGAACTTGAAACCTAGTCTGTTACCTCTGCATAATGTTTTATACAGTTCAACATCCTTGACTAAATTCACTGGTTGTGTTCATTAAGAAAGGAAGATGGCACTCTGCATGAGCACATGGACTATATTCTTTTTTTCCCCCTGGATGTTCTATTCATAAATCAATAACAAAAGCTCATTTATTCCCACTGTGTGCAAGTTCCCACTTATCTCTTCACACTGGACATAAGACCAGGGAATTTGAATTTTAAATAAACAATTAATAAAGTAGATTCACTTGTTTTTGGAAATGAACTAGCTCATTTCATGTTTTTATAAAAGTCATGACTATCTGCAGTTTCTTATTGGGTAATCTATTAAAAAAATAAATAAATAAATAAAAGAGGACCTGGCAGAAGAATTACATAAGACAGCCAATTGGTTATAGCAGTACCATGTCCTTGTCAGGAAAATAGTTATGTTTAAACCCCAACTATTCATTATACATCTAGAATTTCAAGTACTCATTTGTTCTGCACTTTTATTGTATGAAGATACAGAACAAGGAGATTAATTATAAGATAGAAAGTTCTATTTTAACAAAAACATTAGGCAAAGTTCCAAATTAGTAAGCAAACCACCCAAGTCATCAAAAATATACAGTAAAGTTCAAACACTGGCAGATTTAAATACAGAAATTTAAATCTGAATGTTCTGTTTTTCATCAGCCTAACAGCTGTGGGGCTGCCAAGAACTTAAAGTACTAAAAATATATTTTATCTATTTATTATTAAAGATATTGTTATTGCATTTATCAACTAAGCTGAAAAATATCAGCTAAAACAAATTCTTCCAAAACTCAGTTTTCCATCTCTCATTACTGCCAGTACCTGGCCACAGTATGTATGAACTGTACATACTCTTGCAGCACTGAATAGTCTAAAAAACATAGTCTTAAGCTGTGCCAAGGGAAATATAGGTTGGATATTAGGAAAACATTTTTTTTTCAGAAAGAGTGGTAAAGTACTGGAATTGTCTGCCTGGGGAGATGGTGGAGTCACCATCCCTGGATGTGTTTAAAAAAACAACTGGATTTGGCACTTGGTGCCATGGTTTAGTTGAGGTGTTCCAGCATGGGTTGGACTCGATGTTCTTGAAGGTCTCTTCCAAACTAGTCATTCTGTGATTCTATGGAAGTTAGCCATAAGTAGGACACCTTTAAAATTAATTTTGATACATCTTCAGCCAATACATTAATTGAACTGACACAGACACACAGGGAAGAAGGAAACAAGGAAATGTTCTTGCTTTCCAGACAAAACAGCTAATTTAAGTTACAATAAGTTAAAAAGAAACCTGTGTTCATCATTTCAATTCAAGGCCACCATTATCTGAGTGATTTAGGAGGCCGTAAGAAATCCTGTGAGAATAGGAAACTGGGAGAGAGTTTCACGAACCAGTGAGGCAGGCTGACACACCAACACTTAGAAACAAGAAGTGTTGATGCAAACACCTCATATCACTCATATTTACTGTGCAAAGAAAAATCACATTACACTTACACCAAAAGTTTTCTAGCTCTTCTTTTAAAGTGCAGTGTTGGGAGAAGAGGAGAAGGAAGAGAGAAGTAGAGAATGTTGAGCTGACACACTCTAAATCTTGGATGAGAAGTAGATTACATGTCTGGCAGCGCTGTTATGAAGAAATAATGACAACCCACAGGAGGGCAGTCCATTGTTCCAACAATTAGGACATATGGTGGTGTCATTTCTCTTACACATTGTAAAAGCTGCTCATGGCTGCATAAGCACAGCAGCACAATACAATACTGGTTTGCCACAGACAGACCAAAAGAAGAAAAGACATTTGAATCTAAGACAGTAACTGATATTCATGTCACCTCCTGGATTGCTTTAACTCACAGTTGGTGATTCATTTCTATGGGTGTCTTGAGGCTGCATTTGGGACAAAGTCCAAAACCTACTGAGATCAAAGTTTTAAAAGCAAAAAGAGTTGAAACGTGGAAATACTTATTTATTTATTTATTCATCATTTCTTTTAAATTAAATGCTATGACAGATAATGTTATAAAGTTAATTTGCTATCAGTAATTCATCATTTCCTTTAATATGTTACTTGATTTAAGTAATTTATAGAAAAAATTATATTCTCTCTGTCAAAAAAAAATGATTCTGGATAATATCTAAACCTACATTAAGATAAAAATATTCAGTAAGGGTTTATTTATATTTTTTATATCCTGAGGCAATGCTAGACTTCTAAGACTATTCTGTGCTAAGACAGACACACATGGATTCGTTTTAATATTGATTAAAAGTATGGTTTCTGCTACTGGCAGTTGTCAAAATAGTATCCCTATGGAAATTGCAGACTTGTTTAGAACCCTATTTCATCTGTTTCTGAAGAATAAGTGACAGCATTGGTATTTGAAATGTGTATATAGAACTGGGCCACACAAACTTAATTTAACCACTGAGGAATCACAGCCCACCATCCCCTACTGGTTTTGCCTTTAACTAGTCATAACAACATTTACTGAGTACCTTAAAATCCACAAGATTGACTTGAACAGTAAAATGAAGAAGAGCTACAATTCTTCTTGGAGCTCACCGTAGCAACATTGGTGAAAAGGAAATTCAGTGCTGTGCTAGGCAATTACATTTTCTAGATGGTGAATAGGATCTATGCTGCTCTTACAAATTCACTTTCCTGGCTTTATTTAAATATACCACAAGAACATAACTGTCTCTTATGTTCCCTTTAAAACACTTATCTCACTACATCTATCAGAAATAAAGTATTCATCTTGTCTAAATGAGAGACATAGATTTCATAAGGGTCTGCTTACAGAGTAGCATAAAATGATATGGGATTAATATTGCCCTATAGAAAACCAAAATTAGAAATGTATACTTCTTTGTTTACAACACATGTAGCTTTCTAGAAAGAATAAAAAATTATTTCTGAACACTATTTTTCTTAATTGGCCACTGCTGAAAATCAAATTTTATAGATTATTTGACCTGTTGTTTATTAGTAAATTTTCAGATAGGTGATGATAAGCCAGGGACAACTTTCAATTTTTTTTTTTTTTGTAGTATTATCTTAGGAGAAGATTGCATGAAAATTAGTCTGGACTTTGACTAGACTGCACAAAAAGCAAGGTAACTCAGAAATAACATGAACACAGCCAGACTCAAGAAGGTGAAGCTGCAAGAGTGTTCAAAACTAAGGCAGATGAAGGTAAATGTTACATGTACCCATTTACTAAATGAGAATTGCAGCTCAAGGATCTTGCAAACGTAGCCATCTCAGATTAATACTGAAATAAAGCCATGTGTATTATTTGTTAATGATTTTCTAAGAATACACATTTCAAATTTGCTCTGCAAATACAGGATTTACACCATTTATCATGATGAAAGCTGACAGTGCAAGATAAATTCAGCACTCAGAAAAAATCTGGAGGCCAAGGATAATAACCAGCAGTTAGAAGGGCTTTATTAACATTCTGAGAAATTCAGACACAGAAGTTGTTTACAGCTGCACAATTTAAAAAAGAATTAATATGATAACAACTTTTTCAGTCATGCTTTATTATCTTGCTATATGGCTTCTTCTGCAGGAGAGGTTCTGTTCAATATGTTCCAGAGCCCTGCTGCACCTAAGGATGTGAGAACAAATACTCCAGAGCCAGTCTGCAGGTACAGACTTTTGACATGTGAGACCTTTTACCAGTTTGTAGCAAAGTGAAAGAACTTCTTTCTCTCTCCACATAGAGCCTGTTCCTTTCTCCAAGGGCAGCACAAGCTGGAAACTCAGCTATGGCAGCACAACTTCTTTAATACCCCTGTCCTCCAGCCAAAAACCCCTGATGTAAAATCTATGCAGTAAAACAGTTTACTGTCATACTTCCTTAGTAAATTGACTTAATTGAATTAATCTGCAACCATAGTGAGGAAGTAAAGTTTTTCTTGTCCAGTCTAAAAGAACCACTCACTTTGCAGCTAGTGTATATAGCCTACTTCTATGGCACTACTACTGGAACTCTAATTTATATGAATTAATGCTAAACACTCCACTGAAAAGAAGGTAGGAAGAAATACAGTTCACTTGTTAAAAAAAAAACAAAAACAAAACACAACACAGTTCCTACTCAATTTCAAATAACTGTATGTTCTGGATCGCAGCTTGGGCTGTCCCTTTCTCTTTACCAATTCCCAAAAAGCTCATAGTCAGTGTAGAGCAAAACTACTACAAACTTCATAATAAAAGATTTTAAGCAGGTCTGTGACATCTCAGCTGGAACACAGGGCTGGCTTCTCCAAACTCTTCTCTTGCTTACTTTCTAGTCATAAGGAACAGCTAGTGCACACTGACAGTACACCTATGTACACTCATACAATGTATAAAACTTCCACAAGTATATGAAAATCATCACACCTGATCAGACAGAGCTTAGCAAAAGAAAAAAGAGAGCATAAAACTGATTGTCATTTTGATGTGACAACAAAAGATGCCTTTCAGATTCCTTATAAAACAGGTAAGTCAAGAATAAAGGCAAGTAATTTGTTCAGGACCAAATAATTTATGACTTTTGGGCTTTTATTAGGTATCAGAAAAATAATGGAGGATAAATGCCTTTGTTTAATTCACTCCAATGCAGAAATCCCCACCTATTTGGCAGATATCATTTCATTCATGCTATAATTGTAAAAACAATTTTTAGTCATTGCTAAGAGCTAACCTGCAGAGCACAGATGAGAAAACTTCCTGACACAGTTCCAAAGAAGATACACTCAATCTCTTGCAAGAAGCATGGCAAAATGCTTTAAAAATCCAGGAGAAAAGCTTTTAAAGTATTACTAATAGGTTTATTCCATATGCTGCAGCCTCACTTTTCTGTGAGCAATATGTCTGAACTGCAGATAAACAGAATCACTGCCACTGAGAACATACAGCTGGCTCTGATGCAGGCCAGCAAGGGTCCAAAAGGATTTATTAGCAAGGCGTTCACTGTGTACATGTCACCCTAAAAATCTAGGGTCTGGCTGGAAGCAGCTCAGTGCTCATTAGTAAGTGTGACAAGTATCGGACAGCCCCATGCAGAGCAGGCTTAGGGTTCTCAGCAGTCAGCAGTCAGAATCAGGAGAGCTGGAAAGCATAATACCCAAGCGCTTGCACAGCCCTTGACAGAGACATTTGGCTCTACAAACATAATTTTTTATAACTTAGCAGTGATTCTTCTACACTAAGTATGGATCTCCAGAGATGTGACTTTGCACCACAGGCCTCAGAATTCCAAAGTCCATTTATTACCTTGGGAAGGATCCAAGTACAAGCTCACTTTCAAAGTCCTACCTTTGAATATGACAAGTTGACATGTAAGGGTAACCTTGAGTGCAGTGAAAGCAGTACTAAGATATTTCTGCAGAACAAACTTAACTGAACTATGTGAAGTTATTCATCGGCATTTACATGACAAACTTCAGTGCTTCTGTGAAGTTTGTGACACCTGAGATGCACAAACTCAATCTTCAAGTCAATCCAATATATTGGCAAATTCAAAAGTTCGTAATTATGAGATTCAAGATAAAGCATTTGGAGAATAATATATAGAATTTTGCCTATGAGAAAACTTAGCAAAGGAATCACTTATATTAGACAAAACACCACTATCTATTAAAAAAAATAGATCATGCAGGTCAATAATAAAGAAGTTATACCATTTCCAAAGTCACAGATACTGCTTTAACAGTTTTTATCAAAATTATTTATGTTTATGAATGATGACTGGACTTTATTAAGTATTGGTCAGATTTCTTATCAGGATCACGGCTTCACACTGTTAGTAAACACATCTTATTTGACTGTTTTGTTTCAACTAGTATATGCTGATCACAGGAAGATGGGTGTCATTTGGTATCTTTCTTACCAGCTTTCTTTCTATCTTTCTGTACTTTACAATTCAGTGTCCATCTGCTTAAAATACCTACATCTTAAACAGGAAATAACAGGATTTTCAGATTTGCAATTATAAGAAAAAACTAATCTGATTTCCTTACCTACCACAACACGCCGAAAAATCACCAGAACCCTTGAAAACAATATTCTTATTATGCAAAAGAAAATAATGCATCACATGATTTGTTATATCCTATGCATTGATGCAAGCACTTATCTCAGGGAATCAACCCTCTTCCCATTAATTAATAGAAAAAATTATGAGGAAAATTAAGATAATTTTGATTTGTGCTAAATTAAGAATGTATTGTAATTAAATACACATTACCTAAATTAAGGTATAAAATTCAATTAAATATACATTGTAAATTAGAACAGTGTTGCCAATTAAATTGCATGTACATAAACAGATTTACTCATGCAGCCATGAAGGAGGAAGATGTGAAATTGCAATCATCAAATCATCACTTGTATGTAGCAGTAAGAGTTTCATCACCCAGATTTAACTATAGTGGATATAAGATAACCAACACTTATTAAAGCACAATAGTCACCTAACAGCAGACACCTTAAATTCACTTTTATTCCCTATTTTAGTTGTACATTTGGTGTCAGAATGAATATCCTACATGGTGATGTTGCAAATGTTTGATTGGATACACAGAATTGTCTTTCTATGCTCTCCAAGTCCTGTTCATCTGAGATAGAAACAATGAGATAAAAAAATTCTAATACACTTAAATCCAGGATTTTTCTTCCTATGCATGTAGGCAAAAGGAGCAAAAAAGCCACAGATTTCTCATCATGTAAATCCACACAAGGCCAGTTTTGACCAAGTTATTCTCAGTGCTCTGAAACACATGGAAATTACAAAATGGATGACCCATCAAAAAACCATCACCAGGGTGTTACAGCAAAGTCAGGCCCCTCCAGCCCTCTAGAGAATTTGCTCATATTGATATACTGGAAAATCTTCTCCTGACAATCAAACTTGCAACCTCAAAAGTCAGGAAAACTAAGTTGTTATTACAAACTCTTCTATGCCATTATCTCTACTTTTCTGCCATCATTTGCTAAACAAAGGAATCTTTATACAGATTCCTGTATCTATGTATCTGTGACTAGAGTTAGTGTACTAAATGGACATGTCTTAAGTTCATTCACCAATTCCACAAAAATGAGAACAAATTAAACTATATGGACACACACATGCACGCAAAACTGGATTTCCAAATGGTGGAGGCCAGGAACCACCTGTTGATCTTGATAATCTGATTAAAGGGTCCATCAATTAAAGGGTCCATCAATTACTTTTCTGTGTTGATATATGAGATGCATAATTTATTTAAATGTTAAAGCTATTAAATTTATGACAGCACCACAATTATTTGGAAATTATTGCTTATGCTTAGAGCTTTTTAGCATCAATTCTTGGTTGACATCCAGCATTTGAAGTATATTTACTTTTTCTTAATGTGATGCTGCTTTTACTTTCCCAAAAGCGAGGGACAAAAGACACATAAATTGTGCTTTAGACAGCAAATCAACAGCATTGTAATAAAAAAAATACAGGCAGAAGTTTTGGTTTTCAATTTTCCTGTGAGACAGGAGCTTTGCCTTATTCAGTTTGTCAGATCTGAGTACAGGATAGTAATTTTTCCAATGTGTGAAATTTTATCAGATGACAATATTCAAAGTTAATTGCTTAGTGGATAGTAAACAAGATTTTGCCACAGTATCACGTAACAGAAATGTCCAGTTAATATGACAAATATTTAGTCATATTAATCAAACAACATTTAAGCTGTAGTTAAATGCATCTTTTTGATTCTGCTGTAACTACTGAATTAGTTACAGAACTATTAAATGTCCTGAAAAGTATGTGGGGACTTTGTGGAAGACAAAATAGAACTCAAATAATAGAGAATTTTTCAGATACTTTTTTCCCCCCATTATTATTATTATTTACATTTGTTTGTTTGAACTGTTTTCATACCAGCAACATGCTGCCAATTGCTAATCAAAGTTTTATTTAGTTAGTTTATTTATCAAGTACAACAGCTCTAGCTATAGCACATTAAGCTCTAAGAGTTTACATACAAAGCTTACACTTCCTTCAACAAAAATAAGTTACTTAAATTAAAGTACCATGGCAATGACCTTTGTGAATCAAGAACATTTAGAGGTCCCCCCTACCCCAAAGACCTTCTCTCAGATTTTAGCTACTTCCTTGAAGCTCCCTCCTTTTCCCACTCTCAGTCTCCTGCCCTATCCATTCCTTCTTCCTGGCACAATAACACCCACTCTTAGCAAGCCTGGAACCTTTTTTTTTTTTTGGTGTGTGTTGTTTTCTTAGGGCTATCCAAACTGAACTCCCTCTCATGGTGCCTATCTCACAGCTATACTTACTAATATTTACTTTTCATTATTTTAGGATGCTTTATGTTTTATTTTACTGATTCCAGAAATATTTTTTAAGAACATGCTCTTTAAGACCCTCCCCCTGCTCAAGAAATCACAGTTTTTTCCTTACATTGTCCAAACACACTGTTAATTTCTTCAGAAATTCTAGACAGTCCTTCTTTTGCAGCTAGCACATAGATAGGCCATAAAACATCAAGGTAGGAAAAAAATACAGATTGAAAAAAAAAGTTTACAGAACCTACACATACCTAGCACAGCTTTATTTTTTTGGCCTCAGGCTACCTTTGCTTTTTAATAGTGGATGTGTAGCAACAAGGGGCTTTAGTTTCTTTTCTCCTTTGAATTTTGCCTTTTAAACATCCGCCTGTACTGCCTGGAATACTTAAACCCTTCTGACTGCTGGCTGGATGAAAAGCACACTTCTTCCTTTGTTTGTGCCATTCTGGAGTCCAAGAGCTGATTTCCATGACTTCAGCACCTCTCTTATTTCTATATTCCTGTTAGAGCTAGTGATAAAATTTGTATTGATTTCAGAAATACATTTCAACCAAAACTGTGTACTTTTGAAAATGCCACTCTGGCTGCTTGAAGATATTAATCAGAATTTATTTACATAGTCTCTCTAGAGATGTGAGGATTCTGCTCTGAAATTGTCAGGTTAGGCTGGTTACTGAATACCAGTTAAATATATTTAACAATATCCAACAGGATATACGAGGCAGAGAAGTTGGATAATTGTTCTAAAACCAAATTATTTTTGATTGCCATTTTTTTTCTGTTACTGATCTCGCAAAAGGAAAGCAAAAAGTATCAAGAAATTTAAAACTTCTATTGACTTTTTAAAGAACTTGCACTGTAAGACATTCCAATGTAGTGGAAATTCACTTATGAATTATGAAAAGGAATGCAAGAAATTTACCTCAAATATGTAATGATCTAGCTTTGATTACATTACACAAATAATACTATGAAGATAAAAAACAAAAATAGTAGTAGTTTCAAACAGGGTGCAATTGACAATTGGAGGTGTTCTGGACAGACCTGTAAGAATACAACAAAAATATTTAGGAAGCAACAGAGCTCACTGACAGTCAAAGAGTAGGGTGAATAGAAGAGTAGAAGTAAAGATTATATATAGAAAAGGCTGAAGTAGTTACAAACAAGCTGATTACTTGCCCTATATCTCAAGGTCATCTATCTCTGTCTTGTCTCCATGAGATTATTATTGACTTTTTAAAACCCATAATTTTGAACTGTTCTCAGCACTGCATAGTATTGCACATGCTGCTGGGGAAGCTTAGATTTCTAGTCAGATTGCAGTTATGCTTTATGCAGTACTAGTCTTTTAACTTCAGACACTAGGTTCATGGATTGCTTCAGTTTTGAGATTGATGTGAAGCAGTTCTTTCTAAAATAGAGAAAATATAGAAAAAAAAATTCCGGACTCCACTGTTCTGTTTGGATCTTGACAGTTTCAATAGTTCTGTGAGTCCCCAAGCCCATACTTGCACAGTTCCCCTTCCCTAAGTAGGGTAATAACTGTTTTGGATTAAGGTGTTTCATGTGACAGAAGCCATGCATATGAAACACCTGGTCACATGCATGTCACTATTAGTCTAGGCACTCAATCAACTTACATGCTGCTTTCAGTATTCTTCAGAAGGGAATGAAAAACATGCTAAATTTAACAGAAGCACTACTCATTCTTATGATAAATAGGGCTGATTTATGTTAAAAAAAAAGAATCTGTTGGAAAGAATATCCCTTTTCTAATTCTCACAGGTTTGTTTATTTGATTGTCTAGTATAATTCAACACAGATACTCTCCTGACATTAGTAAAGATTGCACTCCAAGCAAGAGTGCAGTTTGAAAGCTGTGCTCATTTAGATATCTTATTCAGGCATCTTAAAATTATTTTTTTCTTGAAATATAACAGTCATGGAGGCCTTCCCATAAGGCTAAGTCTGTGGGTCGGTCTTTTCCTTCATGGAAAATTGTAGGTGTAGATAAGTCTTTGCACATATTTGTGCCACAAGTATTTGTGAACAGATGGTAAACCGTTGGCATTGGTAGAGATCTGGACAGGCATTAATGACAAGGATAATAAAATTGTTTTCTAAAGAAAATTTTAGCACTTAGCACTGAAAATGTCCAGTGTTCCTGAGCGTGACTAAACAATATGGCAGAGAAAGTCTACTTTTCTCTAGAAGATGGTAGTATAGCCTATTTTTACTTTAAGAAAAAACTTTCTCAGAAAAGCAACATACTTCCTCTTTGCTCATCCCATAAAAGATTATAAGAGTGAGCCAGAGACTGGATCTGCTTAAATGGTATGTGAAGTACCCTGCTGAGCTGATCTTAAAGAGTTGTGCTATGTGTCTTCTGATGTAGAAATTGATTTGGTTTGCTTATGTCAAGTGCTTGATCTTCAGTCTCCCCATCATACTCAGGAAGTAACTTGGTAGCTACTCTCTGTTTTATATATACTTATCAAAGGGCACTAAAATACAACCGTCTCCTTAAGTCTCCAGACTGCAGGAAATCACAGAGCTAATTGCCCTATCCATCTATTTTTCACGCTTTGCTTTTTGAAATGTCTAGGCTTTGATATATTATGTCACCATTTTATGCATGAAGAGTCATAAGCTGTCAATGTATTCACCCTACACAGTGGAAAAACACACTCGAAAACTATCAGCACCAAAACCTGTCGAAACTCAGAGCAAGATAAATGATTTTAGAGAAGTGGACAAATGAAACAGGAACAAAGGGCTGCAGCTTACTTGCTAAAGTTAAAAATAATTTTATATCATTCATTTGTCATTAAATTTTACCTTTCATATTTGTACAGGCCACAGGAGTTTTAAATAGCTTCTTGACAAGCTCTGGGACTTGAAAAGTAAAAATAAAACAGAGACAAAATAAAACGAAGATATATTGTTTTCAAGTCTTCTCAAAACAGCATTTCAATTTTTGTTATTAAGGCTCTTATTTTCTCTTAAGAAGACAACTGAATTGAGAATAACTTTGCAAAAAGAAGCAGAAATGATTCATAATAATGGTAGCTGACAGTAGCAGCAAACAATTCAAGCAGTGAAAAGTACAAAGAAACGAACATGTCATGGAATATATTGGAGAGTATTATTGCTTTGCTGCAAAAGAGTACATTTTTTGATAGAGAGATGCAAGAGAGTTTAGTTAAATTCTGCAAGCCATTTGTGAACAATTTTCCTTGAAACTGTTTCTATTAACTTCCTCAATAGGGAATACATAACGCTACTCCCTGCCAATATTGCTTTTCATTTGTCCACTTAATATTACTTAGTCCTTACAAGATGAGATGTTGCTTACAGCGAGTCTTAACTACAATTTAGAAAAGAGAGCACTGCAGAATTCTAAATACTAAAAGCCATGGAAAGTGGTGTCAATTCTGCAAAGAGATATGTGCAATAAACTGAGATTTGCACCAACTCTGATTCCTAACAATAGTGCCACAATGTTCTCAAGACACTTAAGCTCTAATAAACATTTCAGTTGATAGGCACAATTAAATAAGCATCATACACAAGCTATAGTAATTTGCATAAGGCTTCTAGGAATGCATTATGATCTAAAGAATACATTATGAGTAAGCATCTTTGAGCATAAGGTTGTATTTTGATGAAGGTGTGCAGGAAACTGATGAGCATCTGTTTACAACTTGAACTAGTTTCTACTTTGTAGAAGTTAATTAACTTTTCTGTTACACTAGACTCTAAAAGTCCTATTTTTATCACCACTGAGCTTCACTTCAGCTATGCCTGCCATAAATTGTCAATGTATTTAGCCTACTCCCTCTGCACTGCAGTGCAACTGAATGCAGCTGATTTTTTCCCCTGCTTGTTCTGACAGAAGGACTTTACAATTTCCATTTATGTCTTCACCTCAGGAAGCCTAGAGTTCAATTGTCAATCCTGTTCTACAAATCTGACCTCAGAGAGATTCACAGCAAACAGTAACCCTATGTGGCCAAAGTAGGCATCTTTGCACTACCAAGTAATGTTTATTTTTCATAATTGAATAACCTGAATGCCATCCATCCCAAGCCCCATCCATCAGCATTCCATCACTGATTCACGCTCTCTAATTGTAGTTAACTTTAAATTTGCTCTCACCATGCCCCCATTTAGAAATGCACATCCTTTCAGGAGGCTGCTGAACATCACACTCCTACTAAACACTACTGTAATTCAGCACAATAGTAGAATGTTAAATGTTGTTGGGCTCTTTGAACAGCCCCATGAAGGGAACAATCCCATGAAGGGATGTTCACAATTTCTACTTTTACTCCTCCATATAAAATTACTACTGTGACATTATTATGACCAAAATATGGGCTTTTGGAAAGAAGATATGATGTTGTAATAAAAAGTAAAAATTAAATTGTATTATTTGCTTCTTTATATTGTGGCTCGATGTGTAACAGCTCAATGTGTGTTGTTTATACTTGCTCATGTGTACATATGGGGATAAAAACAAGTCTTTTAAACCACAAGTTTCAGTTCCAAGAAAATCCTAATATTGGGCTTTCATCACTACCTTTACATTTATGAAGATTTTTCTCTAAAAATCCAAATGCCACCAGAATTGTTTGTTCCTCATGAATAGTTACTGAAGTCTTTTCACTCAGACCAGTTTCAGCTACTTTAGTCATTCGAGTCAGATCAGCTCCAGAAATACACTTTAAGTGTCCAACTCAGAAAACTTGGAATTTTAGGAAAATCCTGTGAGCAGATTTGGCAGGTTTTTATGACCAAAGAATTGTTAGGATCAAAAAATGGTAAGTCATGGACCCCACAGCGGGGTCAGTGAGGGAGACAAGATTGGAATTTTTAGTTATGAAGAGACATAAAGAGTTTATTATTACAGATTTAGCCGCCATGGACAGAGATATCATTGTGGTCAGTGCATTGAATTCTATCTCTTTTTCCTAAATGCTTAGCTAAGATAAAAAACTATTTTCAACTGTAGCTGTTTTACTTCTGTCTTTACTTTTCCTATAGCTTTTTAATGACTTTGCTGATAATGTCCATTGATGTTCAGGGCAGAAAGTCTGATTCAGCACTGGGAAGAAGAGCAGTATAGAAGCTAACTGTACAGACAGCATAAGAATGAGACAGAAAAGAAAATGAAAAACTTTGGGGGTTTTGCCACACATTATGTGATATATAATGCTGGAAAGCAGCACCAGATGTACATAACAGTTGGAATATTTCCCTCTCCTACTAGGAAGAAACACAACACAGATGTTTCCTATTTTATGGAAGTATATGAATGAGATACTGTCTTAATGTGACAGTTATAGCATTCTGTGTCATTAGGAAAGTAGATTACTTAATTGTAGACCTACATACCCAAACACCCTTTTATTTCTGAATATCGATACTTTCGTACATATTGATATATTTATCAAAGAAAATGATATAAAAAAACCCCCAGAGGAATATTCCCACAGAAATTACACTGAATCTAAGACTGATCATCATATTTTTGATGAGTTCTGACAAATGGTTAGAAATACAGGAGGAATGTTTGGCTCAAACTGGGGTCATCTGTTACACTCCATCCACAGAAAGCAACAAGAAAGTCAGCAAAAAATACAAGCATTACTTTGAGTAGAGTTCTGTGAGCTATTATAGTGATGGAAAGGTAGACAGGAAAATCTCTGCTGCTACTTATTACAGCGTTCAGCAAAGGAAAACGATGCACATTTTTCAGAAAGTTAACAGGTTTCAGTGACAAAAAACAGCCAAATCGGTAACAAAGCACCTCTCACTAATTTTGTCTCCCAAAAGAGAAATAAGCCAGCAAGGCTTTGTACTGGTAAACCACCTGAGCCAACAGCAACAGTCTAATACTAACTTTTTCTATATATCTTGGCTTCATACAGACACAAAAAATGAAGGCTAGCACTCACTGAAACATATGCCCTTTTGAGATCAAAAAAGATTAATCTGAAAAAAAAGTTAAAATACACCAATGAAAACTAAAATGAGATTAATAAAAGCAGAAATATGAAATCAAATAATTAACCATGAGCTAAAAGTTTTGGAACGTCAGTGTCAGGTATTAATTGTTTTGCGTTTTTACAATTCTTTCTCCCCATTTTTTAGGATTATGCCTTTACTGGGAGGACTTCCTAATGATGCCCACAGCACACAGACCAAGTACTCAATAAATTAGACTGTGACAAGAATCAGAATATTTTAAGTAGAGGCTGAAGTCTAATGCTGTATGTATATGCAGAAAGCATACGTGGATGAAAAGAAAAACCTGGAAACTCTTCTATGAAAACGTTATCTAAGAACTAGAAAAATGTTCTTGTCTTAGTTTTAAATTTTTGCTAGAATTTACACTCTGGAAAAAAATATCCTAAAACCCCCTTATTTTTGCCTGTACTACAGAAAAATTGATTAAATTCTTCATAAAGATCAGGAAGTCTAATTTGTTTGCATCACCCCTTTTGGTAATGGAGGTTCATAGAACACCCTCTATTTTGTAGAGATTTAAACTTGATCTCACACAAAAACAGGCAGACATAATATATGTGAACTACAATGGAGTAATATTTGCTAATCTCCTTTCCATGGCAGAGATCAATGACTTCAGAGGTTCGGAGCAGGGGGAAAGAAGCAACCCAAGTATTCCATGGTAAACTTTAAAACAGATATATACATTTTCCACCAAAAGAGAAATTTTTTTAACATTCCTACCATAATTTGCATGCGGTCTTAGCTGACCGCAACTTCCCACCACACCCCAGAAAATGCACTGCAGGTATTTTGTACACCCAAAAGCCTATTTAGACGCACATTTTTCTGAAGCCCAAGCCTTACAAACAGTCTTCCTTAGCTGCTCTGTCTAGTGCAACTCCCTAGAGCAACCCAAAAGATGTCTCAGCTACTGCTCTCCTCCCATTGCCCTGAGACAGAGGAATTTTGGTAGCACAGCTGATACAACTGCAACTCCTGCAGGACCTTCAGTTCTCACTGTGGTGGTTTCAAAATTTTCCAGAGGATGGTGGAGACCAGCAAGCCACCTGCACATGCTGCTGATTTTGAACAGGTTAGAGATGCTACAAGCACTGCATTGGTACATCTTTCCATGGAAAATTTGTGACCAAAAGCTGCCTCAATGGCCTGTCACTGGGTTTTGTGATCCTTACTCACAGTGTTGGTCACTGTGAGTAAGGATGACAAAACACCCTTTCCTGTGATACCTTGGGTTTTAGCTTTTTATTTTTTCCTTTTTTGGGTTTTGTGCTGCTTCGGTGTGTGGGACTGGGTTTTCATATAAGGGGATAATAAGCTCTCTTCACATGGTAGATAGACACAACAATTCCTTCTCTAGCATGGGACCAAAGAACAGCATGGGACATCTGGATCACAAGGCCAAGAGTATAAACAACATGGACTGAAGAGAATAAAAACAAGAAGAATGGGACTTCATGGGCTGGGGCTGTAACTGGACCAAAACTTTGAAAAATGTGAGATCTTGTGACCAAGCCCTCTTTTGCTTCCATCTTGGAGACATCTGGGCAGAGCCAAAGCTGTGGCTCTGGTACTGCTAGAGTGTGGCCTTTGAAGGCTCTTCAGTAAATATCCTTTTTATTCCCCTCAACTCTGTCTTGTCTCTGTTCCAGCTGCTTAAGGCATCAACCCGGACCAACTTCACTCTTTCACCTGATTCTTGCAACAGTACTTGAGTACTTCCAGTAATTTAAATATATGCCAAGCTCCTGCAAGGTAAATAGATGCATCCTCAGATACCATAGAAAAAAAGGAAAGTTTTCAGTGGCTTATTCTTCATTTATAGTAAACTCTGTTTCTACTGTTTCAATACTGACTGTGTCCCTTCCCACATTATTTGCTTTTTTAAAAAAGCTTTTCTTCTTTCTACCACCATTTATCATGGCAGCATATAATTATGGACAAGATTTTGAGAGATCTTATAAAGTTGTTCCTCTCAGAAAATCACTCTGAGAAATTAGAAAACTATTGGAATAGTGTCTCTTGATTTTCAAAGCAAAAAAATGGTTCACTTTTTTTTTAAAGGAGTACTTTCTTAAAAACATTCAAGCACTCCATAAAATGGTGAACCTTTGTCATTCGTCAAGAACAGAGCATGAAAAACATTAAACCACCTTTAACTGAACTGCATTTGCAGGTTTTCATACATGGGATTTTAGTTTGCCTTGAAAGAGCTGAGCTAACAAAGCACATTTTTTTGTTCCAGATGGTGGTATTAGAACAGTATCTTCAATACACAAGCCCTGAAAAGAATGCAAGCTGCAGCACTGTCATTGCACTTCAGTAAGCAGTGTGATAGATACTGAGAATAAACAGGGGTGCCAGTTTTCCCTGCCGTATGTTAGCATCTGATAGGGACATCATGGTGCACTCTTCTCTCGTAATTCATCATATGCTTCCCAGGAAAAAGATACTGACATTTTACATCAGTACTGAGTATGAATTGATGCTCAGTATCCACACTTTTTTCGTTCATGACTATTACAATGCATTGAGTTATTTCCGACATGTATTTCAGACAATCAAGTGTAAAAGATTCAGTGGTTTCATGCCATGTAGTAAAATGTTATATTTGCTTAAGTAAACTTAAGCATAAGCATAACAGCAAAAATATTTTAATCTTATTACTTTTATATATCTATATAACAAAGAAAGTAAATTTTTCATTGTAATCACAAGTATCAGCCACTGAATTATGGCTACTAATAACAACATACAGTGATTAAAAAGTCGATCTGCACTTTTTGTTATAAGAATTGGAACTTACAATCCTATTTCTTCTCTTCTACACAGACAACATGCATCTTCTTTCAATCTGATTGGAAGATTAATGCATTTAAGATAAATTCAAAATACATTTAGCTCAAAATTTGCAAATGAAAAACCCTAAAACAAAATGTGGGCTCCTTAAGTGTATCAGCTATTCCTCTGCTCTATGATATGTCCTTCACATCATATTGCTTCTACTAACTATCTCTCTCAGCAAGAATTGCACACTTTAAATACTGACCCTTCTTCTAAGTGAAAATCAAGGCATACTAAAAAAAGAGGAAAATAAGTGCAAACTACTGGTTTTGGCTGGGATACAGTTAATTTTCTTCAAAGCAGCCCACATGGTGCTGTGTTTTGGATTTGTGTCCAGCACAGTGTTGATAACCCAGGAAAGTTACAGTTAATGCTGAACAGCACTTACATAGAGTCAAGGGTGCTTCTGTTGCTCATGCTGCGACTCCAATGAGGAGTTTGGGAGTGCCCAAGGACTTAGGAAGGGACACAGCCAGGACAAGTGACACCAGCTGGCCCAAGGGATATTCTATATCATGCTGCACAGTCAGCAACAAAAGCTGGGGGAAGAAGGCAGAGGGAAATTCAGAGTTATGGTGTTTATCCTCCCCAGTAAACGTTGTGTGTGATAGAGCCCTGACATACTGGGGATGGCTGAACATCTGCCTGCTCATGGGAAGCACTGAATGAATTCTTCATTTTGTCTTGCTTGTGCACACAGCTTTTGCTTTAGCCATTAAACTGTCTTTATCTCATGAGTTTTCCCAGTTTCCCCTTTTCAATTCTCTCCCCCTTCAACACTAGGAGGTGATCAGCTGCCTAATGGCATTAAATGATGATGTGCAATATGTAAGGCTAAGATGGAGAAAGGAGACACCCAAGATGGGACATCTACACTGAAACTGGACAAAAAACTTCATCTGGGCATGGCTCAGTAACTCTTGCTCCTACCACTGGGCTTTATTACCTATTTGTTTTTCAGAGTTTTGCAGGGCAAGAACAGAGTTCATTGTAGTTCCACCTGTTCTCAGTGCAAATAACTGTAGGAGTTTCAAAGTCTGAGATACAGGACACTGCTCTCTGACACCTCTAGTTCCCATGGCCATGGCAGACAAAAGCTATGAAGAAACGTCGCTTGGCTTGATCTCCAGACACCACTACATATACAGAAATGCAAAATTACTCAACTGTAAGCTGAAAGCAAAAAAGCAGATGAAATGCTAAGAAGAACCTTTAAATTTTTCTTTGATAATGATTCACCAACTGATCATCTCCTTAAAAAGTTGAAGACAAATAATTTTTCAAGGTAATGCTGTTAAAATAAACAGCAATGTCTGAAAAATGTCTTTTCTTCAGATGAGCTGCAGACATCTGGAATCCAAATTGCCCTTCCTTTATGGGAATGTCAAACTGAAGGAAGAGTTTTCCCATAAGCACAGTTACTGACCATGACATATACTTTGCAGAAATACTTATTGGGAGTAAGAAGTGACTTTGTAGCTTTCGCCTTTTTTCATCTATCATTGTTAAAATGCTCTTGTTGATTTTGGTGTTAAAAGGATAATCAAAAAGGAATACAAAGACATCACAGAGAACTATCCGCATGTACACCATAACTGTGTGATACTAAGCACAGGGCTGCACACTGTTAAGGCCATAAATTTTATTGCTCCTTAACAATTAACAAAAATAAAAGTAGAATATTCAACATTAATTGAAAGTGAAAGGATATAATATTCATATGAACTCATATGCCTAATTAAGATCCAGTCTGTGGTGTATGGTTTGTGAGACATATGCAATTAATATCTTTATGCAGGTGTCTTTTCTTATTTATAGGTTTATTTTGCTGAACTTCATAAACAGTGTTTGTAACCATTCTCTCAACCAGCTTCTACATTAGTGCCTAATTATCATTGTATTACAGACATAAAGCATCCAGTCTACTGGAAAATATGGATTCAATTTTTCTAATTACATTATTCTTCTACCTTATTTGCACATGGTAATCACAGTCTGTTTTCTTTTTAAAAATATTTTGTAGCAATGTCTAGTAATTAACTGTAGTTCCCAATCTTACAATTCTCTGATTCTATAATTGTGTAAGTGTTTTGAAAAACACTGAACATGCACACTAAAGAAAATAGACTACATTTAAAATACTATAAAATACTGGAAATGGAAATACCAGTATACAGATATAAATATACACCTAGTAGAGAAGATGTTTTGTGTACAAATTCATCATTTATGTGTAAGTGCAACAGGTGAACAGCACTTTCTTTTTTGTTTAGGGACACTTGGTAGAAACAGTTTTGACAGCTACTCAACTCTAAAATAGAATTAGAATTGGTTCAGAAGGCTACTGCTGCCAAACATGATCATGTCTACACCATAATACCTCTTCTATTGCTTCTCATACCTTTTTTATCACACTTGGTAAAGGTGAGAAACAGTTTAAAACAAAACAAAATGTAAAACCAAAAAGTTTTAACTTATATTTTGAGATAAACATCGCCACCTCTTTACTACCTAAAATTTTCTTTGCCTTTACTGTACTGAAATATGATTGAGGCTGGGCAAAAGTGATGAGAACAGTTTTATTTTGTTTAATAAATTACCCATTTCCATTTATTCAGTCAGCACCTCGAATACACTCAGGCCTTGCAGGACCTGGCACTTGGTCTGGCTGAATCCCCTACAGTTGGTGCTGGCCCACTGATCCAGCTGTCCAGGTTTCTCTACAAAGCCTTCCTTCCTCCCAGAAGAACAACACTCCCACCCAACCTAGTGTCCTCTGCAAAACTTACTGCGAGTGCCCTTGATCTCGCTGTCCAGACCATTGACAAAAGTATTACAAAGAACTGGGCTGCTAAAGGGCAATAAAAATAAACTGTCCCACCAAACATGTCTTGTAAAGAAACAGCAATACAGTACGAGATGAGGAACTGGTTCAAGATAAATGTCTCCAGCTATTTAAATTATAGATCCTGACAAGGTAGACTGGCTTAGAAAGTGAGACTCATGATATAATCCTTGAAAACAAGCTAATTAGAGATAACAAAGAAACGTACACTCTATTAGTAGGCATCTATGGATCAAAATATATGTGAACATGTATGAATGCTTGCATGTGTTGAACAATTGCAATTATAAAGAAATGCAGCTTCAGAGTATTAGAAATTAAAAAAAGAAAATATCAAGGTGAAAAAAACCCACAACTCCATCTTTTCCCATTAATTTGGAAACTTAAATGGCATGTTACTACTTTTATTAAAACTTCTTTTAATCAAAGGCAGTATAGAAGCATCATAAAAGGCAATAAGCTGCCTAATTTACACACAAACTCTTTAAAAGCTGCTGAGAAGTGAAGTTCTACATATTTCATATATTCTTAACTGCAAAACCAGAATTAGTTCCTGACAACAGCATGCATTTTTGATCAACAATATAAGCTAGCAGCCTGCTGATACCTTCTCTTCATCTTACACCCATTATCCACTACCCCTGAACAAAATTTTTCATTGAATCCAATTGCTTTGTAATATCAGTGTTTAACATTTTCTTGCTGCAGGGACAAATCAGAAGAATTCCCGTTAAATATTTTGTTTTATTACATATCCAGTCATTCCAATAGAAAATGAGATAAAATAGTACTGAATATGTAAGGTCTCCCATCCAACCTAAAGTATTTGTTACTGTAGTCCTTTCAAAATCATAATAATTTTACAATTAAAAAATTTAATAAAATGGAAAAACCCCATTGGTTCTCCTTAATGCCTTTTATGGAGAAAAAATGAAACTTTTAATAGTTTCTAAGATAATGATATTCTAAGTTACAGTAATTGTCCATTTCTTCATGTAAGTAGAATTTCTTCATGTGCATCAAAATGGCTGCAAATAGAATGAGAGAACTTAAGCTGAAGTTTGTGACTTTTTTGTACTGTAATATTAATGCACCTCACAATTGCTAATGCATTTATCTCCACAAACCAGAAATCATTAAGATCTAAACCATAGGTGGGTTCAATGATTTTCAGGATGGTGTTGATATGTCATTCAGATACTTCTTTTTAACCCTTTTGGTAACTACCCTAACATATTCTCCTGTATGTATCTCCACAGAATCCTACAGCAATGTTAAAAGAGCAACAGTAAAAAGCCTGAGGTGTCCCTATGAAAATCACTGCAGAGATTTACTGATCTATTTGGAAGTTACTTGTAATTTTACTATTTGGTATGTTGGGTTATGCTTTTTTAAACTTTTTACCACTTTCAACGATTTATCACTGAACTTGTCAAGTTTTTGCACATGAAAAGATTGTAATAATGCTCAATGATCACAAACTATTCAGCAGTAAAAATAGGTCTGTAGTTTCATAAAAGCTATCTAGATCAACTGGTCATTGGACATTAACAGGCAAGAAATGTGTTGATTTTGAAAAAAATATATCGGGCAAGTACACGGCTGCTTAAGATTCCTTTAAAATGTATTGCATTAAAATTATAGAATAAAGAATTTTAAGTATTATTTTGCATTTTTCAGACATTTTATACTTCACAGAAAGTAGCTCCATATGTGCTATTTTCCACTTATCTTCTACTACAAACCAAATACGATAGTCAATTCTCTTTGAAAACCTCTATATCTCATTGCCAGTATTTAACATTAGATCTTTCTCTAGGGCTTTCTAATAGAACGTCAGTTGCCTCGGTTAAGTCTTCTCAAAAACTGAAAGAATAACTTCATGAAAGTACCAAATTAATTAAGCTTGTTTCACATAATTAGTTATTTTATTAGCCATAATTTCCAGAATTTTATAATGGCCATCTCAATTCTAGGAGTTTATTGACAAATTTATGAAATTTTTCAATTTACTATGTTGATCAAAAACATCAAATGGGCCATTTTTACTGTAATGAACAGTTATAAAGTATAGATATGCATGAGAAATATCTATAGCCAGTAGTATACTCCTTGGGATATTAGCTTTCCTCATATTAGTGTAAAACTCTCATCCTCTATGAATACACTAGGTCACAGAAAAGAATTTAAATCACTGCACAAAATAATAGTTCAGGATCTAATATAAGTGGGATTAAGAGTTCCTTTCACATTAAAAAGCTAAATATTGTATTTTTACATCATAACTAAGTGGTGTTTGGGCACTTGAATTGTATTCAGTTCCAGTACCCTATTCAAAATAGAAAAAGCAAGAGCAAACTGCAATGAACCTACAGGTATGGGCAATGAAAATGGCCAGAAATTCAGGAATACATTATCAGGGGCCACGCTGGCTAAAATGCTTTAATCATTTCCATTGCATTATGTAGGAAGTGGAAAAACAGAAGCTTCCACAGATATTGAAGGGTTTGATTTGCAGCCTTGGAAGAAGTTTGGATTGATGCAAAAGTAAAAGCGCACAGACATTAAACAGAAAAAATTATAAACCTATGTTTCTATAGTTGTATGTAAGAATATGCCTTAAGTAAGAAACCGTAGTGAGTAAATGAAAAGGTTTATAGTGTAGTAATGTAACTGTATAGAGTAAGCTAAGAGTTCAGATGTTATAATAGAAACATATATGTATACAAGTAATAGTAGCCCACTGGATAAAAGAATCCCCAGTGAGGCAGAACTAAGTGAAGGTGATAGGTTATAAAAACAAAATAAACTTGTGACAATTTTTCATTGGATTAGAACATTATATATTACCTTGTAAAGAAGAAACTTGGGATTACCTTGGGCTGATGTTTATCTGAGTAATAAATAATTTCTAGCCCAACAGTAGTCCCATCCCTTCATTAAAGCATTGATAATAGCATAGAAAACATACAAGGTAAGTAGCAATATATTGAATGGGAATATATTATGTCTCATTATCCACTCAGAAATGCAAAGAGATAACCATGGAAATTCAACATACAAAATAGATTTTTTTTTTTTTGAGCAGTGCATAATTACATCTACAGCTGCATTTTAACATTGAACTCAAAAGTAAAAAAAAAAATAAAAACCTCAAAACCTTGGGTTTTGGGTTTTTTACTATAGCAAACAATTGCCTGTTGCATTAGATTTCCATTTTATGATAGCTGCCTAATTTACAGAGTTGGACACATAAAGTTTTATGATTAGTGCTTAGAAAATAGGAAAAATACAGAATTTATTGAAATAAAAGAATGAAAACAATTACTGTTTTCATAACACACACATATGTATACAAATAAATTCCTTAAATGGATCTTCTTTATATAATATTGAAACAAAATCCTCACTTAAATTTGAAAGCTAAGGGGTTAAAGAATTATAAAACAGCAAATTAAAGCAGTTATTTTCTTTTGAGACCAGTCATAAAATGTTAAACTATTTCTAAACAAATAGGCATTTAAATATCTTTAAAACAATAGTGGTTGACTCCTTCAGCTTTCTCTTACATGCTTTCTCAAACCAACTGTGTGTCCAAAATCAAAGATAAAGACTGCTGATTAAGTAATCATGTTGTTCATGACATACAATTTAATCACCATTTGTTAATGCTTCTTAAATTAAACTAAACACCATAATTCATGCTTTTCAAATGCTAGAAACGTTATGCTTTGTGAAACAATTGTTTACTAATTTGGGACTCAAGATACATTGACACATGTGAACATTTTAAAATCTGCTTTGTTGCATATTTGAGAGGTTGTAGTAACTAAATGAGAAATAGATATGAAAATTTTGACAACTAATGACAGCTACTTCAATTACCAAGAATTTATTTTCTGTAGGAACATGCATTTTCAACCGAATCTTTTTTTCTCTCCAAATGATAAACAATTCTTGAGCTACATTTGGTCTTCTATGCAATGCACCTTTACTCTGCTTATATTTATTTCCTCATATCAGTCCACCACAATTTCTTTTGTGTTTCTTGCTGCCAAAATATAAACTGTAACTGTAAACTGTCACAGCAAACTGGTTTTCTTAAAAGTGTTAGCTTTTCACTATCAACTTCAGATTATTCTGATTTTCCATAAAGTATTTTAACAGAACATTAAAATTCTTCCTGCCAACACCCATGACTGTAATGTCAGCAGACACTAAGCTAAAGAGGTTCACTCAGGAAATGAGAAGTAGGACATGCTCCAGCTTGCATTAGGGTGAATGAGTAAATTCTTATTGATTGTAATAAACTGGCCAAGTCCCCTCACTGGGTTGAGATTACTATTCCCCATCTCATGAGAAGCTGATAGATAAAAATTTGTATGTCTAAACATTTTTTTTCCTGTGACAGTTCAGTGCTGGGGCCTCTGAATTAGCTGTTCATTTTACAATTTCTGGTTTAATTTTGCTGATCTTCTCAGAATTTTAAAAAGTAGGATTAATCTTGAAAAATTTTGTTTTACTTGACATATGCTAGAAAGCAGCTCCCTACCTAATAACGAACACATAGCAGTCTTCGCAGGTCAATGTAGAACAATCAAAATCACTTGATTTTGATGAAAATCCTTACACTATAGCGAAAGGGTTTGGAATAAAAACTGTAAGAAAAGCTTGTAAATACCAAGTGCTTAAGTACGAGGCCTCCCTCTAAATGGCAAGGGAATATCTATTACTTGTCAGACATACTGTGTATCACTATAATTCCATATGGAAGCCAATTTCCTGAAAAAGTAAGCTACTCCTATGTGTTAAGAACATTTCTACCAAAGCGTCAGATTCAATGAGGTGCTCACACTTGGCTTCTGTTTAAGCACAGAAATCAATAAACGCAATAGACCGATCGTGTGTTTGAAGTTTATCATGCAGTTAAGCACTTTAGGAAAACAGAACATGAGTTTAGTAACATAAACGAGATTTCTCAAGACCTTTGCAGGAAAGCAATTCACCTATACAAGAATTAAAGTTGACAGCAAGAGTTTCCACAGACAAATAAACAAGTTGACAATAACCTGAAGCACTAGTGTTGCTGATTTTCAGCCACACTGTCAGAGTAGAAGAAAAAAACAAACAAAAAACTACTCATGGTTTTGTGAGGATTAAAGGCTCCAACACTAGCAAAAACAACTAAAAGCTTAGCACTGCCATCTCTTTCTCTTCATTACATTCCCTGCTAAAATAATTAATCAAAAAATCTAGAAACTCAAAAGGTATTAAACAGATATAACAGCTCTAATATATTAGATTAAAAAAGGAAGACAGTGTATTTCTTAGCATTCAAGTAGGAAAACTGTTATTTCTTTATGACTTAAAATATCCATCCATTAAAGAATTTAGAGATCCAAATACACTGGATTTATTGATATAACAAATAAATTAGTCCAGCAATAATCAATTGAGTAAGCCACTGCACATCATTCAAGACAACTAAAGATATAAAGAAAAAAAGAAAAGAAAGTTTGATAGTTTTGCTATCCAAAAGCACAGAAAGAAGAGTGTGCTCGTGGACAAAAGGTCCACCCCAAACAAAGATTTTAATAGTCCAGTGGAAAAACAACTATTCATGTTAAAGGACAAAGTAACCACTATCCAACATTAAAACAAATTCCACTGCACAAAGGTTTATGTGACAGTCTATTAAAATAGACCCTGCAAAGAGAGGGAAAACATGAAGGTCATGGCACCAAGGAGTATTTTTATCTTCATGAAATGCCAGCAAATAAGGCACAAGCCCAAAGCACACTGGTAATGAAGAAGGAGAAGAAGATGAAATCCAAGAATTTTTGAAGCAATGAATTAAGTCTGAACAATTCAGGTCACCCACATTTTTTAAATTTTTCATTTTCAAAAATAACCCATGAAATTATTGACTACTTCAAACCCAGAAATGTAGCAAAGCTTTGCCAATAGAAAAAAGAATCAACAGTCTGAAAATTGCCTCAGTGTAAGAATAGTGGTGTAGGTGATATTTAGAGAAAAATCAACTATAACATACTTTTTGCACAGTCTGTATTTTGAAGGATCTTTCTAAATGTTGTAAACAAAAACAGGCATGTAAAAATTTAAAATTTACATGCAACCTGAGAAAAATATTTTTTTAATCTTCATTTGAATAAATGATTCCTGCTTGAAAAACTTGGAATAATAAAAACCACTGTGTAAAAAAAAAGGAATAAAACCAACCAGCAAAGTAAAAAGTGTACTTGTTTTTATCTGTCAGTCAAGACCTGACTGGTCTCTGATGCCAGTCAGTGTGTGATGCTGCTTCACTCCCTCTGTGGCTCCTGGGAGTCAGCCAGCAGCCAACCTTTCCAGATTTGCACTATCTTTAGTGTAGGTATCTGGCCAAAGAAATGCTGAACAGGTGGTCAAAAATAAACTATTCTGTTTCAGAGTTTTGTTGTTTGCTTCCCCCTAAGCAAGTTTCTGAAGTGAGTAGAGCCACATGAACCTTTCAGAGAAAAAGAATGTCTTTTTTCTTCCAAGTGAGGTTTGCTTATGACAGAACTCAGAAATGGTGCTGTGATTACCCCATCCCTCTCCTTTACCTCTCAGGCTTTCTCTGTGCTAATTCTTCCTTGAACACAAGCGTAACCTTCAGGGGAAGAAATTACTTGAACAACTGTTTGACTTATTCCAGAAGAGACTCCCTTCACATCTGAAATTGTCAAGGTTGAATTTGCAGCCCATGAAGTCTATTAAACCATGACCTGTGTAGGAGGTGCCAGGGCACAGCAGCAGCAGTGGAGGCTGCGGAGCTCCGTGGGTCTGCCCCAGCCAGACACAGTTCCAGCCGGTTCCTGCCGGGCACAGCCGGTTCCAGCCAGACACAGCCGGTTCCAGCCGGACACAGCCGGTTCCAGCCAGATCCAACCACCCACCACAGGGCATGGCTGAGCCACTGCTGGGGCGGGGACACTGCGGGGAAACACAGGTAAAGAAGGGTAGAACACGGAAATGGTGGTGAGGAGTGTGGGGGAAAAAACGTGTGAGAACAAGGGAGAAAAAGAGGAGAGGGAGGGTGGGCCTGCTGAAGGAGCAGATTCCCCTGCAGCCTGAGGAGAGCATTGTAAGAATCACAACAGAGCAGATGCCAGCACTGCAATCCAGGGAAACCTCTGCTGGAGCAAGGCGGTGTTTCCCAAAGGAAGTGCAGCTTGAGGAGGGCTCACGTGGGAGCAGGTTCCCCCTGAAGGTGAACTGCAGCCTGTGGGGAGAAGAGAGGAGCAGCAGAGTGGCTGCTCAGGGCTGACCACACAGCTGTATCAATCTTGGTCTCCCCAAAACCAAAATCATAAAAAAAAAAAAAAAAAAATCTTACTTGTAACAACCTTTGACCATGAAAACCTTAAAGATTAGTCATAATATTTGACTTTATGAAGACCCAACATCCATTAGATATTATTTCATAGAACTATCCCATTTATTGCATAATACTTGTCCTTTTGAGAAGCTGCTTTTTCCTTACACTTCTGTAAAATATACTGTTTCCTGGAAAGAGAAAAAGGTTTTCCTCCTCAGTGTGGGTATGGGGAATATTGTTCTTGTCACTTTATTGCTTTAGGTAGAATCTCTGCATGCTGTTTATATTAACTACTGTAAGGACAAAAAAAAAAAAATCAACAAAAACCCCACACACATGTACATACACACTACAACTTTTCTATTTATATCATGAACAGAGATGTTTTAAATCAAAAGCCAAGAAAAGTAAGGCCTCAGAGTGGAGCCTGTGTGTAGTAACACAACTTCTCAAGCCTCAGTTACATACAGGAAGGTTTTATTTTGTGTCAGCAACCTTGGCATTCCAACAGGACACTGCCTTTTCAGTCTCTGTTCAACATTTATCCACAGTCAAAAGGTTATTCTTAATAGATGTCACTGCTGTCTACTAGGCATTTTCACTTGTAGTATAGTGCTTAGGGAGCCTATGCTTAAAGTTAAGTACTTGAAAGGTGAGTACAGCTCCCAAAACTAAGATCTCATTTGTGTGTGAAACCTTCCAACTGACTGGAAGAAATAATATATTTCTCTTTAAGAGCATTATTACATTCTTGCACAATGGTGGAATTATTGTATTGTTAAATACAGAGCTAAATAAAAGACTACATGGACAGAAGATGCATTTCCTAATAAAAAGCGAGGGGGGACACAACAGCACACTCCAAAGTTGCCTAAGAGGGCCCTGTATCAGACCAGACAGCACACTTGACTTCATTAAGCAGAACCACGTTTTTTAGTCATAAAATAGCTCATGCACAAATTGATCACATTGATATTTACTGTGTCAAATAAGCAGTGTTACTGAATGGTTTAAAGGATCTATAGGGATACATCCTTAGCCAAAACAAGTTATGGATGAAGAGTAAAAATCTTTTGTGTGAAAGCAATTTCCTGACAATGAGAAATAACAGTAAGGTTCTGAAAACATTTGTAAAGACTCTGGGTCCACAAAACAATGAGATCTGTGACAAAATACTCACTGAGATCAATAAAATTGACCCTGAATTGACTAGACCCATGCAAGTCACAGATAGGTCTGATGTTACTGTGGAAAACCTGTGGGTCAAACTGTGTTTCAAAGCACCATATGATGATAGAACCAGGTCCTTGAGCATTGGAATGATGTGCTCAAGAGTTGGCAGAAAATAATTTTTGTAGGATAGTTTTGTGAATTAAAGCTTTTTATTAATAATCAAGCAGAATAGAAGGACAATGCTGAGCTGATTCTAACATATTTATCATACAAAATACCTTTCAGGAACATGTGAAGAATTCTATTTCGTAAATATTGCCAAAGTAAGGTTTTACTCCTTGAGGGAGAAGCTCTATCTTCTCTACTGTCATTAAATTTGTGTTCTCAAATTATTCTTGATAAATACAATAGCTTCTTAACACAACTGTTTTTTAGATAATTAAGGCATCAAACTAAAACCCCATAATCTCATTTAGAAGAATAAAATTTTCTTGAACTTGTAGTATCTGCCACGCCAAAACTGCTGAAATTCCACATAAGAATATACTCATCATAACCTTTGCAGTGGCGTAAAAATTCTGTTTTCTTAGGGTTTTATCACCATTTAAAAATAATATCCAAATTCATCCAAGCATCCCCCATCAACAAAACACAATAGGTACTCAGGTGCATGTCATAAGAAGGTCAGATTTTTTTTTTCCAATACCACTCCAGCCCAAAAGCCAGATAAGCAGAAGTTTGAGCAGAAAGAAATGAGGAATATAGGTCAGAGTTTAAATCTGAGAATACGGATCCTTTCTTTTCACCAGTCTCGGTAGAAGAGACTGCTGTAGTTTTCTATTTTCTAGTTTGATTCTCCTCTCTACTGAATAGGATCTCTTCCTGTTAGCAATTTGAAATTGACTTGTTAGCACACAGATGCATTGCAATGGACCGCCCAGAGAAGTGGTGCAGTGACCATCCCAGAAGGGGCTCAGAAATGGACTGGATGTGGCACTTTGTGCTATGGTCTTGGTGACAAGGTAGAGGTCAAAGGTTACACTTTGGAGGTCTTTAGAGGATGATTTTGGAGGTCTTTTCCAACCTAAATGATTCTATAATTCTGTCACCTGGATAGTGGTCTACTGTGCCAGGGACAAATCAAGCATAGCTGTGTTTTAAATGCAAAGAGAAAAGGTAATTTGGGGAGAGGCATACTGCAGTTGTTTTACTAAAACAAAAGCAGTTTCCCAGATAGAACAATACAGAATAAACTCAGAATGAATAGTTAGGAAAAAGTTTAAACTAGTCCAGTTTTTCTTGGCCTCCTAAGATCTGGGGTTTTTTTTAATTTGCAAGAAAAGGATATGATTCACTCAGAAGCTGAAACACAGGTACATATAACTAGATGATATTTATAGCAAATCCCCTGTCATATTTGTTAATGCAGTATTAATCCAATGATGAATTTGGCAAGATTGCAGAGTAGAATAAAAAAGTACACTTTAATACATTTAAATATGAATGTAAGAAGAAGTATTGATGCAGACAAATGAGCTTATATATTTTGCTCTAAACATAAAACAGAATTTTTCTTTTCCAAAAAAATTAGCGACTAACAACATATCTTGAATAATATAGGCATGGAGCTCCAGAAGAATTTTACAGTACTCTAATGAGATTTTTCTTTTCACTTAGTAGAAACTTGAAAAATTTGTCACAGCTTTCTGCTTACAGTATGGTATTCATCTTGTCAACCCTTCCATTTTATTTATTTTGAAAAAAAATAAACTTCACCTTAATACATCAGTGCATTGTTTTCATTTTGCATGTTTCCTGTGTTGAAAACATTGTGGTTTAAGTAAACAAGGGCAGATCATTCAAAAGACTGTTTTTTGTTGAAAAACCCAAGGATATTGTTACAGAGGGTCAACCACACTCAACAGTTAGGCATCAATTTTTTTCAAAAGTTGTAAAGTTGTGGGTTTTTTTAACATGACTGAAATACCTGAACTTTAAACCTCTCTTAAGGGACAACATAATACACAATAATCCCTAACATCTATAAAAGTGCTGTAGTCAACTCATAAACACCTTTTTAAAATTATTATTTTCTCCCTCACCATTTATCCCTCACTTTATCTTTCACTTTCCAGCTGAGAATCAGCCATTAGTGGTAAAGGATCTACACTGATTCTAGTTACCACACTGCTTATAATAGCCTCCCAACTGGCACCTCATGGAGGACCATATGCCATTTCAAGTGAAGAGGATGGCAACATGCCCACTAACATTATTAGAACTAAAATTAATTTTAGATGTCCAACGCTCAGAAAATCTATTGCTCCCATTGACTTATTTTCTCTTCTAAAAATCTGCTATGCCCTTCCTTCAGGCTTCTCAGAGCTAATTAGAAAGTTCCAACTCCTGTGCAGCTGCTAGGTTATTTTTGAGCTGGTGAAGGAAGAATGTTGGTCTGCACTTAAAAGGGAAAAGAGTCTCATCCCAGAGGTGGATGTAGACTCTAAGAAGCTATTCTGACTCTCCAAGTCTGCATCAAATAAATTGTTTTGACTTAACTGGAGTGAGCATTAATATGAATTGATACACTGTAATTTGATTTTGATTTTTCCTGTCATATTATATTTTTCATTTACTCAGCCTGGAAATAAATGACATTGATAATAACATGTTAGTGCCTTACTGCCAATATCACACAGTTTGAGCCTGGTCAGGTGGAACTACTTCATATCAGAGACACCAGATTTTAACCTCAAACTATTATTTCAAAATTACATCATTTGCAAGTGGAGAAAGAATGACTGGAAAGATATTATCACTATCAGCAATCAAGAACTAACGTTTCATTGCATTACTAATTTCTCTTGTGCTTCTTTATTGTGCACATAAACAAGTTTCATGAAGCTGGCATAAAAACTCAAATTCTACCTATGACAGGTATATTAAAATGGAGGCTCCTGAGGCTTAAAGTTTTAACAAATTCTGATAATTTTCCTGCCTCAAAACATGGTTGGACACGAGCAAGTCAAGCCAACATGGTTCCAGTGCTGCCCAGTAACTGCTCTATGTTTAATGCCAAAACCTTATGAGTCCCATTGCTAAGGTATAAAGGAACAAGCAGAGCTTTTGTATTACATAGTAACACACAGTCTTCTTCCCCCATTTAAATTCTGAAGGGTTTTAAGATTTGTATGGAGGATGTAATAGTTGTTTGAAACCCTTTCCCTTCATTGCTGTACAAAAAATGAAACATGAAAAATAAAAATTAGGTTATGAGGTTTCTAAACAATACAACAATGTGCTCATGGGGAAATTTCTAACACTCGTCAAAACAGTTTCTGAAAAACTGTTCAAAAAGCACACTTTTTGAACAGTTAAAGCAAGAATATCAAGCTACTTCTCACCTACCTGACAGGGTAATTTGCAGACATTTAATGAAGTTTGGTTTGGAGTGCCACAGCTTTAAGTAAAGAAAACTAGAAATATTTTCAAACAGTGGAAATACTAATTTGCCAAGTCACATAAATTTAAACACTAAAATGTTTTATTTAGAGAATTTTTCTTCAATTAATAGTGTTATGTTTAAAAGGTTTCTGCATACAACTCTTCTTGTATAACACTCCAATTCTAAAGTATTTTAAGATCTAACTTACGACGCACAGAAATGTCTTCATGGTGAAATTAAAACCATTATCAGGATCAAAAGAGTTAAAGTGACTGAGAAGAAATTTTTGTTTCATTAGATGCAACTGTAATAGCTTCAAATTTTTACTTCCTCCCTATCACAAGCAGGCAAAATTAACACTAGGCTGAAATATTAATATGGTACCAAGATTCCAATCAAGATCATTTGTTGGTTGGAAAAAAGTGCTCTGAAAGCATCTTCTCACTGACAGGAAGAGGTTTTTCTTAATGAATTTATAGGTCTCCTAACATAAATCTAAAATTTCAGTTCTGGCGATGTGTAGGTGGCGCTGTGTGGGGGTGGCTGCCAACTGAACTCATAATGTCTATTGTTGCATTATTAGGAAACTGTCATTAAGCACATCTGTGTACTACCATACCTTCTTGAGCCCAAGTATAAAACTAGATATTGTCTGACTCCTAAACTTGGATGCTTATGTCAAGAAGAGATCATTAAACCACCATAGGCTCAAGTAAATGGAATTCAGAAAGCTTGATTTTTCCAAACAGGAGTGTTATCGACATACTGTGTCAGAAGTAAGAATAGTTTAAATGGTACCTCTTTCTCCTCCTAATTACTCTGGAGAAGAATCCTTTGAAAAGCTCTTTGCAGACTTACAGAAGGAGCAAAATATTCAAACAGGCATTTTAAAGTCAGTTGTTTCCCTTTTTAAAGTATGAGCAGAGATTTATAAGGCTTACATTTCAACCAGATTTTTTTGCTGCGCAGCCCTCCTTGCCTTTACTTTGTTGAAGTGAACTACAGCCTACTAAACAGTTCGTGACTTGACAAACACTGGCATGGGGAGGTTTACAGCAGTGTAAAACCAGGTTGCAGCAGCATGAACAGGTTCTGTTGCAACACCTGTAACTACAAAACTGAACACTTATTGCCCTAGAAGGATGACAATAGCACCAATGATAGCATTCTTCACCAAACTCCAGCCAACAAAGCTTGCAGGGTATTTGGGTCTTCTACTTCAAACTGCTAACAATTACAACCTGTTGTAATAAACCTAAAGTTCAAGGTAGAGCAAGAAACACCCTTTTATCACAACTTTTTGCCTTCAGTTATGATTCTTCAACTGTAGTTTGAATTCAAACTGTCCCAGAAGAATTACTGCACATTTATTATTCAGAGGTTTCTATTATATCCATGTTTCAGGTAACAGCACTTATAACCAAAACATTGTGGTATTAATGGAGGCAGTGATATTTTAAGTGAATAATCCTAGCTCGTCAAACACTTAAATCCAGTGTAGAGGCCCCCATTGCTTAAGTAGCTGTTTTGTTTCTCATTATATATCCCAAAAAGCTGTGAGTTCTGCTGCTGTGACAAAACAGTCATTTGCTCCAAAAGATAATTGCATTTCACAGAGCAATTTCTGTATGTGTAGGTCACATTGGAAGTGAAAAGAAATGTGAAAGGTAAACTGTTGTTACTAGAGTGGCCTTCAGTAGGTAATAAAGGCAGCTGCAGTGTGAAAAGAGACAACCATTGTGCTGGAATCAGGAACAGCTAAAGCCATGATGAAAAAAGGTATGTGCAGGGGAAGCTCGATCTGCAGTGTAGGCCATACTGGGACTGCCAGTGTTGCCTGGCAACTGGCAGGATGGGGGGGGCAGGCACCACAAGCAGCCTACATCCACCGGTGCTGTGGCACGATCTTCCCAACAAACTGCTGTTTCAGCTGCTGTAGGCCATAAATACATTCTTGGCTTACTCTCCCTTTTATAAGGAAAACTACGCCACAGAATTAGAGCAAGGGTTCAGAATTACATTTTAAATATAGTTAAATGAGAGTCTGATTCCTGAGGTTAAAAATGCTGTATTTTCCCTTCTTTCATAGCAACAAAATCTAGTTTAATTTTCTCATGAAAATTCATGAAGAAATAATTTAAAGCTCATTGGATCAGGAGACAGTGTTGGAAAAATCCTTGCAGTGGTACATTCCAGACAGATGTAATTTTAAACTATGCAAGTCTGAAGATTAAAACTTGAGGCATGCACAGTGTTGTGAATTCTAACTCCCCCTGACATCACCACACTATTCAGCACAGATCCATTTCAACTACTTACCAAAAAATCAAAAAAGACCCCTTCCTTTCCAGGAGCATCTGCACTACAGAAATCACTTAGAAGTTACGCATAGCCAGAAGCAGTCTAGCGGCACTGCACTACACCCTCCATATCTAAATGGTTAACTAGTTAAAAAAAATTTAAATACTAATTTCATTTGCTATCTGGCACCCATTATAGCTTTTCAGGATAATGAAAGTTCACTTTCCCACTGAAGTCTTCACTTGATATCTGAACAATTATAAAAGGCCTTAAAGCTGACTCAAAGTTCACATCGTTCTTGAATGGCATGAAAGACATGCTCTTTATGTCTGTCTGTAACCAAGCTAAGGCAGTCACACAGGCCTGCCCGATCACTCTGCACACAAGAGCTCCTACAAAAGCTCAGGCTGCAAAGTCACTTTTGCAGAAGTGTCAACTGAAGGCACATGCTGTGCTAGAGAGCTTATGACAGCTCAGAAGCTCATGAAGACGAATGCCAGATAATTTAGTTCACTTGCTTCTCATACTTGGGCCTTACAGTAGCACATGGAATAAATGGTACATAATTGAAAGCTACCATGATAAATAGATGAAGAAAATTAATTGTTAAGTAGCAGCCAAATCTCTTTCTGCCCACTCTCCTTCCCATTTCAACTTACCCAGTCAAGAGAGATTTCCAGAAGTAACTTTATTCTGACCCTAATCATTTTGCAAAATTAATTCTTCTTCAGATTCTACCCACTAGGAAACAACTCTCAGACTAGCTTAAAATAAGCAGCACCAGTGCCACTGTATGGCTTCAGGTTATTAGTCTGAATCCTAGCCTTGTTCAAGATTTTATTCAATATTGCTATTGCGTTACAAAATTATCTCATTAAGTGTCATGTAAGATACTAATTTAAATTAAACATCACATCAAATATATTGAGGTCAGGACATGCTGATCTCTTTGATAAGTTCAGAATTGTATTTTAATCCTTTTTTTAATCTAAAATACAAATCTTCCAGGGTTACCACCAATTATATAGGAAGATACTAACTAGGATTATAGAAAGATATTACCTAAGGTTTGCTTAACATGTGCTATTAACTTTCAACCCTTTTTTTCACACTCACCTATCAGCAAGCTGGGGTCTACAGTGGAGGTGCTCATCTCTGTAATGGTGTTCACAGGGATCTTAGGATGAGGGAAGAGACGAGAATATTGACTCCATGTTTCAGAAGGCTTGATTTATTATTTTATGATATATATTATATTAAAACTATACTAAAAGAATAGAAGAAAGGATTTCATCAGAAGGCTAGCTAAGGATAGAAAAGGAATGATAACAAAGGCTTGTGACTGACTGAGACAGTCCAGACAGCTGGACTGTGACTGACCATTAATTAGAAACAACCACATGCAACCAATAACAGATCCACCTGTTGCATTTCACAGCTGCAGATAATCATTGTTTACATTTTGTTCCCGAGACCTCTCAAATTCTCAGGAGAAAAAATCCTAAGGAAAGGATTTTTCATAAAACATGTCTGTGACTCATCTCCATGCATGAAACTAATCTGAAAGGTGAGGAGGCAGCAGAGTTGTGCCCCATCTGTGATCCTCTTGGCATGTGTTTTCCAGCCCCAGTGTCCCTGAAGCTCTAGGCTCTTTTTCTCTCCCAACCCTAACTCTTAGCCTAAAGGCATCTTATTGCTGGGGCTGAGGTCCCTGTCAGCATGATTGGTCCAGATTAGAAAGATGTAGGAACAGCTATGTTGGGGCCCTGCCAGGATCACCCTGGAATGTCTCTTCCAGCCACAGTATTCCTGGAGCTGTAAGCTCTGTTATTCTCCCAACCCTAACCCTAGCCCTAATGGCAGCTTGGCACTGTGGCAGATGTCCTCATTATCACAGGGGCCAGAGATTAAAAATATTTTTCATGCTAACTCGTAGGCAGACTTGAGTCTACAGCAAAGGTGCCCATCCCCAAGCAGGAAATTAATCTGCAAAGTAAGGAGGCAGTAGAGTTTTGACACTGCCATGATCCTCTTGGTGTGTGTTTTACACCTTTTATTCTCAACAACCTAACCCTAAATCTAATGGCAGCTTGGAACTCTGGTGTTGGGGTCTCTAGCTGGTCAAACTGACTCCAAGAAAAGTTGGAAAGTCTCTTTTCCCAGCCTGGTGCTCAAAGAAGGGGTCAGGGATCTTTATTTTTTAGTCTCCAGGTTGTTTATTTTATCTTATCTATAAAATTCTTTCTCCAATCCTGCCAAGGTCCACTCAGCAAGACAGTCAGAGGCATTCCTCCTGCCCCGGGGGCGGTGTTATGTCTTTATACTAAAAACTACGTATACAATGTTTACAATTACTTTCCAATATCTATCACCTATGTTAGACAGTGAGCTTCTACTCTAAACCAATCTAAAAGTGCCAAGACCACAGCAGAAGATGGAGGCCAAGCAGAAGGAGAAAGGCTGGACATGCCCAGATCCCTCCATCTTGCCTCCCTGAATCCCCCTTCTAAAAACCCCAAAATCTACTTTTTCACCCCATGATAAATTCATTATCATTCTAATTAATTTGTCATGGCTTAGAGATCTTCATCTAAGGTTGGTAACTTGCTCCACAGGTCATAATCAAAACCACAGGCATTTTTGGCTCTGTCTTGACTGCTCAGGACAGCCAGAGGGATGTCCTGGGTCCTGACACACTGGCAGAGATCCTCATTGCAATAGGTGGCAGAGATTAAGAAGTGTGGAGCCAGCAATGCTGGCACTCTGACATGATACCCCTGCAATTTCCTTCTGAGTCTCGGTGTCCCTGAAGCTGTAGGCTCAGCAGCTCTCTGAACCTGAACCCCCACCCTCCTGTCACTGCTGCTGAGATCCCCGTCACCAGGGCTGGCCCAGATGCCAGAGGGGTACAGTGAGCAATCTCCGTACCCTGCTATGATGAAATTTCTTCATTTCTTAAAAGGAAATTCAAGAAGCTTAGTCAATATTCTGGTTGTTTTGAAATATTTCAGCATTTTAAATACCAATACTTAGCATCTGAGTAATACTTTACATCTTCCAAGTGTCCACTTCCTTGTACTATATTTTTGAGAACCTTGTTAGCTTTAATGCCTAAATTTGACTTTGAGGTTTTTAAAGGTTAGACCTTGCCAAATTCCAAACTTCATTTCAGAGGAAGGACTATATGCCTAACACCAAAACTATCTTTTTGACTTTCTGCTTCATAAGAGGAAAATGCTGGGTCTCCCTATTAAAACATGTTACTTAGTTGTTGAACATACAATAATAATATGCAACCCTCTCCAATTTTCTTTTTTGGTATAACCAAAGCAATTGAAATACAAAGAATAATGAACCTGAAACAGACACAGGTAGAAAGTCAGTGTAAATTGACTGCTTGCAGGCAGGTTGTTAATTTGGAGCAGTGGGTGATATTTATTGTGGATGTATGTTAGTGTATTTGACAACTGCATGTAGAAGGTGAGGTTAGCTCAGGAAAGTTTGGTTGAAAGGGTACATGTTACTATTAAAATACTATTAAATGATACATACCTCTATTTCTCTTATTCCAGGAAAAATATTTACATTATTACTGTAGCTTATATATTTCAATTTTTTCTTTTTTCGAAATAATAGAGGTTTTAGTTTGTAACTGTGAAATAATTATGCAGTGCATAACTGAAATTTAAAATTAGGAACTAAAAGTTCTTAAAACTTCTTATCCTAATGACATTAAACAATTTACCCAGTCAATAAAAGTAGCATTAAAAAATGATATAACATACTTGAATTTACATTTGCAAAGTATATTCAAGTATGAGGAAGTTCTCCTGAAATAGGCCTCAAAGTAGAAAACTGAACAAATACATTACTAAAATTACTTTCTATATTTATTTAGTAATATAATTTTGGCATATCAAATGGGTAGTTAGGAACAAAGAAGATGGGCTTACCCTTAGATAGCTTTTCTTATCAGGAAGTGAGTGAGAATTGGCATCACCCAGTAGTAGTATAAATATAGCGCACAAATACTGCCAAACAAGTAATCACTTTTGAATTTACATGAATTTCATTTTCAAATCAAGAAATGAAGACATGTATTTATTGCTTTTCTTTGCAAAATGTGGTTTGCTTTCTTCACATCTCACAGTAATATTAGGGCTTCACAAAAAAACCCCTAGCAGACGCCAATATGAAGAACGATGATTCGGGGTAGCAGTCTTGATACCATTCTCTATTTTATGTATAATTGTATCTATCACTTACATGGATGTATTATCAAGCAATTAGACAAAATTTGTGTTTGACAAAAAACACTCCTCTGCTTTTGAGCCAAGATATATGTAAAAAGAAATGGAATTACAGTGTCTCTGGCCTTGGCATTATGATTCTGTCTGCATTCACAATCACAAATAATTATTTTCCATGTAGCTGTTCAAAACTAATTGTATCTTTCAAGACAAACTGAAAGCTTAATATATAAATCTAAGCTACAGCATTAACATTTCTCTCACACAAAACTATAAAAGATCTGTTACATTTGGGGTAAAGAATTGTCAAGGTTTCATATAGTTACCTACTTCATACTAAATGTTTTAAATTTATATTTAAAAATACATATCACATAAAGAACACATCGCAGAATCACCTTCTCTGCTTATATTTCTCTGTCTCTGCATCTCTATTTTCTAGTTTTGTTTTTGTTTCTTTTTTTCCTGAGGTTTACAGATAAATACAGTTTAAAAAAACACTGGTCATTTTGCATTTAAGAGGTGCTTATAAGAAGTCATGGTGAGTTCAAGAGTAAAATCTTTTATGTATTTAAGTCACACTTTTCCAAGCAAAGATCTGCTTTAGAAGTGCTCCTTTTAATTGATAGCGTAACAGAACTGTAGAGAGGAAGGCACCAAAGCACCTTAATATTATAAAACATAAGTAATGACATGAGCTTTACAAAGAAATGCAGCAGAAAAAGAGGTCTATGCCCCTATCTTTGCTTTTAGCAGAACCTGTAACACAAAGTCTAGGATTATCAATGACAGAAAAGGCTCCTGAGAGCTACAGAGTATTTGCTGAGCAGCTTAGAACAGCTTGTTCCATTTTAGCGCTGTACCAATGGCAGTGTGCTTCAAAGTTCTGCTGTCTCTTAGGGGGTGCAGAACTAAATGCTCTTTGCATTTTTGTCAACCTGTACACCTGAGGCACTTGTTATGTTCCAGGAAGTGTGGAGCATCTCTTAGGAACAGAACCAAGGATTTTACACAACCATTCACTTACAGCAATGTCATTAGAGTTAAGTACCACAGTCTTAAGTCCTAGGCAGATAAAAAATAATTTTGCTTAGATTCTTGGGCTGCTTAGAAACCTTAGCCTAAATTTACAATCAGAAGCAGGGGTTAATAATTTTAATTTAGCCTTCAAAAATATAATAAAAAAGACAGCCCCAAAGGAAACCTGGTATATGTAATGCAGTGTAACTGGATGTGTGCAGAAGTCCCCAGCTAGCCTCTAACACTAGAAAGGGAACTGGAAGCAATGCAGCAGTGTTGGTATTGTAGCTGAGTTCATTGCCTCTCCTTGTAAGCTTTGGTAAAATACCAGGCTTTTCAGCTCACAGGCCTGGGAGTTCTCAAAGACCTAGAGTGGGTTTGGTGTGTCTTTGTGATACTATATTTCAGCCGATCCTTGTGTGATTTTGTTTTTGCTAGGCTTGGGGGCTCTATGCATAGTCTCTGTTATTTACATTATTGAGAGAGAGAGTGACATACTAAAACCGTGGAAGAAATATAAAAGAACATTGTATTTTTGTCAGTTTTGCAGTATCAGGGTATTTCTGTTTTGGCTTTTATTTCCTGTTCATATATTTAAGGGTCAGAGGTTTGAAGTCCCTTTACAATTTCAAGTCTATCAGCTTTTTAAGAATGCAGCCTAATAAGACTTATTGGTGAAATATAGGTTTATGCACAACTGGAAATGGATGTTTACTTTTTTCAATCAGTTGTCAATTAAAGCAGAAAAAAAGAAAATACATCAGTGGCAAAACCATTTCATGTGTTTCTGTAATTTATTTGGCTTGTCTTATTTCATTTTGGAGTTGACAGATGTAAACCAGTCCATTCTTGATGATAAATAAAATTTATGATATGGAAATTCAGTTAATAATTAATGCACATGAAATAAAAAAAGTTTATTTCAAAAAATTCTGGCTTAAACCCATGAACAGCTAAAGCTGTGGTTTGATGAGTAACTTCAGCTTTGATTCTAGTGCTTGATAAATCTGAATGTCAATTTTTGGAGAAGAAATTACTGCATTATCAATACAAGCAATTATACATTACACTACTTTGTTTTCCTAAGTAGGATATAACTCCATTTAGGGTTTCTTTTATAAGTAAAATGAGCACTGAAAACATCCTGCTGGTAAATTTTTTTATCTGTGATCAATATATAATTCCTTTAATTGTAAAAAAAATGTTGCTATACTTTTGCCAAAACATAAGAAGGTGCTCAAACCTTCCAACGTCACAAATGCACATATTGAAATACTGGGTTTTGGGGTTTTTTTTACAAAACAGGCTGATGATCTTGCAGCTCTTCCAGTATACACTCATAGTGAAACTGGAATCTTGCGTAGTATCACATGATGTGTGTATATACCCAGCTAATCATCATCCACCTGAAATTCTTTCCTGTGTATTGGAATACCTGTACAGTATGGGTTTTCTCAGCATCTCCATCAGCCATCCTGGCCTATATTTCTTTAAATTGGATACTTATTCTGCCAAGGAAACATTCTCTCAGCATTATCTTCTGCCTTCTCCTGCATATTTTCTGTATATAGTCATTTCCCACAGAACATAATTTCTTCTTTCCTTGCCTCAAGCAAACCTACGTGGTTTGGAGGTCTGCCTCATGCATCTCAATACTCCTTATTTATTTCAAATATTAGCTCAGCCGATTTTTTTTTCTTATTTAAGCAAATTACAAAGGATCAATCTTGAAGGAATTGTTTTAGTCACATTTAAACAGGCTATACCTGAAAACCTCTTAACAGATAAATATGAAGTTTAGCACTTATATGTTTTTTTATTTATAGCCAGACTGTAAATATTAAAATTAGGTGTATTTGCATCTGTATTATTGGCAGAAAATAACATTTTATCTCCCTTATAAAAATGGCCACCCAGATGGGTGAGATGCAGAGCTGGGATGTGTTAACCTCACAGTGTCACCTCTTTACACTGGCAAATTTGAGCTACTGAACTCAGGCATAGATAAAATATATTTTGTGTGCATATGAATTCCTTCTACTTCTGAAAGAAGCATTTATGACTGTACTCCAGGAAATTGTTCTTTTGTAATTTCTGAATGTAAAATTACCTTAGCAAAGTTAAATTTTGTTAATTGATAACATACATTGCAATTTCATCTTCATAACTACTGAACATCTTGACAAAAACATGTTGCCTCTGTAACCACAGCATCCCAGTAGCTGTTTACATATATCTTAAAACCACCTCTACAGTCTCTAAAAATTTATTTTCCATCCTGTTACCTGCTACAGGTGTTTACCTTTGTTTCCTTAGAGTCAGAGGAAAACAGGCTGTTTGACTCTAAAGAGTCAGTTTTAGGACTGTGAAAGGGTTTCAATGTTAGCATTATTGATATATTGATGTTAATGTGCAGTAAATTTTTTATGTGCTATGAATATTGCTGCCTCCGGCTCTATATATAGGTTGTCTCTTAACTGCCAGGTCCATTCATGATGGCATGTACTTTAGCTCAGTCTGGGCTAAGAAGACAACTGAATACATTGTGTTGGCATATAGGGCTGCAAAAAGCAGTGAAATTTTGATACAATATAGAAATATTTATTTCTAAGCCTTTTCATATTGCAGTCATAAAAGCAAGGAAACTGTCAAGTCTAATATACAGCTGTCCTGAGACAGAAGATTTGTGCAGTAATTTCAAGAAGTTGTAGATATTATCAAAAAATTGTCATGCATATCATCCCTGGTCAAAGTTCCCATTGACTGTAGAGGCCCCTGCATGGCCATCATCATTTTCATGGTAGAAAATCTCAGAGATGTTTGGGAAACAAATGCATGCAACAAAAGTACTCCCACACTTCAATGGATATGAAAGATGAAAAGCATCTTGATGCTGCGGGAGACTGGAAAAGCTTCTAATACTGCAACAGAGTGCTTCCCCACCAATACCCAACCTTCAGCCCATAATGTTAGTGACATGCACAATGGATACAAAACAGAGGGCCACTCCTGTACACAGGAAGTGCTGCAAGTGCTTGAAAGTTCTTACATTTGGCAAAACAGATCTACATGGAAGCATAATGTGTGAGAAAAGTAACATATTGGTGGAAGAAATAAGAAAAGCTCCACTGTACTCAATACTTTGCCTATAAGCCTAGGCAGGTTCCTTCTAACTTGCAATAATAGAGTTTAGATCCATATACTTTTATAGCTAGAGAAGAGAGTTTAAATCTTTCACAACTAGATGTTTTCATCATATCAGCCAGCTAACATTTTTAGACAGCAAAGAGCTAGAAAAGTGAGATTCTTGCTCTTCCATTATGGTTTGTTCACTTTGTTACACAAGAATGCTTATTCAAAACTGTTGTCCACCACCATATGCATGCTGATACTCTGTTACTTGTCCCTATTTACTGTGGAGTCTCCAGAGTTACAAAAAAGGAACTGGTATTTTTCTGACTTTGCTAAATACTACACTTTTATATCAAGTAACATCATCAGCATTTGTACTATGTCAGTTTGTGTCTATATTGAAGGTAGTACATTACTTTTATCATGATATGAGAACTGCTCAATCCAGGACCTTACTGGCTATTAAAATCACCTTAATATATAATATACTTAATATACTTAATATAGTGTGTTCCCAAGGGTCATCTATTCATAAAAATTTTCTTTTGTTGAAGGCCCCTGACCCATCAGAGAAACATGCAAGATAACCTTGTATCTGATATCTTTTTTTAAAAAGTGAAAATAAAGTTAAAAAGATGACTGGAATAGAAAAATCAGGAAGCTTAGGCAACTGCATCATGGCCAAGCATGCAATAAATCTGAAACACTGTGGGTGGGATACAGCACAAGTGACAACTAAGAGTGTAAGAGAGTAAAACTGAAACTTTATGAAGCATGATGGTCATCCACAATTGCTTGTATGTGCAGCAAGTGGTCTAACTCCAAAGCTTTCTGCAGCTAACCAACTCAAGGAAGTTTTAAGGAAAAATTTAAGAAAGAAGTGTAATAGTTACAGTTTTCACTTAAACAGGTAGCATTTCCATGCAAAACCCAGACTGCCTGTTCCTTGTTCTACAAAAGGATTTTTTCCCTGCCTTTAATAGAGGAACAGGCAGGTAACAGATTTTAATGATGCCATTTTATTACAGCTGAGCATTTCAGCTATTCTGGAGTGAGCACAACCTAAAATGAACTATTTCCAAGAATTTCCAAGTAATATGCACTTGGAACTGAATTCATGATAGTCCCAGAAATTTAATTAAAAACATCTACTTATGACATTTAAAAATGTAAAAAATAGATAAAGGATGGTTTACTATAGAGCCAAAAAACTTCAACTCAATATAAGAACAAGTATGACAGGGAAGCCTACTGTCCTGGGTTTCTGCCAGATGCCTGCATGCTGTTCAAAAATCTAAGTGACTGCAAAAATTAATGGAATGTTAAAATAGAGAGAAGGAGTAAAATTAATGGGTTAGATTTACAGAAGGTTTGAGAATCTGTATCTATTCCCTTGCCATGAATGAGTTAAACACGACTGGGAGGAGTCACTGGGCAACTCAAAGCTGTAAAAGGAAAAGAGTCCAAAGCAAGTAGAGAAGAAAAAGAGGATAATTAATCATTTATTAAGCACACAATCAAAACTCTAACCACACAAAGGACCTGTAGACAAACACTGTGGTTATAAAAAACTGCGCATAAAAGAGAAGATTGTGGCTCTGCTATGTGAAAGAAGGCTCTTTATACAGTAATGTAAACAGGAGCTTTTAGAGACATTGGAATTGTACTACCATATCCAAATCATTTAGTAGATTGACAGCAGAAGAGGAGGAAACTTGCACCTTTCTTAAACAGAGTGTAGATTCCAGGTGGAATACCCTAGGATATTCAAAGGATCAAGAGATGCCTGTGTTTACAAAACTGAATCAGAGCTGGAATGTCTCCATTGGCTTCAGTGAAGGGAGGATTTAAGCCAGCAATTATGAGAGACAAAGGGCAAGCAAGCCAGGTTTTACTTAGGCATCCCAGTGACTAAAAATTAATAAGGGGATCAATTGAATTTATTGCAACCCTCTCTCTTTCTGTAGCAACAGGAAAACCTTGGGTGCTCCCATGGTTAAGAACACCAAACCAGGCAGCAAAGCCAGTGAGAAACACTGGAAAACCCTTTATCTATTCAGCACTTGGGTTTTTCAGCTACCTCAGAGGACAGATAATCAATTCAGGAATTATAGCCCTTTTGTAAATGGTAGGAAGAAATAGATGGAAAATGATAGTATTATTTTCCTTTTGCAAAATGCAAATCTTTTCCCACAGCTCTCAAAGACCTTCATTTTAGGCAACATATTTTTTGGAGTAGAAGATCTCCAATGCCATTAACAAGTGTCTCAAGATATTATCTGAAAAATAACATACCTGGAGTTAAAGCCATTTCCAGACAGTAAAGTGAGAGCTTAGGATCAAAAATCATAGACAAACAACAAAGTTGGCTGCAAGGATCAGAATTCCAGATTGTCATGTTTCTTCATGACTCTCTGGCCTCTGCAGTGAAGTACTACAGTTATGGTACATCTTTTTGGCATAAGACAGGCTCTTACCTTGCAGTGCTTCTGTGGTGCTTCTGTGCATGCACAGATGTCCACTCTGTGCAAATAAGTGGAGTGTCACCCTTAACAAATTACCTGTTTCTGGGAAGAGGGCAGTCAGGGTGTTGTCTGGGCCAGACATCTAGGCTACATCTATATTGCTATAATTAAATGTACCTAGGAACATTCCTGAGCACTGAGACCAACTGATACGAAGCAAATGCATCTATGCTATGGAAGTCTCAGCCTTCAAATTATGGTGAATGGAACCAACCTGCCTGCTGGATGTATTCTGGCTTCCAAAGCATGCCAGGAAATTTCTTGGAAAAGAACTGGTTAAATAAAAGTCAACAGCTTACCATGGGCAATTGTAAAAAACACAGACTACTGAAAGCCAGGGGCTAAGACTCCAGACTGGTAAAACTGTAGCATAAAAATCCACTAAACCATAATTTTGGTGAATGTAACGGGACTGGGCCAAAGACTTTCTGGTGTGTCACTAATCTCACCAAACCAGCAACAAGTGAGAAAAATGCAGTATGAAATTGTGACTAGGACAGTGAGGCATATAAAGGAAAATCACCTACACAGTCTCTGTGTGCCTATTTGCCTCACTAACTCTCACTATGGGATTTGTACCAAAAGCATAACCCAGACAAATGGTATTATTCCACATCCAGTTTCATGCAAGAATAGAGTTTTTTGACTGCATCTGTGTTCACAAAAATGTATGCTGGTGTCATATTTGCTCAAATCCTTATAAACAGCATTTTTAGTGCAAATATTACACATGTCAGTCTGACAACATCTACAGACCCGGTTTTGGTCAGCTGCAACTGAGCACTTAGGTTTGGCTGAAAGGTCAGGCTGATTGATGATGCATGTCCTCAGCCAACTGGCAAGAGCATCTTTTGTTCCTCACAGAACAAGCACAATTATTTCTACAAAGCACTCCATATTTACCAGGTTTTTACTGTACAAGCACAAACCATTTTTCCAACCATGAGTCACTCAGAAAGAAGTCAAATAAGCAGCTTGGCTGAATGATCAGAAAGCTAAGTGACACAGATTCAGTAAGCCTTAAAGAAAAGTAGCTTTAAAATTATGAGCATGGCAGTGTTTATTAAATCTCCTGAGAAGCAAGTTAGACATACTTAAGGAAATGGAAAAGCTATCTATGTAAAGAGGTAGGTGATTACCAATGGCTGCATCTATTTCCTTTCTTTTGGGTGGCCAGATGAGCATACTGGCCATGAGACTGATTTGCCATGTCCAGCCTTACCCCCACCAACTTGCAATCCCGACTCTTTTTTCAGAATGCAAAAGCAATTTTAACATAGGGGAAATAGTTATTTAGAATCATATAGAGCAGGAGAAGATTCCACAGTCCTATAGCCCCAAATTATTTCTTGGGAAAAGAAGTGCAATGATGATGCTGCTTATTAAAAATAAATTAAAAACCTAAAAATCATCCATAATTTGGGAAAGTTTATGCACATTAGAACTTTTAACCTCCAGTTTATTGGGTAGGAGAAGATTGTGCGTTAGTGAAGCTTCCTCAATTTGTTCCAAGATTATTTTATGCTTTAAACATGACAGATATCTTGAGATGTAGGGACATTAATAAAATATAAGAAAATTACTAGAAATAATCCCTGAAAAATACCCTTTTGGTTTTGATAACACAACAGAATTCTTAGAACACCTCCCAGTCAGCTGCTGGCATATATCCCTCTTTCATGAATTCTTTGCCTTAGTGGAATCTTATTGGAACCTTAGCAGAATAGTAACAATCATTGTGTCCATCCCCAAACTCTATTTTGAGGGATTGTAAAATAACTGAGAAAAAAAGTCTTAGCGGTATCTTAGTGCTATCAACAGACACTGTATAGAAATCTTTCATTATAAATTGAAACTATTCAAAACAATGAGAAGGTTGATGTAAACACACTTCTGTACTAATTCCATACCATGTAATTTTCTCTCAAAATGTAGCCACTATCAGCAGGAATTAAAAACTGGCATTATAAATTGAGTATCTGCTTTTGGAGATAGAAAGAATCTCTTGTAAACAAAGACCAACAATGCATTCCAGGAAATACTCTTATCTTGTCATAGAATAGCATTGCCACATGTGGTGGTTTGACCAGGAAGAAGTGGGAATTCTGGGATGCTGTGGTCAAACCAATGGATGTTCTGAGTTTGAGACTGGCACCTGGTGTAGCCAGTGGGGTTTGGACACACCTCCGAGAATACACAGGAGTTAAAAAGCAGGGCTCTGGCCCTGGGAGGTTCTCTTGGGACGTCGAGGAGAAGAGGTCAGATCTCCCTCCCCTGTCCAGCCGCTGCTGCTGGGCGGGGGAGGGGCAGCCATGCGGTAGGCCCGGGGCCTGGACAGAGATGGGGGTGAGAAGGCCCTCAAGGATGGAAGGGTGGAGGAGCCCCAAGAGACATCGGGCAGCCATTCCCCCCCCCAGGAGGGAGAGAGAGGGAGAGTCGGCGAGACGGAATGTGATAGCAGCCAGCCCAGGAGGAGAAAGGGGGGAGAAGGGTGCAGCCCGGCCGGCCGCAGCAGCAGCACGTGTGGGAGTATCGTCGTTCTGAGACAGGCAGGGACTGAAATTTTTAACCCCTTTCTTTCATGATTGGGGCCTTGCAAGAATGCTGATCCTCCTCGGAGCTGACTAAGAAGGGAGATAAGAGATAAGATGAAACAAGGACCTGGCCCGAAGGACGTAGAGAAGACTGGCTGAGTGAAGAGAGAGATGCTTGGAGTGGCCTTTTGGCTGGACTTTTCTTGTGGCCATGGACTCAGTTTGTTCCTGTGACACAGAGACTGCACTTAGGGGGAGGCAGTGCCTCAGAACCAGGAGGGTTCATCGTGGGGACTCCCCGGCCCCAGGGGGTTGGAAAAATATGGGGGGGACAGATGTCCCAAAGCAGAGACTGTGCCTTTTTGGAGTGAGACAAGGCATCCTTAAAAGACAACCCTAAAAGCAGCTCTGGTCCATGCACGGTGGTGAGAGCACTGGGCATGGAAGGAAGATGTCACAAGCGGCAAAAGGACTTTTTCCGGGCGGTGCCGAAGTGACAGGGAAGCACACGAGGTTTCAGTGTGTTTCCAGGGGAAGCCTATGGAACAAGAAGGACTCCTTTCCTCTTCATGAACTGAAGTTTGAGTATACTAAAGTGTGGTGCCAGGCTGGGCAGTTGGTGATTTGGGAGAATGTATCGGATTGGGAAATTCAGGTAGTGGGGAGGAGGAAAGTGGTTTTTTTGTAAGGTTTTCAATTTTTTTTTTCCTTTTCCTTATAGTTTTTTCCCTATTTTCCTGTAGTTTAGGTAATAAAGTGTTCTTTATGTTTAAGCTGGAGCCTGTTTTGCTTATTCCTGGTCACATCTCACAGCAGACACCAGGGTGAGGGCATTTTCATGGGGGCACTGGCTCTGTGCCAGGCTCAAACCATGACACCACAAAATATGCTCTTCTTTTAAACATCTTAAATTTTATATTTTTTTTGGCTCTGATCTTCCAAAGCAGAATTTCCAAAAAGGATTTTTAGATATATTTGAATAACAGTTGTATGTTCATGGTGCACTTATAAGAAGTCAACAAACTTATCTGTCCAGGACACATTTTGTCTCTTCCCTGACAAAGCTCAAGTAAACAATAATAAAAGCGCTAACATAAAAAGCTGTTAAAGAAGATATATAGATATACATATATATATATATATATAAGAAAAAATGACAACATTTTAAAATTAGTTTCAATTCCATTTAAATTTTGAGAAGTTAATGAAGTAACTAAAGAAGCAGGAAGAACAGAATGCAGGGGATATATTTTATTAGCAGTAGTTTAGCAAGCAATTATTTGTAAACTGAGTTACACATGTGAAGGTGTCTGCACAAAGTTGATAACCTGGGGCGGTTAGATCTGCAGAATACTGCAAACATTTCAACACATGCTGAAAGAGTCACTTTTTTAATGCTTGTTCATCAGCTTGGCAACACCAGCAAGAATATAAGTGCAGTTTATATTTCAGGCACTATATGATTTTATGCCTTAATTTCTTTAGTTTGGCATTAAGGCAGCACCTAGTCTCAATTTTCTCTCTGACTCCTAGTTCAAATTGCCTGACCCTTTCAGCTCTTGCAGAGCTTAACATGCCAGAGGAGTTTATAGAGAGAAGCCAGATAATTCTCCTATTCCTTATTCACTAAAAAAAGACCTAAGCTGTCAGTAAGTGGATGGAAAGTACTACAGGTTGGTAGTAGCCCATCCTTTCCAAACAAGTAAAGGTGTAAGTCCATTCTAAAACCCCAGAATTCAAACTGCCTTTCCTAAAGCTCAGGCTGGTTGCAAGAGATTTGAAGTGCCACATATTAAATGAAGAAGTTCTGTAGGCTTTTCTCCAAAGTTTGCAGGAAGTTCCAGGGAAGTCTAGGAAAGCCTAAGAAAGTCTCTAAGGACACAACAATTACCAGAATTATCAGTAAAGGAGTATTTAAAGAAGCTTAGGGAGTGCTTTAAATTTATTTTTTGGAAAATAATAAGTGTATACATATCTAAACAAATCACAGCAAACTGCTTTTGCATCAATCTTCCTTTCAAAAAATGTTTTGAGAATAATTTGGATGATTTCTTTAATTAAAATTGACCTGTGTTTATCTCATTTTTTTTTATGTCCAACAGTTTTCTTCAATTTGAAAAACATTAAAATTTCTTAAGAAGTTAATAGCTGTTAATGGCTATTAAAATCAGTTAGCCCAAGCAATCACATCATTTTATAAAAAGTACTTCCCTCATATTAATTTCAATAGGGAGCACTGTTTTTATAGAAAGATTGTTTCCTTAATTTGCTTACATTTTCAAGCTTATTTTACCCAAAACAGATGAAAAAGAGAAAAATAACTTCTAGCAGCATTTTACTATTGCTTATCTCCTCTGCTTAGGCCACTGAAATGCCTCTTTACAATCTGCTTTGTCAGCTTCTTGTTTACAGAATTTTAACTTAATAGTGAAAACAAGAAACACATCAGTTGTCTGGACTCAAAAGGCAAGATAGTACCTAGGAATTATAACAGTCACTCTATTTCTATTTAATTAAAGAAATACAGTAATAGCAAAAGAGAAGACTAAGAAAATCTTCTCTGTAGAACAATTTTTCAAGCAGCTTAATCCCAAAGTCTGAAAAAAAATTATTCAAAAACCTCTTGCAAAATGTTACTGCAATCACATTTACCCTGTAAATACTATTCTCTGTTCCTAAACTTTTGTTTTCAGTTACCCCATAGAAAATCCTTACTCTCAACAAGGGGTCAAGGAGGCATGGTGCAAAAACGAAGGCACTGTCTCTGGACATACATAGGTAGCATTCACATACAATGTTAATACACAACTTTATGAAAGATCAAAATAACAGAAAGACATTTCTGAAACTTTATATTTGTCTGACTTTCAAAACATTGTTTTTCAACTGCAAGGTAAAATGTGACCTTTTAGTCGAAATAATTCATTTTTGCTTTCATAGTTACTAAACAAATACCATGAAGGTTTCAATATTGTTTCATTAGAATTGAACAGCAGTATTCTAATATAAAACTGGAAAATATGAGAACAGAATCAGAGGTATATGGAATATTGCAATGAAACATAATATCATGAATAGCTGAAATGGAAACACTGGGATTCTCCCATTTTCTTCAAAAGCCAGGGGAACCATACAGTACTTCTTGGCTATACCAATCAGATGGAGCAGAGGAAGATGAAATTCCTTTAGAAGATAACAAAACTGGAGCAGAGCAGGTTGTCTGGACAAGGACAGACATTACATAGAGGATAACTGTGGAGATGACTGCAGTGGCAAATCACTCTTACCATATCACAGAAAAGAAAATGTAAATACAGTTAGAACACACAGTTCAGTACTTCAGTGTCCTGATTTTGGCTGTCATAGAGTGTCAGAGAGAATGAGGGCCTTTGTCGGGGATGAGCCATTTGTCAGTGAGGGGAGACTCAGACACTCAATATGAGTGATAAGCAAATTCCGTTTATTGAAGAGAGCATCAGACACTTATACAGCGAGTAATAAGCTTATGAATATTCTGTAAGCTAAGCAATCTATTGGTTAAACTATACTATCAACTCTTCCTCATTCCTTAGGGGTTACATCTCTCTTTTCTCACGTCTCTTTCACTGTTTGTTATCCTACCACAGCTAGGCCCAAGGACACTGCTATCTGTGCAGGTGCAGGACTTGGAATTAGCCATGGTTTTGTACTTTTCCATTTTCTAGCAGCTAAATTCCCAACAATAGAGTTCATTTTCTTCTCTATTTTGGATTTAGGATGACAATAATGTTGATAACACATTGATGTTTTGGTTGCTGCTAATAGTGCTTACCCAAAGTCAAGGACTTTTCAGTGTCTTGTGCTCTGCCAGGGAGGAGCTGCATAAAAACTGTGAGGGAGCACAGCTGGGACAGCTGACCTAAACTGTCCAAAGGGATATTCCACACCAGAGAACATCATGTTCAATACATGAATGAGGGAGAGTTACCTGAAAGGGAGGGACAATTGTAGCTTGGGGCTAGGTTGAGCATCAGTCAGTGGGTGGTGAGCACTTGTTTTGTGCATCACTTGTCTTTCTTGGTTCTCTCTCACTCTTTCTCTCTTTCTCTCTTTTAATTACAATTAATATTATTAGTAGTAATAGTGTTATTGTTGTTATTACTATCCTTCACTTTGTTTATTAAACCGTTCTTATCTGATCCCACCATCTCTAGTTTATTTTGTTTCCTTTTTTATCCCATTGGTAGGGGGCAGGGAGGGTTGATATAACCATGACATTCATAAATAAGATGGTCTTAAAATCTGTCAGTTTGCTAATTCAGATTCAATAAAATAGACAGTTCAGGTTCTCAATCATGACAAATACTGCAGGTGAGTTGAATAAGGTTTATGTAGCAGTCCATCCTGCCCTCCAGCAGATCAACACTCCCACCCAACTTGGTGTCATCAGCAAACTGACTGAGGGTGCACTCGATCCCCTCAGTCAGAAAATTGTTCAAAGTGTTAAACAGCACTGCAACAGGACCCTCTTCACTGTGATGGTGGTGAGGCACCTTTAGCTTTTGAAACAATGAGATAAAAATTTGTGTGCAAACATCCTTTAGGAGGTGCTTGTTCCTCCCTAACAAGTAAATTTTTAACAAGAAAAGGCAGGTGGCATGGTGACATTTTTAATGCATTTCTTATTAAAAAGGATTTTTTCAGCATTACAATATTAATTGCATTTAAATATGTACTTAGTGTATTTTCTTCTATTTTAACATATTAATTTATTTGACTACTCCCAAGCCAGGTGTTGGTAACATCATAAGAACCCAACACAAAAATGTCTACCTGCCCACATAATTCAAAAGAATTACTTAGATAGAATTCTGTTTTTCTCAAACTTAAGAACTCACAATTATGCACATAAAATAAAATTTATAAATACAGTTAAGCAACAAGCTAAATGTGTATCTTGAATTCCCATTTGAAACTTCACTCATAAATTGAGTATTTAGGTATGGATTTCTCCAGTCCTATTATGACATTTTGCTTTTCAAAAAGAAGAAATTGATTTTACAACTCAAACCCACTTTTTTCCCCTGTCAATAGGTATTTATTACCTAGATATTTTTTCCAAATTATAACAAGCCTCTTTAAATATTTTTAAACCATTCATAGATACAGTCTCAAACTGTTACTTATATTAAAAAAAAATATTTAAAAAGGCCTCCAAGTTATAAAATGCTCTCAAATTTCATTGTCCCAGGAAGAGAATTACCAATGAAATTACTTTAGCAGTAGGATAAAATACCTATTGATTGTGGTAACAATGGAATCCATCTGCTCATGGACACACAGTGCAGCAGACTTTATGACTATGAACTCAGTCTAGTGAAAAGAAATGGTTCATGTATACAGAAACTAATCTTTATGATGCTTCTAGCCATACTAAAGAAAGCATCACTCCTAAGCAAGTAGAAAAGAGAAATTACAAAAGCAAGTGGTACAGCTGTTCCTATTTTTTGAAGACTAAAAAAGGCTAAAATTTCTCTATACTTAAAAATTAAAATAAAATAAGCTGGAACACAATAAAGTAAAATAAAATAAAATCATGGACAAAGCCTATTTTAAAAAGAAAGTCTAGAATTGTGTCGCACTTGGCAAAGGGGAAAAATGCGTTTGAATTTTTTTATTTCATTAGCTTTATTTTATTTAGAACTGCAAAACAAGAACATACGTTAATGCATATTTTTATTATCCTGCCAAACACAGAAATTTTAGAATGGTTTAAGCACCTTAAGATTGTGGAAGCAAATAAAATGAAACATTTTGCAAACTCTTAGCAACAACAGTAACCATACGAGTAATCTTTGCAAAAATTCTGTAACAAAGGTATTGCAAGTGCATTTATTTATGAAGTATAAACAAGCAACCAGCATGATTGGTATAATTGGGAATTGAGTTCTATAATGTGTGCACTACTAGTGAACCCAGAGATTCTGAATGCAATTTCAGTAGCACACAAAATTAACCTTTCATATGAGTGCTTACATTTCTCCTAGACATCTTTTCTGTCATATTTCACAAGCAATTTGGGCAATGCTTAGTGGTTTAGCCCATCTGAATTATGCATACTCCTACACATTCCATAATGTAACTAAAGAATGTTTTCAATTTTCTGGCATGATGCAAATTTATTATAAATAATTGTAAAACCCAACCAACCATACAGAAATAAAACACACTTACTGAAGTTAATCCCACACATTCTTTCTTCCACTGTCTCAATACATCAAACAGCAATTATCCTGTGTTTAAAATAATAGGACAGAGAATATTTAGCCTGAGACTACTCAAAGTGGTTAAATATAGATAAATGTCTATGATAAGATAAAAAATGTCAGTCTTCTTCTTTAAAGGTCACTGCATAATAACTATTTTGATGTCATTAGCAAAAAAGCTACACACCAGAGCCAGCTCCATATGGATTATGACTGAAACAGCATTATCTGTGTCCTATTGTGTGTTAAAATTAAAATGCAGGTGGCTGCTGTTTTGGAGAGGGGGTTGTCTGCTTCTTTGCAAGAAAAGAGAAGGAGAAAAGGGATAAAAAGGGAGAAAAAGGAGAAGAGAGTTATCATGTAACAGTAATGTTATTAATCCTGATCTGAGAGACTTATTTGGTTCCTATTTCTGTACCTTAATGACTTCCAGTCTCTGCATCATTCCACTCTAATATAAAAAAGAACACTAAGCCCCTGACAAACCATGTGGAAAAGCCCAATCCATTTTCCATAAATACTAAGATAGTCCATCAATCGTTGGAGTCTCAGCCTTATGTTAGTAAGTACTTCTAACTTCAGCCTACTTTTTCTTGAAACTGAATATTCTTAAAATGAATGAATGAATATTCTTAAATCATGTTTATAAGCCTTACATTGTCTGTGAGCTTTTGAGAGAGATTCAATAGCAGGGTGCTAATGAAAAATTTACATAGGATTTTTATTCTGCAAGCTTTCCTACCAGAAACCTCACTCCATATATTTACTGTTAAAGTACAAAGTCTCCCATCAAACTATCCTACTTCTCAGAATGAAGCAATTAAAATGGCTCAAATCTGAAAAATGAGAAAAGTCACTTTCATGAAGAGTATGAACATATTTTTTTAATATAATAGATGTAGTTGTTAAATAATAATCAGTACATTAGCATCTGTATTGGATCTGGCTGGGATGGAGTTAACTTTCCCCATATTAGCCCTCACAGCCATGCTTTGTACTGGTAGCTAGAAAGGTTTTCATTTTATTTTCTCCCTGCCCTGTCCTGCTGAGGAGGAGAGTGATAAAGCAGCATGTTGGGCACCTGGTGGCCAGTCAGGGTCAACCCACCTCAACATTTCATGAATACAAACAAAATCTGGTCTAGTTGAAAATTAATTTTAATTGTAGTATTAGCAATGCTAATAGGGATTATGCTGCTATGGATCAATATGCACATCAATAGGTACAGTTACAAGAGAGCTTAAAAAATGGTACAGAGAATGTTCTTTTCCTTTTTTTTACTCATGCATAAATAAATATATCACCTGGAAACTGAGTGAGAAATTATTTATACCCCACAGGTTACTATTCCTTATACAGTTCATACTGTCTGCATATGGTCTGAAGGATAACTTTTTTGCTTTCTTGTCCCAGTCTGAGCTGTTTCCTACTAGTGAGATCCTTGATAAAAAGATGCCAATGAGGAAGGCAGGAGGAAGGAAACAACCAGTCTGTCAGGGAATTTGGCCTACTTGACAAGCATTTGATCAGACTTTACAATGGCCAAAGGAAAATTTGTAAAATCCTAACTTTTCACACTATCTTTTGCTGAAGATACACAATAACATGAAATACTTAACACACAAAACACTCCAGGTGTGAAAGGAGCAATGAGATCACCCCTGTCTCTTCTGTCCAGCCAATTGACCAGAATTCTCCTTGGATGTACAACAACTTTATGAATAGTAGAGTCCATTATAAGTTGGGCCAGACATAAAAGACTCACCATTGCTGAATAAATGACCCTGAATAAATGAGTTATATGCACAGGAACACACAGTACTCTTCATTAGCACTGAAAATACTGAAAAGTGGCATTCCAAGCACAGTCAGTTTTATTTTTTATATAGATGTGAACATCAAAATCCATACTCTTCTCTACAAGAGGATGATGGGACAGATGTGAAGCCCTTAACAAAGCCAGCAGTAGTTTCAAGCTTCAGAGGAGGCAAAGGCCTGAGCAGTAGCTGGGCCAAGAACTCTTCCAGGAAACCCACAAAGCCACAGTGACACTGAGCATCAGTGCATATGGGCTTGGAACATCGATCATGTGACTAACACATAGATAACAGGTGGTTTTTCCAAGACTCAAGGAGCTTATACACCTGTGGGTACAAGGTGCCTCATCCATACCTCACTATTGTATGCAATTTCACTAGGACCCAACCCCTTTCTCCCCATAAATTTGACAGCCTAAGTGAGCTGCCTTTGTGCTTTCCCTGCTAGGCAATATGGCTGCATGGTGGTGACCTCCCCTTGAGCTGGGACTCCCCTCAAGGCTCCTCCACAAGGTACACAGACCTTTTACCAATGATCAAGATTTAGATGAGTCCAGTTTGAGTTCTTCCTGATTTAAAACTGGACTAAATGCCAGATGGCTCTCAAGGTCTCAGATTCCTGAGTCTAAGAGAACCTTCCTTACCTAGAGCAGAAAGATCTCTTACTTGCAAAAGATCCTTGGTGATCGACTAATAGCATGATGATTTATACTAATGAAATTGATGTTCAATATTAATTTTTAAAAATTTTATATAGATAATGCCATTAGACAAAAGCCATTGTCCAAATCGGAGATTAAGACTGGACCTAGCCTCACAAAGACTTCATCAGAAGTTGTCATGGTTTAACCCAAATCAACAGCCAAACACTCTGCTGCCACTTGCTCACTTCCCTGCCAATGGGATCAGGGAGAGCATCAGAAGCATAAAAGCCAGAAAACGCAAGTAAAAGCTGTACACTCAAGAAAAGCAAAACAAGGAGTCGGTTCCCTGCTTCCCATAGGCAGGCAGGTCCAGGAGCCATCTCCAGGAGAGCAGGGCCTCAGGTGGTAGTGGTACCTCAGGGCCTCAGGTGTGTAGTGGTACTTGGAAAGACAAATGGCATCACTTCAAGTGTCCCTTCCCCTTTTTCTTCTTCCCCCTACTTTATCTATTGATCATGATATCATATGGCCTAGAATATCCTAGAATTTAGTCAGTTTCAGTTATCTGTCCTGGCTGTGCCTCCTTCCAGCCTCCCGTGCACCCCTGGCCTCCTCGCCAGCATGGCAGCGCGAAAAGCGGGAAAGGCCTTTGGTGCAAGGCTTGTATGGATTTTTCAGGGTGAAGAGAGACAAGATTCTTGGCTTCATGATCAGAAGGCTGGATTTATTATTTTATGATATATACTACATTATTACTATGCTAATAGGAATAGAGAGAAAATTTCAGAAGCTGCTATGCTAAGAATAGAATAGGAATCAATCAACAAAGTTCTGTGTCCAGGCAGAAAGCAAGAACAACTCTCCTGTGAGTGGTCAGTAGATCCAGACACTCACAGAAGACCAATCACAGATGCACAGATGCATTCCACAGTTGGCCTCAGCTTCCCAGAAGAGGGAAAATCCTAAAGAAAGGATTTTTATGAAAAGATGTCTGTGACAGGCCTTGGCTCTGTGTAAGGCCTGCTCAGCAGTAAGAAAAACATCTCTGGATTATCAACCCCTGCTCAGCACAGATCCAAAACACTGCCCCTTACCTGCCACTGTAAATTCCAGCCAAAACCAGCACAGAAGTTCAGAAAGCAAGGAGTCCACTCTGAATCTCATGACTTAGAGGGAGGGTCTCCTTTACCCTTTTATGTCTCTGGTCCTGTGTAAATCATTGTAGCTTGATTGTAACTTGTTTTTCTTTTGTATGTTTCTTCCATGTAGGAAGTAATAAAGTGAATCTTTGCCATCAAACTTGGTTGTCACACCTTTACAATACCAAACCTGAACACTTTTCCTAATACATTTCATTTAATAAAAGTGATTCTTTGAGTGATATAAATCACAAATTGGATAGGATAGGATCCTAAATCAGGATCCATGACAAATTAGTATGACAGCAAACAATAGTCTTTATTGCATGTCTGTTCCACTCTGCAAATCCCTGTATACAAAAGCCTGACAAACCTGTTTACATGAACAATACAGCAACTCCTCCCTGTGTTGCATGTCCAGTGTGTAACAAGGTCTCAGAAAAATTATAACATTAAACCTGTATTTCACTTCCACCCAAGTCACTGATATAAATCTATGTTATTTGCAGTTTTGAGTATGTATTGTACAACGTGGCAAGAGATCTGAAATTAAAGTTACTAACATAAAATTCAAGTTTATCCTATGTTTTATATTTGCATAACTGTTGTCTGCATGCACATCATGCAGTTGAGTCAAAAATTCCACAGTGGTCTAGAAACCCACTTCTAAGTGAGACATCCAACTGAATTGAAATATCACCTTGAACAAGCCAAGGTGACTGACTGAGCTCCTGGCCTCCTTCACAGCCATACATATGGGTAATTAGCAGAGGAGTACCTAGGTGGGAATTGCACACACTTCCCAAAGCATCTCCTGATATGTATATACTAATTTGAACATTCCAATGTGTACATTAACATACTGCATGGGGCACCTGACTATTCCAGATGCTTCCCAGGCAGGCCTGCTGCAAAATTGGTCAAGCTGAACATAGTTACTTTTAAATAGTCAAGAGGAATCATTCCTACAGATACAAAAACAGTAGCATAAGATAAAGATATTTTGTAGGACGTTTGAGATAATAACAGTGATTTGTGTATATAATGAAGTGGTCACCTAGAATCACAGGCCAGCCAAATTACAGGAATTCAGCAGAAGTTTCCCATGCAGTTAAAGAAACCCTGTAAAAGACCTCTGCAATGGAGACTCCTGCAGTCATCCAGCAACAAATGACACTGTTTGAGAGAGATAAGTCCCATGCTAAATTCCCAAATGGTTTATTTTGTTTTATTTTTCAAATAATCACTCTCTCTTTGAATGTCTGTGTAACAATGACTGAGTACACAGGTGCACATGACAAACTTACATTTCTCTTGTAACTGAAAGAAAAATCCATGCTTTTTCAGCCTGATCTAAATTCTCCCTTTTCAAAATATCTCACTAAGTACATCCTCCCACAGAGTTTCAGCAAGTATGAAAGTGGTGGAGCAGCCTAGCATCTAGCAGTAGCACTGCTATCAGAATACAGTGTTCACAGCACTGGTACAAAGTAAGCTGTAATTATTGAAGTGCCAGGCTGCCTGTTTTACCAAAGTAAACACAGTTTATAAGCCATACAAAGTAAAGTCCCATTTGAAAGAACAAATATCTGATTTGCAAGTCAAGTCCAGCAAATTATTGTTCAAAAGTATCTTTGCTTTTTCACTACTAGACTACCACCTTACACTGCCAATTGCTGCCTTTTCAGTCCACTTGAATGAATAAAAGACCAGTCAAATGGACAAGGACTGAGAAGGTTGTACGAACCTGAGAATCAGTTACTGCACACTGTCAAACCTCAAGTCAGATCTACAAATTGTATCCAGTAGAGTGATAATGGAAACTCCCTCAGAACATGGTTGAGGCAGGACAGCCTGATCATTTTTTTCAGCTAAAAGGAACATTTTTTTCTGAGGTGCACTGGCTGTTGAGTCTCCTTCTTGCACTTGTAATGAGATGGATTACCATAGGTGGTTTGGCAAAGAAATTGTTTCTTGCATCTTATTAGAAGATCTAGATGGATGGGATGGAGAAAAATAATAGGACCTCAACTCCTTTAGCTAGCTACTAGGATTACTTGGATTTATCAACTCATGTCTTCTTAGCAGTATTAGGGTGTTTTATATCAGACAGCTTGTTCCTGCCTGTTTTCCCCTCCGGCATGCAGTATTATCTTGTCCTACTGACTTAAGTTGAAATAAAATTTTAATTAATTCAGGAATAGACAGGCAAGGTTTAACAATATTACCATTACATAGCTATCATAAAATCATAGAATGGTTAGGATTGGAAGGGACCTTCAAAAGTCATCTAGTCCAATTTTCTGCAATGAGCAGGGACACCTTCAACTTGATCACATTGCCTAGAGCCCCCATCCAGCCCAACCTTGAATGTTTACAGGAATGGGGCATTTACAATTTCTCTGGCAATCTGTGCCAGTAGTTTATCACCCCCACTGCAAAATTCTTCCACTTATCTGGTCAGACTTTCTCCTCTCTTAGGTTAAAGCCATTACCCCTTTTCCTGGTCCTACAGACCCTATTAGATATATATGCACTTATGTGTCCATATATGCATGCACACACACACACACACACATATATATATATGAACTAATAGTCTCTTTTTGCCTTAAACTTTTAAATTGCATTTCAATATAAGAGGGAAAGGTATTTTCTGCTATGAATATTTTATCTTTAACCTTCTAAACCACATTAGAAACTGCTGATTAGAGACACCCACTATCCATTTTATCCCATTGCTAATGAAAACAAGTCCTCCATTCAAAGCTATTTTTACTGTAAAGATTTGCATAATATAGCTGTGCTCTGACTCAGATTTCTGCAGATGAAGCAACTTTTTCCTTCTTCATAAAATTTTCTAATTTGAGGTCTAAACAGCAGGATAATTCAAAAACAGTTTCAAGAACCTAGCTCAATTATTCTTCTTAGCTAGCAGAAATTAATACAACTAATTTACAGAGCTGTAACTCCAGTGAGTTTATAGAAATACATTCATATTATGGGTTTTCATAAAATTCCCTTTAATTAAATCTCCTTATTCCTAAATGCCAATGAGAGAAACTTCTAATCAAGATAACATAGCTGTTATTCTCATGTACATATTTAAATTAAATAGCAAACATAGAAAAACGCATGTCTAAGAAGATAAGATCACAATTTGCAGATAGAGAGAAATCAAATCCCTCTTTTATCTGCACAAGTTTTTTCATGACAACATTCATGCTCCAGTCTCCCTAATTTTATTAAAAATGTGATAGCAAGAGAAAGAGGTTGCTGAAATCTTAATTAGTCAGAAATTGAAACAGTAGAAAATTCATGAAGAGAAATTCTGTCAAAAGTTACTAAAATAAAAAATGGTATCTTTAGCTCAGGCAGTCCTGAGCAAAAATAGCTGAAAAACTGTCAGGATATCAGAAAATTCTATGAAGATGGTTTCCCATTTCTGTGCTCCTCCCTGAAGATTAGATTTCTGGATTAGCACAACACAGCTATGTATTTTTGTTGTTTGATAATTTAGGGACTTGCACTCAAATTAGGGAATTGTACATCATAGACAAATTATCACTTTTCACATTACCTATAAACCTTTTTCTTCTATGTAAAAAAAATTATAGTTTCAGTACAGCTCAGAAAGCAACATAGGCCACAATTTGATTCAACCTATTGTCAGCATTCAACATCTTGTCAGTGATTTCAGTAACAATTGGGTATCAATGACCTGTTTGTTAGAAAGAAACTGTGGCTCCATCATCCTGCCATTTTGTTGAAATTGCTAAAATTTAAGTGACCATCCAAATTCAAAATGTGGTGTATTAACATTACTTTGATTTGTCCAAACAACCTCATCATTAGCATTTAAGTTGGGCTTTACGCACTGTTCAATTATAACTTGAAGATCTTTTTCAAAACTGTAAAGCACAAAAAAATAGGAAAATTACTTATTATTAAAAATTCCATGTTATTTGACAAAATGTCACAGATAGTTTTATCAACAGTTCAATTTTATCTTTCATTTACTAAATCCAGAGTATCCGAACAGAAGCAGTATTAAATCAGAATACAAAAAGCAACAATAATGAAGAACCAAGTAAACTGTAGGACTCCATCTGATCACTTCTATCTTTCTCTTCTGTTTTGAAATAAGGTTGTCAGTGCTGCAGATGTGATCTCTTCAGTACACTTTTTAGAACAGTTAGTGGGATTTGGGAGGTTCTCCAATCTGTGCATAAATGTTCTACAGTAACTGCTGCAGGCATGCTAACTGAAGGCAACTCAAGACATAATTTTAAGCATGTATTTTTTAAAATGAACTTTCTTCAGATACTAAATTGACAGATATGTAAATAATCTGAAAGAGTAGTGCTGTGGTATTTAATGTTTTATCAGAAAAGTAAAACCTGTTGGACTGCTGCACTAAAAACACCCTAGAAGATAATGTCTTCATTGGGCGTCTGGAAAGAAAGAGGGATAAAACTAATCAAATGGACTAACACCCACTATCTGGAATAATTATTAGAACAGCAATATTTAATATTAATCCTGTAGATGGAAAGTTTATGATCTGTAGCAATTACATTGCATATTTAAGAGTTATTATCTTTACTGATTAAACAATTTCCTCTGGAAGCACTGTTTTGAAGAGCCACATAAGATATCAGTGCATCACCTACTCAAGCACAAAATTTCTGCAAAACAACTGAATGAAGCAAAGAAGCATCTGCAACAAAGGAAGAACTATCCCTTTGGAAGTGGTCCTTTATGTGGTCTGGTGGTCAAGGAATAACAAGCAGCCTAGCATTAAAGGGATTGTGCACAGGAAATAAGGGTAGCTTTAATGGTTTTCAAAAGAAGAAAACTATTAAAAAGAGAGTGATGCATTTTCTCACTTATTTTCTGTAAAATAAACATACAGTAACTAGCTACGACCTACATGCTGATCAGATGGAACAAAGTTGTGAATACACATGCAAAATCAGAACAGAAATGTGATGCTTAAGATTAACAAGGTTTTTGGCAATCTATACTTTATTATCTTTTATTTTAAAGTCCAAGCAAGTATATAGTACTTGAGATCCATAACATGCTCACTGGTTTTGGCTACATCTATCACAAAAATATCTCAGGAGGTGACCTCTCTGTCATGTTTAATCTTATTTTTACAGTCGTACATTTGAAGGAGGCTTTTTATTATCATTAACTTTAGCAGAATTATTCTAAATCATCATTTTACTCAGGGTATACAGAAATAATCTGAAGCCAGAGAAGCAGGTCAGGAAACTTGTGTTATTATTTAATCAAAAGGTATCAACTATTTCAGAAATTATTATTTCTACCTTTATATTCTTAATTTCAGTTTAACACTTTGATATGTCTGGTAATAAAGCTGTTCTGGTACAATACTTGTCCAATTTAGCTCTACACAAGAAAACAGATGGTTGTATGCAAACTTATATTCAGTCCACATGTTTTAACTCCTAAATCTAGTCTAAAAGAGGAATAGGACTTTAAGACTTGAAAAAACTTAAAATGTCTTTTTAAGTAATCATGGTGACTTCTAAAATTTAATCAGTTTTGAATTTTTCAGTATTACAGCACAGGATTAGTTGAAACCAGTGATGCCTTTTAAAAGTTCATTTGTTTATTTTATTTATTGGTTGGTTTTTTCTTTTTATATCTGGTTACCTGAGACTACTTGGTGACTACACCAAGAATGAGCAAAGGCAAAAATCTGTAAATTAAACAATAAAAACTATCAGCATATCTAAAGAGTTCTGAAAATTCCATGGCAACTAAAAAGTCCCTCCCCCAGTTTGAAAGACTCAGGGAAGATATTAATTTACAAGTTTTGGCACTTATTATCAAGAATTAAGATAATTTATGTTTTATAGCATGATGAGCTTCTGGGCCTTCTGTCATAGTCACCTGTCTCAAAGGGAGGCTGCTCAAGATTGCTCTACTACTTTTTTCTTTGCTAGTAGAAGCTCAAAAAGAATTTACACAGTTTTACTACTAATTGCTACTAGATCAAGCTGAACATTAGGCAAATGGAACACAGTTGTAAAAGAAATCCTTACCTGCTCATCATTGAAGGATTCCTGTTGAATCCAGCTGTGATGCACATGTGCTATAACTGATAATGAGAATTAAGGGGCTCTTCTTCAGTAACACAGTTTTCTGATTATAATATAAAAAATGTACAGAAGATCACAAGGGCAATTTTGCTCTATAAGATGTATAGGATAGTGACAATGAGCTTGGTCATTGCCAAATTAGCAACGTCTGTACTGAAAACTGCAATTTGGAAATTACTTTAAAGAGCTCATGTATTATAAATAGCCCTTTAAATCCAGTGTGAATTCTTTCACTCTTTACAGTAGAAGAGAGATTTGTAATTTTGCTGATCTATAATAGTCACTTTTAAATTGATTGAATAGACCTGATTCTGGAAGATTTCCAAGTTTTACTGCAGCTTTTCATAATACATAATGTTTTGACTCTCATCTCTTAGACAGGATATTTCTTAGCATGTTCAAAAGACACAACCAAACACACACAAAAAAAAATCAGAAAACAAAGCTTTTACATTCAGAAACTGGCAGATAAATATCTGTGTGTTGTTTTTCTACATAGAAACCATTTCAAATTATTAAGTGGTTATTATTACTTCAAACATGTTGACACAGTTCCTGAAGCCAGAACTTAAATGAACACTGCTTTTTTATGTTCATAAGCTAAAACTGTGTTATTTCTTGATTGTGTTATTTGCAAGATCTGCAAGCATTTATTAATGTGTTATACAAATGAATAGCTACAATACTTTAGACAGGCTGCTGAGAAAACAGCAACATAATTTTGACTAATAGAGAAAGACATGCTAGTGGGAAAAAAAGGCCTAAACTAGAAAAGACACTTTGAACATGAGGGGGAAAAACAATCCTCTATGGATTAACTTTATAATATTTAAATCAGTCTTGATCTTCCTTTCCATGGAAAGAGAAACACAGTACAGATGAGACTCAGTAAAATCACATTAAAAACCCTATGATTTTATGGTTGATTCTCTTCCCCAGCAGAAGCAGAACTAAGGTGCCTTTACACAGACAGAGAACTGTAAGAATTCTAGGAACATATGCATGGAGACAAACTGTGTAAACATGTTTCGAGCCTCCAATTTTAAGAGGGTTCCAGAAATGGGAAACAAAGTGTTTTCAAGATTGCTGCACTTGTGGCAGCTATAGTTAGTGTAATGAATGCCATCACTCACTGGGCAGGTCTGACAGCTACTGTTTTGACCGGTACCAAAACACTCTAGAGCCAAAAGCACAATCTGTGATGCTTTGACAAAGAGAGGCAAGGCTCAAATGAAATTAGTTTCTTTAATATTGGTACAGGGGCAAACTGGTAATGAAAAAAACCCAAGAAGTTATGTGTATACCTATCTGTGGCCTTCTCAGACACTGTATAGAAAGACATTCAATAGCAAGACACAAATATCATTTAATCAATAGAAATATTGTCCCAACTGGAAATATGCTTTTTGCTTAATTCAAGTGGAGTAGCAAGAAAGAGAAAGGAAAAGACAGGAGTATTCTTCCATATCACCTGAAGCTTTATGTACTGATTTAGACAGCATATATGTGTAATAAAACTGCACAATAGTTGGTGTTTTTTTCATTATTACAAATACAGGAATCAATATGTATTATTTACATAAATCCCCAATGCCTTTTGGAATACTTCAACAGAGATTAAAAGATAAAGCACATAAGAAGTAAATGCTGTGTATCAGTTAAAAACCAATAGATACTTAATTTCTTTGATGGTTCATTCCATCTTCTTACCTTGTAGCTTCTTTTTTCAAGTGCCAGATATTGCTACCCTGGTGTCATGGGATGACTTTATGATGCTTGTATCCCCATTTGTCTGTTTAGACCAGAAGTCAGTTTTGCACCTTTAAGATTGATTCTGAGAGCAAAGTGGTGGGCAAGAAGAAGCGTGGAATTTGTTTTCAGAAACGGGACTTGCTTCCCCGCATCCTTCTCCTAGGCTGTGTGGTCCGCAGCACAGACGAACAGCGGGACAGACTTCTCCTTTGCTTTTTAGTGAGTTTTTAGCTACCTGAGGCAGAGAGGTTCCCTGGACTTTTTCTTGGAACAGTTTAAACCTGCTCTGAACACCCAGTAGAGCACTGGCAGCTCATACCTGTGGCCTACCAGGCCAGGCCTGGGCTGTGGCATTTCCAGTGCCAGAGGGACTGATAAGAGACTGAGTGAGCCGAGCTACAGCCCACCAAGGGGACTTGCTGAGTTTATCATCCCTTCAGAGCAGCAAGAGGTTTTATTGTTTAATAGCACTCATTTTTTGTGTTGGTGAATGCTGTCATTATAGTGCAAGAGTTCTATTGTCAGTACATTGCAAAGGTCCCATTTCGCTAGAGTTTTGCACCTCCTTGATGTTTCTTGTAGGCAGCTCCTCTGGGCACTGCCTCTTCCCTGTCCTCACAGCAGGGAACTGACTCCAACCCCCCTAAACCAACCAATCCACTGTTTTATAACACTCTTCTGATTGGCTACAGCTGTGGCCTGTTAACATCAGGCCTGCTCCTAATCTTTAGTAATTGGTTCAGCTGCAACTCTTAGGGGATAAGATTACATTCTATACTACATTCATACTGTATCCCCCTACAGGTGAATGCTTTGCTTGTTAAATAAACAGGGGTTTTTTCACTTTTCTCCAAGGAAATCTTTTCAGGAACCAGCTGGGGGAGGGGCCACTTACATTTGCTTTTTACAGGAACTCCTTTGGAGGTTTTCTCCCAAATCTGCCCTAAACCAGGACACCTGATAACCAACAAAAAAATAAAAACCAGAAAGATGTCTCTTACATAAGCAAAAATTACTTTCAAACACAAGTTACAGAATGAAATTAAGCACTCAGTAAATTTTATATTAGCTACATAAGCATTAGTGTTTAAGGTCAAGATGATTAACTCATTGATTACAGAAGGAGCTCTTCGTGGCTACCTTGATCCAAAAGTTTCAGTGGATACCTAAGAAGAATACTGAAGATAGTGTAGAGGAATAGGAGAACGATTCCTCACACCATAACTGATCAAAAAAAGGTATGCTTCAAGACTGAGTCTTTGTCTTAGTCTTTAGGACTTTGTCTTTAAGGCAAGGTAAACTGTACTTCTAAAGAGAATTTAAGTGTCACCTAAAGGCTATTCAAATCCAAATATTTTCTTCACATGCACAAAACTTCACTAAGCAAACAAACTCGGAACCAGAGGTTAGACTACATGACTACAAATTAAACACTGCAGCCACAAAGACTTTTAATGAATGAAAAGCATAAATATATTTTAAAATGTGCTTCCAAATAAGTAGAAATGTGGTACTGATTTCTGCACTGACAGCTCAGAGAATAGCAAGTCTGCCTTAGATTCAGTACTAGATTCACTGCCAATAAATGAAAATTAAACTTATGGGGCATTATTACTACTACAATAAATTCCAATGTTGATATAGAAAAGCTTTTGCACATTCTAAAAAGGCTTAAAAATGTAAAGTTTGTAAACATAGATGCTTTTGGATGGTTTTTCTTGTACCAAATGTTGCCTTTCCCTGACAATGCACAGCAAGTTTTGAAGTTCTTTAGGCTATATTCCCATTTAAATTATTGTCTTAAACCCCAACTTCATGATGCAGAAGGTTCAACACCTCTGTTGGCATAGGGAGATGTTCCTATTTACTTCTTTTCAATAGTCCTTTTTGCTTTTTCACCATTTTCCTGTTTCATCAGACTAAATCCCTGATGCTATTCATAGTACAGGTCCAAAAATGACTGTGATAGCACATGATCATTGAGCTGAAGAACACAAGTAAAAATGTCTATGCAAGGCAAATTGGGACTTTAGTCCTTTATATTCTGAGTGCAAACAGCTAGGATACGGCAGGTTAAATTTTGCCAAGAGGTGTAACCTTCAGCAGGGAAAGGCAAAGATTCAAGACACCTTTCAGGTACAGAGGCTATGCCTCAGAGCTTCTGTGAGAAGAAAACACATTTTTCTCCTGATTTTCTCATGTGCCCCAACAGAAAGTCAAGTTGGTAGCAATTTAGAGAAACGTTTACTGGAACGTTTGAGATTTAGTGTCTCCTTTGGAGGTGAAAAATACTATTTTTGAGGGCAGTGTTGATAAAAGCATGCAAACTACATTAAAACTTTGTCCTGTTCACTGTGGGAGGCAAAGATTGATAGGCAAAAGGGAAAATACAGTTTAATAAAACTCTTGACAAAGACATGCTTTACTGGAACAGACCTTATAAAGATTGCAGATTTGCTGAAATACACATCTTCCTCTGCAAAGTTGAGTAGGCTTGTGCATGTCGGGTAGACTAAGCCAAAACCACACAATACACAGTTGGCATCAGTGTAGTGTTCTCTGGAGCTCTCCTCAATTACTAAAACATCACCGAAGAAAGTTACCACTCAGATCTACCTAATGCAGTAATACATATGTACAAACAAATTGCTGAGCAGTAACAAGGTACTACAGTGCTGATATGTTTTTGATAAAGGCAAATCTGGGTATGTTTCCATGTGTCTGACTGGGCTGTGCTGGTATAATCTATGATTTCGTTTTGCAAAATCCTTCATCTCAGTCACCTTGTAGACATGCTAACCCATAAACTGCATGCAAGGCTTAACGTACATAAAAAGAATAGATCAGTAACTTTATTCTCATAAAGAATGTCAATCTGTATAAATGATCAAGTAAAAACTGCTGATGGCATACATAATGCAGCAGCAGCCATGCTGTAGCATGACACATTCTAAACATACCTACAGAACCAGCTGCAGAGAAACCATGCCTGATAGGCTCCCGTGTCTGCCCACATACCTGGTTTCCATTGCTTGTGCTTTCTCTCATCAATCCAAGCATTCCTTCTCTAGCCTGAATGCTGCTGTTATCAGCACAGCTCACACATATATGTGCAGAAGCTAACTATACTGAAATGTTTGCCTTGAACTATAACTAGTTCTTTTATCTTGTACCTTCTTCTCTCTCTATTTTATTACAGCAGAGGGAAATAACAATAATTTCACATGAATACACAATATGTGATTTCTCTATCAGCTTCATAAATAATACTACTTTATTTTGTTTGTGCTACAAATACATTTCTATACAGTCCTATGCTATTTCTAGACAGATTAACAAACTAAATATAACCCAGGAAAGAAAAAAAAATACTCTTTTTATTCAACTACATATATAAGAACATTTGAATCCTATATATGTTTTTTTCTGTCAACTTTTCATATTTTCTACAATGCTAGGTGGGGGAACTCAAGAAACAGCAACTGAATCACATGATGTTTTACCACATGTGCCATCTGCTGATGATAGTGGCTCACACTGTAACACAATATTATTAGAAGGTTTTCTCTAACATGGAGTGAAAATGATTCTGGCTCCCATCCAAACTTTAATAGGGACTTTAACCTTCCAGACAGCACTGACCGCTGTTAGCAAGACATGGCCTACTGGAACTCCTCATAATTTATACATGTAATGTTGTGCAGTCACTTTCAGGAAGTGAAGATCCCAAGGCCATTTCTCACAGAAAGAGAGTATAGTGACAATTCATACAGTAAGCAGAATGAAGAACAGTCAAAGTTCTTCACATGCTCCTCAGGAAGCACATGGACTATACATGGGATCCCAGTAGAAAAGCAAAAGACCTAAACTGTAATTACTCAGAAGAAATCACTGATATTATTCACTAATGACACAGAAATTATATTCAGAAAGGGATGATTTTTCCTATTCTAGCCAGTACAGAAGAATTCTATGATTCCTGTAATATTTATCATAAGACAAAACTGATTCAAAAGCTATTTCTAGCTATAATAATGTGACATTTTTGCTTCTACAACTGCCTGAAAGGAGGCTGTAATAAGGTGGAGGTCGATCTCTTCTCCCAGGTAACAAGTGATAGGACAAAAGGAAATGGTCTCAAGTTCCACCAGGGGAAGACTGTATTTCAGGAGAATTTTCTTCACTGAAGTAGTGTTCAGGTGTTGGAACAAGCTGCCCAAGGAAGTGATTGGGTCACCATCCCTGGAAGTGTCCAAAAAACATGTGGATGTGGCACTTGGAGATATGGTTTAGTGCTGACCATATTTGTGCTAGGTTAAAGATTGGGCTCAATCTTAGAGGGATTTTCCAACCTTAATGATTCTATGTTAATGTTTCAACCCTGCCATGTCACCTTTGATGAGAACATAGCATTTACTCATTATCAAATTACTTTCTTCGTAGACAAGAACCAGGCTAGGCTAAGCCTTCAAATTTTACTTAACAGAAAGTATAACACTTTTTCTAGTACCTCATAAAGGACCTAAGGACTTCAATATTCAACTGGGAAGTGTTAAATATTGAACCAGAATAATGAGTCTGTGAATTTCAGAAAACTCCTGGGACTGAGCTGACACTGAATGGTGCCCTCAGAGTGCAAATTGCTTCAGATCAGGGTACTGTACATGGAAAAGAGCATCCATCATAGTGGACATGTTAACAAATGGTATTAGAGCTGGAAGGGCTGTATAAATACCCTGACAGTTTGCTGGCTAATAAAACACAAAAATAACTGAACTATGGCTTTAAAGGCTATGCAAATGGTAAAGATATGGAGACAAGGAGGAGTTTGTTCCATATCAACCTATAGTTAGAGTAGTAATTTCAATAGTCTGCATTGCTATTTACAAAAAGTGGATCTGACAACATGTGTTTTCCTTCCAGATTTGCTGGAAAACACCCAGGAGACTGGAAACTCACTGGGTACTGGGACTCTGAGGAGAACATTGCCTTTAATAACTTCTGCCCCTGATATACTGGGAATTCAGCATGACTAAGAGGAAAATTTGAACATGAAGATTTCCTAAAAATCTGCAAAACATTATTGCTGTATTTCTGGAATTGGTTAGCATGCATATTTCTCTGGCGGGAATGATGGTTTCTTAAATCAAAAATAAAAGATTTTTTTAGAGCAGAGGTCATATCAGCATCAGATATCTGACAGAAGGGATGAACGTTCCCGTGCAGGACTGCCTAGAACCAACCTTCATGCTGGGATCTCCTTGAGGCAAAGACAGTCTCTTTTGTGATGTGTACAGCACTGAACACTCTGAGTTCATCATAAAGCAATAAACTAAATCATATCCTACACAAACACTCTTAGAGTCAAATGTGTCATTACAGATCCAAGGAAAGTTCTATTGCCACAGCATTATCTACTTGGAAACATATACTATCAGAGAAAAAAAAAAGATAAACATGAAAATGTCACATATTTTGAGATATAGCCAAAATTTTCATAGCACAATATGACTGAGAGAAAAGGTGCAGCATTTTACAGAGACTTCATATTTAAAAGCTTAAATAGTTATAAAACTTTTACACAGCTGGACAAAACGCAATGGATAAGAGTTTAAAATTTTCTTTTGAGTGAGGTGCTCTTTCTCTTCCTTGTGTGTAAATGGGATAAACACAGCTAACACAGCTGTCTTTTCACTGCCTTTTTCACATCTTTGACTGTGGTGCTATTCTTATTTCAAGACTGGTATAAACAGGTGAACAGCTCCAGTGCTCCTGCCCCTGCTTTTTTTTTTAACTTTTTATTAGCTAACAGGCTAGAGGTCATCTGTAGAAGGAAGACATGTGGATGTTATCATATATTTTCGGCCTATATAAGATTTATGCACCATAAATTCTTAAAAACCTTCAAAACTCCCATTATTCAACCTGGCTATAGAGTCTCAGATATGATTTTCTTAGACTGCTTGAAGCTAGGACACAAAATAAGTCAAAAAAAGGTTCTTTCCTGAAAAACAAGTACATAGAAAACATGAGATGTACCCAACTAGTTTTTGTTTAAGAAAGAAATTGTGTCTCAAGAAAATGCAGATATATTATATGCATTCATCCATTGCACTTAGAGTGGCTGATTACGGTAGTAAAAAGCTTATCTTATCTTATCTTATTAGCCCGTTAGGGTGAATACAATATTGCTTCTATCACCTTAAACAAAAGCATATCTTTTTCTGGCAATACTCATTGCCTGGTAAGTCTTTTTAAAGAACTCTATATTCTTCCAATCAAACTTGGCCCAATATTATCAAACCATAAAGAAAACAAAAAAACCCAAACAAACCCTACCTGTTTTCCCTCAAATTAAGGTCAGGTTTGGATATTTACACAACTGCTTTGATATTGAGGAAGAAAAACTTTTTTTTTTTTTTTCTTTCCTGTGGGGCATGGAATAGTAAACCTACAGACAAAAAGTTTCTATTAATGAAATCAGAAATTGTCACTGTCCCATTGGTATTCCTGTGAATGTGCAAAGGTTTCTAAGAGCTGCAGTTAGATCAGAATTGGAAAACAATAAATGTTTCTGATCACTGCACCTAGCAAATAGTTGCACCAGAAGCATGACTGTGTACATATGTACCCTATATGTAGATGTAATAGCATTGCAGCTTCTCCTTTTAAAAATGAAGTTAAAGTTGAAGAGAATAGCTCACTGGATAGTCCTGAAGAATTTTTCCAAGGATTTCTTTCCTCAAACTCTTTCTTTTCTATCTCTTTTCTCTCCACACTAGTACTACCATTGGTTCCCATCTAACCAGGTTTTTCTCTACTGCATACAGAATTAAAGCACAGTACAAGGTTGTCCTAGGTCTGGCTAGCATGAGTTAGCTTTTATTCAGTACAGAACAAGAGAAAATCACAGCTCAGAATAGTCAGATTTTTTAATTTCACTTGTGGAGTCTGCTTTCAGCAAGCTAGAGAGCTTAAAAGGATTCATTATCCCCAGGCTGTGGCACACACTGCATCGCACGAGTGCCATCCTCCCACCTTCATCTCACAGCCCACATGACTCAGAGCCATCGCTGCAGGGATGTATCAGCACTTAGGTAATTTAAAAGTTCTAATTTAACTGTCTTAATGCTTAGACATAAGTCAGCTTAAGTCAAATCCCTCCTTTCCAGGATTTTCTGCCATGCTGATTCTCTGTATCTTTCCATTAGGAACTGCATTTTTAACTACATCCAAGATCATGACTTCAACTTTTCTCTGATATTCACCTCTCTTCTGAGACAAGTCAGGAGTTCTGGATGCAGCATGGTCAGAAGCAAATCTCCCATTTTCCTGTGAAATTGTACTTAATTTCATTTGGGTATAGCATTTTTAGCAATACTAAAAAAAAATCCTACAATCACAAAGAGATAATATGCTACCTTATGAAAGGCATTGCTGAAAACAAGAAGCAGAACATCTCTTTCTTGATGGCATCTTCCTTTATTGATGTCCTATATGAGAAGTCACATAAAATTGGTTCACTTAAGCTTTATGATGGTGAAAGTACTGTTAACCCTACTCCTTCCAAAACATTTTAGCATTTCCTGTAGCCTTTTTTTGTTTTTATTTCCTTAATTTTTCTGTTAGAGTAGAACAGGTCTTAAATTTTCCAGTACATTATTTTTCTGTGGGTATATATATTTCTATTTTTTCTTTCTTGGCCTCAGTCAAACAGCTGAGCCTCTAATTATAAATACTGATAGATTGCATCCAAATGGGCAAATGGAAGTACATATGCCAGATTTTCTAAATGAGCTGAGAAGCTTATGAATCAGCATCCAAATCTCAGATGAACAGCCTGCTGTAGACTCCTGATGCTTTAATACATTGGATTTTCACATTGCAAAGCAGCAGATGAGTAAGTGAGAATTCATTTACAGTTCTGTGAGATCTGTATCAGATACCACACATTAATCCTATGTATTTCTATAGGCATGGTGAGATCAGTAGAGAAGAACTCCACCTTTCCAAGTACAAAATAAGTCCTGGCTCTTCCCCTTAGCAGACTCCTACTCCACTTTCACAACTTTTTTGTACGGTGAGCTCTCCCCCGACTTAAAAAAATTCACAGCGATAAGCAAATGTTTCTTATCTTTTAAAATGCTGATGGAACTGACACATAGATGGATGTTAAGCAGCTCATCCAAGCTCATGTTTACTAAGAATCACATCAAAGTGTGTCAAGGAAGAAATATCTCACCTCCAGTAAGTAATAAAAGCCACAGTCCCTCTAGTGAGTATGATCTATGAGTACTTGACCAGTGACAAATACAGAGTGGCCTTTTAAGCAGCAAAAATGCATCTGGCTGGTTTACCCATTTTGACTTGGGAGTGGGGAAAAGAATGCAAGGCAGAAAGAAGTTCATGCTCCTCAGCAGACAATTGTTTGTCTACTGTAAGAGACATAAGAAGACTCCATTACAATTTAATGGCTCGCATGCAGCAAGTCTCAGTTCACCTGCCAGTGAATAGGAACCCTATTTTACAAGCCTTTCCCATCATGACGGGCTTTTTTTTCCCCTCTCTCTTTAGTTTGTGAGCTGAAATAATCATTCTCAGCTTGCAGAACTCAGATTAGTTTTTCATGAAGATGTGTTTCAGTTACTGTCTGTAATTACAGCCCTTCAGTGTATGAGGTAGTGCAGCAACATAATTTTCTACTTTGAGAAGAAATAGAGTAAGAAAATAGCTTTCTAGGGAACTTTCTTCACCAACAAGTAACAGTAGTGATTACACCACTAACATTGTCTCCAAGTGCAGGGTCAAAGTTTTTCCTCAGTTATAAAGTATCTTATAATAGAAGACTAATAATTTTGTTTCAACAGTGAAGATTTATGCAATCCTTTTACTTTACTTTCCAAAATCATCCAATTTGTGACAAACATAAATATTTTGGTGCACTGTAACTTTGCTAGAAATTTCTTCATAAATGATTGTGCTTAATATACTGTACAGATGAAATCCAGTACAACAATATCTTCATGGTAGGATGAAAAGTTCTATAGCCATTATGGGTTTTCAGTACATAACCATAGGAGAAATTGCATTCAGTATTTTCTGAGAATGTCTAAAGAAACCAGCAAAAACCTCTTTACTTTGATAGGTATTATTTATTAACATGAAACTTCAGTAATGAATAAGTGAATAATGCAGATCTTTAAATGCTTTCTTTTCACTGGCATATTAAAAATGTAGATGAAAGAAAAGAGCTCCTAAGAGCCTGAATATTGCTTTTAAATTATATGCAACTCTTTTGAGGCCTGAGTTAAAAACACAAGATGCCACTTAGAACCTTCACAAATAAAACAGATAGGGTTATTATTGGTAATGAAGGTTAGTGTACATAAATACAAATATTATCAGCAGGCAAGAGGCCAAAAGCACAAGCCTCAGTCCAAAACATAACTGAGAGGAAAGGGAAGGATCACCACGATGAGCACTTAAGCTATAAAGAATTCTCTGTTCCTCACCACTAAAAATCCTTTATTGTCAGTTAAAGGCCTGATTCTGTTACTTGAGCATATCAGGGAAAATCTTATCAGATTTTCCTACAGAAACTAAATCAAATGCCTCCACTAGGACTAGAGCACATACGCCAATTCATATCTTCAGTCACCAGATCAATAATTTTTGGATTTAATTTTTTTCAGCTGTTACACAGACCCAACAAGAATTTCTCAGATCACACTATGTCATGGAAAAAGTGGGGGACAATTCACCACCACAAAAGCCTTTGGCATTCAAGACTAATGACTTCAAGCTTCTAAAAATCATAATTATCTTGAAATAATTGAAGGATTTAAAATGACACCTATTTCTTTTTAATAGCACCGCTCAAGTTTCCAAATATCATCTTTACAGCTCTTCCCTAAAAATAGAAAGGAATGATATTACTTGTTAGTTGAAGATACTATGTGACAATGTGTTTTGGCAAATAGAAGCCTTATAAAAACTGCCATACTACGAATAAAAGCTGCAAACAGTATGTAATGCTAATATAATATGATACCAATTATGACATATTAGTAAATCCTGAAGTCAAAATGAAGTTGGGGGGATCATAATCTCCACAAATTTCAAAGAAAACAGATATACAAATGAAAAGTTGCAGAGCAGATCCCTTTCTCTTTGGAAAAATAAAACAAAGCAAAAGAAAACTCCATAGCACCCCTAGCACCCCTCCCAACCTGTCACCCCCCAATTCCCCAATTCTGCTCCAAAGGAAAAAAAAAAAACCCAAACCCCATAGAAACCTCCCTCCTCCAAAAAAGAAACCATAAAAACCCCAAACAAACAAGCATCTTTTTCATATACCATGAGGTTTAAAAGAGAATAGTGCTTGACTCTCTTTAAGTCTTATGATACTGTAAATAAACAACAGTCAGAAAATTTCTGTTGCTCACTGATGTAAATATTAATGATATAATTCCTTTGTTTTTCTTGCAGAAACTATCATAAATCCATTTACTGGTCAGCAATCACTGTGCTCTGTGGATCTCAAAATTTTTCTTAGCCTTGACAAGTCTGTCATCAGCTCTAAGGTCAGCTTCACCACCTTGTCTCAGGTGTCTGGAAGACAGCCACAGGGAGGTGGATTCTCTCCCTTTCTCCCTTTTTTCCCCCAGGACTCTGTCAGGAGGCAGATAAAAAGCCTTACACCAGTGATCCCCATCAGACTATTCCCAAGTGGCAGGTAGGAGAGGAAATGGAAACTTCTGGTTTGATGGTATGAAAGGGGAAGTGAGTCAATGGTGATTTACGAAAGAAACCTGTCAAGTTTTGACAGGAAAGGAACAATGAGAAGGAACGGGGAAACATTCTGTGCCCCTTCTAGCTACACTGACTGGGAGATCAGTGTTAGGAGATGGGCTGAAGGGAAAAACAGCCTCTGAAAGAAGTCACCCATTTCCTCCAGGCAGCATGGACATAAAACAGGCAAGGTCAAAGAAGAATGTCTCTTCATCTGTAAAATGCAAAACCTTTCATTGCCATGCATGTGAATTTTAACAGACTTAAAGCTACAGCATTGAAGTGACAAGTTAATCCTTCTGCACTTCTTTGATACAATTATTTGTATAGCACTTGGAATAGTAGCACTCTTCTTTACTAATTTTCACTAAAAACAGTAATCATAAACCTTACAAGATTTGCAGCTCAAATCTGAAAACATAGCTGTAAGTAATTCAAAGCATTCAGAGCCTAGTCTAGCACCTCTCAAGCAAACAATAAAAAAGCAGTGTTCAAAAATACACATTAAGATCTGATCCTTGATGAATATGGATCGTTTCAAAATTCTTTCCCTTCTTTGGATTTAGAGCTACAAAAATATCTTACAAAACCAATGTGAAAATTACAGTGATTACACATAATTTCAGTACTCTTTTAAAGTATTAACCCAATTGCATTAGAATTTAAATTTTCTTCTGGAAAAAGACCAGGAACTTATGTTTGATTGTTTCTTTGTTCTTTAAAAGATGCTGTCTGTGAACACAAGAGACTATAATTGCATTTTAGAGAAAATACACAGATTTTTACATTAGGAAAATAGGTAAGTATAGGTTTTCTTTCCAATGTTTAAAGATGTTCTGATTTCAGTCATAGTGATACCTTTTACCAAATAATGAAATAGATAAATTAATCCTGTTGATTTTTTTACCAGTGCTAAAATGCTAACTACCCAGCTTTAAACTATATTTAAAATTGCATATTTTTGTTTACAGCAAGATAAGACCATTTAAGATATCACACAGGTTACGTGCTATAAGTGGATTCACAGTTAAGTTACTAGCAGGGTAGCATATTGTGTTTGTAACTATGATTATCATAGTTGATGGAAGTCCTTAAGATAGTTAATTCTTTAATTTGCTTACTGAAAAAAAATGATAGACTACATCTTTTCATCATGCTCATACAGCAGCCCAAGATTAAGGAACTGATCAATGATCTCATGTTCTCTTGAAATTCTGGCAGCACACCTTTTGTGCCTATTGCTCATCCAAGAATAATGAATGTCATCCAAGCACAGAAGCATTCTTCTTTGTATTGTATCTCAGATCATAAAAAGATGAAATACACTCTGTAACTTTTAAAACAGATCTGTTTTTCACAATTGCAGAAAGGGACAATAAAAAAATTGCTGCAGGCATTAAAAGTTTCATTTGGATACGTTCAATTTTGGAATACTGCCTTGTGTTCAAAGTAATTTCTGTTCTCTAAAACAAGAAAACAAAAAATCTAGTACTAAATTAATTCCTCCTGTTTGTGTAAAAAAGCCATCCACTGGCTGATCAATCTCAGGCTGATTCCAATCACAGTCACATATCTTGTATGATCACCTGAAAAACTCACCCATCAAGGTCTCTACAACATCAGGGAGTTTTTCCAGGCTCTGACACAAGCCTTTCAGGCTAGGGCAGGTCAAGGCAAAGTTTTGAAATTTTAGGCAATTCAGCTGACTTAACTTTAGACATCCCCTGTATCAATCTTCACGTATAAGCTCATCACCCTGTGTTTGTTTTTTATGTCAAGGGAGAGAAACAGAAACAATGCAACTGAAGGTTTTTTTAAATATAAAAATGAGATTAAATTTATTCAATAAGTACATGGTAGTGACTTTAAAGGAGCCTGAAATTTAGAAACTAAGACTGCACTTAGTTTAGTGAATCCTCCCTTTCAACCTTGAAAAGGAGACAGTCATACACAGAGAAATAAGTAGGTAGAGAAAAAGAACATTAACTAGTTTTCACATGACTCAACTTCGTGCATTAGATTTTATGAAAGGTTATCAAAACATTATTTTATACAAGTTATAAAAGTATTTTCTTATAATTTTGTTTAGGTGCCTTTACGGTGGTCCATGGAGTTGTAATAATGAATATCAATACCTCCTGCAGGTATATTATAAATATTTATAATATCCATATTCTAGACAACTTCAGCATTTTCAAAGTACATGACCAAAAATCAATTATGTAAATGCGGGGGGACACCCTGGACTTTTGTAAGACTAACAATGAACAGTAGATGCTCCCACTTTTTGAAAACATTTACTAAGGAAACATATTTTAGGGACCCAAATTTGGGCAGTTCTGACCTACTTGCTAAAGAAGAAGTCTATATGGTAACAAACTGCTTTTGAGTAGCTGACAAAATTAGTGGGTTCTGTTTTCCAATGAAATTAGATACTTCTCTTGTCTATAAAGATGCATTTGTTCAGGACACATTACAAATCAACCAAAGCACCCAGACATTATCACTAGTGCAAATGTGAAGCCTTGCAAAGAACTTTGCACAAGAAAACAGACAGACTGGGAGTCACCTTAGGAATAACTACACAAGGCACTGTATAGTCATCAAGCACAGCAAAATGACATCCACGCTGCATCAAGAGGTCTTTTGTAACTGAAAAATCATAAAATAGCAGATAATGAAATTATTTTTCAAAATCACTATAAGAATCAAGCTAGTATGCTGTAATTGATCAGTCTTGCTGCAGGTGTTTCTCTAATGAAGCATGAAGTAATTTTTCAGAACATTCTAAATCTTAATATTGAATATTTTTCCTGATTGTTTTTTATATGTCAATTAATGTTGGTCTTGTTTTTCTTTCAGAACTAAGGCAAGATTTAAAATGTTAAAATTTTCAATTTAAGAGGGATTTCAAATTTTTTGTAAGATACAGTATAAGAAAATAAATGCACACACTGAATTTAAATCTTCTTTTATTTAGGTAACGAGTACAAATTAAAACTGGGTCTTTTAGATTTGTTTTCATTAGTTTGAACTCTTTTTAAGTACATATATTCTGTGATGTATAGGACATAAAACACAGGGAAGTATGCATTTTGTCATGACAGATGAAAAACATTTTGGATTTTAGTATGCTCTTTGGGAATATTTTTCTATTGCTGCAGAGAAGTGTGAGAGATTTCATGTCAGTAAGTGATTCTCATGGCAATATAAAATAAATATTTATGGAATGCTTTTGTCTTTTATGCTTTTTTGAGACATGGTGATCAATTTTCCTGTCCACAACACCTGTTCTGCTTCATCTTAATCTTCCTCTTCTCCAATCCTATTTTCTTGACATGTTACTGCAAATGGAAACTCACCAGTGTCTTCCCATTATACTTTTTTACTTCAAAACCAAATTTGAGATTTTTGCCTTTTGGATTTTTTTTTCTTTTCCTTCAGATAATTATTGTTTTTCAACAGTTGTTTTTTGTATAGTTTTATGTTCAAAAAGCATATATATATTTTTTTTCATATCAGTTACAACATGGGACAGAAATGCATAGTTCTTCCTTCAGCTGCCATATTTGGCAAACTTTTGATAATTCAATGGGGAATATAAAATTTCAGCATAATTTCCTTTGTATCTTGTCAATTAGGTAGAAGTTGGTCCTGATATTGCTTCCAATTCATGATCTCACTGACACACAGTCAGAGGTTTCTCAAAGAAAATGTCAGTAACAAAACAGTAGTGCAAGATCGTAGCATTCTACTACACCAGAAAAGCAACACAAAACACAAGGATTCATGAAAAGCACATTCTGATGTAAAATTCAAGATTGCTTTGAAAGCACAGAGAATTAATGCCTCTGTTTTAATTCTGTTACTACTACCTGTTTACATTATGGTAATGAAAATTCAGAGCATGTCCTTAATAAAGCAAGGGATCGTGAAGAGCTTTTATTGCCTTCCATAGATTCTCTTTCAGAATCAAAATTTTGAAGCACTATCCCATCTGCTGCAGATTTTCAATCCCTTTTCAAAAGCGTGCCAGGTCACACATTCTCAGAAAGAGCCTTGTAACATCATTGCTTCTTCATAGGTGCACAAAGCCCTGGGAATGCACATAAGCACTATTCTGCAGAAACAGGGAACATTTTCCTGAATAAGATCAACATTTAAGACACATTTGGACAAAAACATTTGGAAGCAAAATTATTCCCTTCCAAGTTGTTTAGCCTAATGTATGAGTAATTTTAAATTAAAAACCCATCTTGAAGAAAACATAATTACACATCTGAATGTATTTTCCAACATCAAACATAGTTAAGAGGTAAAAATAACATAAGTCTCAGGGGCAAAAAATTCCTTTCAGCACTGTTGCTTTGTTTTATCAGCCATGTCCAACAACTTTACTACCTCATTTTAATGTTGGAAGCAGGACAGAATCCTTCATTTAGATACAGTATGGTCCACTGTTGGAAACCTAAACATTTGTTCATGAATCTTAATGATTAAGGTCCAGACCTCCCAGACCCCTAGACTAAGCTGACTGATAAACCAGAATATGAAGTGCCATTTTGCTTTCTACTTTTATTCTTGTTCTTTCTCAGAACTGGACCTTGAAATACCTTACCACTATTATAATAATGACCATTCTACTGAAATTCACAGCACCATATTTAGATAAAAGCTGGTCATCCAAAAAGAAGCAAAATATGTATTCAGAAGCTGTAATGAGATTTTTTTTTCAGATGGAAATCTAGACAGGAATATCTTTTGAATAGTATATTAACTCTTTAACAATAAAAGCTTTTACTTTTCAAGGCACCCAGAGATTTCATATAAGAATTCACAGAAGACATAACATTGCAAAATAGCTCTTGTTAGCTATTGTGTGCTTCCAGTTAATTTCTCCTTCTATACCTCCACTTCCTTATCTTGTCTTTCCACTTTCTTCTTTTAGAAGGACATAAGAAAGGCAACAAGAGCTTTTATATAGAAGAGAAAAAACACAGCCTGTATACAAGTTGAGTTATCTTTATTTATACTGTATGTCAATATTTTTCCTTGAACATCACTAAATGTTTAGGATTCTAATGTTACAAGACTGTGAGACTAGATTCTTCTAAAAAGATGAACGAATCAATCTTAGAATTTTGGCCTGAAGAGTTAAGGGGAAAATTACATTACTATTTATTACTAGATCAGAAATGTTGAGTTAGAAAATTATTTCAGAGTTGCAAAGGATTACTCAATTATTATAAATCCTGTCACTTAGTTTTTATTCTTAAAAATCATCTGAATTTCTATTTTTAGGGCTTTATTATTAACAGCTTGAAGACCTTTGAGCTTCCCTTGCTCTACAGGAATAAAGAGGCTCCTGTATGATGTCTTGGCTATAACAAAATTCATACTATTCGGAGTGGTTTAAAAATGAAAGGAAGCAGGAGGGCATTGTTTCAGTTGTTGATTTATCTAGCTTGGTGACAGGATCAGGTGGGAAGGCAAAGATTTTTTGAAGGTGAGTCATAATGATGAGATAAGTATTCTGAGAGGGGATGATTTATTTTTTTTCTTTGAAAACAGCAAGTCTAATAAGAAAGGTGATAGGTCTGCAGACTATTGAAGTTTCTCAACATCTCTGGTTCTTGAAACAAGTTGTTTCTTCTTTTTGCTTTCCACCTGACATGGGAGACAGGCTTGAAAGCCTCTGAGAGAAACTGTATTGATTTCCTCTTAGGGATGGATTAGAAGAATGAGAGCCTTGAGGAAAACAGCTGCCATTTATCCATAGTGTACTTCAAAAGAAAAAATTCCATTGTGTTTCTACTAGTTGATTCAAGGGTCAGTAAGTAATAGCCCCCAAATACTTCCCAACCCTTAAAACTCTGAATGAGACAGGAGGTTCCCTTTGGTTATATTTCTTATCTTTGTTTTACAAGCATAGATCTATGTTAACGTTAAGTACACTGATACCAACAAATGCTGGTGTCATGGATTACTTGCTCAAGCCAAAAGAATTACCAACATCACTATATGGGAATACTTGTATGCTTCCCTGTTTAAAGAAGGTCAGTCATCTTCTACTGTTGCTTTAGTTTCATCTTACCAAACATTGTATGTGATGTTGTATATATCTGGGTTCAGAAATCCTTAATGTGAAGACACCAAATGAATTATTTTTACATGGACCTGGAAAATTCACTGACTAAAACTGAGATATTTCTCTGGTTTTAATATTAATTTCATCTATCTGCTGTATAACAATAATTACCATTTGTCTCAATGTACTCATGTGGGATATTCCTATCTAGGTGAAAAGTTGAGATATAAAAGCAATTTAGTGGTTAAACATATGGTTTAAATAACTCCCTGGAAATGCAAATTTTAAATTGCTGCAAAGCAGTCTCAGATCTTAGGCTTTCAAAGTAGTCAAACTAAATACCATGCAATTTACTCTGTAGGGATAATTAGACTAGTATTTAAAAATGAAATAAAATCTACTCTGCAGGGTTGCTTAAGATCCAGAGATAGTATCCACAGGAGAAATCCCTTATGTGGTCCACAGTGAAGCTTGTGCATTGGTCATGCTAATGACTCCATGCAACACAGTTATGATTAAATTCAGCAGTACAACAGGCACAAAGTTACTGAGACACTGAGGTCCAATTTCCTGAATGATTCTGTATAAAAATTTGAAACAAAAGAGAGATTTCAGATTCAACTTATCATAACATGAGACCAAACAGATTCAGAAATGAACTAGAAACAAATATCTACACCAATATCTACCAATATCTATGTGACTGCCCATTGTCATATCTTGAATGTCAGATTAGAGCTGAGACTCAGAAGTGATCTACCAAGCCAATTTCAAGACAGTTTTATTTTTACTTTTTATTATTATTTTCAACCTCCTCTAGAAAGGAACTTAGCAATTTCCCAGTTTCACGTGGAACTGAGATCCAGTTCCAACCTTCTTATTTTCTTTTTTCTTATTGTTTTCAAGCAGTATCAGATTTCCAGAGATGTCATTTGTTATACCAATATTTGGTGGTGACAAATCATGGATACCTGAAATTACTAATCCGATTTCGTTGGAAGATACCATACTTCAATTTCTTTATTGTATGGTGGTGCATGGGAATATAAATATGAATTTGTCTAAAGTTGGCTCTGTATTTTAATTAATACACAGATAGCCCATGGCCAAAATTTTTAGGTCTGTAAAAGTGTCTGAAATATTTTTTGAGATAATTTCTACATAAGTACATTTCTGTTAATATTTTTTTTTAATCTACAGTACTGACATAATTGCTCAAAATCTTCAGTATCCTTACTCAGAAGTATCAATATTTTTTTCTGTTACTATAATGAAATTGTGGTAGTTTAGACACCATTGCAATTAACAGGCATTTAGAGCTTTCATATAAAAACATAGTCTTAGTCTATAAATAAGACATTTTAAGACCTGTGCAATATCTGGCACTAAGACTTTGACAGTATCAAGTACTAAAACAGGTATGTACATTGTTGAAAAATGAATTTCTTTCAATAAAGACAAAGAAATAGAAAATCTTCTTGCATTTGCTGTCATAATTTAAAATCAAAAACAGTACCATATCTTTGAACTTATATAGTGCACTCCTTTATTTGTTGAAGAGGTGTTGTAGGGCTACAAGCAACAGAAAAGGAACAGTTGTATGAATGCTTCTGTTTGAATAAAACTGAAGCAGCAAGATAATTGATTAAAAAAGGGACGTAATTTATTTATCAAAAAATGTATCAATATACTCTTGAATCACACAGAGTGTTAGTATATGCTGTTAGGCTTAGGTACAAATATGTATATACAGAACAGTGGTGTATCTAAGAATTAATCAAAGAATACATAAATCTGAATTAATTTTTCTGAATTTTCTTTTCCAAATACTGTTGTTGTCACCTTAGAAAGAATCCTAAATAATTATTTAGAAATACGTTGGTACTACTATCTGATTTTATTATTAATGTTTCAAAAATAGGATCCATAGTTAATTATATAATAAGCAGAGCTTCATAGTGGGGCACTTCTTAGACAAAAAGTGCCTTAATTTTGAGAATTTTGTAAATTAAACACTGAAAGTGTAAAGCAACAGCAACCTGGATGAAAAATACACTTCCTTTTCTTTCAGTATGTGAGTATTTAAAATGGATTACCAGGTGTTTTCAAATGTTTGTGTGAGAGACTCATTTAACTTCAGCAGGTTATCTTCAGCAGGTAACCTTAGGCTCTGCACAGTCAATACAGAGACAGGCACGCCTGGAAAACAGTGGGTCTGACCTTTCTCAGGCATCTCTGGAGGTGCCTGCTCCTACCCATGATTATGCTGCAACTGCCAGCAACTTACACAAGTGCCATCAAACATAGAGAGGAAAATTCCAGCTGAACATACTTTCAATTTGTTGTACAGACTGTGCAAATTTCATGTAATTTATCCTGCCCTTTAAGATTCAATAGTATTTGATTTGGTGACTCTGCTCTGTCTCGCTTAAACTGGACTTGAAATAGAATTTACATAGGGCAAGTATGTAGCCCAGATTTTATTCCCATGTGTCATTTACATATGCCCTTAGATTGTTAAATGAAAAAGAGCTAAATCATTTCCTTCCCTTTAAAAACCATTAAAATCCACTTATTAGTTATATCGAATCATTTTTCTCAAACAGTTTGAATATTGAATCAACATCATACAATGTTGGGAGACATAAGAAATTTTGACCCCCTAAGAACTCTAAATCTTATATAAAAAATTGTTACTTCTATAACCATGTGTTTTTAAAAAAAGGAAACGCTGGCTACAGGGATAGAAAAGAATTTGAGGCAGGTCTATAATTCAGAATAACTTGCATAAAAACTAAAGCATTTTAAACTCTTATAAGTTTAAACAAATTCCTTTTTGAAAATATCCTTCACAAAGCAGAGTAACAATATAATTCAACAAAAACAAATTCAGAGTGTTACACAGGAGACAAAATAACACCTAAACCTGTGGGGAGCAAGAAGCTGAATAAAAGTAAAGAGTGTCCCTTTGTTGCAGAGACAGCCAACACCTCCTGGGCTGCCAGTTAGGAGTGTGACTATTGCCAGCAGTCAGGACTGTGATTATTGCCTTGTCTTCTGCGCTCAAGGGACTAAACTTGGGCTCCCCAAGACATATAATGCTCTACCTATGAATCAAGGTAGGCAATGACCAGCAAGTTAAGTCTTTAATTTTACTAGAGTACATACTATGAGATAAAACAGGAGAGGAGGGAAAATTTTGAGTAATCTGCTTTTTCCCTTGCAGTCATGTAAGGATCACTGTTTCAAAGCGTGGCCTTCCCAGGCCGAAGTTGTATTGCAAACCATGACATTTTTACATTCAAAGCAGAACATTTCGTCAGACTGACAGGTCATCTCATCTTGAGGTCATAATCTGGACACAACCTAATGCTTGTTCATACTTGCCAGCACCAAATCTTAAGGCATTTACAAACTCACTTCTTCTCCTGTAGGAGTTTCTGATAACTACTGAAAAATGGCTGGCTTCTTTCAGTCTCCTCAACTGCTTAAATTGAAGAACAGTGTTGTTAGTAGTCTTCTAAAAGAGACTTGGGATTTCTACCCAAATCCCTCTTGAAAGACTGAAGGTGTACAAAGAGGATTCTGGAGTATGGTGCATGGATGACTGATCTGTTTTATTCAGTCTTCTAAATTTACAATAAATGCAGCAGAGAAACTAGAGATTTCATTTGTAATATTTTCAAAGTGTTCTTTCTTACCTGATAGCAATCACCCCCCCCTCCCGAAATCATAGAATATAATAGAATATGTTTTCATATGATTAATAAAAGTGAATATTAGAATGCCAAAATATTCTTGGCCTTCTGGATATTTCCTCAGTTCTGCAGAATCAGAAAGGCAAGGAAAGATATGTTTTCATGCAACCTGGAATACTCTTCCCCACAAATCTAGTGAACCTTTATAAATTCATTTGTTAGTAGTCACTTGTGCATAAAGTAGAGCCCTACTCTAGCCTGTAGAACAGCCATATCTAATGTATCTCTTATTACACACAAATATGAGAAAACAATAATTGGCTTTGTAGGCCAATTATGTAAAACACTACAGAAAGGAGCAAGTGGAGATGGCAAGAAACATATTGAGAAAGAGTAGCCTATCATATTTAAACAGATAGCGAATAAGGCAGCCAAAGGTGAGTGATCTGCTGAATGTCACCCCATTAGCTAAGGAAAAGACCTCACAGCAGTCACTCAACCTGCAGGTGCATTCAGAGCTTGCAAAAGCTTCCTGCTTTCCCTCTTACTTGGGCTACGGCCTGCTCCTCCTGCAGCCTCAGTCAGAGCACCAAAGATAAAATTAAGAATACATTTTACATGGAAATTTTTTCCTTCCTAACCTTTATGCAAGGTTAACATAGTGTGCAAATTTCATCATGCTTAATTTCAAAGCTATGCTACTGCTTTGACATATTACAGCAGCAAAGGTTGCAGTTCTTAAAAGAATAATTTCATAGTGTATGCAATCTATGCTTCAATTACAACTGTCCTTTTTACATTCACTTCCACTTTTTGCTGCTTACAAAAAAGCACTGTAGTGCTACAAAAAAGCTGTACAAAGTGCTTTTTTGTAGCACTACAGTGGTCTTTTCCACTGTAGTGCTACAAAAGCATGACTAAAACTGTCGTTAAGTTTCTGATAAGCTCTCTCAACTTAGATGCAACACTCAGCCTCTAAAAATACACTCATTTCAGTAACTTTAATGGATTTTTTAATAAATAAAACGCATATAATCACAGAAACAAATTACATCTGCAGCAATAAGCCATTATGACCAAAAGTCATAGAGAAGTCATGATATCTAGTCACTGAAACAAATGTGAGCAGAAGAGATTCCTTAGCAAAAAAAAGTGAGGAATTGGATTCAAAATATATATACTAAGGCTCAATAAGCTCAAAATAGTAAGAAAACTATCTGTCTGCTAAAGGAATGTGTATGTATAAACAGTAGAAATAGTTAGAGATGAGAATTCTATTAGCAGACACGGATAGATCTCATATTCCTATGGAAACCAAAGAGGTGAAATGCAAACTGGGTGAATAAAAGGGAGGGTATTGCTGAATTAGACTGTTTCTTATGTGTTCATGACTAATATACTTTTACCTTTTTCCACTACTGTTTAGTATCTTAAGACAGCATTTCACTTACACCAAGCTAATGCCACCACTAATGAAAAGTTTCATTAATTAAAATATCAGTTTTCCCTACAAAAGGCAAATTAATAATTTTATATAAATCCCAGGATCTGACAGATTTTATTACCTTTTTAGATGATTCATAACTGGTATTATGCTTTTCTTCCTTCGCTCCTCTCCCCATTGTGTTCTCATTGTTTGCAATGCAACTAAAAGTCTTTGTGTTTGCTATTTCTTTCTTTTATTTCCTTATGAGATTAATAAGAATTTATTTTAAGGAGGGCACTTTTCAGAAATTAATTTAAAGCAGATGGAGAAGACAGCAGGAAAGCAACATCAATAGGTAGCAGGTGAACAACACAGTACGAGACATTTTATTTCCCTAATTTTATTTCTTGCTAATGAAGAAAACAAAATATGCAAAGACGATCTTTAAAGTCAGCATTGTATTATTCTTTCCTATGTAATTTTCTTTCATTCTGGCTACTCAGCGTTTCCAGAAGAGTCACTGAAAAGCAACACTGAATTTCTCATGATGGCCTTGAATGTTTGCCTTGTGACCACTGCCACTAGACTGACTAATATCTCTAATGCTGCTCCCTATGTGGTTTACTTATGAGCATTGATACCTGCTGGTTTTCTGGCTGGTTGGTCTGCATCCTTCTACAGTCTTCACAGAGCTAGCTGCAACTGGATCTTTCTGTGTCATTTGACTGATCTGTGACTTTCAAGCTTTGTTCCTTAGAAAATCAAATTCTGTGTGCCCTACTTGCTGGTTTCCTGTTTTTACAGTGTAATTGTTTAAACAAGTTGATTTTGAGGATACATTGTCTGGCTTAACTTACTGTAGTGTTGTTCCTTGTCTGTTTATACATGTGAGTCCCAATACTAAACTCAGTCACAAAGCATCCTGCTTGCTCTCAAAGAGATATACTTCAGTATAATACATGATTTCTTTATGTCTTTAGCTAGGTATGCCACTATCTATAATCTAACACTCTAAAAATTCTCAGAGAAATGTGTTTCCAAACTTGCTGTTCAAAATCAGCAGGGGAGATTTATGTACCTACAAGCTGAATTAAAGCCTACACCATAGCAAACAGTGGCATTTTCAGATACTGAGAACCAATGCTGGACTTGCTGTGGAGAAATTTAAAATTGTTTATAATTCAAAGAGTCCAGGGAATTGTTGATGTTCTTTGGAAAAAATTTAAATTAAAAAAAAAAAAAGGTATTCCTTTGAAGAATTCTGCCAAATTCCTCCCTGCATTTTTATTTGTGTTCCTTTGAAGAATTCTGCCAAATTCCACTCTGCATTTTTAGTTAGCTAATACATCAAAAGCATATCCTTTGGTGAATGAGCTTTCATACACATGCCAAAAGTCTTGAATTACTGCTCCCATGACATGCAGAATATCAATGGTAAACAGAAATTTGCTAAACTTCCTTACCCTCTGACCATTGTGCAAGCATATGTTAAAACTTTTCCCAGTCACAGTCTTAAAATGTAAAATTAGGAAGCAAATTAAAATGCTTATCCCAAGTATTTATGACTTAGCCTCCTATTAAAGTTTATTTATATACATTAAATGCCAAAATGTGGAGAAAGCTGTAAGAAAGCAATCACAATCATCTGTACACTGATTGTTGTCAAAAGTTTTAGCTATACATTTTTCAAAACCCTAAGTTTCTTCTATCTGGTTTGAACCCTAGTTTATCCAGTTATCAATCATACATTCTAAATAATACTGAAAGCCATGAAAGCTGCTGAAAAGATGCTCTCATATTACTTGTCATCTTCTACTTAAAAACAACTAATGGAAAACATTTCTGCCATATATGCTATATGGAAAATATTAATCAAATGTTTTAAGAAATATAGAGTTTAAAAGTTCTTATAAAAGTTGCATCCTATCTTCTCACATAAACAGGTACTAGAGTAGGAACCCTTGAGATGCAACCTAACTGTAACAACTAAATTTAAAATATAAGTATTATGTCATACAAGGTTGCTAAGTTTATGACACCCTAATGGTTCCCTGCCTGCAGGCACCATCAATAATAGCAATCTAACTGCCACCACTAATTCAAAGAGGCTGGAATTATGTCATACTAAACTGCTCAGTTTATGATATCAGCATGAGAGCTGTATGGGGTCTAAAATATCAAGTTAAGAAAATCTGAAAAAGAGGCATAGGAAACTCATATAATCAGCTTGCTTTTCTTTAAACTTTGAGGGTGTGCCTGCATGTCCTGAACACACCAGCAGTTAGTTCACAGTAATCTTCCCAATATTCTGATACACAGTGGTCATTTCATTTTCTAAACAATGACTTGAAGGACTAATTTTCAAGAGACCTGCATTCTTCATAGTAATAGTAAAAATCATGCTTTGACTTCAATAGGCACTTGGAACAAACACCTATCACTGGATCTAAAAGGATAAAACCTATCTGTGCCTTTTTAGGCAGCATAGTACCTATACCCTGCTATGAGTTTAATCCTAAATCTAACAGGAGTTGGATAGTAATTTCAAGACTTAAAGTCAGACCCTTAGACTACTTTAAATCTAAAGCTCCAGTTCTCAGTTAAATGCTTATATATGCCTTTTGTAATGATGCAAGTAAAAACTCAAGTTGTTCACAGTACATATGCCCATGAAGCATGTCCAGACATCTACAGGAAAGTGCTACTCAATCTGAAGTCTCACTGCTACTTCTGCCAGGCAAATAATATTTGTGCTGCATAAGATCAAATCACCATTTAATTGAGCTTTTGTGAAATCAGTTTAAAAAGGAACTTGATGTTTCTCCAACCTCTCCTTTTTCAAAAACACATATCTCAAACTGCAGGGAACAAATGAGGCCCCAGAAGTTGGCACTGTTTCTCATGAGAGTCTTAGCAGAATTGGTAGAGCTACTACACAGTAGGAAATGCATTCTGCCATGTCATTTAAGTCCTCCTTGCATAAGAGTATACGTAAGAGTACACAGGAGGCAATCAGAAAGTCAACATGATGGCTTTGTGGTGCTGTGATTCAGGCTATGACAGAATTCCTCAATGGCTTTTTAGTCAATCCTCCGGTACCAATACAGCACAAAATCAGAAATACTTCATCTAGCTTGTGGGGAAGGAGGGTTATGGCAATTAGGTGTGGGAACACCTTTCTCCTTGCCACTCAGCACTAGAATAATTCTTTGAAGATAGCAACTAGACAGTACTTAACTACAAATTATTTTTGATATTATTGAGTGCATTTTTGAAAACTGTAACACAAACAATCTTCATCTGAAAAAACAAGCCAGCCAGTGGAAGCAAATAGCTGCACAAGGGCTTTACAGACACTGCTGCAAATAATCAGGCAAACTAACACAGATTCTAGGAAGGAAGGGAAGTATTTTTATAAGACAAAGGAGGAGATGAATAAGGCACAGAACTTCCATGAAGACTCAATGCTGTGTCTCAACTTCTTAGCAATTGCTGAGCATCTGATGGTTCCTGCAAACAGTACAGATGAAATTCAGTGATGCTGCAGTGGTTTAGGGTTAGCGCCTGATGAGATTCCTCTGACACAGTGTACATCCTACATGATGTTTTATACATTTGACTATCTTATTAAAACTTTGAAAAAGAAATTAATAATCTTTAATTTTAAGCATTGCTATTAAGTTCGTTTTCTATAAACATCCCTTTATTTAAAGATGTTTTTATTTTATGAATTTTGGAGAGGACAATTGAAAGGGATCCACAGTAATTTTACACCTGGTGGAAGAGAGATTATGCTTGTATTTAGTGATCAAACAACAGCATCTTTCTTGCCTCTCACTGCAGGGCAGAGGGAAATATTTGAAAGATTTTGCTTACATACAAGTTTTTCTCATACTTTTGACAGATTTGAAAGAAAACTTTGTTGCTGCTGACTTTACTGCTTTTTGACAAGTAATAAAAAAAAAAGGTGAGATTTAGCTTTGGAAGTATGTGTAATCGCAAATATTTATTTGTACCAAAGCCTATATCACAGCAATTTCACTGCTTTTAGGAACCAATAGATAAAAAAGAGCTAGCAGGAGTTACAGGTGACATGACCACCTTTTGCCTAAAAATGCAGACAGCCACTGAAAATTAGGATCAAATCATGCCCTTGACCATCATTTATTGAGATACACACCTTATTAATATAAAAGTTGCTTATAAAAAATATTAAAGAAACAATTGAACAAATAATAGCCTGAAACTTCTTTGCAAACTGTTTACTTTAAATTCTACAATATTTAGGAATGAGATGATGACTTATGCCATTACTGTACTGCACTTAACTGGTTGATGACTGACACCTCAAAAAAAAAAGCTGAACATCCACAAGAATTAATGTAAAACCATCCTATAAACAATTCATTTGTTCCCTTATCAAAATTTTATCAACTAAATGTCCTTTTTTTTTTTTTTTGGCACAACAATAACCCTAGCATCCTAAAAGGATTAGCAATAAAACTATAAATATCAATCAAGCATGTACAACTAATATTAAAAAAATCTACATAATTCTGAATTTCATACTTTGCAACATCCATTTGTAACTTGGTAGGAACGAGAAATAAGGTCAGCTTATATGCTAGAATTTATATATGCTTCAAAAAAGACACTAAATTGAGGCCCAGGCAAAAAAATAACCCTTACAAAATACAATTGTCTTGAACTTACTTCAAAAAAAAATAAAAGCTATAAATAAATGCCAGATGTTGCATAAATGAAACTATATATGGTATAATAGACAATAATAAAAGAAATTTCAAAATACCACCAACAATCAGCCAAATCTAAGATCTCTGAACTTTTCCAAAAATATTGTCCTAGCATTCAGATTATATGTTATTTAACAAGTTTTCTCTAAGAAAAGAAAATCTATGTGCTGATGAAATGACATGTCACAAGAGTAAAAAATGAGGTTTCTCTATGTAGCTTTCATGTTCTCCTATTACAGACTGAACATTCAGAAGTTACTTTTTAGTCACTTTGACAGGTATTAAAGCAGCTTTTACATGCCAGCTTGTACTTGCAGTGGTGAAGAGACTTCGCCTGAGTAAGTCACTGAGACTTACTTGGACAGGTAAATGTTAATGAAGAAGTAAAGTGAAGAAGTAAAGCCAGATTTACTAAACCCCACTCTATAGAAAATAACCAGACATACTTTTTTTAAGCACTGTTGCGTGACATTGCTCTCACCAAGGTCATAAAAAGTGATTAAAAATGATGGAGACCTCTGTCTATACTATATCATACAAAAACATTACTACCAAGACAGCACAATTGGAAACTGCTCGTTCAATCAACCCTAGTCCAGGCTTGAAACATTTATCAACCTCTGTCTTGGGAGCTCCAGTACTGTGCTTCCATGCACAGTCACAATAAGAAATGTAATTTTGTGATTCCCCATCCTACTCCATTCACATTTTCAGTCATTCTCTCAAGATGTACTTCATTTTTTTTTTGTTGCTAAAAGGTATTCTGCTGTCCCAGCAACAAGCCACAAGCCCTGGAGATCCTGAAAAACAACAATTACATTGAATCTCAAATTGTACCATTTTTCCTAAGTACTTTATTAGCTTTGAATTCATTAGTACTCCAGGGCATGTTAGACAGTCATGTTAGCGCAATGCAACACAGACAATCTGAAGAAGCTTTAAATCATCTACATAAGGTACTAGCAAGGACCTAGTGATAACCTAGTGATGACCTAGTGATAACAAAGCTCAGTGCTAGAGCTGACAAAGTGGAAATTGCCTGTGCTCACTGCATGTAGGCCTAAATGGTATCTGGCGCTGGAGCTGCTCCAACACCATCACCTCAACCACAGCCATGCTACTGTGCTCTTCTGCACGGGGAAATAACCTGGTTCTCACCATGAAGGCATTATATGACACAGTTTTCACACCTCACATGCCTTAGCTATCTGTGGAAAACCCAGGGCACTAGGAATATTTCTCTGTCTGCTCTGGGGTGCCCTGACGCCCAGGGGAGCACTGACTTTGACCATCATTCATGGAGAAAGTTTTCTGGACTTCAAGACAGACTAGAATCCAGACTAGAAAAGTGTGAAATGGATTACAGAGACTAGTGTAGGTGTATCATTTGGTAAGAAATTTAGGTTTTGGGATTTTTAGTATGTTGTGGATGGAAGCAAGATGGAGGGCACAGGGTGTCATCCCAAGTTTCTTCTTCACCCTTCTTCTTCCTTCTTCTTCTTGGGTTTGGGTGGGACTCTGTAATTGGGCAGAAAAGTCTGCATTGCAGGCTCCATGGGATCAGTTATTGGGTCAAAAGGGAAAATAATCTAGGTGTCAGTTCTTAATTGAATAGTTTAGTCTTAAAAGACCTTGTAACAAGAGATTGTTACCCATTTTTTGCCTTGCTGCCAAACTCATGGTTGTGAGACTTTTTTACTGATAAGAAATAATAAACACCTGAGTCCGAACATGAAACTACTGTCTCAAGTGCCTTCAATCCAGACCCAGAGAAACCGATAGCTATCTGTAAGATTGCAATACAACAGCTACCAACCTGGGGAAGGGTACACCCTTTACAGTGGCTGTACATAAACCCCAGTCACAAGACCTGATGATCAAACTAACTCGAGGATTATAACCATTTGTGCAAATAAATTCCACCCTTTTTACAGGGCTTATTCCAAGATCTTTGTTTTCCATGTATGGTACTTTTCTATATATCCATGATTATCCACTGACCCCTCTATAAAATATAGATCATCTTCCTTCTGTTTTAAGAAACATATGCTTAGAACATTTAATTTTTTACTGCAGCATAAATATGGTAAAGCATCTGTAAACCTCTACATGTACTCTGAAGCTAACAAAAATACTAGATGGCATGACAGAGCTATACAACTTGAATGGATATATTATTTTACACAACCTCCATCTTCACCTATTCAAGTGAAGAAAAAAAGTGAAAATATCTATCAGCATGATATTAATGCTGAAATTTTGCACGCATCAAGTCAGGAAGCTGCATGTTACAGTTTCCATAGCAACCATAATTCAATGTCCTTTTGAATTTGTGGTAATTTTTAGCAATGTATTTGATATAATTGTCATGTGGGTAACACTTTTCTTGAAAAAATGGTGTAATTTCACATTGGATTATCTTTACACGTAGGCATAGCTCTGCAGTCCCTGCTAGCACAAAACTCACAGAGGTGTTCTTTATGCTTGTATCAGTTCACCTTGTGTGTGTTGGTAAAAGGTGAAATGTCAGGTGGGTCTCATATGGGATATAGGGCTGTTGGTGATGTGCACAAGATATAAAATATTTCAAAATTCTGATCTCCTGAAGATCTCACCCTGGACAACAATTCTACTGATTTTTGTGACAACACCTACTCATCTAAATGCATACTCACATCACTCTGGCTTGCATATTTAATCTTTTGTAATTTCATGAAAATATAGCTTAGCACACAATTATTTTGAAATGAATTCTAAAGGAATTTTTGTACCTTTAAATTATTACCTAATTGATGTAGCATGTGAACAATTTTACTAAATAAAGCCAACGTTCACCAAAATGATAATTCAATAAAAGCTTTTCATTGCAAGAAAGGGAGCAGAAGATTCAGTAGCGCATGAGACACTGTCTTCCCTCAGCAGCTATTAGTGCTGCTTTTTAAAACTCAGTAAATTTACTGGTTTATCACATGCTAAATATATATATGGATATATAAAAATAGCCCAAAGCACAAGTTCCATTCCATGCTAAAAAAATATTTTTACAGATACATTTTTATAGTAATATTCCTATTGCTTCTGAATCCAAAATGGATGGCCTGAAGTTGCGTCAGGGGAGGTTTAGTTTGGATATCAGAAAAAGGTTCTTAACCCAGAGGGCGGTCGTGCACTGGAACAGCTCTCCAGGGCAGTGGTCACAGCACCAGCCTGACAGAGTTCAAGAAGTGTTTTGACAATGCTCTTGAGAACCTGGTGTGACTCTTGGGGCTCTCTCTGCAGGGCTAATGTGGATTCAATGATCCTTGTGAGTACCCTCCAGCTTGGCACGTTCTGTGATTCTGTGATACTGCAGCCCAAAAAATATGGTATTGCCATTACTTGTAACAGGCAAAAAGATTTGCATTAATAATTTGCAAAACAGAGTTCTCAGGACACTTCATATTATCTCAATTTCTCTTGTTTTAGCTTGCTTTAGCTTTAACACATATATGTGTAAAAGAGTTATCTGTTACTACTGCCTAATTTGGTTTTAGCTTTAGTGTAATCAGAAGTGGCCTTGGAACGATAAAGTTGTGCACTGACCCATAAGCACAGGCTGACAGCAGAGACCTTGAGGGTAGAGGAACAGATTTATTCTAGAGATCAAGAGGGTTGAAAGACATAATTAGTTACTTATCACTAATCAGTTACTGATTACTATAAATGCAGCTTGAGAGATAATAAAATAAAAATTCTGGGGATAAACCCAAAAAATTTTAGGCCAATAAGACCATAAAAAACCCCACAAAAACCCCCATGGACAAAAAAATCCCCAAGAACAGAAGAAGAAATGTCTGTTATCAATATCATAAACCTCCTGGTGAAGAATCGTGGATTTAAAACACTACTAAATAATAGGATGTACTTTGGGCTACTTTTACATACTTTAATATATAGTGAGTGAGAAAACAGTAAAGTTACTGAGTTTTGAAAAGCACTTAGTTTATAATAGCCAGTGAGACAAGACAGCACCTCATGGATGGCTGAACCTTTTGCTTTTCTTGGAAAGAAAAAACTTTCTATTATTAATCAGGCTCTTTTGGTAATAAATAGATAATGTTGACTATGACTGTTAGCTTGATTGTAACTGGTATATCAGTATCAACAAGACTAGTAATCCCAGGTTACAAATAAGAGTAACTTACAGTAATAACTGTGCAGAGTAGCAAAACACTATTGGACCAGTATTTTTTCCCATTATTTATATGTCTGGATTAGATCATAAGTCTGAGGCAGAGAGTCCAGCCTTTGCAGAGAAATTTAAAAGTCTTTTCTGACACCATGAAAATCTCAGGTTCAGCCACCATATGTGTTAAAGGCAGAAGTAGTAGTAGTTTTTCCTTTATTCCTTTTGCAAGTGTTTGGTTTAAAACAAAAAAAGGGGAAATAAAAATCCATTAAAACAGTTTTCTGTGATTAAATATTATTTTTCATATATCCCAGAAACTGGACTACCAACTGGATATCCCATAACCGGCGTGGAATTGCACAAAGGTTGCTCAAATATAGAATATACTTCAGGTTTTTTTGTTTTGAATTAGATTTTAATTTATAGATTTGCTGGATCTGAGGTCTCAGTTAGAAAAATTATTAATAAAAGAATCAAAATTCTTTTCTATATATGTTTATAAGAAGGAATCCTGAGAGGCTCACATGGTGTTAAACCTAAGCCATATTTATTCTGTTAACACCTTGGACTGAAGCAGTTTGATTTTCTGATCTCTGAATCTTTCAAATCTATAACCATCTGAAAGACCAACATGCAAAAGTTTTATGCTTAAAAGGGAACAAATATATGCACAACTGAGAAAAGTAAAAGGACAGTTTGAGTCATTTCATGATGTGTTAAGAATTTTTCTTTTTGAGTTTTATTGGTTTATAAATAGGTCAACATGTTCTAGAAGCAGCTGAAGAATTCTGGAAGAATGTAGGCAGAATTTATACAGAGTCAACTTTTAAGAGGAGGATAAAAATAATATTGCACCTGATTAAAAGCACATTCAGATTTGCAGGGCAATCTCATTATCAAAAATGTTGCAGAAAGGGGAAAATATATACTTCCACATTGAAAAGATGTGATAAAGAAGACAAGGAAGACAAATTCTAGAACTAGATATGGGAACAGAATTCAGAGGACCTTGGATCTTTTCGGCCTCCTACTGGAGACTCATGGCAAAAGTCAATCCTAAGAGTACATCCACAGACTCCTAATTTGTTCCTATTTTATCTTCAGCATTAGCAGGAGAAATATTTGTGTGGCAGATGGAATAGAGAATGTACTTGGGATGTGGAACACCCTTCAGATATTTCGGTATGCCTCTCTAGCAAAAGGCACCATTCCTCTAGCTCAGAGGAATGCTGTGGAGAATTCTTCAGTGCTTCAGAGGTACAACACCATCTCTCACCAGGGTACTTCATGTAGATTACTTCTACAGGTGTTACTTCATGTAACGCCTGCTAGCGTTTGCTTGCTCTGAAATATAAATCACCTTAGGCTACACCAAAATAATTAAATGTGAGTGCTGTGTGTACAGCCCTAGCTCTGGTTTCAGAGTTGTCTAGAGGAAGGATTTGGTCCAAATATACAGTTCCAAGGTGAATGTATAAGATGATTCTGCCATACATTTCAACACTAAATTGCAAAGCCTTTGGTTTCAAGCCCAGAAAGTATTTCTGAATTCTGCAACTTAACAGATATCCTTACTACAGCAGATTTTATTTTTTTTTTGTCTGAAACAATGCAGAAAAACTTTTCTCTGCAGAAAATTTCACAAGATTTCCAAATTATTTTGGCAGGCATTCTTTTAGTAACTTGCAGTAAGAAGAAGAAAATCCAAGTTTTTACTTCATAAAGTTTGCCTGGGGTTTCTTCCTTGTGCCTATCAAGTCTAAGAACATGAAACTGTAGACTGGTGCAAGAAAACATGGTGACAGCATTGCTGTTTTGCATTTATTTGAAAATGTTCAGGGCAGCATAACAGACACTTTCTCAATATAAGCAGATCTTTATTTTTCATGTAACTCTTGAAGAAATGAGAAAGTGGTTGGTCCTTTAGGGCAAGTCTACTGAGTCAATATTGGAAATTTTGCAAGGGTCCTTTTTAAAGATATTCAGAGGTTGGAATACTGATAAGGAATAAAAGCTTACTCAATGTGATCAGTAAACTCAAAAGAAACACTGAACAGGGACAGCTCTACAGTCTGTGAAGTATTAAAGTAACAAACTAGAGTTTTTCCTAGCTAAAAATCACCAAAATTACAATTGCTGTTCCACCTAGAACTGCCAATGGGTAAGGCACTTCTTAGCTTCAGCTTTTTCTTCCTACTGTATTATTTAACAGGGTATTTGATCTTCACTTTTCTCAAGCATTCCCCACTGAATTTGTCACATCCAGTTCAGACATTAAAGATGAACCATACGGCCTCTATTAAAATTAAAGTACAGCAACCAGCTAAATCCTCTAACACTGAAAATTATACCTGGCATAAACCTTCAATCTACTCAAAAAGAATTCAGTCAAACAACTTATCTTTACAGCATACCTGAGAAATGACATGACTGCTATTACATCATTTTCCAAGGAGTTATAAAGACATTGCATAAGACCGTATGCATATTTGTCTTAAAGTCTAATCATAATCTAGTTATAAATCTTCAAGGCAACAGTCATGTCTGCAGCTATTGAATGTAAGGCAAAATTTGGGGAAGATTTATTTTAATTTTTTTTTTCATACATAAAACCCACGGCCTCTGGGATGTGAAATTATTTCTATTTACCTGTACTGTAGCCAAGCTTACACTTTTTGTTATTCAGACAACATATTAGGAATCAACTAATCTGTTTATCTTGGAAGGTAAAAGCAAAATGTCACATTCCCTCTTTCTCATCTATCTCTCTCCTCTACAATTCTTTACATGTAATGCAACCATTTTTAAAGCACAGTTCAATAAGGAACCTTTCCATTAGGTAATTCTGAGTGTTATTACATTTGGCATTATGCAGGACTAATAGAGTAGTATCTTGCCCACAAAAATATCATCTAATGCAGACTGCAGTCATAATAAGTCAGCATGTAAAGAATATCCATTTTATAGCTATGACTTGCATTCCCTCCTCCCTCTCCCCCTTATTGAGTGTAGCTTCCTTTTCTGAGGAATGATTGCTGAAATGATTTTGAGAAGGGCTGTGCAAATGTACTTGTCATTTTAATGTTTTATCAGAGAAAAAAAATTAAGGGAAATGTTTGGGAAAAAAATTTTCACTGATGTGTTTACATTTTCCCCCACAAATTCTGATACATTTAAAAAGTATTTAAGCAGAAATATCTTCCCATCATCTCTACCAAGTAAACAAGTAGGATGCTGTGAGACACTGCTGAAGAAGCAAGTAGAAAGCTGAAATAAATCTACCCCAAGAGCAGGACAGACTATAAAACCTCTTAGGCTCTTCTAAAAAAGGTCAAGAAACCTTTCAAAAGACCATAAGTCACAGACTGAAGATTTGTTCTGCCCATTATTATAATTTTTATATTAACAAAGTGGACTCTCTGCTCAGTGCTATTTCTTGCACATCCTACTTTAAGGTTACCTCACCAAATTTTAGAAACACACCTTTTCCACTGAGAAGAATATTATAAAACCTTTTTCAGATGTGGCCCTGAAATGTAGATTGCACAGAACTGTGCATTTAGACAGTGTATATAACTATTAGGCATTATAGAACTGGTGTCTATGTAGAACTGCATCCAGTCATGACCTTATTAGAGTCTGAGAGCATCTTGTTCTGCCAATGTCAAGTCAAATTTTAGTTCAGGATAACAGCTATGGTATTACTGGTGATGCAGAAAGTACTGCATTCTAGAATCCTAATGTTTCATGCATTATGGTTCTAAAACATGTTATACCCATGTTCAGTATTATCTGTTTGCTTCCGCAAGTATTGACACACCCAACTTCAAGGAAAGCACACACAAAATTTATCTTATTTCAATGTTTCTTATATTTTCTAAAGCAGCTGCTGCTGTAGATTATCAGTACTCCTGTTTTGACTAAACACTGTCAATTCTGAATAATTTAATTGTGTATTGTACCATCAGAAAGCTACAAAGCTTCAGGAGATAATTAACTTCATGAAGAAGTTTCTTTTCATTTTATCCTTCAGTGCCCATATAAAGATTGATTTTACAGGTGATAAATGTTTTTATAGGTAAAATAATATAAAGACATCTCTTACCAAGCTAGTTTTTTCCGCATTTCATCCAAAATTTTATTGCCGGGGATGATTAAATGCTCCAGACATGGCATCAAGTTTTGGAGATGATGAAAAGAGAAACAAAACCAAAAGGCAAGCCAATAATAAAACTCATACAGACTTTTTTCTTTTCTGAAGTTGTGCCACTGTACAGCAATTGGGATCACTGGTTTTAAAGGAATTCTTGCAATTTTACTTCTAACCCATAAAGAAAGCGAATACTATTAATGTACATTGTTTCATACACGTGCCATATAATTTAATCAGCAAGATTTTAGGCAGAAAGATATTTTGTTTGTTATTTTCCTACAGCTGGCTAATTGGAATACAAACTACTCCTCACTCGGCCGGGAGGTTTACCTTTTTGTATTGTTAAATTAATCTGAAGACATAAGGCTTTCAGTCATGCCCAGACACACAATCAGCGACATACAAGCTGACAGTGCTGTTTCAGACAAATCTGCTCTGAAGCAGTACCGTTTTGCGCTATGCCTGGATCTTCTGTTCTCTCTCACTGAGAAAGACAGCCTTGCCTTGTTGATTCCTGCAACCTTCCATCGCTACAGAAACAGTATTTGGGAAACCACTGACGTTTTATCTCTCACCCGTTAACCACCCTCAAGTTCAGCCATCTCAACTTTCAGCGCTGCTATCCTAAAGGTCCTAACACACACGGAAACCTCCGAGTGTTTAATCCTGATTTTGAGCGGCAGCTTCTGACGGGAGGCTTCCTGAGCGGCACCTTCACTTCTCATCTAGCACCATCTACTGCCCACGGCGGGCAGGAGCCGCAGCCGCTGCCCAGCCCCGGCCCCGCTGGAGGAGCGCGGAGAGCCGCGGAACTGGCCACGGGCCCTTCCCGCACCGAGCTGGGCACGGGCCCGAATCCTGACTGAGCTGGCCACGGGCCCTTCCCGCACCGAGCTGGGCACGGGCCCGAAACCTCACCGAGAGGGGCACGGGCCTGAACCTTCACCGAGCTGGGCACAGACCCTTCCCGCACCGAACTGGGCACGGGCCCTTCCCGCACCGAGCTGGGCACGGGCCCCTGCCCGCACCGAGCTGGGCACGGCCCCGAACCCTCAGCGAGCTGGGCATGGCCCTGAACCCTGACCGAGCTGGGCACAGACCCTTCCCGCACCGAGCTGGGCACAGACCCTTCCCGCACCGAACTGGACACGGGCCCTTCCCGCACCGAGCGGGGCACGGCCCCTTCCCACACCCAGCTGGGCACGGGCACTGCTCCGCACGGAGCCCGCCGGAGCTGCAAGCTCGAACTTTGTGTGGTGATCCAGATGCATACAGATTCCAAAGACTCTGCTCCGGCAGAGTTACAAGGACAAAGCACCTGTTCCCCTAGCAGATTTCTCTGTTCGTACTTGAAGTTGCTGTCAGCTTTGGGTAAGGACTTCTCCTTGGATAATACTGTATGAGCTACAGGAATGCCATCCAAAGATGGTGGAATATTTACTATGCAGTTTCACACAAAGTAGAAAATAATAGAATTAGAAAGGAAAATGTAGACAGAAGGTTCAGTTCAGCTTGAGTTCATGGCAAGTGAAGAGATAATAAGTATTCGCTACCTAAATACTACAGGTGGGTAACTGCACAGCTGTCACTAAACACAGGGAGGATTGCTTCCAGGATAAAAAAAAAAAAAAATACACATCAGCCATGAATGAGATATGGATTTACCTTCTAAGAAATGGCAGAATCACTACATTTTCATCATGTTAGTTACAGCTGTGCTATATGCAATTATCTAAAAACAGCATTAACAGTAAAGAACAAAAAATTCATATTTAGAGAATCAATGTGTGGAGGTTATTACTGCCTTGGAGTACTGGGATTCTGATTTCTACAATAGTGATTAATAATCTGCAGAGAAATCATTATCAAGTTAAAAATATACATACTGTATAATAAAGCTTCCTCCAAATGCCTTGTCGTCTTCATCACAACAGCTGTGCAAATTGTTGTGTACCACTACATATTCTTTATATTTTAATGCATTATGAGGTTACATACAACTCTAAGTTTTTACTGAGTTCTAAGTAAATGTAGATAACAGACCATGTCAGTTTATATCTTCATGTGCTGCTAAGTATTTAGTGAAAAAGTATTCAATATTAAGCCAAGCAAATGTCTTTTATTTAAAGCGGGTTGCCATTTAGACAACCATTGCAATTCTCTCTTGGTGAGTTATAGTGCTGGTTTACACTTGCAATCCCATCTCCAGTTTTTTGAGAAATCTTTACTCAGATCTAGTTGATTCAAGTGGTAAAACTCAGGAAATGAGAGCCCCATACCAGAGAAACTTCATAAAACCTGAAAACCATAAGGCCTCAGAACAACTAGTTAAACTAGCCAAAAAAATAATTTCAGTTGTATGTGCAATATGACATGACATATTTTGCTGCCAAATTTATCTGTGTACTTTTAACATGGAAAACTCCAGAATTAAAAATAAACTTTAGTCATAAAAATAATTCTTCTGAAAAATAAAAGGATGAAAGGCTATCTGGAAAAGTCACATTCTCAAAAATTATTCTCTAGCAGCCTACTTCTAAAAAGTAACTCTAAATTTTTCCTGTTACTGGTAATAACATAAATCTTTAAATAACTTGCAAAATGATTAAAATCATGGTCTGCTGACACCAGCATATTAATGCAGACAGAACGTGTCTTAACAAAATACAAAACTGAGATAGCGGTTGACAAGCCAAAGTTAAATGTTCATAATGAAAAAAGTATGGAATAATATTAATATACAAAGCAATTATGGCCCTTGTATGAAACATTCAACATCTAAAAATGAAGGAAATGCCTAATATATATGTTCAATACGGAAATTTTACTGCCTTTAAATTAGGATTTTATTTAAATAATGAAACCATTTACATTGCTGAAGTTTTAAATATCCTATCTCAACTGAATATATTAAGCAACATAAGAATTACTCTGATAATCAAATAAATCAAAACAGAAGGTTAGATAGGCTGAACAATGACTTAATATCTACAACTGAATCTCTGATTATGAGTTGAACTTGAAAGGTATCTGATGAAAATGTTTGAATGAAAAGATATAGTCACAATACTTGGATTGCATTGGGATACTCAATCGTAAGCCATAGTATTCTGTTGATTCTTTAGAAAATAGTAGTGAAATACTGAAAGAGAGATGCAAAAATGGTGAAGATGCACAATAGAAAAAGAGCTTCTAAATGCATTTGAATAAACAGTTAAGAGCACCTTCATGATAATGTGTACAGTGAAATACCTTCTTTTTGTTTTCATTTCCACAGAAACACTGTCTTTCCTGTAGCTAGTTTTAACAGAGTTAAAGCACAAGGAAAGCAAAACTACACTTTCTTTCAGTCTTTAGATAGTTATTTACTGGTCTTGGCTGAACTTAAGTCCATCTGCCTTCATGAATCTGGATCAACTGAATGTCTTCAGGTAACTCGGGGGCAAAAAAATCTTCTGAATTCTTAATCAAGTTTTATTAGCATTCATATATAAAATCTATATTTTCTAGAGAGAAAAGAAGGGAAAGAAACAAATGGGAAATCCTAAGGTGGGGAAAAAAAGGCGAGGTGGGGATGAATTTAATTTTAATTTCATAGCCAGAATAATTGAAATTGCTATTTCTTTATTAATCAAAAAGTAATAATACTGGATATCAAGGAGGAATATACTCATGACCAAGAAAAATTCGTTATAATGCATCCATATTTAGGTGTTAGACATGGTTAGATATGGTTACATATAGGAAAACAAAGCAGATGTAATTTCAGAGTAGGATTTAATATTCTCTAAATAACGATCTATTTTCTTGGTTTACTTAATCATACCTACTATGAAAAAAACCTGTATGATTTCTCCTGTCATTAGCAGTGATAACCTCTTCAGAGAGGTAGACTCGATTCAACCACATTCATCAGAATACTTCACTAGAAGCCAAAGTGGTCTATCACAAAAAAAATACTTTTTCCTACAGTTCTGCTGTAAAGACAGAATGTATTGGTAGGATGTCTATCCACTGAAAGCCATTTAGAAAGGAAGAGGCCTTTAGAAAGGAAGAGGCCTTTACAGTGTGTCTATGTACATTCAGTTTTGCCTTGTCATTAACTGCAACTTTCCTCTCTCAAACTGGTTTGGAGATTAGCATGCCATCTTGCCTCCTTGTGCTGTTGGCACAGAAAAGGGCAGATCTGGGGCACCAAAAGGAAAGGGTGCAGTCCACTTTATTGCCATAGTGGATCCTTTGCTGGAAAGCTGCCTGCAGGAAGGCCTCATTTGGGATCCTGACTAAGGCTGAAGTTTCTGTACCGCAGCTCTGCAACACCGCCTCTCCACATTCCCTGCACTGTGTATCCAAATTCTAACCATTAGAAAGCACATTTGTGAAGGCCCTCTATCCTTCCCTTATTTAATGATAAGTCGGATTCATGGAAAGATAGAGTCTCAGATGGAAATAGCAAGTGGGTGAATTGCATTTGCTTTCTGAACTGTAAAATGGTGGGATTCTGTTTCCAAAAAAACCTCAGCACATGCTAAAACCATTGTCAGTTTGCTTGAAATATCTTTGTACACATTCCCTAAATATCACCTCCTTCTAATACTAATATAGTGCTCTGCTTCAGGGTGGAATCTACTGGCTTACTGTTTGTGTAAGCAGAGGTGATCCACCTTTTAGCTATGATCCACCACTTGAAAGATTCCCCCTACCCAGACTCTTGATTTATTCCAGCATCATTCAGAACTCTCTGTACTGCTAGATTTGACTACCTCCGCGTACTGCAGCTTCTCATACTTCACAGCTGCCTTTGAATGTCATCCGTTAATTTCTCCCCTCATCCTCTGCAGAACTCTTCCTACTGCTGTTAATCAGGCCATTTTGTTTTCTAATTTTAAATCTGTTATAAAACCTTCTCTCTCCACCCCCAGTGCATATGGGCAGGTTTTCTTTTACTGCAGAGCTCACAGATACCAAAGTTAGACATTATTTATCACTAACACTGTCTAATTCATCCACCATTACTTGCTTGAAGTTTATCTAGAGAAGAAAACAAAACTGTGCTTTCCCTCCTTCACTACTTAAAAATGTTTGTAAGGGAAAAAAAAGCTTCCTTAAGGCATAAAGGAAATCAGTGACAGAACTCATAAGGAAACTTGAATATCCAGGGCAAGTAGCAGATCTGTAGGTCTGCACAGGGCTCTTAGCATCACAAATGCAGTTCACATTGTTAAACTTGTCCAAATTCTTGACCTAGTGTGTGCTGCCACAAGTAACCTGTAAAAATCACATCTGCTGTACTTTGGTGTTTGCCAAGTCACAGTGTTAAACATCTTCTTAAAGGTATATGTCTGTGGTCTTTGTTTGGAAAACCAAGAATAGTCAAGCTTTGGAAGATTTCCAGGTACACTTTTATTCTGTTTTAATAGTCACATGTAAGAGTCAATTTTTGGTGACCCAGCCTCAAGTCACTTCTTTTCCTACACATTTAGCAACATAAGACGAGAAGTTCTAATAATTTGAATATAGAGTGAGGAAATATTAATATTATATTGAGAACATGGCCCTGTACTATTACCTCAAAACTGGTCATTTCTTATGCAATCAATGACTTTGGCAAGAAGATTGTCAGACTAGATTGGCCAGTGCTGATTGTACAGTAGCTTTACAAACTTACAGCATGGAGGGTACTTCAACATGAGACAGATTTTGATCGGTGGTCATGATGCCAGTCACGCCTTTCTCAACAGGAGGAAGAAAACTGGTAATTGAAGTTGTACCAGTAACTTGCTAAAGCCTTTTATGGAATCAAAATGGAGAGATATACTTTTATGGAATCAAAATTGAGAGGTATACAAGAAGATTATCAAACACAAAGTTTCTAGTCTTTGTAAACTGTAGGTGTTAATGAGTAAACATACTGCTGATGCAACATCATAAAGCAATAAGGGGGACTAGTGGAAGTGAAATTGGTATAGAACACCATTACGTTTTCTTTTCCATGCAGAAAAAAGAATTTTTTACTCAATGTCTGTTGCATAATATTATGAATATGGTGGCATAAGTATTCAAATCTACTAGCTTAAGCTACAAATAGGCACACAAAAGACCAAACACATGAACTGTGTTTAAAAATCTCAAGCAGTTTGAGCACAGGGTTTTCACTGTAGCAAAAGACTTTAAACTAATGAAGATTATGCTGAAAAGAATAGTATTGAATGTGACAAGAGACCTGGAGCACAGAAACAAGGGGGAAATTTTGCTGGGATGTTTACCGCATAAACCAACACTAATTCTGTCTATAAAAGAAAAATAAATCCTATTTTCCTTTAATTGGAAGCATATATTATGAAATGTCATAAAATGCAAATTATCAACCACTGGAAGCAATAAAATAGAGAAAAACTGCAGTGGGTAGGAAATTCCTGCCCACTTAATCTATTAATAGCACATGAATGTTTAGAGCATTATGCCTGCAACAGGCTACAGTCTTTTTCTACCTTGGTTTCAAAAACACAGGCACGGAATAAAAATAGCATACAGCAGCTATTTAATCTAAATTGCTCTTAGAAAAATACTACTAATTGCCCCTTTTGCACACTACTGATTTAACATCCTCAAAAAATATATCTTTGTTTTGGTTCATTTATCCTCCCTCTCTCACGATTAACGATTGCACACAGCATACAGATGAATTTTTCCTTTCAGGCCTTTCTAATTTATTTCCAAACAGTAGGTCTTAACAAAAAAAAGAGATTCTCTATATTATTTTTCCTCAAGTAGTGATAGGAAGGCACTCAGTGTAGATCCAACAGAATCTTAAATGTAAATCAAAAAGAGTTCATGCTTTAGTAGGATTCATTCAGTTCTTTTCAGTATCTATTCCACCCAAACCAGACAATTGCTTCTTTACTGCTAATTTAGAGAAATCTTGCTATAATGAGCTGGATGGATTTTTCTTTTAGATATTTAGCTTGCCAGTACACTAATATCCTAATACTCTTTTTTGTTTCCAAAAGCAAGAATTTCTGTCTGGAAGAGACACTTATTATGTTTAAAATGGGTTGACCTGCTCTCTACAGCTAATGCGAACTGTTGCCCTCCAGTTGTACAAAAAGGCCAATCTTTAAATAGTAATGCATGCATGTGTAGCAAAGCCATTTGTTCCACTCATAATCAGGTGTATGTGAGGTTAGGGTGTTTTTTTAACCATTATTTTAAACTTATTTCAACAAAATTAGAACACTGTCAGATGATGTTCACTTTAAATATCAAATAAATACTTTTATTTAGAAGACGTTATATGTATGTATTTCCATCAAAATAAATATAGCCTTTCTCTATTTTTTTCCTGTGCATACACCAAGAAGATAAAAAAGTTGTGAAATTTCTAATGCCATTGCAGATAATTTTGTTAAAGAAAAAAAAAAGAAGGATTTGCATCTTTCTTACACAGGCTATGTAGCATGTACTAAAAATGTTCATCATCTCAGTATCCAAATAGTGAATTCATGTATTTAAATAATGATACCAATATGCATTAAATGGTAGAGGTTCAAAAGTACCAACAACCACCAGCTCACATTAACTGTTCCACAACTGTGATTTCAGGGCCCATTCAAAATTTATGTGACCGATAACAGTAATTTTATTTGGTGGGCTTAAGAGAGCTTGACCAGAGGACACAGTAAAATTCTTTTCTCCTGTCTCTATCAGCATTACAAGAGTACTTACTTTTTACAGCCCTGCCTCCCTGGTGCCACAAAGGTGATTACAACTATTGATATGCATCCCCCACTCTTTCAAATGAAGACTAATGGCTTGAAGCAATGACTGATGCCACTTCTTCCAGCAGAATTAGAGCAGAACATCACAGGCAGGTCAGTATGTTTTCTAAAAGGAAGCTTTGAGAGTATACATCACAGAAGCTCAGGATATATTGATTCTGCCTGAATCATGTTAACACTCTGCTCTCCTCTATCCAAAATCTCTGTTCAAGCACAGTTAAACTCTAAATTAGGCAACTAATGACAAACAAATGATGATGGACACTGTGGAAAAGGAAGTAATAAGTGAAAAACTACACTTGTTCCAACACTGCCATATCAGATGCTTCCTTTCGGTAACTTACATGAATATTTGTTTTTTTCTCCCACAATATTGTCACCATTGACATAGGCAGTGGTTGCCAAAGCACAAAAATAGCAACATAAAGCAAGCTAGAAGAAGTGATTTCTAGGAAAAGCTTCTAAGAAAGATAAGCTACCTTAGCAAACTAAAGGAAGAGGAGACTTCAAACCCAGCACATTAGGAGAAAGCTGTAAGTTTACTAACTCCTTGTCAAGCAAAAGGGTTGTTTGAGCTGTTACAGAGACCTAACATGAAAAGAAGAAAAAGGTGAAAACTGAAATGAAAGCTGTAGCATAACTCTTTAGAAACCTTTAGATTGACTTAACTGAAAGGGGTAGATCTATATGGCTGGATACTCAAGTCTCCTAAGGAAGGAAATGAAACTGATGGAATAGCAGTAGGTTGTAATTCTTCTTTTCTGCTGGCTTGTATCTATTGACTAAAGTAGATTTGTCCTTCCTATGGGAAACTAAAAAGCCTGAACAGCACAAGGAGAAATTAAGAAGTAGTTGTACTTACAAGCATTATATCTAATTGCCTGCAAACCTGTCATTTTTCATCCACAGTACCTGTATGGTTTAAGCACACTTAGAACCTCTGGAAAAAAAAAAAATAATGAAGACACTTTATTTGGTAAAATGTAAATTTTCCAAGGGGTATTTTAGGCAACAGAAATGGAAAGAAGAAAAGTCAGATTTACAGCATCTACAAACCCCTCTTATCAATCATATTCTTCCTAATCATCTGGTGCACTTTCTCAATAGAAGAAGCTAGACCTCCAAGTTATGCTAAATCTATGTTGAAAATATTAGAAGTCTTACCTGAAAAAAATCCCGAGGAGGTATTTGGATGTGAAATGCATAAATATGGTTGCAAAGTCTGTGAGCTGTTACAGATGGGTATTTGAGGAAAGCCAAACACAATAAAAGCACATTTAGTGCTCCAATAGGGAACCTGTTACTTATAAAGACTATTAAAAATTCTTTTCACTGGAAGAGGTTTCAATGACAAAAAACCATTTTTTTTTACCTTTTCAAGGACCTAGGGACTAAGAGATAACAGATTCTTATAGAAATACTATTACAAAGTGCACTATTTGTTTAACAAATACCCATCCTGTATGACCGCGGTGGCTGGTACAGGATTTACCAACCCTAGATTTCCTATGGCTAAATCAAGTTTACACTCATTGCTTAATATTAACTACTGCTGAGTACCCGTGGGGGTGTGGCAATTGCAAGGTGTTTTGGGCCACAGTCATGCATGAAATGCACAGGAGACTGGTTTTTTCCCAGTTCATACAGAACAGTTTTAACATTTAGGTACTTTGTTCCCTGATAGGAAATGCACACACAGGCTTGCCAGATGAGGCACAGAGATCCTTCCTTTTAGAGTTCTCACTCATCTCTCTTCAGACACAGCCAGAAGGGAAGTTGCTGTTGGTCACAATCCTGTTTCAAGGTCCATTCCTGCATTTTATGCAGTATCTGTTTAATATAAGCTTCATAAGGGATGATGGCAGGAAGGATGAGACCCAGCATTTATTGAGTGTCCCAGCCATCAGACTGTACAATATCTCTGCTTCTTGTCTCTTTTTTCTCTAAAGAAATGTCCTCAGAAGCTGAGAAATCTGAGTTCAAATCACCTCAGACTGTGGAGAAAAATGCCTCCAATGCCTTCCAGTTCTGTTTATAGAAAGATATTACACAGAAGTCTATGGGCTAGGAATGCTTCATTTTAGGGGAAAAAAACGCAAAACCAAAACCAAAAAACAAACAAACAAACCAAAAAAACAACAACAACAAAAAAACAACACCAAAAACCCACCAAAACAGGAATATAGTTAAAAGTTCTATTGTTGTTGAATTCTGGCATATAACTGCATAGCAAGTGTCTCATGTTTTTAAATGGAACTTCCCACACATATTTTCTGGGTCTCTCAATGCTACCACACTGTTGTACCCACCAGACACTGCTGCAGCTGTGCTGTAGCTCCTCAAAGACTTTAAAAGGTGAGGAACCTGTAGGTTTTAGAAGCCATGAACATCAGGTGCTGGCTGAACACTGGGTCTCGAGTTAAGTTCTGAACTTAAATGTTTTTTTGTTTTTTTCTTTGTCTGGCCTAGCAAGACTGAAAAATACATTCTGCAAACACACTGAATTGTACAATATTGGTCACTGAGTGGGAATTCAAGAAATATTTCATGAGTGATAAATTAAGCGTGACTTACATGATTACTAATCTATAATTAAATACGAAGTTTAAACTGTTCATGTGGTCAAGTACCTTGAAGATGAGGTTTTATGTCAGTCTGACCTACATCATGACCTTCATAAAGTTCAAGCAAAATTCTCAGCTATTTTTTTCACATATAAATTTTAATTAATGCTTCCTTCTGATTTGAACAGAGTCAACCAAACAGAAACACTTATAGGCACTTCCAAATCAATTGCTAAATGTGATATAAGGCTGGAATTTGGTTTGTTTGGATTTGTTTTGTTGTTTTTTGTTCACTTGTTTTAGTTTGGGGTTTTCTACATTTTGTTTTATGATTTACTTTAGTAATTTTGTGTGTTGTATAAATAGAATTCAATAAATGTCTAACAATGTTAGCTCATTCTCTGTAATAAATAGTAACAGGTTAGGGGATGCTGATGCATTTAAACATAGTTTAATTTTGTTTTTCATATAATATGTTCTTGGGAGACTTCATGATCACTAATAAAATGGTAAAAATACACCTCATAGAACTGAATCTCCACTATAATAGGACACTGAAACCCAGATTTTATAGATATGTGGTGCACAAAGATTCAGATAGATACCTGGCATGTTTTCAAAAGTTTAGATGCATAACTGCTGTAGTATCCTGGAAACAGGTCTTGTTGAAAATTATTTGATGAGATGACAGGCTTATCTGGTAAAAGTAACAGTGTGGATGTAATAAATACTTGCAAGGCTTGCATGACACTCAGGGTAAAATTCCACTTCCACTACTTGATATCAGTAAGGCATGTGTTTAATGGACACAGAACCTGCTAAATTACAGACTCCAAGATGTCAGAGAGAACTGGGACTTAACAGTCTGTGCTGGCGTTTTGAACAGAAGTGATGCAGGATCGCAATAGCATCCTGAGCTTTTGGGGTTCCTCTTCCAAGGGCAGTGGTGAGCTGGGCTTAAGCATGAAACACATCTGAGAGGGGTTTTTCCTGTTGTGAGGATAGGCTCCACCATCCCTGGGTGAAGTACCCCTGTGCCTCCCCACACAGTTATAAACATGGTCAAGGTGGCAAAGATGGGGCAGCCATCCTGTTTGTGCTGTCATATGAACACTGACCCATTTTCAAGTAATAGAATCACAGAATATTCTGAGTTGGAAGGGACCCACAAGGATCATTGAGTCCAACTCTCAAGTGAATGACCCACGCGGGCTCAAACCTGTGACCTTGATGTGATTAGCACTATGCTCTGACCAAAGCTGAAAAAAGAGAAAGCCAGAGTCACACAGAAAGCTCTGAGGAAGGCAGCCCAAGAGGGAGCACTGACCTGGAGAGGATGTGCAGTTGGACATGGCGCCTGGAAGCAGCCAAGCCCCGGGGATGAGGCTGTTCCACAACAACCCTCCTGGGCCTTGATCACTCTCAGAAGCCTCACTACCCCCAGGGCAGGGCCTAGCAGGGCAGGCAGCAGTGGGACAGGGGTGCCATGGCAGGCCAGATGTCCCTGGGCTGTGCCACGCTGCTCCCTGCCTGGGAGAGGAGACCCAACATCACCCTTGTATGCTCCCTGCAGTGACAGCATAATACATCTGTCTTCATTTACAGACATGATGACAGAAAACAGGCTTAAACTTGGTGCCTGCAGCCGGCAGAGAGATTCGGGAAGGCATCCCAACTCCCAGTGCTGCAGGCACAAAACCACCTCTCCTTGTATCACTGCATGGATGGTGCCTGACTTCAAAAGTTGGCTGACTTCAAAAATAGTGAAGGTCATGTTTGCTGACAATTGTATTGACTTTTTTTTTTTGTTTTATAAATTAATTTAGGCACTTTATTTTTCCCCTCTACAAAGACAAGCAGACAAGCTGTGTTTCATATTCTCCACAGAAAAGCCATGTTGGCAGTTCCAGGCTTCCTGTCAGGGGCTATGGATGGCGGGTGCTGCTGGAGACACTGGGAGGGGGCACTTGCCATCTGGAGGCTGGGTGTGAGGTGGTGACACAGTGGGTGCACACCTGGCTTTGCTGGCTGCTGTGACAGCACCTGCTCTCATTGTGCTCCCCTTTCCCTCACCTGCTGTTCAAACTTTGTTGTTTCACCAGGCGTGATTTGAAAAGGACTGTAAACCAGCTCGGGGTATGAAAGGCATTGCCACTGCCAGCAGCAGCACAGGGAGAGAGGTGACATGTATCTGACATGTGCTCTGTGTGATACCAGAGGCAAAACCACTGTCTTGAACCTCTGGAGGATCTCCCTAAGGACTCAGCCAGTGTCTTAAGCACAATAATATAGCCAGGGGATAATGTGTGTTACGATCTGAAGAGACATCACTGGCAGTTAGATGTTATTTTTACTTGTCTACCATTCCTTGAAAATAAAAGCTTGTTCTTCTTCATCTGTCTCACTACCTGGCTTCCAGAAAATGCCAGTGGCAGGTAAAATTAAAATGTTACCCTTCAGACATTTATTAAATACAAAATTATAAAAGATGCATTATTTGAACATCAAAAGCAACAAAAAAAGTTCAATTTACTGTAAACAGGTAACTTTTCTGTCAAGATTTTATCTTCCACTTTTACAATAATACATCATGCTTAAAACAACAAATGATAATGGTAAATTGAGATTGTATATAATGTGAGTCCATAAACATTACAAGTACATAAAACAATAATGGCAAATATGCGAAAGCCCATAAAGATGAGAAAAATACAAGATTTGAACAATAAAATGGGAAGCTTCTGAACAAGAGATGTAATAAAATACAACAAAGGGAGAGTATTGCATACTTATTTTCAGAAGTAGTCAGGTTAAGAAAAGTTCTGGGAAGAAATACATTTTTGCTTTTCATGGCATCTTAATTTTATTCCCTTCTCAAATTATACTGGCAACTAATTGTTTAAATCTTGTTAATTAAGATAGTGCTATGGATCCCTATCAAGTGCATTACTTGCTATTCACTGATTACTTGTCTCTGTTAAGAAGACACATCTACCCAGTGAGGAAAAAATAGCCAGTCACACACCATTAAAATCGACAGTGAATTACTGAAATAAATAAAACTTGCAGGCACTTTGTAGGCAACAAGTACAGAAAATGTCTATCCTAATCTGTTCATAAATACTTAGGACAAGTCAACACAAACATGAATGGGAGTGCTTTGTAATTTATTTGAAAATCAAGAAGAGCCAACGCAGCTATGGTGAAATGCTGGTCTTATTAAAAATCTCCAGGAATTTTGCCAATTACATTAGCACTTTAAGGGTTTCAACTCTGTAATCTCATTTTTATTGATATGATTTAGACGGCTGCAGAGAGTCATGTTTCTCTTACACAAAGGCAGATTCTCAGTGTCTTATACAAATGGTTGATGCCAGCATGCTTTCTGAGGGACTATTCATGAAGTCAAATACCACCTAACAAGTGCAAATGAAAGAGTATGAACAGAAGTCCTTATGATTTTCCTATCATCTCTATTGTATTTTTAATTAATAATCTCTGTGTCAGAGGGTCGTTCAGAATGAGCAAAGGGAATGTCTGGTTTGTAGCTTGGTTCCTCCAAGGAAAGAAGCTTGTACAAAATTCTGCCAAAATTCTTTCCATTCCAAGTAGCTTTTAAACCTACTGCATAAATTTAACCAAATTTTGCAGTGTGGTAGGGGAATCAAAGGAATAAGTGCCAGCAAGTTTCACCAAAACAGGTAGAGACAGAGCAAGACATTAATAATTACTCCACTTACCCTGAACTCATCTTCTGAGATGTTGAATAGTGCATGTAAGTGACTACACTTGAAATATAAATCTAGACAAATCCAGTTGTCATCAATATTGACTCTCATTGAAATGGTTCATATTTATTAGCTGAGATTTTGTGAACTAGGAAATAGATAAATTCTAAATGTTTTAGAAAATAATGTATTTCCTCTTAATCCAGATTTTTAATGAATACTGTATTTATTTATGAAAAAGAAAATCTGAAAGTCCACTGTCTGGACACTGTGCCTGTGTGTCATTAAAATGAATTTTTCAATAAAGGCACATTCAGAGTTGCAAGGAAGCTAGCTGGTAACAGACCAAGAGTTCACCTTGGTTTTACAGTAAATAAATTTTATTAGCATTTAATTATAACTTTCTTATCTAAGAATATTTCAGTTTGAAAGAAAAGTTGCAAGCTTTTAACACGTACTTGTGTAAACACCTTTAAAATTCAGATTTCTGTAGCACCTCTTTCAGATGTTGCAGGTATCAGGCCAGTTTGTGGTGGACAGCAGATGGCTGTGGATCTACAACTGTGATCCCCTGAATAGTCCCTTCCTTTCTTTCCAAATCCATATCTATGCAGTTAAAACCAAAGGTATGAAAACTGACATAGCATTGATTTATGGAAAACAAAGCAGCAATAAATGAAGGTAGTGTTTATCTGATGGGAAAGCACAGCCCTGCCGAACAGTAAGCATAAGACCATTGATCAGTTTTTCTCACCCAGCTGTGAGCATATGAAAACAGAAGAACAGCCCATCAAGCTGAGCATCCTGACTCCTATCAGTGGCTGTGAGGAGATGCCTTGTAAGAGGGTGAAATCTTCTCATTCTGCTTTGTTCTCTGTTCTTCACCTACTAAGTGCTACCTTTCCTTTTCTTTTCTTAAAACTGAATTCTAAGCTATCTGTCATAATTTTAAGATTTTGCTCCAGAATAGAAGCCACCAGCTCAAAGGCCATAATTCTGTGAGTTGGCTGCCCTTCGGGTTTTTTTCACACTATCACTTTATCTACACTGCAAGCATTTCTCCAGGTTTTACCTTTCCAATAATGTGACTCAGCTTTTTTTTAATACTCAGTACTATCCCAGTAGGCATGCAGACAGACTCCCATACATCTTTTATCATAAAATTATGCCTATACGTGTGGAGGTACCTTGATATTACTTCATCACAATTTCTAACTGCCACAACCTCTAATCACAAATGCATAGGTGAACCACCACCCCCTCTCACCAGGCTGATGCTCCTGCCTGCTGCTCCCAGCGGCACCATTCCCTCTAATCATGATGCTGTTGCCTCTAGATACTAGTCACCCCTATGCTGATACCCCTCACTGTGCTCTTCCCACTCACCCCAGTATGGTATTCTGTGGTATTATCACACATTGATTTCAGCTCTGAATAGGTTCATTAAAGAGAGCCTTTACTAAAATCCATTCACTTAAGTTATGTCCTTTGAGACTTCAGCAAAGATCCAGCACCATTTTATCTCTTGTCATTGCAGTAAACCCAGTTGTGATCCTCTTCCAGCTTTCATGATTTCTGTTCTCTGAGTGATGACTAAAGGGGAATCATCTGAGCAGCTAATTGGGTCTGTTAATGATTCAGCATGTAGGTTCACTCAAGAGCCTCCATCTCTCACAAATATTATCAGCTATCATTATACCTTGGATCTCAGTAACAGAGGCCCTTTCAACGCTAAGTTACTTTTTCCTAGAAAACAAAAAGCCTCTTCTTAGCTTGATAAATGTCTGTATTTCCAGAAGAGTAAAATAAGGATTTTAATTACAGTAAAACATTCACTCAGGACCAACTAAAGACAATATTGTTGTTTTCTTACTTATAAAGGATATAAAATTTCATCATAAAGCAGGCATCAATACAACCAAATGGCTGGACTGACATATTTTGCTTTAGTTTCTAAATGAAGTATGTTTATTTCAGTTTACCAAGAAATGTCATCAGAAAACTCTTTTTTCTCAGATCCTCCTTCTGACATCTCTGCTTGTAAGACTCTTTCTAAAAATATGTTCCAATGGCTGAACTTTGGAAGTATTTATAATCTACACAATGAACAAGTGTAGATAGAGATTATCCATGTTCCCCATTTATAGCTACTATTTCTTGTGAGCACAAACCCCAATACATGACCAGTTGTCATCATGTTTAAATGTGCTGTTCCTTACATTAAAAAAAAGGATCGTCTTTCTGTTATGACTCTAACAACAACTAAATAACAAATAATTTGCATATATGGACATGTGTAAATTATTATACATACATGAGTACTGTATTTTAGTAAATTACTGGCATGTGTTATTTTGCATTGTGACTCATGAATCATGAATCCATTTCACAGATTATCATTTCCCATTAAATTAGTGCTTTCCATATGGTATCTCCAACGCAAATCCTACAACCTACTTATTGTGGTTAAAAAAATATCTTACATCAAGAACACACTGTCCTGGGCCTTGAAAAAATGTTTGAAATCAAATTATTCTACTATGTCTAATACTGTTTAAATATTTAAGTGATTTCTTCTTTTTTTTGTATTTTATTTTTAGACTATATCTATTACAAGTTAGCATGTTATTTCTTTGTACTGCTGGACTAGCATAAACCAGAAGCAATTGTCACAAACTGAGATGATTCTTATAGTACAGGACTATATTTACCCACAAAGAAACTGCTTCATCAAACCACAGTGTCCTTTTGTAATGGCTGTATTAATACATGTCAAGAGTATTGTAACCATTGCACTTACACAGTCAAAACTTTTATGGGAAACTCATGTAAAATCCTGCCCCTAGTTAACTACATGAATCTGCTACCTATGCAGTGTTTTTGTAGAAATTGAATTGTAAGTGGTTCATAATCATATTTATCCAAAAGAAGTAGTACTAAAAATTTTTATTTCTGAAAAATCTGTGAAAACCTTTTTAAATAAAAAAGATACTGGATTAGTTTACTGTGGCATTAGAGTCGGGGTTGTTTTCTATACATCACATTCTACAGATTTTATATGAGAAGAAACAATCCAAATTCTGACTGAATAAGCTTAGTATCTTTGAAGATTTTGAACATACTTTCCAAGATCTCTGATTTAACAAAATTCCATTAAGTGGTAAGGTTGGAATATCATTCTCATTTTTAATGATGTATGTTGAGATTTTGCTACTGCTAACAGGACTGGTTCTGAACACTTTTTGATCAGTAAATTGTTCCAGGAAGCCCTTTCATTGTTCCAGAAGCCCTTTGTAGCTGTACCACATGCTGCAGCTGGTCTCTATAGTGTTTATGGACTAAGCTGAATAGATTTTGTTCCTTATTAGCTCTCATTTCTCTGCCTGTTCCATTTTTGTAATTGGACAGATAGCCAAAATGACCTCTACTGGCCATCCAGGGCAAGAGTTGCTTTAAATCCAACCACTTCTCTGTAGTTCACATGATTCATATTTTATTATTTCATCTCCACTTCAGTCTTTAGTTCTGGCACTTTTCCCGTGCAAATGACATTCACACTATATAATTGAGCTTCATTCATGGAACTGTGAAACAGACGGAAAGTATTCCAAAATGTGGAAAATGAAAAAAAACCAAAACAAACATCTAAAAACAAACAACTTCACCGTGACATTTTCTTTGCTTCTTGGCTCTGGCTTGCTGACAACGGAGCATTGAATATGCAAATCCATAACTAATGAAGAGTTATATCAGTCAAAGCTAATAATAGAGTAAGGAGTTACATAAATCAATATAGATAATAGAATCTATTTTTGAGGGATATGGTGATCTATTTGCAGGATATGTATACACACACACACACACACACGTAATTCATTTTATACTATCAGCCAATAATTACATTACCAAATTCAACTGGTTTTTCTCTTCAATAGACTACAGAAACCCCCAGTTTATATATATATATATGTGTGTGTATATATATATATACATATACTTGAATGAAAAGTGTTCACCAGCCATTTTATCCTTTCTTATTCTTACTACTTCTTTCAGCAAGTCTATCCTCATAATTGTCACCTGAAATTTTTCTCAGAGATTTCAGGGAATTATTCTACTAGAGATCTAATGCATAAAAATTGTCAATAACAAAGATCTACTCTACCAAATGAAGGGAAAAACATGCAGTTTCAATGGTCAGTGGTTTGAAATTATCAGAGTAGCTGACCAACTTAGCAATAAGCCCAAGACTAAAACTGGCAGCAGAACAACTTTCCTCTCTTACCATTGTCCCTCAGCTTTCCCTGGTTTTTGGAGATTATTATTTTCTGTCAATGCTGCGTGATATGTCAGTATATGGATAGCAAAACAGCATTCAATTTATTTTTGCTGCAGTGCGGCCTTGCAAAATAATTTCTGATTTTCTGCTTACTATCTCCAGAATGTCTTCTTTGACATTACTGTATTTATATTTTTCTTTCCTTCTGTATGTCTTGTGTAAAATTGCATTTTCCCCATATGAATTTTAATCATCTACTTCTACTTGCCCAATTTTCATCTCCCTGCCTCACTGCAGATGATCTTCCAGTTTTCATTACACTTTTATTTCAAAAGAAAATTATTATTGTTTTGATAAGTTAATTATTTTCAATTAAAAATATAGTAAAACTTAAATTAAATTAATACTGCAGTGCATAACCCTTCCTCTTGATGAGAACACAGCAATAAGATAATTCCTGTGATCACTAACATTTAATATAAGCTATTAAAATAAGAAGAAAACTAGGAAAGTGAGAACATGAACATGAAACAATTCCATGCAAAGCAGCCTTAATTTGGAAGAAATATTGGGAGATTGGAGTCCTAACCCTGGTGATGATACCTCTATATTAGGGACACAGAAAATTCCATTTCTATTGCATAATGTTCTGGGAGGATGTCTTCACAGGAAACTACTGAATATTATTGGACAAAAAATGTACTCCATCATTTGTGTTGGTGTCAGTCTGTTTTACATATGTAATTCTTTCTTTTTTGCAGTCACAAGTATTTAAGAACTGCTGCACACTTCAGATCTGGCCAATCTGTCTCAACAGTGGCTAGACACAAATGCATAGGAAAGAGTAACAGAAGACTATGCACAGGAATATATTTTCCCTAACAGTCTCATGAACCCCCAGCCATTTTCAGAATGGGGCATTTCCTGGGTAAGATACAATTTATTTATTTAATAGCTGCCCGTAGAACTGTTGTCTCAAGTACTCCTGACATCTTTTGTGCTAGGTACAGGGATTTTTTTCTTATCCGCTCTCCTTTGCCAAGGAATTTGAGAGATATACTATCTATGCAGTTAATAGACACTTGCTTTTTTAATTTGAGTCTTGCCTATACCTAGGCAAACAATTCTAAGCATTTCCTAAAGAGCAAAATATCTTCAAAAAGAAAAGCTGAAGAAACTGCATTCTAAGGTATTGTGTTAATGAGGGTGCCTATCTGAAAGAAATTATGGTTCAAGTCTACTCCTTTTCCATGTAAATTAGAGTTTGAATCCCATTAATAATGAAGACACCCTAGTCAATAAGGTGTAGTCAAGTCTCTAACGCTCTTTTGTCAAAAGTATCTGGTTACTCATTGCCTCAGGAATGAAGATGAAAACAAATCCGCTGTTGACTCTGTCAGGTCAGTACCTAATGCATCCACCACAGGGTTTCTCTTTAAAATCAGAACATTGTCAGGAGGATTCTGAACATTGTGTCTTACAGCAGTGATGAGTTACCCCTTTGAAATTGTGGACTTTGGCCTCCTTATCAGAAAAAAGAATCAAGCATGCCTATGCTGCATCCTTCATGGATGTTTATCTTCTGAGATGCAGACCACTAAGTCAAGACTTTGGTTCATCTTGAAAGTCAGTTTTTCTATCAAAAATTTCAGTTTAGATCAACGGAAATATTCCAAGTTGACCAAATATGCTTAATGATATTGGTAACAATTTTTACAAATAAATGCAATTCAAACTGAACTGATCTCCACATTCTTTTATTCAAATTCATTGCTATGGAAATAGCATTATTCCTGAGAATACAGTCCTTAATGAATATGTCTAAACAGGACAAATTATCCAGATGAAGTAATTAGGTGAGGCTGTTCTATATTACAAGTCAAATCAACTCTAATTCAGCATCAGTTAATAGAAAAATAAAAGAAAATAATCTTGTAAACAAAACATTCATTTCTAGAGGACACTGTGTAAATGTAAACAATGCAGGTGTCTATTACGAACCATAATTATCTTATTTGGACTTGGAAGCAGTTTTTAAATATTGGGAAAAATATGGTACCCTCATATGTGTTCATGGAAATATTTTAAAACTACATCTGTTCCATCTTCAGTTTTAATTATACTTCTTTTAAGTCAAAAATAATGATCACACGAGCATGACATAGTTTTTGTCCTAGTGCAAATACACAAAAGCAGTATTCAACAGTGCATCTTGCACGCAATAGAATTCCTGCATAGGTACCTTTTGTGGATGTTATTTTGAAGGTAGTATTACAACGGTGAAAGAATCCAGACAGCTGAAGACTAGAAGCATAAAATATAATAAGAATTATTGTAGTTTAACTATAATTGTCAGCAACAGTTACAGATAAATTATGACTAAAGTTTGCTTAATAAAGTAACAAGAACCAAATGGTAACCAAAGTGCATACAGCATTTGATGTTAGGAATCCTCAAAAGAAAGAAAAAACCCCAACATTATGGAAGAAGAGGAAAAGGGCTCAAGGAAAAGAGGTGGGGGAGGAGGGAATTAAATAAAACAGAGAAAAAAAACCCTAGCTGCTGTAATATCTGTCATTCATAACTTGCCATAATTATCCACTCTAAAATTGCTGCTGTAATTTGAAATGCCTCCCTCCTGATCTAATTGGCAGACTAATGCAATGACTTGACTAAGAACCAGGAATGTAGATCTTGCCATTATGTCAGATTCACTTGGATTTTAATGCAATATTCCCTCAGGAAGGCCCATAATTTAATTAAAAACATTGTGTTTCACTGTCCAGCACAGCACCTGCAGCTCTCTTAGTGTGTGAATCTTGATTCCCTAGAGTGCATTGCAGCTGACCTTTTTGATTTCCATTTAGCGATCTCTTTGCAGATAAATTTTAACTGTTTCCTATTTAGCTCTTAAATGTTCTTCTATGCCTCCAGTTCTTGAATTTTGATGTTTATCAAAGCACTATTTCAAATTTGCAATGATTTCTCTCCTAAAAGTACAGCTCCTATAACAAATACAAATAGCAGAAATCAGTCAGCTCTGATTTAGAAACTGATTCATTCCACAAACTATAAATGCTTCTGAACAGAGCTATACAAAACAGCTTGCCATCGAGTTAGAGAAATGTTCTCAAATTGTTACCAAGCATACTGTATTACAACATAACCTTATATGATACAGTATTTTCTATTCTGAGCTTCATAATCAATAGGGTGCTTTGTCCCAGTTCCTTTTTATGCACAGGAAATAAGTCAAGGAGTTGGAAAGAAGCCCTATCTAGGCAATATTCCAGATCATGACAATATGGCAATGTGGAGATGTTAAGATAGGTGGTTTTATGAAAATCGTGACATTTTTAGTTACAAAGAGGTAATCATTTTATTGCTTCTTATCAGAGTAGAAGTGTGTGGAAATGCTTCTGCACAAGGCAGCTGCTCCTGGTCTTGGCAAACCCACTGTTAAGAGAAGCAAAAACTGAAATGAATTTACCTCCCTTTACTTTTGAACATAATGAGTTGTCTCTGTTAGCTGGTGATCTGTACAAGAAAATTTCCATAGGCCATATAGTTTATTTATATTTAATTCCAGGCTGACTACAACCACAAACACCTCTAATGGTAATAACATGCAATCAAATAACAAGCAACAAATTAGGTGGTAAATTAATTGTGGTTCTTCATTAACACGATTGTGCACCTGGTAACAAAAAAGGTACAGGCCTTTATCTCTGAGGATGTTTTCGGAGCTTCCAAAGACCAGCTACTGCAGTGCTCTGTAAGGTCATATTTTTCTCTATTGAGCACTTTGGAGGACCCTGAAAATAGGACTGTTCAGCTATTGGATATTCACATTTGGATCTCTGGACTGAAAACACCAGGCATATCTATACCTACTGCTTCTATGTATATTCTGATCCATTAGCCCTGCTGAATTAAATATTTAAAATTCCTTGTTAGAAGAATAACAAAGTTATTGAAAGAGAGTACAAAGCCTTTGAATGTATTGAGAATAAAATTAACAGGGATTGATTTAGTCCTGCCTATAGTAAGCACATTACAGCTGACTAGCAAAAGTGGATTTTGAACATGAACATGTTGCACCACTGGTCAGCATATGTCGGACTGAGTGTACAGAGAAATATAACCTCTAGTTTGTTTAAAAACATTTTCAAAGTGAATCCTTTTTTTAAGAGGATATCTCAAAATGCCACGGTAATTCTGCCAGTATGGAACTCAGATTCACACTTCTATTCTGAAACAATATTTATAAGATCTACAAAAAACATCAGAAAAAAAAAAAAAACAGGAGGATTTTGAAAGCTGCTTTCTTATCTCACTGAATCAATCTTAGTCAAAGATTAATCAGCATAACCTAAATGTCCTTTAGGCTCCAGTAAACTGCTCCTCCTTCCTTCCTATAATATGCACATCTTACTTCTTAAAAGATGCAAAATAATTAAATAGTACAGTGTTGGAACAGGTAATATATCTTCTGTGAGCTACACCTGCCACAGTTTTTTTTTTTCACATTTTTAAGAGTTAATAAGCTCAGGAGAAATTGCTGAAATGCAATCTTATTTTTTTCCCTTTCATTTTGACTGTTCATCACATAGCAGTTCCTGTGGTCAGACACTGAATGTAGCAATGAGCTGAAGCAATAGAGAAATCAGTAAAGACTTAGGAGGGTGGCATGAATGGCAGCTTGTGTCGCAGCTTGTCTTTAAACAGGCACTGATACAATCTAAGGATTGTCCAAACAGTTACCTTGTCTTTACAAGCTTCCCCTAAGGCTCTATCTTAATCAATATGTTTTTTATAGTTTTACAAGTGTTGTGTCCAGCAATGTTAGGATGGAGAAAGATAAAAATGTGCCTTTCTTGAATAATTAGATAGCTCCATGAGATGGGAAGACAATTTTGCATGAGAGCTTCACAGAGTCCAATGAAGGCTTTGTTTACTCCTCACATGAGAAAGTATTTAAGGGACTTGCCTGACTGCAGGGCTAATATGAGTCTGATATCCTATACAATACCAAGACTGGATCTCATCCATAAAGTCTTGGCAATCTGTCCCATTGAGATGCCAACAATTAATTCAAATGTTTGTGCTAAAGATGCAATTCAGTATCTTAGAATGAGGAGGTTAGCTGCAAACAGGCATGATTGCTCTCAGTATGCTTTCAAAATAGAGGTGACTGCTTAAGAGGTAGGTTGATGCAGATAATTCAATTACTGTTTCAAACTGTCACACAAATTGATAAAAAACTTTTTTTCCTTTAAGATGTCAACATGGTCAAGGGATTTAAAAAGTGCTCTTTATATCATTTTGCATATCCTTCCTCCTTGGTTCTGTCTGAAAAGTGCATTTAACTAGGTTAAAAATATGAGGATTTTTAAAAGCTCTACTAGCTCCAGAAAATAATTCTGATTGGCAGATCCAGTTGGGTTGATCCTTATAATACTTGAGATCCATTTTAATAAGAATTTTGTGTATTTCTTCCACCTACAGTGCAAAAGTAGTGTCAATGCTTAGTATTAGGGGACAGTTCCTACTACAAACAGGCCCTAGAGAGACTTGTCACTGAAACAAAATTATGTGAACATACCCCTCTGTGAAATACAGCTATGGCTGCAAGCTTCCTTTCGGCTCAGCTCTTTTTATTTTTTTCTTAAGTTAATACACTGCAGCTTTAGATTAACTTTCATGCATTTTCTTAAACAAATATGTATAAATTCAAGATGAACAGACATGTAAACATTGCTGATTGAAAATCAAACCCTCAGCTAACACGCTGCATAACTACCTGGCACCTTGGCTACCCCTTCTGTCAGAATGGCACCCTGCCTGCTCCAAAGTTGATTTGACCCCCCTAGTAATGCACGGGTGCCAGACAGCACTGACTTCTGCAGAGCAGCCTTCTTCAAGCCACACATGCCATCCCCTCTGCAGGAGCTCCTGCCTTCCTGCCAGCAATGAAGCATTGGCACAACATCCTTCCTCACAATTGATCCCACCTGTTGATACTTGCACAGCCAGAGATGGAGAAAAAAACCCCAAAAAACTAACTAGGAAAGAGAGGCAGACAAGCATTTCTGGTTGCCAAAAAGGCAGGTGGACTAGCAGCAGGTGTCTGATCAACTCAGGAAGATAACAGGGTGTCAAAATGTTTCTAACAGAAAAGCGCAGTACTTCTTGCAGGACTCCATCCAAAGACAATCAACAGATCCATCAGTGATTTTGGGGGGCAGCCTTTTACATTCTTTGGTGATAAGGTAGAGAGAAAATAAGTCCATAGTGTTACAAAAGTGACTCAAATACCGGCTAAATATTGGCAATAAGCTGCATCACTATTGTCTTTTCACCAACAAAATAGTCATATAGAGCATGAAAGGCATACTAGGAAGGTTTTATCTGTGACACACATAAGGCCTTTTTCAAACCCACATTGGAAAATGCTTGAGGGAAATCCTGATCCCTCTCAAACTGGCTATGCCAAAAGTTTATCTTTTGCTCTGAGTGATTAATAGGTATTGAGGTAAATAAGCTTACAAAATATCAAAATGTGATGCACACAGATCTCATGTTTTCAGCTCTGTAGAAATGGGAAAGGGAATGAGAGTTCCTTTAGACTGAAAGGATCTTTGAAAAAAAATGCCAACAGCAAAGTCCATATTTCTTACAGAAATATCTAAAAAGTACCATCCAAAAATCTGTGCAATTTGCAAGGCTGAAATGTCCTTTTGAGGTTAAAATTAGCAATGCATCTGTCTCTAAATAAATAAATGAATAAAAATCCTATCATTAATTATTATCTTTTCATCAGTATCTGGGACAACTTCCCAACTGGCTGAAATTCTTTTTTTTTTCTCTTTCTTTATAGAGCCATCATGATGTGTGGTCAATTGTGGCTGGCTATTACATATATTTTTTTCTTGCTTTTCCAGTGGGATAATCTTAATATGACATTTTCTTCCTCTTTGAAATGTATATGAATGAAAATAAAAAAAAAAAATCTTCCAGAGCTAATTATGTGGATAAATATAAATCAGAATTACCTTTATGGCAGGAGTTTGGGACTTTCAAAGAAGCCTGTCCAAACACAGAATTTACATCATAATGATATATTTTGCTGCCTCATGCCAAGAATGGAATCCAGAACCTCTCTTACTTTTCCAGGCATGTTTTTATATATCCAGTGACAAAAAAATGCATACAAAATTCTGTGAAGCAAAATGCGTATCTAGGACTCCCCAAACCCACAAAAACAACTAAGGTACAGTGTTACTACTTTTCCTTTTCTTTCCTTTGGCTGATTTAGCCTTTTAGGATACATATAGACACTTATATGCTCTCTAGACGCCACTTGAGGCTATTAAATGTTTTATCTATTCTGGACACCATTTTTTCCAAATTTTTCCTTCTCTTTTAGCTTCATTTGGATTTGGGTGTTTAGCTGCCACAGACTCTGGAAAAAAATGGCCACCAAAACTGAACAAGGGTTCATTAAGTTGCAAGGTTTAATAATGCACGCAATGCCAACAAGTAGGAATACTATTTGTTGTGGTGTTCCTACTGCAGATAGTGCAAATATCCTGACTCCCTCCATGGAATAACTGAGGGGCAAGATTTCTAGGGTATATTGCCTAAACATAGGCATCTGATTTAATTTTAGGACATGATGCCTGGTTTACAGTTGCTATTCTGGAAAGGAACATATTTTTCAGCCTCTGCAGATGTCTGGATGAATCCAAAGGTGCAAAAGTAGTACTTGGCATGAACATCTAGTGAACCTCAGACCCTCCTCATACATCTCCATTGCACACAAATAAAGCTTCACTCTCCTCCTTTGCCTTTGCTTTTGAATGTAGCTGCCATGGAACCAGGGCAATCAAAAGGGAAAATCAGAAACTGTCTTTACAGTCAGCATCTCAATAATGTTTAGCTCCTGTTTCTTTCCATAATGACAATAAAATGCTGTGTCTTTCATTTGTCTTTATGGCCACACTTTTCACACAGTCCTATGTAAGGCAGTTCAAAACTATGAGACAACTTTGAGAAGAGGGACAACACACTGCACAACAGGACAACTCACTGGGCAGAATTAAAAATTAATACAATAAGAAAAATTAAATGTCAAGTACATTACTTCCTACATATGATACAGTTTACAAATGACATTTAATTCAAATTCCGTTACTGCACAACCTTTATATAACAATATATAGCAATAATCTCAACACTGGTTAATGAATGTCCCAGGATTTTTTTGTAAAATTTGAGCTGGTATCAAAGCTGAAATCTGTCCATATACATATATTCCATTTCCATTTATTTGACTTGAAGGTAGCTCAGTCAAGAATAAGCAAAATCTTAATAGTTTAAGTACTTGGCTGTTGGCACCAAGATGGAAATAGGGGTGATGCTTCCTTATTCTTGCAAACAAAATTTCACCTCCTGGGCATAAATTCCCCTGTCTAATAGGATATTTAAGAATTAATTCTAGACCATCTGCAAATATTCCATTTTTTTAATATAATTATGGATAATGTACTAGTTTGCATATAAAGAACAGTGGCAATGAAAGACATTTGAGCCATGCAGCAACTTTTTAGAGGGTATTATCTATATTCAACTTTGTTTTTCCTGGAACATTACTGCTACTACTACTATTATTATTATTGTTGTTGTTATTGTTGGTATTTATAAAAATGCTGAGGTATGTGTATGAGACCTCATACATCTTAATTAAGGGGACATGTCTTGCTTGGACCATTCTCAACTCAAAACAGAGAATGAGGGAAGTTTTTAAATATTTTCAACAAATTTTACAAAAACTTCCCATATCCTCTGTTTTGAGGATATGGGAAGTTTTTGTAAGATTTGTTGAAAATATTTATTTTGTATTTTAAACTAGTTTTCCATCTCAAAAAAGACATTTTCCCCCTATAAAATTGTCAATGGCATTTAATATTTTAATTCAGAATGTACCTAAAATACTGATTTCTGAAATATCATTTCAATCAAATCTGATATATCTGAATCTTAGATTTACCTCAGTTGTCATTGTTTTCTGTGAGCCTAAGCTCCTTACCACATCTTTTGTAATTACATGACATATGGGAGAACAGAATAGGTCCAAGGCAATGTTTTTTCAGAGATCCAATGAAGACAGGTAAATCTACATACACGTCACTGCATATGCCTGGAATATCCCTCAAAAGATTTAAAAATCCAAATAATTGCTTTACTGTGAATTTCCATTTTAATAAAGAATTAAAATTTTAATGTGGAAGGATAGGAGACCTGCTATGACCATCTCTTATTTCTGAGAATTTGGGGGGATTCCTAGTGATGTGCTGACAATAAAGCTCAAACCTTAAACTGTAGAAATCAGATATGTATTACACAACAAAATATTTCAAAGAAAGCATGTCAGTTTATAGAATTTAAAGATCTGGATCACAGATTCAGATCAGTAACTACAGGAAACCGAAATAAATGTGTTCCAAATAGCTATATGGCAATCCCTCTAAAATGTTCTGTGCCATTCAGCTGAATTTAGGAGCAAGTAAATCGGGTTCCCTTATATGAAGCTTTTAAAGCAAAAGGAGATGAGTTTACCAAGACTAATTCATAGGCACAATAAATTCCAGCTGAGAAGTTATCCTGTAGGGAAGGCTAGATATATGAGGTGGAAACCAGTGAGGTTGTGTGGTTCTGAGTCTTCTGAACCAGGGACAGAGGTTTGTGCATGTCAGAGGGCTGCTGTTCATGTGAGTGTGCTGATTAAACACCCCAGAAAAAGGAATAATTCCTGCATGGCTGGAGACATGTTGGGAAGCCTTCCACAGCAAAAACATACTTGCTAGAAGAGCAAATTAGATCCTTGACTGCCTTAAACAAGGAAAAGTATTTGTAATAGCAGACAAGCAGGGTGGACTTAATGGAAACCAGGAAATACATTTTAATAAATTATAAAAATTAGATTCTAAGGATAGAAAAGTGACATGAAGTCCACTATGTGTGAGGATGCTGCATGAATAGGACACCTGCCTGTAAGCCTGCTGAGGTGTAGAATTCAAATCCAGGATAACAGAATGGACTAGACTTGAATGAAATTGTTCTTATAACAGGTTTGAATTATGCTTATATAATTCTGCCTAAAGAAATAGTCAAGGGTATAAAATTTCTGTATGTTTGCCTAAAAGTTTTGTTAGCTCCCACTTTTTCCAGTCTCCTCTCTCTGCTTCTTTCTTCTTAGCCTACCTCATGCTCTTTTGAATGCTTTCTCTCACGTCCTGACCCTCCTTTTCTAACAGGCAGAGCTCCATTCTTTTTTGTTCTTCCATATCTTTCATGCATAGTAGGATATTTGCTATACTTCTCCTAGGCTAATTCCTCCTCACATTTTAAGTGCTTTGTCCTCTCGTTTCCTTCTTTTCCTTGTCTATCCTCCTCCTCACAGATCTTTCTCTCTGAATTCTCTCACACTTTTATTCTCTGTTCAAATACTGCTTTGGGCGAATGATTTTCTACTGACTCACTTTTTGAGTGAGGGAGAAACTGAATCATGTCCCATGCCCCTTACTGCTTCCAGTCTTCCTTTCAGAAAGTAAATGCTTGTCTCTTTGGCAATTCACTAATGTGGAAGCTAGGTACTTTCTCTGACTTCATGTGTTCAATGTGTTCAAGATGTACCTTCCAGAAAGAAAACTGGAAAAAAAAACTTGTGCTAGCTATAGAGACTGACCCTGAAGCAGAACAGTATCACATGGACCCTCTTCTGTTGCGGACAAGATAAAGGACATGCAAAAAACATTGATTAGGGAAGAAGACAGGACAGGGCACTTGGGCAATTCAGAAGGGGATTCAAACGAGGCAGGAAAAATACCATATATCCTATTCAGTGAGCAGCTCCCCTGAGGCAGCCAGCCAGGAAACAAAACAACAGGAACTGACTGCAGATCCAATACCTCCCCCATAACTGCAGTCAGCTATCTCAGCCCATAAAGATTCTCTTCAGTAAGATCTTCTCCAAAATGTATTCTCAACAGTAGTTTTTCAAAAATACTCCTCTTTTTGTGGGACAAAGCTAAAGGACAAATATAAAAAAGCTATAATATCAAGCAGATGCAAATTTGGAATATTTATTGACAGTGGAAAAATCCAAATTCACTTCTTTCCTTGACCCAAGGTAAATGAAATTCACATAATGTAATTTCATAGATTGATGCCTCACTCCATACTTCTCATGCTAAAGTAATCTTGCAGAGAAAAAGTATGCTTCACTGAGTAAAAATACAGTGTGAATTTGAGGTTCATTGCTATAAACAGTCACCTTTGGTGTTGGTAAAATCTGCATTTTTTTCTCGGATTTGGAAAGTTTCTAGATTTTATGCAATGTCTGTTTTCTCTCTCCCTGCTGCTCTTTATTATTAAGGAAATTCAACAAAATCATTGATCTGTAAACAAAGACTAAAGAGTAACTACAATTATAAAAAGGAATCAGTGATGAAGGGAAGTGTTTAAACAAGAAAAACTAGCATTTATACCCAGCCCTCAAATAATTTCTCTGTCTTTGAAGCAAAGAAGGTAACATCCCAGAGCAGGAGACAGAATTTCCTACAGGGAGAAGGAAGACTGAACTGTTAAGGGCTTTATCATTTCATTACAGTAGATAATTAGGTAATTAGAATGATTAAAAGTTGACAAAGCAACAGACTCAGATGAATTATAATCCACAATCCTAAAAGTAGCAAGGGAAAAAGCAAAGTGTGTGGAGTTCAGCTGCTGAAAATCCTTATATGACAAAGGTTAACAGTAGGGAAGATGAGGGCAAATGTTGTTCCTTATCTCCCATTCAAAATACATTTCTTTAATCAGAACCTCCCAGGCTAACATAAGGAAGAGACTGTGGAAGAGAATATCACCCTTTCTGGAAAAGAGCCTGGAAACACTTCCTACAGATGGCAGCCTAGTTTGTTCCAAACACTCTGTTTGTTCTTCAAAGCATCTGAGAGCAAGACGAAGTGATGGAGATGTATCTGGGACTTGGGTGACCTCACTTAAGGGAGGTAACTCTTTGCACCTACACAGTTTGAAAGAGTTTCAGAACAGAGCTGAGGCAAATGATGATGATATTGGTTTCCCAAGATATAACTGAAGTAAATTACTTGATTTAGTGTAATTTGGACAATTTAATGACAGTAAGAAATATTTTAACTCTGTCTTATTTAAAGTTGTGCCTGTAGTTCCAATTATTGTCTGCATTTGGATACCAAGCCTGGAAGACTTGCTGGTTCTGGAGATGGGAGATCCATCATACTTAAAACTGGTGACCAACTCACCAAGGCCAGCTGACAGAACTGTTCTGAAGAGAAGGCAGCACTGCAGCACAAAATGGATCTGCTGGACTAGCATATTTCTTGAGCACACTTCATCCTAAAAGCCGCCTGAGCTGCAAGTAGAACAGCTCTCCCCTCCAAGACCACCAGGAGGATAATAGGGAAGAAATAATGAATTTTCTTATTTTAGACAGAATTCTTATTACCATGGCACCCAAAGGCTCCCTTAAGGAATAGAACCCACTCTGATGAGTGCCTCAAAAAATGACCCCTAAAACACATAGAAGTCCTTAGGAGTCAAAGTCATTATACACATCCAGAGTATTATTATTTTTATCATTATCATTATTGTTATTACTATTAGCATAATTCAACTGGATTCCAAGGTACATAGTAGCTACTAAGTGGCACTAACTGAATCGTAAATCCAGATTTTTAACACAGGGTGTTCTCTATTATTTTCCTATTCTCTCTGCTCTGATCCACTGCTAATCTAAAATTACCCTCTTTCATTTGAGGAAAAAAAAAATCGAGCTAGATTTAGACTAGCTATAAGGAAGAATTTTTCTGCAATGAGAGTGGTGAGGCACTGGCACTGCCACCAGAGTGGTGGTGGATTCTTAATTCCTGGAAGCATTCAAGGTTAGACTGGGGCTCTGAGAAACCTGATCTAGTTGAAGATGTCCCTGCCAATGCAAAGGAATTGGACTAGATGACCTTTAAAGATGCCTTCCAAATCCAACTATCCTATGATTTTTCCATCCCAGTTGAGCTGAAAAGCCACATAACCTCTGCCATCCTTATGATTTTCATACTTACTGAAAGCTATGCAAAAGGAATCAGTAGAATAGAATCTCCAAGTGGAGAAAAAAGATTTGGCATATTTCAGTGTGAGCTTTCCTGAGCATATTCCTTTTTTGTTCCTGCAGCTAAGCAGAGGCAGAAAGTAAAAGATGAAGACCCAGAAGTAAATTCCAGCTAATAAAAAAAAGAGACTTTTAGTTGACTTAGGAAGTTTCTTTGCCAGTTGCCTCTAGCAAGAGAGAATTATTATATTCCCAGTGAAACATTATTATCAGGTGGATTCTTAACACAAAGACTCCTCAAGCCCTGAAGGCAGACAGTCTATAAAATTTGAAATCTTAGAACTACTGGCTCAGGCGATAGCTATTATCTTCTTTTTTTCCTTTTTTTTCTTTTTTTCCCTTGAAGAAGAAAGGAGAAAAATCTAGGTAAAACAGATATTTAAGACTTGTGTGTCTGACATTTCTCATTTCTCATGACAACGGATGCTCATTTTCATATCTTCACATTCAGACTCTTTTCCTATGATACCTCTGATTTGAAAAATAGAAGGCTTAACACTTATCCATGTCCCATTGCCCAGTCTAACTGTTTACACAGAAGTCCTGAGCTTGTATTTCCTAAAAAAATTACTTTTACCCACTAGTAAAATGCTCTGAGAAACTACATGACTAAGATTTGCAGCATGAGTTTTTTAAATTTTATGAACTGATGATGTCATCATTTTTCACAAAACCTTTTTATTCTATCTTTGAAGTTTGTGTTTGGAGAGCTTTTGAAATGAGACCAATCAGCCTAGGAAAAAAGATTTTTTCAGTATCTTTGCCCAGTGTCATGCAAGTTGCTAAGTGATAAATTATCTTAGAAGATATGTTTAGCTACTTTATTCAGAGAGCAACATCAGTGTATTAATCAATCTATTTACTTTTCTAAGTGCTTTAGTGTGAAAAAAGTGAGAAAATTTTCTGAGAAATCATGCTCAGCATGAAAAAATTTAAGAACAGCATTGTACTATCTGAATTAAAATAAATACATAAAGACTTGGAAATGTAACCTTGTTAGCAAAATTTCAAAGTAAACCAGAGGTTTTACATTCATTTCTCTAAAATATCTGGAAGATTCTCAGGTAGAGATTTCAAATCCCAGCTACTTGCATTAACCAATTTATAAGCTTTGTGATGTATTCTAATTACAAGACTTCTTGAAACTGTTATTTTAAGATCCTGTGCTAACCTATCCCATACATAGTTAAATGCAAAGTGAAACAAAGGAATATTTAAGTTATTGTTAATCACAAGTAAAAGGAAAGACAAAATAAAACCACTAAAGTCCTGTACCTCTAGTATTGGTTCCACAGTTTTGCTTAGACATTGGTTTAGTGTATGTGGTAATACAGGAATCTATTTGTTAAGAATAATCTGGGTATGAAAAATAGAACACCATAAGTCTCACTGTTCTGTGGACATTTCTGGGAAGAATATGAAAAATTCCATCCTCTGATAAAACATACAGAAGCAACATATATGGATGTAAATCCTCACATAGATTAGTACAATTTCTTTCATAATACATTTGTGTATTATGTGATTTTTGTTTTTCACTAGAGGAGAGGATGGGAGGGACCATTAATCTGGCTACTGCTGCAGTTAAGACCTTTTCATTTCCTGCTTTGCCTATAGCCTATACATAGGGTTCAAGTTTACAGGAAAACATGTACTAGAAATGATGCAAAGCTTTTTTCTTTCATGTGAAGATACTGAAGGTATGCCTGTAAACACTAAGTTAACATGCAAAGGTAGTTTTGTATACTCTTGACATCAAATATCTACAAAGTCTCCTGGGTAGCAAGGGTAGTATTTTGCGTTTTACTCCTAAAGATTCTGGATTTTGAAAGCAGTCTGGACTGTGAGATCCTATAGTCTGTCCTGCTCTGTATCAATATAACACTTTACTTCATTCTACTCTTTCTTTTTCCCCTTAATAAATTAAATAGCATGAGTTCAGCTATTATTAAACATCTTGAGTTTCCTAAGCTTTATTTTTCAGACACTATTTTTGATCTGAAATATAGGAGACAGAAACTTAAATAATTCTCTAGACAATTAATCACCATAGACTTAAAGTGTAGTCCTATTTTTTTTTCCTTGGTTTCAGCTTTTTGACAGTGGTTCTCTTATGCCTTTCTCTTTGACATGATTGAGCCATTTAGCATGGCATGGAAGACATCACTAATTCTTTATGATAACAAATGGGCAAAGATCATTGAGTCTGCCACAAATGTTCTCTTCAGAAATGTTTTACTGCTATTTTTTATTACATGCTACCAATTTTATACCATTTTTAATGAATATTCAAAATTTATTTATTATTCCAGTACTATTCCTTCTCAATATCACATGAGGGAAAATTATTTCATTACTCCTGAACAAATCAACCCTTTAGCTGTTGTCACTTTGTACTTTGTTGTACTGGTAGTCCATTTCTCTTTGCACTAGATTTCAGGCATCGCCTTTTAGTTGACTGTCTGTTAAACAGGATCCAAGATTATTAAAAGCTTAAAGGTGTATCTTACTAGACCTTTTCCTACAGTGAACTCCCCAAAGGAGATCAAAAGTCTTTTAAACTAAAAAAAAAGTCAGGCTTTAAAATTACATAAACTAGTTTCCCAAATTTTGTTGGCAGAAACATCTCAAATAAAAAGAATATATAAACCATTGTCTTGCTCTGCTGCTTTGCAGACTTGTCCTGTTATCCAGTGTTGGTGTTACTCAAATCACTGACCTTCCAAATTGCACCTATCTTACATCTCACTTATCTATGGTTGCAGGAAATTTCTTTCATCATCTTGGTGACCTGGTATCTGCTCTCTGTCCCTTACCATAGTTTCTAGTGTTTCCTTGGAGCTTCAGTCCCCCAATTCCAGACAGTCTTCCTTGTGCCTCTTCAACCCTGAAAGTTTCTTTCCCTGATTGTGCTAAAGAAGTTCCCCAAAGAAAGGAGAAATGCCTGTTCTGTCTGCACCTACTCTTAGTAAAGGCACATAAAAAACCTGGAAACAGAGACACAATGTAACCAACTATCAGTTCTCCCTTCAGTAACTATAATTTTCTTTCCTTGCTTGATGGGTACTTTTAAATTTGGCTGACTTAGAATCATTAGTTTTGATTAGACCAAGTTTATAAGCCATCTACTTAGCTGTGTCTTAGGAGGCTGAACAAGTGGACATTGCTTTCCTGAGTGATGTGAGTAGGTCAGCTGAGCCAGATCACCATTGCTCCAGTGAGATTTTGCTCCAATATTAAGCCTGAAATATAATAATACCAGCACTAGGTTTTACAAGCTTTTTTAGAAATTTCTGCATAAACAGTTATGGTTTAAGATAATGAAGAGGTTTGTGCAAACAGCTGAAAAATGTGCCTAGAGTATGGGTAAGACATTGTCCTTTCTCTGCTGTTTATTTTGGGACTGTGTTTTTTTGGTTTGGTTTTTTTGTTTTTTGGTTTTTGGTTTTTTTTAAGATGTGCTAAATAAATGCTTTTTGACTAAAATATAAACTACTTTAAAATGTACATGAATACCATCAGGAAAATAAGGAGAGATTTCACCTTTGCAGCTATAATGCATGACCTCTGTATGTGCAGAACGAGGAGATTCACTGACAGGCAAAGCACACTGTCAATGCTATGCAATGCAAGAGCTTCAATAAACAAAACCAAGTCATTCTCAAAACACCCAAACAAAAAAAAAAAAAAATTCACTAGTATAATTTATCAACAAAAATTGAACAGAATTAAAAGCCAGACACAGGCATACCCTATGTTCTAATTAACTTAGAAGCATAAGAGAAGTAATTTTTTTAATGCAACAAACCCATTTATTACAAAACAACTGGCCATTTACATTGATTATTGTCCCATTAATCCAACAATATATTTTCTAACTCTGTTAAACTGCATCCTGAGAATATTCAGTTTTTAGAAATTGCTGCTTTGGGAAAATTTGTTTGGAAGTTAATTTTGTCACTCACTAAGCAGACCCAATTATGTTTTAGGAAGTCAGTAAGCACTGGAACTGTGTTGAAGAACTACAGGAAGTATGTTATTGTATCACATTGACTGAATGCCTCCTATGCAAAACAGAAAGAAGAGGACAAGTAATTTATATTTGTAATCCTTCCACCTTTATGAAAAACATGAAAGTTCTTCTCTACAGATGAGTCACCCCAGAAGTTCTAATTAGATAAATGCCACTTGTGGTTTATTTCAGTTAGGAGACTATAAGTTTGCATAACTACAGGTTAGATTTGCATACAGGATAATCTCAATGTTTCAGAATTTGTAAGCGTTACAAGTAAGATTTAAGTAGCATTTATTCAAACACTTCAATTAACTACTTTCAATTATGGAGACAGATACTTTGTCAAATCTTTTTTGCTAAATCAGAATGAGATTTAATGTCCTAAGTTATATTAAGAACTTATGTAGAGGATCAGCTTCCATTTTTTAGTTTATGCCCCAGTGGATTAGTTATTTTTCATTTGGATCACAACAGTCCCATGTAGTACCACAGTCTGGTAGGCAAGTGGCAGGAAAGCTGCCCAGTGAGTCCAGGGAAGGGCAGTGGGGCTGGGGCAGGGTCTGGAGCACAAGGGCTGTGAGGAGCAGCTGAGGGAGCTGGGGCTGTTTAGCTTGGAGAAAAGAAGGTTCAGAGAAGGACTTTTTTTTTCTGACTTCAACTGCCTGAAAGGAGGCTGTATCGGGTGGATATTGGTATCTCCTCTCAAGTGAGAGGTGACAGGACAAGAGGAAATGGACTCAAGCTGCACCAGAGGAGGTTTAGATTAGATATTAGGAACTGAAATGGTCATCAGGTATTGTAAGAGGCTGCCCAAGGAAGAGGTTGAGCCACAATGCTTTAAAGTGTTCAAAAGGTGTGTGGATGTGGCACTCGGAGATACAGTTTAGCAGTGAACACTGTGGTGCTAGGTTAACCATTACACTCAATCATCTTAGATATCTTTTCCAATCTTAATTATTGGAATATGAATCCCAATATAACCAGTTAGATGGTGCCTGGGCCAGTTCTTACCCTCACTACTGGGCCAAAGGCAGCACTGTGGTGTTTTACCCCAGAGATACCTTGGCGGAGAGTGCAGCGGGGCAAGTCCAGGCTTGTCAGGACTCCGTTTACCTCAGGAGAGAGAGCTTCTGGCGATGGTGGAGAGAAAGGGAGTGGATTCTGTTAGAATGTTGCCAGATGTTTATTCCATGGGTACAGAGATGTCTGCACCGGGCCACTGCTGCTAACAGAATGGAGGCCACATGGTCTCATTAACATTTTAAGCTCAGGACAGGGGAAGGGGAGGGGACAGGTGAGCCACCAACCAGGTGAAGGGGCAGGGTCTCAAGGGACTAGGGACACCTATCACACGACGCCTTGCTGGTATGTTAGCCTGATTGACAGGGCACACTCAGCGAGGGGCGAGGGGGAAGGGAGAAGGTAAAACAGGATATTGCAACACACCACAACATTAATGATTCTATGATTTCATGTTAGAAGACCTGGTGTAGAACATTCTTTTGTTTGTTTCTGTTTTGTTTTGCTTTTTAGCAAAAAGCAAATGCCCTGTACTTGGAGAAGAGGATAACCACTAGCTGTGTCAGGGAAATGCCTAATGCTACAACAGTAATGGAAATTAAATTAACATCTGTAATATGAGAGCAGGAGCAGTACCGGAAATACTCAGATTTTTTCAGTATAGACCTTCCTAAATGTTTTAATTACTGTGCAGAAAAAATAATTTCTTTTGCTAATTGTAGGTAGTGGATACAGAATATCTGAAAATGTGAGGTTTTATCTTTTCCCAGTGAAGTCTGGCCTGTTGTAGTTCACTTCTCTGTAAAGATGGTTAATACCTGAAAAACTGACAGATAATGGCATTACTTGGCTGTAATATACTCAGTACTTAAATGACTTTCAAACAATATATAAGTTTTATCAAATCAATTGAATGGGAAATTGGGTACAAATTCATTACAGCATAGGCAGCTTGACCATATAAAGAAGCAGTCTGTAGTAGAAAATGTCATATTTTTAAGGAGGATTAAGTTACAATGAGCTTTTTAAGGATTATTAATGTACAATGAGCATGTTGTTATAATACCATAACAGGAAAGAGAAGGTGCAACAAAAGCTTGTTCCCAAGAGTACAAGGGGCCTGAGCCCAGCTGAACATGAACATAATGCACATATGCTAACATTTAGCAGAGTATCTATGCTACCATTCCTTCAGCAGTGTTCTAGACGTCATATAGTACATTCATCTTTATTGGCACTGCGTGCCAAATAAAAAAATAAATTAATCATGCTTTAATCAAAATTATACATCTTAATGAAATTCTTTACAGAGCTTGTAGATCTTTCATTGGAGCCATTTCAAAAATGTAAAGTTTTTTACACAGAGCTGTTGTGCTAAGTATTCCAGGAACAAGGTATTTAGAATTATTGCCATTCTGAAAAAAGAAAAAAAAATAGTCTTGTCTCATGCAGCAGCAATGTTACATAATATTGACAATATTCATAAACTGTTTCCTGGAATTGTCAAAGCCTGATCATATTGCCCATCAATTCTGAATTTAGTTGCCTACATTCAGTACTTCTAGAGATCCCGCTAGATAATTTCCTGAAGGCATTTAGACACATGAGGATGCAAGCAGACTAGCACCTGCCAAATTTCTTCTAGGTTCAAAGGGATGACCTGAGGTGGATATATGCCTAACACAGCTTTTAAAATGGTTTTAGGGACTTATCTTACGTCAGGTATGCCAAACCACTGAAATTCCAATTCTTGAAAGAGAAAATTCAAGGATATTTTTGATACAGAAATCTCTCTGCTCTTTATCTCGTTTAGTGCAATTTTCATTAAAATGCAAATATAAATTAAAAAGTAAAAAGCCCAATTTTAAATATCCCTATTCATGATGAATCATGTCTTTCAGACACCTAACTTATTTGTCTAACAACTTTATCAGCTTGGCAGCATATCCTTTTGTTTTAGCTGCTTGCCGTAGGTATTACAGTTAAGATTTTCCTTTAACTGCTACACAACAGTGTGTTGACAAAGCAAGTAGCTGATGACTCAGTTGTTCAGAATGATTTTGACACTGAAAAACTGGAAGTTGGCCTGCCCCTTTCTTTGCACAAGCACCTGAGGGAAGTTGATAGGCAATGCTAGGCATGGCAATTAGCTTACCCAGCATGAAACTCAATAGAAGCAGGTGCTGAAGAAATATCTGACTAAGAAGATTTCTCCCTTCTCCTTCCTTCTTACTCCCTGCCACAGCAGCTCAAAGGTGGCACCTAGCCAGGGGTAGAAAGTCTGTCCCATTTTGTTTACCTATTTTACAAGATAGTATTGCTGTTGCTTTTCAAAGCAGTCAGCTAATAAAGTTGTGGAAAGAAGTAAACTTATGTGCTGGCCTGTGTTGCACCATCTGTCCTCTGCTATCAGCTAAGACAGCTGTGGAAGAGTCACTTCAAAATACTTTCAGATTACATTGTTCTGAACATCATTTCTAGGAAACATAATAAACAGCAAAATCCTTTTTTCATGAGAGGACTCTGAATGTCTGCTGCTAGTCAAACCCTTTCCATCTGTTGAAGTGTCAGGAAACTGGCTGTCTTTGAGGGAAAATACATCTACCCAGACAAATTAAATCTTTGTTTATTTATAGATATATTACCTGCATTTGTCACACTACACCTTTTATTAACATGCCTTCAGATTATTTTCAATTCTTTTCTGTTTTGGGACTGAACTTTCTACACAGTTATTCATCTCTCAAAATCACAGTCAGTCACTTTACATTTCTTGTGTATTTTTTTCTTTCTGTGATTCCAGGTCTTTTGGTATGAAATAATGACACACTTGTCAACATTGCTGAGATTAATTTTCTGTGGAAATAACAATAAGGGGTTTTTTGTTATTGTTGTTTTTTGGTGGATTTTTTGGTTTTTTTGTTGGTTTTTGGTTTTGATTTTTTTTTTTTGGTTGAGGAGAAAACCAATGACTAAAACTAAGATTTTTTCTTCAAATGAACACTTTTTTTGCTGCTTCCACTCCAAAATATCTGGTCTGAGACAGCCAAGCCTTGGTTTTAGAATTGGTACTTAATTGCTGAAATAGGTCATCCAAAATCTAAGATATAAATCTCATTGCTGTAAATCTAGACCTGCTGACTAAAAGGTTTTCACAGACAAGGAGTCTGTGGCTGTATGAACAATAGCATCCTATTCTCCTGACTACCTGTTCTGCTTTCTGTAAATGCATCATATAGTCTTTGTTTCAGTTTAAACTAAGCTTGTTACTAATAGGAAGATGCAGCCTATCTCATATCTCAGCATGTGATACTCAATCTTGATCAGAGATATCACATGCTGGGACTTGCTGCCAGTTTTGCTGATTATTCCTCTGTATTAAGATGAGGACAGCTGTAATATACTTCATTTTATTCATATTGCACAGGCTTCTAAGAAATTGCCAATTCAACCCACAGCTGGGCAAAGATCTGGCATTCTGACAATACCCCATCAGAATTCCATAGGCATGCTGATACCACCCACAAATGAGAAGGCATATTTGCCACCTTCCTGTGAATTTGTAACTGCTGGAAGTAAGAGAAAGATCAGAAGTAAAGCTGCAGTACCAATACTCAGATCCTTAGTGTAGCACTCAAACTCTATTGAAAAGTAGACTCAATCAAAAGCAAGTGAGAAAAGGCAAGATCTAAGTGATTGGCAATTTTTGAGGCCTCCAGGTGTAGAAAGGGGCAGCCTCCAGGAGTCACTAAGTTTTGATTAGTAAGGATTCATTTGTTTGTTTCTATTTGAAAGATGATTAAAAAAAAAAAAAGCAAAACAAAAAACCAGCAAACAGAAGGGGATATGCTGCATGACAGTTTACAATTTCAGTGTATTGATCTACCACAGCCAATAACACTACTACTGGTAGAAAGTGAAATATGAGGAAGTGATTTGAGGCAAAAGCAAAAGTTTCACAAAAACATCAGTGATGTTGCTATGTATATGAGTACACTGTGCTTCTGTATATGCTTCTATTTAACACTGCCTATGGGAATATGTATGCTTTCTAATTAGAGGCAAATAACAGGTTTTCTGGCAGTGCCAGGTTCTATCATACAGTAACTGATGTGACTGTTTATAAACAAAGGGTCTCCCACTGATCTCTGGGTTAAATTTCTCAGGGTTATGTTTCTAAATTACTTGAACCCCTAGAATTGAGCAGATGATGCCTACAGATTGAAGCATACACCTTAAGTATTTGTAGCCTAGAGAATATTGTAAGGTTTAATGGTATCAAAATTCAGGAAAAAATGCATTTCTCACTACTGAAAAAATATCTCTAACCTAGACATTCTTAGCATTCAAGCCTTAATAATAATTATTGAGTATGATAATGAATTTTGCAACTCATATAGTAATATTGCCATCAGCATAAATAAAGTGTGTGGTGTTCATATTTAAATGACAAGCTTGCTTAACTTGCACAGCCTTTCAGACAAAAGACATTTACACGAGATTTGATCTATGTACTCAAAATCAGTTTGCAGATCCTAGTCCCTAGGAATTTAACTCATATTGACAAGACAATTGTATGTGCAGACTTGCCACTTGATATTAAATAACAAACTCAGCCTGTAGATGTGGATGTCTCCAAGCAATTGAACAAACCAATCTCAAACAGGGATTAGGAATTAACTTCCTTTATGTACCTCTCCACCTAAACCAGTATGGCACAAATCAATAAACACTTTGAATTGGTACTAATTACATTTGAATCAATTTACATCATTATCTGAGACCTTTCTAAAAGAAAATATTTGATCTGCCTCTAGACACCTAGTTTAAAGGCTTTGAATGCTTTTCAGAAAACCAATTCAAAGATTTGTGGTTTTAAATGTCTTTCTTTTGGAGGTATTTTGGATGTATTTTTGGATGTACAGTTTGAAGCACTTTGAGGATCCTTACCTGCCAGACAGTCCTGAGCAATGCTTAAGCATTTGGGGTGTTTTTGAGAGCTTTACACAATGTGATTCAAGACACAGGCATTCAAAAACTCTGAAAATCTTTCCATTATTGCTCACATCAACTTTCAGCTGATAAATCATGGCACATTTTACATAATGGAAAGGCTGCATAGAGCTTAACCCCTCAGTTCATGAAATTATTTTTTCTGCTTTTTATATAATCATGTATTATACAAACATTTAATATTTTAAATATTATTTTGAAGAGATTGAAATTATTGAACATTAATATTGAATAATGAGTATTAGTGGCAGACCTTCAACCAACATGCTTACTAATATATGAAAACATAATTATTTGAGGGAAAGGGAAAAAACCCTTATTAAATTCCTTTCATCTGTTCCTAACCCCGCTGTCAAGGAAAGGAAAAATGAGAAGAACTTGACCATCTCTCTTAGTGGAGTTTGGAATACCTCACCTCAGAGCACCAGCAGCAATGACTCAGAAAAAGATAATCCACTGACTTTAATCATGCCTAAATGAACTAATGTTTTAGATGCATATAATTTAATTTAGATTAAACAATCCATTCCCTAGCCTTAGTTTTAAGGTGCTCAATGTAACAGGAAAAACAGAAATCAGGTAAATTAGGAAATTATATTAGAGGTAAAAAAATGTAATTATCTAGCCAAATTGTATGCACACAATCAGAATTCAGTTTGCCAAGACCATTGTTGGTAGTGTAATTGCCACATGTATTTGTGCATCTACAGTAGATGCACCTTGATGAAGTCTAGAAAATTGCACTAATCACACAGTGATTTATTAAAACAGCTTGGAAGCTGATTTAGTAATTTTCTCATAAAGAATTTCTCATGCCAGTTGTTCTACACATCACTAGAGTGTTTCCAATAATGTACAGCAAGATACTTATTAGAAATGAGGTTCACATTTTAAAAATCACAATTTTTTTCCAGAGTAACTGAATTAAGACACTATGTTTATTTTCCTCTTCTATAATAATGTGGGTACCTTAGAAATACTGACTGTTCCTCACTTGTATCTCATTAAACAGGAGTATTACAAATTCAGCTTCATTTGAAATTTGAATTATATCCCTTGTCATGCCCTTTTATGAGCATGTGCAATCTTGCTATCTTAGATGTTTGCATAAGACATTGCTTAACTTTAGAGACATTGGCTAGCAGCAATGAAAAAAAGAGAATTTATTACTAGATCAAAGAAACTTGGGTTAAAAACTCCTTCATTAAATTTTAGTAAAACTACCTCCTTTCCACTACAGATTGGCAATAAGTCACAATATTAATAATAATCCACTTGAATTGCATACGTGTGTTATCATTAAAAGATAATTATGATAGTTTAAAGCACCTTTGATGCTATTCAATAATTGTTTTTTCATTGTATTTCTAACAGGATATTTCCTAGACATTCTTTTTCTAAAATTTTCTTTAATAAAGGATAATAAATTTGAGAAAAATATGGACACATTAGAGGTTACTCCAGCTGAGTACAGTCTCATGCTTGTGCATACAGAAAAGCAGTAAGTATCTAAGGTAAGAATAATTTTCTCACATACCATAAAATAAATACCATAAAATAATATACATTTTTGACAAGAATTAGCTGCTCCTTTTTATTTTCCAGTGAACCCTCTGGCCATTTCAGGAATGACAATGACAGGCTCGGGTAAGAGTCATTGCAGTCATCTCAGCCAGATACATGTTTATCAGAGGATTGCACACGGAAAGCAAAGAATAATGACAAAAGCTAGATTTGGTAGGGATTTTTTTTTTAAATAACATCCTATTCTTCCGTGCAAAAAAGCTAACAAAGGAAAAATGTTGTGAAAAATTCATGGCAGAGCAATCAGACCATCCTATATCAAAACCCAATATGTTGGTCTCATTAATGGAAGAAATAGAAATAAGATATTTGGAACAGCCAATCAAAATAAGACTATCTTCTGAAATTAAATTTTTCTGGATAAATATGAAATAACTTTTTCTCCTCTCTAGAGACAGTTACATAAAACTATCTATAAAAACATGAAGCTGGTGACCTGTTTGTAGGAGCCAGTTCCTGGAAGCAGCATACACATTAGGCACTGTACTGAGACATGCTGAGAATTTTGAAGGGTTCCAGAGGGAGGAGAGGGAGCTAAGATATGCTGCCTCTTGAGGGAAGCAGGCCATTTCTCCATTTTGCTAAAATCATTAGTCACACAGAGCCTCATTCCTGAGTGGGATCTGCAGCTATAATTAGTGCTGAGACTCTCATTTGCATTCTTGCTATAAAAGTTAATATTTTACATGTCAAATAACCCATATGGATTCACTTTTAATATTAAAAGAACTGCTGTTCATAATATATAAGCAGAAGGCTTTATTACACATATTTATGCCTCATACCTGGTATCTTTTTTGTTAGAATAATGAAATATGACTTACTAATGCAGTTGTGAATCTTTTTGTTAATAGTCTGATTATAAATGTGTTTAATCTACACAATTATAGAATATTCTGAATCACTATTAGTCAGAAATATACCTTTTTTTTTTTCCTTTTGCAAAATTTAGCCTTACATTTTCTTGTAAGTATCTGTTCTGCTGTTGCAAATGATGCCAAAAATATTTCTAACTCTTGAGTCTCTGCAGAAGCATGAAGACTATGTCTAAAAATGGATATCACCTCCATGACGCTCCATGGCTGATCAATTCCTAAACACACAGGCTTCAAAATCTGGTTACTAGAAAATGTCAGGTAAAATAAAATCTATTACTGTTAAAGATCTTGGTGTACAAACCCTCACATGTTTTGAGCTCTGCTTCCATACAGCCAAACCTTAATCAGCCAGTTGGGAAGTTGTAGGAGATCCTATCAAAACCAATCTTTGTGTAAGTATTCACTGAAGGATCCTAAAATTGCAGTTAGCATTTAGTCCTATGGAAACACCTATGATATCCGTATGCATATCAAATTAATTCTTTATGATCACTGCTATTAGAATGAATAGTGACTGAATTCCTTACAATCAGTGCTGTTAAAAGAGAATATTAAACAAGAGTCCACCTAGCATAAACTCTGTCACAAGAATAACAGTTATTGCATGTTAGCAATAACAACAGTTATTGCATGTATTACATATAAGTGCAGGAAAATCAAAAGCAGCCTGGTAATGTACTTAGAACAATGAACAAAAAAAGACACGATCATTTGTGATTTATTTTAAGAGATAGGATAAAAGTAGTGCATGAGTACTATGTGCATCTTTTCATCCTGGCAGTCTTAGATTTTCTACATTATTGTTTAACTGTCAAAATCATCCCGCTCGGGTCAAATGTACTTGTCAGAGTGACTGAAGGGTTAATACAAGAGAAGCATAAAAGGCAATCAGATAGTAGTACAGTGTGCTTAATTGGAGTGTTTGGTAAGTTACTATCTCTACCATTTCTACTGGCCCTACAAGCTGGAGGGCTAGCTTTTAGATATTAATGCACTCGATATACTGTAAGTCACTTCTTGGCAAGGCCAGTATGGTCAGCAATCACACAAACAGTAAAGTAATTAGCAGTGAGCATACAGATCTTCCTAGTGCTGGCCACAGCCATGCTTCTCACAGCTATTTTTTCTTTGCCTGGAGGGGGGAAACTGGAAATGAAGCAACAATTATTTTTCTCATAGAAGAAAGGGTGAGCCCCAGAAAATTTGAATCAGTGTGATGACAGCTGTCTTTCCAGGATAAGGTAGTGTAGCAACTGGTGCTAAGAATTATAATGTGGAGAAAGAAAAAAAAAAAAGCTTGAATTTGTGAAAGCATTTTCAAATATATTCCTTCTAAAATCATATGATAGCTTATTGTGCTTTAGAAGCTTCCACTGTACGTTTTTGCTTAGGCTTTTTCTTTCTCTGCTGTGGGTCATGCCATAGAAGTGTGACATCCCATGCCAGGCTTCCACAAGGCTGTGTGAAAGTAGTGTGCATTCTAGCAGTGTGCCCACAGAAATCTGCCCCCCTGCCTTGAAATAACTTCAGCAAAGAAATCAAATACAAAGAGCTAAGCTACTGCATGTGCAATAATGATACGTTGCTCTTGTTAATAATACTGTTACTAAATATGGATGGCACTTAGCACAAGATAAGGGGGTAAGTACAATGCCTCAATCATTGTGCAACCTGAGAAGTGAACACTTGATTAAGTTACAATAAGTTTAAAAATCACTCCCACATCAGCCAAGTTATCACTATCCTGTATGTGCTCTCAAACAGTCTTAGAGAAGCTGATCTGTATTGATTTATGACTTGAACTAATATTTGGGGTAAACTAAGGTATTCTGTTACCTCAGGTTAGCTAACGGGTAGATTCTTAGAGTGCTATGATGATTCACATTGCAAAATCATGATATCAACTCTAATTTAGAAACTAGAAAGATTCTATTAAAAATGTAAAGGTCGGCTGAGTAATTTACATTCCTGGAATACTTATACTCAAATCTAAGATAAGCAGAAAAAAAGATCTCATAAAAACATATAACTTGGCCTGTTGTATATCAAGCAGACCATTGTTAATACAACACATTGAGTCACTGACATCAACTGAGCTCATTATTTTCAATTACACTTCTTAATTTGCAAGATTAACACACACTGAAATGGTGGTAAGGAGTTAATATTTTGATTTGCTAGCTACTTATGCTCATGTTGTATAAAAATAGAATAAATAACAATGGAGATTGGTAAAATAAATACTATTCAGCAAATCCTAGACTCAAAAGAAATAAAACTTTTATAAACTGTGAGGGTGATGAAGCATTGGAAATGATTGCTCAGAGAAGATGTGGGTGAGCTTAGATGGGGCTTTGAGAAACCTGGTCTAGTGAAATGTTCCCTGCCCATGGTAGGGGAGTTGGAATAAAATGATCCTTAAGGTCTCTTCCCACTCAAAACATTCTATAATTATATGAAAAACTGAGTAAAATCCGTTAGAATATAAAAAGACTAACTCCACAGAGGGTCTTAATCACTAGTATGAGGGCAAAGGATTACTCTGCTGGAACATCACCTCTAGGTACCATGTTTTCCTCATAAGAGTACCCCAAGTATATACTGGCCTGCCTTGGGGCAAACTCAACAGCATTTTAATACTGGCTATCTCAAAGAGTACATGAATATAGAAAGTCTATCTTCATCCATGTAAAGTGAAAGATATGATCTGATGAGTCCTGATCAACAGATCAGACTGAACACAAAATAAAGGCAGTTTCTCACTGTTGTTAAAGCACTATCCAGCCAGGACGTTAGCCCTTTGGCAGAGGAATTCAAGCCTCTATCTCCTCATTTTACTGGTATCCTAAACACAGCACACATCCTCAGCCTCTCCTTTTGAAGTTGACTAAGTTTGTATGGCATACATACACAGTCTTCTCTTGGGAAAGTGAATGACATGTAAAAATGCAATCTTAGGAATGTGAAAAGCTAACATTCAGTTTTTCTGCCAAGATTTATTTATTTCTTAAGAACCATAATTATTTTTTAAAATAAAAAATGTTCTTTCCACATGAGTTCTCAAACTTCTAGATGCGCCTCACTGAGCCAAGGTATCCTCAATTCTTTTCTGCACAGTGAAAATATTTTCATGGGAAGCAAAAACCACAGCACAACTCTCAGCCTGAGATTAATGGTTAGAATAACTTCCATGGGAATGAGAAATATAGATATAAATCTATTATGGCAAAAAGAAATTGCATTTGGAATATTCTGCGACTAATCCACTTTGTGTAAAGATTACACTATTACTCCCTCCTCTTCTGGTAGCAATCCTCTAAAAAGTGTCCTTGACTGGTTTTCTGTAAGGAAAGCATTCAAGCATCCTGATTCAGGGGAAGTTTGTGTAACTGACTTATAAAAAAGGATTGTGGTTCTCTGATGTTCTGAGGGACCAAAATATGCTCTGATTGCTGTCTGCTGGACGTGGCCCATTCAGTCCACTGCTGTTTGGGTCTGTTCAGAGGCATCTGATACTCCCTACACAAATGTAGGGAGTCTGATGCCTGAGGAGAGTCTTTTGATCCTACTCATTGTAGGACCTGATGGACTAAATGTCCAAATCACTTTGAAAATAAGATTTTGATACCTGAGTCACTCAGATGGATTAACATTTTACAACCACTAAATCCTACGTTTAAAAAATTTACTTCACTATCCATCAAGCTCCACAGGACACTGTTGCTTTTCTCTGTAGAGAGTTGTCAAAAGGTTTGCTTTTTTATCCAGTAAGTTAACTTTTGAATGTGCATGAAAAGATAACAAGTTAGTAAGCATACTTTTCCCTCTGGAATCCTCACCTTTGTACTTTGCAATTGTTTGGTATCTGACCCAGTCTATCATATGATATCCAGTGAAATTCTGTTATCTTAATAAAACCCATAAGGGAAAATAGCCAGGGCAATAGTAGTATTTTCTGAAGGCAATCAATAGCTCCACTTTATGTATTTTAGGGTGGGTTTTTTTCACTCTCAAACTAAAAGTTACACATATCACATGAATACAGCATGTCTAAAACTGTTGTAATTGTTTTCAACAATAGGATCAGTTGAGACAATTTAGTAATAATTTAAGTGATTTCTGAAATAAAAATTCATGTCTGTATAGATCACACAAAAAACAAAGCAAATCTTTGTTGACGATCAATAATGTTTTGGAAATTATGGAAATTCTGACATGCAGAAGTGTGGTGAGATTTTATTACCTTCTAGTCCCTAAGCAAACCTGTTTAAAAACATACCTTTGCTTTTATGAGTTACAAAAGCTTAAGGACCTTGCTAGGTAAAGTGAAGTAGTAAAGATTACTATGGTTTTATAATTTTTCAGTTGCTTAGTTCTTTCAAAATATTAACTGGGAGAAGCCAGGAAAGCTATCACATAAACAGATCTCTTCACTTGAAATCTGATTTTACATTTGTGCTGTCTTGCCACAGAAAACAATTTATCAACTTTCTTTTGTAATTAAATATGGTTGGTGAGCATGACCTGAAAGTCATTTGCCTGTTTTTATATAAATATCTAAGGCAGATCTCTAAACCTGGGTGTTTTGAGCAGCAAATGTTTAATGAGCTGCCTTACACAGGTGATATTCTCAAGACATTTATAAAGGAAAAAAATGTTTTGCTTGACTTCAATGTTAACAGAATAAATACATAGAGAAAGAGATGGTAAACAGAAAAGATTATGCCTCTTCTTGACTCAGCTATAACACCCTGCATCAAGTAAATGTACTCATTTTCTTCTTTTCAAGAAACAGCTTTTGCTGTCAGTGTTCCATATAAACTGTTCTGCAAGACGTTAACCTGGTTTTCTTTTTGGTTCAGAAAAGGACTACTCATTATCTAATCAGAACATTTAAAATGCACTTTTTTATTCTTGGGAAAGATCATTTCAAAAACTCCAGTTGCATCTATAGTAAAGTCAAAAGCAAAGCTGACTATTTAGAAATCAGGTTCTTGTCTTTCACAGCAGGCACACCTGCAGGCACCCTTGGACTCTGCATGTCAGAGCAGGCAGGGAGCAAAGGAGCCTCCCTGGCTGCTGGTGCCCCACTGGCCTCTCTGCCTGCCAGCCCTGCAGGCCTTGCCACTGGCTCAGGGTGTTGTGTGTCCATGGCAGGCAGTGCTGCCTCTGCCCACTCCATGGGCTTTGGAGGAACTACCCCACACTCGAGCCAGCAGGGCAATGCTCTCTTTGCTGAAAACAAGGTGAGGCCTTAAACAGAACAAGTCCCCAGTTCTGTATCTTGAAACAATTTCTGCCTCAACGTTGCAGCACTTTAGCTATTTGAGTCTTGAGCTTTTTCCAATGACTTCCATATATCAGGTGTAAAAGGTCTTTATGGATGCTTTACAGTCTCAAACTTTCCATGGAATCCTACCAGATGAGTAGGATATTGTATTTTCTTCCAAATCAGCTGCATCAGATTTGAACTGTTTTCATCAAAGTGAAACAAGTCCTATAAGAGACCTGTGTCCCCTGACCCTACCTGTGTTTATGTTTAGGATTGGCATGAGATGAGACAGACACAGAAAATGTCCTTGAGCCAAGTTTCTGGGAGTTCCTTGCCTTGAGACAGCATCTTTCCCTATGGACAGTGAATTCCTTAATAGTGGCTTACAACAGCTATGGTAGGTGAGTCAGTTCAGAGCCATTACTGAGCTAAGGCCACAAATACCTGCCTTGACTCATGCTCTCATTCCAAAATTCACACTGAATAAAACTTGCTTAGACCAGAAGATCAGTAGTATTTTACCTGAGCCTAAACGATATAAAGTATAAGATAATAGTTTGAGAGTAGGAACTACAGGTAGCACCAGACGGGACCTTATGTGCTATCAGAGCAAGAATGGCCAGCCTTGGGCTGAGATTCCATGCAATTTGACATACAGGCATAGTCACTGAAAGTGTATTGTATGGAGATCCTACTGTTGCCTGTCTCTACTTGGGAAGAAGTAAGAAGTAAGCAAGAAGATGTAGGCACTTTCTGGTCTGTACCCTCTGTCCTTAGAAATGGAGGTACTGAAGCAATGAGGGTGCTGGATCTCTAAGTGCATTGCACTGAACAGTGTAAAAAACAGGTAAGAATCTCTGCATTATCAACCCTTAAAATTCAAATTATAATTGCTTGTCTTATAGTTTAGGAAGACATGAGGATAACTAGAAAGATGTGGTAGTAGTAGATCTAGTAGTAAAGAAGGATCTCCTTTGCACAGGCTGAGTGAAATACTTCTAGAGGAGAAAGGGATAGAGGATATTGTATCTACACTCTATTGTATCTATTGTGTCTACAAACACTCTGCCCATTGCCTGTTTATGATTTTATTCCAAGATGCCTAGGTTTCCCCCCAACAAGAAATAAAGCTCACAGACTTGTAGTTTCAGGTTTTGTGACCAGATGTCTGGAAGTTTGGCATCAAGGCTCCTAGTGCTGTAGTAGCAAAGTCTCTTTTGGATATAGCCCTAGCTGTAAGAGGGAATGTACGTATGAAAGAAAAGATTACTTAAGAGCTCTGAGTCATAAAGCAAAGAAACTTTTTGTAACTAGGAGGAAACACTGATTTCTGAGAACAATTTTATTTCCTAGAAGACCTCAGAGCATAAGAAAACCATAATGAATGAAGAATATTTTAATAAAAAATAACCATTTCAGTCAAATTTTAATTTTGTTCATTTTTCTCACAGAAAACCAAATGTCTACTTAACTTATTTATGTATATATTATTTAATAATTTCCCCTCAAAAATGAATATTTACTTTTTGCTCTGAAACTCAGCTAGGAACGAATATAAAGATTCCTTAAGAATCTACTCTAATCTTTATTAGATTTAATTAGGGCTCTGTCAAATCAGTGACTAAGGTTAAGCCCTGCATAAAAGGAGAATAAGAATTTTCTATTTTAAAGCGCTTATATATGTATAAAAAAGGTAATCACCTAGGTTTTCTACCTCATGTTAAGCAAAAACATTATACCTATAAAGGAATAATGTAGCTCATTATGTAAAATATTGACTTGGGACTCAAAATATGAACTCTAGATCAAAATTTAGACACATACATTCTTTGGATAAATTATTGTGTTCTTTGTGTCTTTTTTCCCCCTTGCCTGTATATTTAACCTTTTTTATTATAAGCTCCTTGGCACAGAAAGGTTTTCTCTCCCATTAGTATTAGCCTAAGAGAATAGCACCTTAATTTTGTCAAGAATGCCTGGGTCCTATTATAATGAAAACATCATGTATTTTTCTGGTTTACAGTAAAAAACCCGCGAGGTTCTGTAACTTTCTTCACAGATACTGGAATCTTACATCCTTTGTTTCCCAACACAAAGATGTTTTCTGTGTTCTAAAATATCTTTGCATCTTGATATTTTAAAATACTGCTTTCCTCTGGTCTGATGACTTCAGTTTATATATTTAATAATTCCCAATCTGTTTTCTTTTTTTTTAATATATTGGATGACTGTTTCATTTAGTAAATATTTGATGCTACGATTTTGTATTTCTATATTAATTATTCTGCATTTTCCCAGCAAAACTCTGAGGGTTTTTTGCTAAATAAGATATATAGAGCATACAGCACCTTTTGAACATGAGCATATTGTTCTGCATTTCTTGCTGTGCTTTTAGATTGCAGCATAAGCTGCAAATTCTAACAAATAACAAATTCTAGCCCCCCTCGCCACTTACATTCAGACATGCATAATCATGAATAACAGAAGGCCCCCACACTGAATCCTCAGAAACTGTGTCCAGATTTTTCTTTTGTGGCCTAGTTAAGCTAGTTTTCCATCCCACAGTTTCTTGACTTTCATGATTATTTCTCTTAGCCATTCATCTCAGATGTGGTGCCTTGTCAATGCCTACAAGTAGATTACATCCATTGAATTTCCCTTATCTACAGTGGCAGTAAAATCTTCAAAGAACTCCATCAGGTTAGTTAAGCATGACCTCCCCTGACTGAATCTAGGCTGGTTATCCTTAATCAAACTGATTTTCAAGCTGTTCTTTCACACTTCCTTATGGTAGTTTAATTTTCTCCGCAACCTTTGTTAAATTCACTGATGTACAGTTTCTTGGACTGTCTTTTTTTTTTTTTTTCTAATATTTGCTTCTTTTTTTTTCAATCTGAAAAAAACCAGTTCCTAGATAGATCTTGCTTGAATTGTCTCAGCAAATAGACTTCTGTCCCTCTGGGCTCCTACTAGTTGTTTAAACACTGATTTTCAAAACTGGTTTTGTTGAAAAAGATCCCAAATATCATAAAATTGTGCCTTTTTTGTTGTGGTGTGATTTTTGATTTTTTGGTGCCCTTTTGTACGTGTCATTTCACTACATGTAGTAGAATAGAACAAACTCTTGTTGTCAATATAGAGTGGTAAAATTAAAAATATAGCTATCAAAAGCTTTTTGAAGTGCATTCTTCTGTTTACAGGGAGCCAAAGTGCAATCCTGAGGGAAATGGACTTCAGTCTCAATTACATGCCTCCTTGTATCTTCAGGTAAAAATCCATGTAATATCACATTTGATAATTGAGAGAATACACTGCCAGCACTTCACTCCAGGATTTCAGAAATCCCTGGTGAAAGTTCAAGGTCATGGGCTCAAGCTGCTAAACTTCAATGTGTTAGGGTGAAGTATTCCAGACATGGCATCTTGCTGCGTGGCAGGAACTTGCTGGGACTGCTGCACTTATAAACAAAGGAAATGTTTTTTGCATTTGAAAAATGGACAAAACTTGGAGAATAATGAATAGTAACTGTGGTACTACCCCCACAAGAGGTTGAAATTACTCAGTTCTCTCTCTCTCTCTGAGACACATGTGCACACATGTATTTATACTACATTCATTGCCAAGGTAACTGCGCACCGTAAGACTAATGCACGTAAATTTCAAAGGGGAGCGTTAAATCTAGACCTAAATTTTATCTCTCAAATATCAATGATGATTCCAGCAGAGATATGGCAGATATAAATTAAGTGGCATTGCAGACTTTTTACTCAAAAAAAAAAAAATTGCCTAGGTTTTAAATAAATATGAACCATGGGACAAATTAATCAATCTTCATGATAGTAGCTTACCTCTCTTTATAAGACTGTAGATTTATGTGATGGGTATAACATGGTGGTTGTTAAGTTTCTAGTGATAAAAGCTATTGATTATTTCCAGAAATGAGCTAAAAATAGGTTTTGCAGCACTTATCTTTTAGGTGCTTACTGGCAAATGAAACTCAAAGCAATACTCCAAGTTGACTACTTGCAATTCCACTTTTCATAGAATAATGGAATATTCACCAAGTAAGACAGAAACCCATCCAGAAGCGTGACTCTGATGTGGTTATTAATGCCCTTCATGTCAGAGGGGACCAGTAGGTGTCCAGTTCCCATTCCAGCAGCTTTTTTAATGTTTAATATTGATTTCCTTTAAGCAAGGTTTGGAAACCAAATCTTCTACCACTAAAGAAGACTTTAACTGGAAACCTTCATGGCCCCAACAAAGGAGAGCCTATGGCAGTCACAGTATATGCTATCAAAGGAAAAAAAAAACAAAAAAAAAAGAGGATGACACTGGCTTTAATTTTCTAAGGAAAGAGGTAGATGAATGTAGATTTTTCACAAGGCAGCTAAGCACTCCAACTGTTATATTACTCTCTCTACTGGGGGAAGTAAGAGGTCACAGCTTCTACTCCCAGAAATATCTTAGGTAAGACCAAAGTTGGGAGATGGACTTTAAGACAGCCAAGCTGTTTTATTCCTATGGAAGATCATCTGTACTGAAGATTACAATAACTGTTCACTAACAGTTCTATACAAACTGACACAGTATGCAACCTTTCTGAGTATGCCAAGAAATGTAATTTTAGGCTCAAAGGATATTTTCTAGTGAAAAATAGCCTGTGTAAATTTGACTGGTTTTGGGGTTAAAGCAGCTGCTGAGTGGTAGTTCCATAAAATCCAAGTACTAGATGGAAATATCTTCAAAATAAAGGGAAAACCCGATGCCTGAATTCTTCTGTGTATTTATCTACCACAGAGTGTCCACAACCTCCATGAAACAAATTAAGAACTCAAGAGAGTTCAGCACATGTCATATCTAGTTCTTGAATTTATACATTCCATTATATTGTATTAAAATAATTACCAGGTTTTTATTTTCTTAAAATTTTTGTAGTACATGTAGTACATGTACTACACTGTGCACACTAATCTGTGTTCTTGCCCCTTTTCAAAAGAGAAGCAATGGTTTTGTTTGCACAGGAAAAAAGTAATTAATGCCTTCCTTTCTTGAAAACACTGTCAGAAATATTCAGAAATTTCTCCTGTATGGAAATGAAACAAAGGTTTTCACAATGAAGAAGAAAGAACAGTTATGGAAGACTTGCTAACACTGAAGACAGTCTTTTTACTTCTATCTCACGCTTTTTTGCTCCCAGAGGTCAGCTGTGCTCTTGCTGAGTACTTATTTTGCATCACTTTGTTTTGTTTTTATGATGTTAGGTTTTTCCACTGACAATCTTGAGGGGAAGAGGTACAACAAAAGGGAAAGTCAGAATCTGTACATCCTCTAGAGCCATCTTAAATGCATGTAGGAAGGCTGTTGTCTTAGGCAACAAGAGAAACAATACTTTTTTCAGACTGTAACTGATATATTAACATGAAACTGCAACAGGAAACCTATGGATTTGAGCTCACAGAATATCTTGCATGTTTTAACTGTCTATCTAGGGAAAGAATTTTCATTGTTTTTTGTGGGATTTTTTCTGCAATTTGATTTAGATCTGGATCTTGAGAGGGAGTAAATTGATTGATTTATAAGGCTGAAGTAGTTTCAGTATTTGTGGTTTGCAGTATAATGACCTCTTAAATCTTTTCTACCAGAAATTCTTGCAGCATTTCCCTAATCTTCATAGAAACTCAATCCTTCACTAGATGCCATCATTCAACTTTGCCACACCAGTTTTCCCCATAATTTTTCCTTATTGTGCCAGGAAAGAGAACACTGTCAAGATATGACTTGTGACAAGTGAAACACCGGATCACAGAAGGGCAAACAGCATACATGAAAGATGAAGCTACTATTTAGGGCACCTTATACTATCATTGAGGTACTAAACACACTGCATGGAGGTCAACATCAGTGGAGGAGGTGCTTAGATCACTAAGCACCTGGTTTGATGTATTCATTTCCCACCAGGACCTAATTTTCCAAGCATTTTCTCTGTTGTCCCTCCAGAAATCTCTCATAGGGAAAAACGTTGAACATCACTGTCATGCAGATGGTCACTAGGTAAATTCTTTACTATTTATTGGAAAGAAAACAATAAAATATTATTATGAGAATAAAAACCAAGTAATAGGATTTGGGGATAAAGGCAGAGGTCTGTTTGTAATGAAATACAGAAAATTATTAAGTGCATCAGCAGCATTGACTACAATATCATAATCATTAAAAATTATGAGAAATGCACTTGGGAATCATACATTAGTATTGATTGAAGGTAGGTACTCTAAATATCCATATGGATATTTTGCATTTACATGGGAAAAGTATGCAATTTGCAGATTCATGTAAATCCTGCCTATCTATCAGATGCAAAGCTCTGTGCTGGGTGAAGTATTTCTGAAGAGCTGGAAGTACTCAGTGAAATGAGCAGGTAGAAGCTTCAAAACAAGCAAAATACAGTGGTTTTCCACACAGCAGGAATTAAATTGTGAAACAGATTGTCAGAAAATAGTGTGGTAGTCTGAATCATGAATAGGGTCAAGAACAGATTCATGAAGGTTAAATTTGTTGATGGATGTTGAACATAGATGCAACCTCTGGCTAAGAGTTCTCTAAACTGGCCAGAGGCTGCTAAAATATAAGCCTGTCTTATATCTTGCTTCCTGCAATTTTTTTCCCCTATGCATTTGCTAATGGCCATTGTCAGAGAGAAGCTATTCTGGTCTGATTTGATGTGACACTTTTTACATTTTTAAATACGTGAAGACAGAAACTTAGCCAAATTCATAGGATGCACACAAAATCTGGGTACATTTTATTTCCCTGACTTAATTCTTCCGGTCTTAAGAGTGCCCTGTGCCCATCTTCAGCCTTTGTACTGGTTGCCCCCAGTGCAGGAGTCACCACAGACTAGACCCTGGGCATTTTCTTCCTTGAGAATGTTAAACAACCATGTTGGGGAATAAGAAGTTATCTTATACTCTGTCGGATCTCAAAATCTCAGCCCTGAGATGCTGAGCCTCCGAGACCCTGGGGGGCTCGGGACTCCTGGAATGCTGCCAGAAGTGTCTGGTAGCTGGACTTTAACCCTACACAGGAGACGACAAGGATGAGGGCTTCACTGGGTGAATGGTGAAGGGATTAGTTAATTAGAGAGTGAGACATAGGGTTTAGGATTTATGTACAGGGGGTTTAGAGGAGTAAGATGGAGGAATTGGGGTGTGTCCTGTCCTCCTCCTTCTTCCTCCTCTCCTCCATCTTCTTTGGCCACGGTGGCACCTTTCTATTGGTTATTACTAAGAGTACACCGAGTTATAAGAATAGATGGTATTGGGGAAAAATGATAAATATTGTATACGTAGCAAAGGGTATAAAGATAGGTGCCTGCCCCGGAGGGAGACGGAGTGTGCCCATGGCTGACTGCTGAGCAGATCTCTGTTGAGCTGAAAGAACATCTTTTAGATAAACAATTAATAAACATAAAACCAGAAAGAAGAACTGAAGCCTCTTCTCGTTCTTTGATACGCGGGTGCCCCAAGGCCACCTCCGGGCCTCCCAGGCCCCTCAAACAGCCGAGATTAACCGGACACTTGGCGTTCCCTGGGCGGACAAGAATCATCAAAACCTTTCGGGGAAGATAAACCGGACATTTGGCTTCCACTGGGTGAGCTCTGACCACCACAACCTTTCGGGGGGGCCACCACCACCTTCAAAGCCCTGAAGAAAAAGAGAGAGAAGAAGAGAAAAAAAGCCAGCAGAGACTGCAAAAAAAACCAGCAGTCACTGAGAATTCCATCTCTCAGTTTCTGCCGAAGAGAATTCGTAGCAGAACAGCCCGGACTGGAACCAGAAGGCGCCCTGGGTCCACCTCTCGTGATCTGCTGGACAGATCGAGACGTCCAGACTGCTCTGGCGACAGATTTGGTAAGAAAGCCTGAAAATAAGAACATGGGAGGCACACCTTCCCAGGAACAACGGGAAATTTTGTCCACCTTATAAGGTGTGACACAAACATACAAAAAATTATTAGCTCTGGCCTTAAAAGGCCAGGAAGGAAGACCCCCGAGACGCACCAGACGTCCGGGGGGGGCCCTCAAAAGGGGGGGGAGCAATGCAAGACTCCGGAAAAAATTAGCTCTGGCCTTAAAAGGCCAGGAAGGTAGACCCCCGAGACGCACCAGACGTCCGGGGGGGGGACTCTCTGAAAGAGAGGGGGGAGCAAGGCTCCAGGAAAAGATTAGCTCTGGCCTTAAGAAGCCAGGGGGAAATGCCCCGGAGCAGGCGGGGAGCGCGGCTGAAGAAAAAACAAAAGACGCGTGTTCAGATACGGCTTTGCTAAGCTCAGAGCCGGGGGGTGCAGCGGCCCCGGGGGCCGGCAAGGCAGTAGAAACGCGCACGGCGGGCAAAACTCGCAAAAAACCCGGGGGGGAGAAGCCACAAACCAAAGCCGGGGCGTCTGACCCATGCAGCGGCATGGGGGAAATTGCGCAATCCCAGAAAAGCTGCGTGAGACGCTGGGGGCGCGCGGTTGTGACGCAAAAAAAACCCGGAGCGAGTCGCGGCGGGCGCGGGTGCCGGCGGGACGGCCGCACACGCTGACGAAAGGCCACACACACACACAGCGTCGGAGGAGGAGGAGACAGTCAGGGGCAGACCGAGGGGGGAAAATTCAGAGGCGGAAGAAAAAGGGAGAGAAAAAAATTACCTCGGGAGAGACACAGAGCAGCTCGGAAAGCACGCATGCGCCGAGCGCGGGCGGGGGCGGGCCAGACCCCCGGTGACGTCTCAGGCGAGGAGGGGCCCTCTCCAGACTTGGTGCCTTTGGTAAAAACCCTCGGGGTCCTAAGCCTCTCCCCTCCTGGGGAGGCTTGTGTGTTTTCTAACCCTATTGTCAGTTGAATCAAAAACCAGGTAACCCCTGAGTGCACGACATGCCAGATCGGTTCAGCAGAGCTACAGCATCATTTCGTAACAAGTCTGCAACTATCCAGCGATTTTCCTCAACAAGATATAAGAAGAAACGAATACTCAGACAAAAGTCGGGACTCAGACTGCAAAGGACAACTCAGAAGAGAAACAAGAGAAACGAAAGACTCTGGGGGGGTTTTTTCTCTTTGGGGTCTTGAATATTTCTGTATAAGAACGAAAGACTGGGAAGTTTTCTCCTTAAAGTCTTGAATTACAATAGGCAATGGAGTAAATTTACCTATTATAGGGAAAACTGACAAAGGATCATATATTGATCAGCTGGTAGATTTCTTTGACATGTCTCCCATTTGGAGAGGAATTTTAAGGGCAGATTTCTTTGACATTTCTCCTATTTGGAGAAGAATTTTAAGGGTAGGATTTTATGTTTTAATAGTTTAGGATTTTATATTGTAATAGCTTTCCTAGTCCTCATCCATGTCGTCCCAGATGCCATGAATCGGATTGTAAAAGAGGTTTTCTTAGGGCAAACAGAAGGGGGAGATGTCGGATCTCAAAATCTCAGCCCTGAGATGCTGAGCCTCCGAGACCCTGGGGGGGCTCGGGACTCCTGGAATGCTGCCAGAAGTGTCTGGTAGCTGGACTTTAACCCTACACAGGAGACGACAAGGATGAGGGCTTCACTGGGTGAATGGTGAAGGGATTAGTTAATTAGAGAGTGAGACATAGGGTTTAGGATTTATGTACAGGGGGGTTTAGAGGAGTAAGATGGAGGAATTGGGGTGTGTCCTGTCCTCCTCCTTCTTCCTCCTCTCCTCCATCTTCTTTGGCCACGGTGGCACCTTTCTATTGGTTATTACTAAGAGTACACCGAGTTATAAGAATAGATGGTATTGGGGAAAAATGATAAATATTGTATACGTAGCAAAGGGTATAAAGATAGGTGCCTGCCCCGGAGGGGGACGGAGTGTGCCCATGGCTGACTGCTGAGCAGATCTCTGCTGGCTGAAAGAACATCTTTTAGATAAACAATTAATAAACATAAAACCAGAAAGAAGAACTGAAGCCTCTTCTCGTTCTTTGATACGCGGGTGCCCCAAGGCCACCTCCGGGCCACCTCCGGGCCTCCCAGGCCCCTCAAACAGCCGAGATAAACCGGACAATACTCCTTCAGCAAAAGAGGAAATAATAGAGTGACTGGAACAAGAAAGATAAGCTCTTCAAAAAGAAAGTTTTAAAAAAAAACAGTAAGGGAAGAAGAAAAATAAATAGTGTTTAATTATGCAAAACTGATAGTTCCAGCCCTGCCAGTCCTACAAGATAAAAACTGTGGTTTTCAGCATGTCAGCATAAAGCCTGTATCAGCCTGGCAGCTGAACTACCCTGCCCATGAGAGCATCAGTTTTATTTGAGACCACATCAGACCTTCACAGCAGTAGCACCAGAACTTCCACGGAGGACTACTGCCAGCAGATGCTTCAAGTTTTGAGACACACTCAAAGTTCTACTTAGTAGGACTACATTAGTGTTCGTGTGTTACTGGTGGCAAAAAGGGAAGTTGATTATGCACTGCTCTCCAGTAAAATAAATGCCAGAAATGGGAATCAGAAAAAAAAAACTGAATAATGATTGATGGTTACAAGGGAACTAATCTGAGCTATGTCAGCTGTAAAATATAGGGCAGTATGAAGCTCCTGTGGCCTAAGTTTCAGAAGATAAGGAGTATTGTTTAATACTTGTCATACAAGAAATAACATTTCCCAGACTTGAGTTTTCTGTCACAATGTTGTCCACATTGTCCATTTTATTTTTCTATGTCCATATAGTCCTTTGTATCATGGGTCCCTATACTCTGATATTCAATAATGCAAATTATTAAATCACTGCCTAACAGATTTCAAGAATAAATGTAATCATAGACAAAATATCATAGAAAAAAATTAGTGCAAGAGGGCAAATGACAAGAGTAGGTATTGATTTAACAAAGTAGAATAGTCCTGACTGATAATCCCATTAAATACTGTCATAATTTTTCCCATGTAGCTTTTTTTTTAACATCTTATCTTCTTCAGTGACACTATTGAGGAATATGTCAATGAAATATACGAATGATTTACATTGTCCCTCTATGCTGAATTCTCATCTTTCACCTGACACAGTCTGTCACCACAACGACTCATTCCTTTACACTGGGCAGTGCATTATCCTTCTAGAATCAAAGAGCAGGGTTTTTTTAATTGAGTTTTTACTCTCAGGGGACCTGATTCTTGTGCACATTTTGGACAACACCTAAGACAATAGTAGCATAACTGAATGGATCTGAGCTGCAAACTGCTATTGAGATAGTGCAAAAATGCTTCTGATTTACCTGTACCTGCAAGTACCAGTGTTATGTGACTGCACCAGCTTGGCCCTGGCTGGAAGGAGGTTCCCACCAAAGCTGCTCTATCGCCCCCATCCTCATTTGGACACCAGGTAGAAAATGTAACGAAAGGTTCATGGATTGAGATAAGGACATGCAGAGCTCACTCTCCAGTTACTGATATAGGCAAAACAGACTCCATTTGGGGAATTGAGCTTAATTTATCAACAATCAAATCAGAGTAGGATAATGAGAAATAAACCCAACTCCCAAAATACCTTCCTCCAACGTTTCCCTTCTCTTAGAGCAAATTTACCCTGATATTTTCTTTACATCCTCCCCCTAATGATACAGGTGGACAGGGAATGGGGATTACAGTCAGTTCATCAGAGACTAGTCTTTGCTGTTCCTTCCTCCTCAGGAGGAGGACTCACACTCTTCCCCTGCTCCACCATGTGATTCATCCCACAGGCAACAGTCCTCCATAAACTTCTCCAATATGAGTCCTTCCCATGAGCTGCACTTCTTCACAAACTGCTCCAGAATGGGTCCCTTCCACAGGGTGCAGTCCTTAAGGAACAGGCTGCTCCAGCGCGGGTCCCCTGTGGGATCAAAAGTCCTGCCGGCAAACCTGCTCCAGTGTGGGCTACTCTTTCCTTGGGTCCACAGATTCTTCCAGAAGCCTGCTCCAGTGTGAGCTTCCAACAGGGTCACAGCCTGCTTCAGCATCTACCCACTCCTCCCTGCTCCCTCATGTACCTCCATGGGCTGCCAGGGCACAGATGCTTCACCATGGTTTACACCACATAGTGCAGGGGAATCTCTGGCACCTGGACACTTCCTACCCTTCCTTCTTCAGTGATTTGGGTGCCTGCAGTTGTTCCTCTCCCACATTCTCACTGCTCTCTCCCAGCTGTAGTTGCCATTGCACAGGTTATTTCTCTCTTCTTAACTATGTCCTCTCAGAGGTTCTACCATTGTTGCTGGCAGGCTCAGCTTTGGCCAGCAGCGGATCCCTCTTGAAACCAGCTAGGATTGGCTCTACTGGGAGAAGCTTCTGGAAACTTCTCACAAAAGCCACCCCTGTAGCATCCCAACTACCAAAACCTGGCCACACAAAACCAATACAGTGACAAAGCACATTCAAAGTATTTAAACAAACATATCCATTCTGCAAGTATGGTCTGCAGAGTGATGCACAATATCAAAAGTTTAGTACATTTTCCACAATGGTAGAACTGGGTAGATACTTTTCTTCTACCAGAACCTGCCCATCACTTATAAGCAACCAGTTTTTAGAAAGAAAAATGGAGCCACCAGGAACTGTACTTAGTTACCATCAATGGAGGATAAATGTAAAAATGATGAATACTCATAGAGGAAATATAAGTGGAGGTGGAACTGATTGTTTTTAGTTATGGCCACAGACTACAGTCTCCATTATGTAGTATAGACAGTAATGTTTGAGTCCACTTCGCTCCAAATTCTGATTTGTGTTTGCTTTGTAATCAAAAAGGTTTTGTTCCAGGCTACATGAGATCTGGGTTGGTTGTTCATTTGTTTAGGGGTTTTTTGTTTGGTTGTTTTTTTTCTGTAATGGTTGTTGTTTTAATACACAGAATTACTTAAGTCCAGCAGCTTCAAAGAAAAATTTCAACTTCCCTTGAGGAATTCTTCTTCCTAAAACAATAACACAACACTGATAGATTTGGAAACTTTGCTCAATTCAGATACTACCTAGGAGATAACAGTATTAAATGCATAATATAATTTTCTATTCATTCCCTTTACAGCACTCTATTGTGTTCAGTTTCTGAAGATTCTCGAGTGTAATAGTTCAGTACAGCACAAATTTCTTTATGTTCAGAAGTGCTGAGATCTGCAGTTTTCTCTTATGGCAGTGGTAACTGCAGGTATTTGGCACAACAATCTAGGCTCTTGACTGCAAACAGTACCTTCTGCCCTCTTCCCAGCATCCTTAAACTTAGTGCTAAAACTTGAGCTCACACACATTTTATTGTTCAGTATGCCCATATTCTATTATTCAAGAAATGAATCCTCTCTTTCATAAAATATTTTTGAAAAAGAAGGTTGCTTTTCCTTCTGAATGCCTAGCATCTTATGTATCATAAGTACTCCATTCACACTCCATCCCTTTGTTTCTTTACCAAATATTCTGATAAGTATAATTTTTCCTAACTCTGTGATAAACTGAGATGCATTACCAGTAAAGTGCACTTACAAATACAGTAAGGAATTAAGACAGAAATAAAAATCTCTATAAAAGAGAAATCTTGAGAACCTATCCTATAGTCCTTATTCAGTCAGCTCCCATTCTGAAGGCAAGAGGATAGAAAGGCTTGAGAAAAACAACCGTGCTTGTAGATGTTGAAATTGCTGTGGTTCAAGCTAGCATGAAAATAAAATAGTGTAAAGGAGATGCATGAGGTGAACTGACAGAAAACTCCAGCTCAATCACCTTATTCCATGTATAGAAAAGATATATTTGCATTTACCATTTCTAACAAAAGGAACTCATATTTATGGACACAAGAAACAGCACTTATAAAAATCAATTAGGTGTCTCTGTTTAAAGAGAGCTAGTAATTTGAGTATATATGACAAAAAAGGAAAACAGAATTCACTTTGACAAAACAACTTCTCAATTTTCCTTCTAATGTGATATGACTCATCTCAAATCTATTGCAAAGTGGTAAACAAACTACACCAACACAGTGACCATCATCTGCCAGGAACATTTCAAAAAGAAAACCATTACTGAGCTACTTTTCTTGTCTTCTATACAGAGAAATGTATTTTCCCAGCAGAAACATCATTTCACATTATCTTCTTTCAATTTACCATGTTTTCATCAGTGCTAACAGCAACCTAAGAAAAACCTCATTAAGGTAGTAATTTATTTCTTAGGAATTAAATTAAATTAAATTAGTTTGGACTAGTTTTAGTTCTTTTTCAAAACAGTCTATTTCAATTAAAACAAATAACAAGAGGGAAGTTCAGTTTGATTACTAATAACATTGTACAGGGGACTTATCTGGGATAGCAATTTAAATATGCAGACAACAGCCTTTTGATTTTATTTCTCATTCATTGAACTAATGTTATAATTGTAACTATTAAAAAAAAAGTTTGTTCTCTAATCCTTCTGTAATCTAATTACCTCAAAATACCTGCAAGATAAAATGCTGTCCTGCAGATCAAAATGACAGCTATAAGCTGGGCTCTCTACTATTCATTATCCGTTCTTTTTTTTATGATAACTATTTATTATTATCATATAGTTAATAAACAAAATCTAAGTCACTTGATAATGCATCTGAAGTTAGCTTCTCAGCTGATATAAATTATCAGAGATCTACAAAGAGAGTTACATGATTTTATTTTTTTTGCAATAGTTCTTGTTTGTAGATATTACAATCTTTTGAGTCAGGCCCCTTACTGTGTTAAATGATACTAAATTTAAAAAGAGAGCAACTTCAATTTCCAAAATATCCCCTGATTCATTGCTTTAAAGAAATTACTTTGAAGCTTCTCAGGAGTTGACAAGAAAAATCTAAATTGTCATGGCAACATGGGTTGGAGAAATCCTTCTTTGCTGTTTGCATAGATCATCTCCATGCTATCAGCCTGTTTACTAAATGTTGCTAAAGAAAGCAATTAAAGGTTAATCTTTCCTCAGAACCAAATAAATTATATAAGCAGTGAAAGCCAGTGGAGTGAGATACATTCAGATAGGTCAAAAAAATTTGAGGCATCATTTATCTTTAAGCAAACGACACCAAGTTGCAGGGCAGACTACATGCTGGAGGGAAGTGACAACATCCAACCGGGACAGGCTTGAGAGGTGGGCCTGTGCAAACCTCATGAAATTTAATTTGCCTCAAATCCTGTGCCTCAACTGCACAGGAGTTGAGGGAAAGGTTGCAAAGAGAATTGATTGAGAGCAGCCCTGAGGAGAAGGACTTGGAGGTGTTGGTGGATGAGAAGTTCAAATGACGCAGCAATGCGCGCTTGCAGCCCAGAAAGCCAAATATATCCTGAGCTGCATTGAAAGAAATGGGACCAGCAGGTGGAGGGAGGTGCTTCTGCCCCTCTAGTCCCTCTCATGAGACCTCCCCTGGAGCCCTGTGTCCAGCTCTGGGCCCTTGACACAGTAATATACTAATACACCTGCTGGAGCAAGTCCAGAGAAGGCCATGAAGATGGTCAGAGGGCTGGGGCACATCTCCTACAGAGGCAGGCTGGGAGAGCTGGGGCTGCTCAGTATGAAGAAGAAAACTCTCCAGGAAGACCTTAGAGCACCTTCCAGTACCCAAAGAGGGCCAACAAGCAAGTCAGTGAGGGGCTTTCCACAAGAGCATGTAGTGAGAGGACAAGGGGAAAGGCTTGAAACTGAAGGACAGAAGGTTTAGATTAGACATTATGATGAAATTCATGACTGTGAGGGTGGTCAGGCACTGCAACAGGTTGCCCAGAGAAGCTGTGGATATTCCATCCCTGAAAGTGTTCAAAGCCAGGTTGGATGGGGTTTTAAGCAGCATGGTCTAGTGGAAGGTGTCCCTGCCCATGACAGGGGAGGTAGAATGAGATGATTGTTAAGGTTCTTTCCAACCCAAACCATTTTATGAGTCTAAACAGCATTTCTGTGGCCAATTTCATAACAAAGGGTTTGAATTTCCTTTAATCCTATTAGATTTTTTTCTAGTATCCTCGTTTCAATGCAAGTTGTCTGTGTGATATATGGCTATAACAAGGGCAAGATAAAAAACCTTTTAAGGTTAATTAGACTTTTTAAATTCTATGAGCTCCCCAACCTTTAGATCAGGTCCTAACTAGTTAAAATCTGATATAAAGCAACCCAAACTACTAAACTGATGACCAGAGTCTATGTCTAATTTACGTATTTCTGCATAGCAGAATGCTTTTTTTTTTCCCTACAACTACTTTCAAGTTAACCACAGTATGTACCAGGGAAAAAAAAAAAAAAGGAAGATTTCTGCATTCCTTTTATGTTAATTAAATTTCACAATAGATTTCACAGGAAAGCTAAACAGAAATAATTGAGTACAGCTAATGATCAAAATGCTACTCCTGCTGCCACTGTTGACTTCGTAAGATCTATTAACACTACATTCTTCAGTGTAAGAGCCACTGCAAACAATGGGTTCAAATGTGTGCTGAGGATATTTACGTGCTAAGATAAAGAAAATCAATTTAATTTCTCGAGAGAAATATCTACAAATGCAGAGGGTCACTCATTGTGATATTAGCAGTTGTTTGATTGAACTGAGGTTCTGAAAGTGAATTTTAAGATGTTTCCCCCTCCACCTCAAAAAAATGCTTGGTATGACACAATCTCTGTATTATAAGAAACATCAGCAGGATACCAATAGAGAATCTGACTGCTGGGGCAAAGCTAAAATAGTGCACTTAGTCACTTGAATGTAGTCAGCTTCTGCATTGATATCCCACAAACATTAGTGAGAACAGTGTGAATTGTCATGACCATTTGTTTCACAGCCAGAAGCATGCAAAATTAGTCTAAAAAGAAGTTAAATATTGCTTCTTTTATTTTATCAAAGAGGCTTTTTCAGACATTTCACTGTTGTGTAAATGTCATTCTTTCTTTCCTTTTTTTCTTGCCCTCACAGTCACCTGCATTTTTATTTCTAGGTTCAGGGCAAGGCAGGTTCTGCAAGCTGATGTATATTCCTGCAATATCTAGCCACCCCTTGCTTCCTAACATCAGCTGCTTCTTGACAAAGTGCCCTCCCTGCTCCGTGCAGCTGCACCTGTGCTGTAGAGCAGCAGCACCCCCAGCGCCCGGGCTGTGGGTCCCGAGTTCCATGGGGGTGTTGGATGCACCATGAGTGAGGCTGAGCCCCAAGGCACTCGCACGAGGCAAGCTCAAGCACAGCGCCCCAAAGCCAAGCCTAAAAGATCTCAGCCATGTATTCTGGATACACTCTGCAAAGCAAGGCAAGCTAACCCATCCACTTCAGCAGCCAGCATTGCAAGAACAGTGAGGACACTTTAAATCCAGGCTACAGCTAGGCCAGTATTTTAAAAAGAAAACAACCTCATTGTGGTCTCCAATGTGTTTAGGTCCACCTTTGAACCCAACTTCCAAGTACAGGGCAAGGCTGGCTGCACTTTTGTTCCCAGTGCACTGTAAATTGCTTGTGTTTCAGCACCAGTGTAAGTAAATAAAAGTTTGAATGTCTGTGTTCTTTTGGAGCTTATGTGTGAACACAATATGGCAAGTAAGGCAGGTCAAAGGAAGTAAACAATGATTTATGCAATATTTTATCATGGCTATATTTGATCTGCAACTCATAGGATGGGTGAGAGGAAAAAAATATCCCTAGACCCAGATTTACTCTGTGACAAATGTCAAAGGTTTGCTGCAAACATCAAAATTATAAGAACATTTAAATAAAAACCTTCAAATATAGGTTTAGAAATTATTCTCTAGAAAAAAAAAAAACAAAACAGAAAAAACAAAACAAAAAAGAGAAAAAGAAAAAGAAAAAGAAAAAGAAAAAGAAAAAAAAAGAAAAAGAAAAAGAAAAAGAAGGAAGGGAAATAATCAGACAAGAAAAAAGAAATAAAAAAAGAAAAAAAACTTTATGTTTGGCAAAATTGCATAAAAAAACCCCAAAACACTGCCTTGCAATTGAACACAAGGCACGAAGCAAGTACTGCAAAATGTAATTTTTAAATGCTGACCATATTTCATGCAAATTTGCAAACAAACACTGCACAAAAAGTTTTACTCATTGTAATTTATTCAGGTCTGTGTCAGCTGCAGTGCTGGAAATGTTTCTTTTGGAAAGCCACTGTACGACAAAGACATGAATACGGAACATGATTCTGTACTTCAGTATCCATAGGATACTGTAAGACAGATATAAAACATCCAGAGACTAAAATGATACCAGGTTTCTCTGTGTATTGTTGTTAATGTCTTTAAAGGAAAAAAAGAGAAAAAAATGAAGTAAGTTAAAGGTCAGATGCTCAGAGATACCAGAGAAACTGTTTAAAAGCAAATTGCTTCTACATATAATAAATATATTAATATTATCAAGGTTTCACCTAGTTTTCCTTTTTTTAAGTCATTCATGGGTGCAAAAATTGTCGGAAGTTCTCCACAAGAGCTCAAATTAAACAAGGTCTGACTCTACCCTTCAGCTGCAATATCTACTTTGTCTGGATTATTTGAAGTAGCAATCTGTTCAAAAGTAGCCAACTGAGCTATTTCAGAAATCAATACAAATTTCAGTTTCCAGTGCAGCAGAATTGGGCTCTCAGAACTGCCTGAAGTTGCCTTTTACTGGACAGGGATGAGACAAGAAATTTACCTGAAAGAAGTCAAATCACTATTTCAGAATATGCATGAATTTATCATTAAAATGCATAATAAAAAATTAAAAAACTGTAAGAAACTGTGATTAATTTTTATTATGGAAATTAAAGCATTATTATAATTGCTAGAATTTGTGAATTCTTTTTTTTTTTTTTTTTTTGCTAAAAGCAGATCATTGATGATATTCTGATTAATCAAGAGTTCTGGTTAATCATCAGCAATGTAAAAGTGATTAAATCCTGCTTTGTCCTTTAAATAAAACTGCCCTCCAGGAAAAAATGGCAAGAAACCACCATCACTTTCTTTACTTTTTTTTTTCCATATGAGAAAGAAATGCAGAAAAAGTTCTTGTCTCTGAGAAAGTAAGGGTTGTTGTTAAAAATAAGATGCATTACTCTTGAAAGAGTGCTTGCATGCCTGCATTTACTATTCAATTACTAAATGCAGACAACAGATATATGTTGCCTTTGGGTGTCAATATAGCACTAACAATAATCCAAGTTATTTGTATAAGTAGCTATTCCTCTGAGAAATGCTTATAACAAATACAGTGTAGATTTTCTTAAATGCAATGGAAATGTCATATAGTGGAGTGAAGTCTTTCATCCAGCCAGAACAAAGATGTGTCAGGACAAAGAAATATCTCACAGCTCTCCTCAGGCATTAATGCCATTTTTCCCCTATTTCAAAAGTTTGTGGTTGATAAAAAATGGTTTAAGGGCAATTAGAACTGACATAGAAAAGTAAAACTTCTAAGTAAAAGAAAGTGATTCATACACATTAGGAGAATTTCCATATGATTCTTATTCTTTGCTCACTGCAAAAACTGGAAGAACATCCAATTTATCTCAGTCTAATATGGCTAATTTTGCAGCCATATGGAGAACTGGAGGCCAGATTTTTATTCTGTGACCCTGACTTGAATCCAGTTGCACACTGGAGTTTAATTAGAGGCCAGGTCTCACACTTTTGCTACTTCTTGAGCGGATGGCACAGCTGTAGCAGCAACTCCCCTTCCCTCAGTGCCTCCCCTGCCGGCTGCGGGCAGCCTTCACCGCGCTGCAGTGCGTGCTCGCACAGAAAGCTGTTTGCCAGCACAACAGTGTCACCATGGCCAAAGAGAAACACCAGGGTTCAACATGGATTTGAGCAAGATGAAATTACATTTTATCTTTAAATCCACTGGAGGTTTTATACTGTGACACTATCAAGCAGTCACTTCTCCAAGGAAAGGTTACAAGAAGGAGTTTAATGTGATGGTGTATGGATTATACCTTGAAAAAGTTGAAAACAGTGGTCCCTGAGGCTTTTCAGCCTTTCTATAGAGCATGGTAAATCTTGAATGTATAACTGAAAATATTTACAGTTTCAGATTTTCTTAATTTGTTTGGAGAAAAGTTTTTATTTGTGGAAATGCTGTGGAGGCATAAGTGGCATAGAGGACTTTTTTAAAACTTGCTGATATCAATGCATATGTAACACTAATACCACACCATGAGTAAAAATAAGATTAAGGGTTTATATAGAAAAACCAGTCTGCAGGGGGAAAAATGACAACTGCCCTTCCCAAATAAAAAAAAAACATTGTCTGATCAAAATCAGACAATGCCTGTATAAAGGGACATGACAGTGAGAGTCAGCAAAATAGACAGATTTGCAGTATAGACAATTTGCAGAATGGTTATCTATACAAATCAGAGATGCTGCTGAAGTGGCCTCACAGATTTCAATACATCCTGAAGTTCCATTTGTGCTTATGTCTTCGTGTGCCTGTAAGCCATCTTCAGCTCCTCACACCAATATCCTGTTCCACACACACACACCAGAGAAACTGAAAAATCTTTGCTGGTTGACAGTGGTAATTCAACCTCAACTATGGGTACAAGAGTCTAAAATGAATGTTTGGGGAATCTTTGTGGCATTTATATGCTCTCCACTACATTACATTCAAGCTTACCAAGTTTCCTATTCCTACACATAGTTTAGGACATCATATACATATCTCAATGCAAAAACTAGTAAGATACAGATATTACCAAAAAGTAAATGCATTTTTACTTTAAAATACTACATGGTCAGAGCTGGATATTCTCTACTATGCCTTTCTAGGGCAAATTCCTCACTGAGCTGGGGGATGGAGAATGCATCCATCAAATACTTGGTTTTACAGCTGGGTGTTCAATACCTTGCACTGATGTTCTTTTAAAAATTCCCTTTTTTCAGCTCATTTTCCTCAGAATTGCTTTAGTCTTCTCTGGAAGAGAATGAAGCCTCTCTGGAGAGACCAGTCTCACAGTTTGAAAAACACTACTTTGGAGAAAAAAAAAGACTTTAAAAGAGACAAACACTCTCAGTCCAACAGGAATAGGCCTTAAACAGAGTGGTAACTTTGTGTGATGTAGTTATAGCACTTATTATGACAAAGTGATAGCAGGAAACAGAAGGTACATAAAATGTTTTGAGATTTATTTAATTTTTTTAAAACAAAATCCTGAGCTGTGAGAGTCCTTTTACTGTCTGTATCTAATTTAAGAACAGAAATGTTTTCCCTTTGTTATTTCCATTAATCTGAATGATACATCTCTGCACAAGCCTGCTTATGTACATTTAGTTTGAGGCAATTAGTTGGCAATGAAGGTGCTGTATGTGGTTATCTAAACACGTCCAGGAAATTACCTTGAAAACACGTACTGGAACAACTCTAGGTACTAAGCAGTATGTATTCCTACTGAATGTATGTTCTATGGAATATAGGCTGTCCACAGTCACAGCAGAAATGTCTTTTACTCTTTTCTTGAATTTTAATCTGAATTGAGTCTAATTCTATTATTTGTTCTGTACCACTATGAATTTTTACAGAAATTATATTGATGTGTTTTTTCTTTCAAGAAAATCAATAGGGGTTTTTATGTTTGCTTTTGTTACAATACAACATATCAGAATTAGCAAATGGCTCTATAAACAAGCCCATCTTAACATGCATAGCTGAACACCCTGCCGTCTGTCTTGTTGAGGCATAATTGCTATGATAGGGTAGCTTCTGGGAAAGCGGTTCCTTTAAATGACTCCATACTAATTTCCCTTGATGCTTAAAGCACAATGAGCTGGGAAGGATTCCCCAAATGTTTTCCAAAACACTCAGGTCCATCAATCAGATTAAATCAGTCCAAAGAAATGTGTAGAACTGCACCTCAAGTCTACCACAGTGAACGATGATGAATGTACATTTTCATCCTTGCTTGTTCCTTAAAAAAGTTACAGAAAATTCCACAGGAACAAAGGGTTTCCATTTCATTTCATAACGAGGAACACTGTAGAAAGCAACCCACCTGTCATTTTACTGAAAGATATGGGAACGCCTGTGGCAACACCTCCAGAAATTCAGCACTTGTTTCTTTTTTTGCTAATAAAATCCCCAAACCAAGCAAAACCTGGGTGATTTCCTTTTACAGTGACCAAATTATTTGATAGCAAGGGACTGGCAAAAGAGAGTTCTATGAATCTAATAATTAAAATTATTTTGTGTGCTCTTGAAACCCTGGGTCTTTATGTTACTAAGGAAGGAGTTTTTTCACTCTCTGAAGCATTAACGTAATTTCAGCCTCAGGATTACATTTGACTAAATATAGATACCTGTGCTCAATTGCCTGGGAAGGTAAACGGGAAGGAATTATGTCAACTGTCCCCGATGGCTCCCCTTCAACCTGTTGTTTGACTTCAACATTAAGTCAGTCTTTAGCCTTTAAGTGGGTGTGTTGCTGCTTCACATTAAGCAGGTATAATTACATTCTGCAGAGCAGCATCAGAGGCAGTGCCCAAACGTTCCTGGCAAAGCCTTTGTATGTAAGCAAAACACGTCGGATCGTCGCTGAATAACCATGATCCAGCCTCCAGCTTTTCGTATGTGCTGTCAGCCATGAAAAGAAAACACTTAAATGTCAAGCGACATAACGGGCTACAGTGTATTTAACAAATGAGTCGCGGGTGTCGGCGCGCCCCGGGAGCGGCGTGGCCGCGGCAGCAGCTGCCCCTCGTCCCGCGGTCCGGCCCCGGGAGCGGCTGTCGGGGCAGCCCCGCCAGGGACCGGAGCTCGCTCCCCGCCGGGCCGGGCCGTGCCCGGGGCAGCCCCGCCAGGGACCGGAGCTCGCTCCCCGCCGGGCCGGGCCGTGCCCGGGGCAGCCCCGCCAGGGACCGGAGCTCCCTCCCCGCCGGGCCGGGCCGGGCCGTGCCCGGGGCAGCGCCGGGAGCCGGGCACGTGCGCGGGCGGCACCGGGACAGGAGGCACCGGGGCTCGGGGGGGGCAGGCTGGAACTTTGGCTAGGGCGGCCACGCCGAGAAGCCCCCGCCCGCCGCGGGCTGTGTGTGCTGCCGGGCACAGCCCCATCCCCGGGAGCCGCGGATTCACAGCCCAGGAGCGCCGGGCGCCTTTCTCGCCCCGCTCCCTTCCCACAGAGGCAGCCGGGTGGCGTTGCCCGGTGGACCGCGGCAGCGGCAGGATCCGGGCAGAGGAGGGATGCTATCGGGCTGGTGTGGAGCCGCAGCCGCTCCTCCGGACCGGGCAAGCCTCCTGCCCGGTTCCCGGCGGCGCGGGCTGGCCTTCCACCGCCTCTTCCTGCAGATCACGGCCGGAGGCGATGGGAGGGAAGGCACTCTGCCGTGCCACCCAGGCGGGCGAGGGAACCCGGCCGCGGGCACCCGCAGGACGGGGAAGGCTCCAGCCTCGCCCGCCAATCCGGGGGCCGCGGTAGCCCTGCTCCCCCCTCTTCAGCCGCCCCCGCACCGAAAAGAGCAGCGAGAAAAATAAAATGGTGGGAACGATGCAAAGCGCCTTGGAAGGGTTAAGGGAGACTCAGACGGTACAAACCGCAAGGGGAACCGTCATCCCGGAGGCAGGCAGAACAACCGGGAGCGAGGTGGGAGATGACAGAGGCTGTATCGGGGACAGGTGCTCAGCTCCGAGCTGCCTCGCTCCCTCCCTCTCTCTCGCACACACAGACTCGCATCTCTCCCAGCATGAAAAAGCGCAGGGCTAATGAGAGGCGAAGTGAATAATGGGGAAGTTGTTGTCTCCAGCGATGAGGCAAAGTAATGGGGCTGAGGCCAGCACTGAAGTTGTGTAACCAAATTCTCCCCCGTCACCCCCTCGTTTTTCCACCCTCCCCCATTGATTTTAAGGAGAAACCCAGCTGGGGTGGGGAGACTCTCTCCACCGCACGCCCAGCAGAGAGGAGTCCTCTTCCCTCGGGCACGGGCAGGCAGCTGGCGGAGGTGTCCCCGGCGCCGCATCCCCGCCTCCGCGCAACTTGCGGGGAGCGGAGCCGGCTGAAAGCAGGCGGAGGCGGCTCTCCGCGACCACCCACTCCGCGCTCCCCCTCGAGCACGGCAAAAGCCGGGGAGGCGGGAGGAGGGGAGATCCAAACTTGCCAGCCCGGGGATTGTCCCTCACACGGCAGCGGGTGCCGTTCGTGCGTGCGCGGAGAGCGAAGTGTTCCCAAACTCCGGCGCTGCCCAGGCGGCTGGATGCGCACGGCTCCGCTCGCGGCGTCGCAGCGGCTGCTGCCCAACTCCAGGGGGCTGTTTTCTCCCGGGGGAAGTGACCGGCCGGGAGCAGAGCCCTAGGGGAACACCGGCGGGAGGTGGGAGGCAGGGAGAAGGGAGACCGGGCTCCAGGAGCCTGCTGTTAGCCGGCGCAGAAACGAAGCGAGGGAGAGAGCTCAACCGAGCGGCAGAGATTTAGCCGAGGGGTTATGAGTGCCGTAACCACAGCCTACACGAATGCAATGCAAGAAACCCGAATCTTACCCTGAGCTGCAGTGAGGAGCCCCGCGCAGAGAACCAGCAGAGACTTGAATTTCCTCCACGCAGTCATGTCTGCAGTTATTCCACACACACACACACTCTCACACAAAACCCCCGGCGGCTCTTCTCGGCTGCGACCGTGTCCTCCGAGCGGCAGCGGGGCTAAGGACAGCGCCAAATAACCACCACAGGGCGAGGAGAGGCGGAGAGGAGCGGTCCGGGTCCCGAGCGCCGCGCAGCGCCCGGCGCCTCCTGCAGGACTGCGCGGGCGGCTCGCTCCGCTCTGCTCACAGACAGCATCAGTCCCGCGCCGCGGCGGGGCTGCGCCGCTCAGCGCCCGCGGAGCCCCGGCGCCGCCGGCCCGCCGCCCGCCCAGGGGAGGGAGGGCACCCGGGGAGGGAGGGGAGGCACGCCCGGGGCCGCGGGCGGCGAGGCATGCACGGCCGCCGGCGGGGAGAGCCGGGTAGCGGCGGCGTCGGCAGGAGAGGGATGCGGAGAGTGCGAGGAAGAGGAGGAGGAGAGGGAGGAGGAGGAGGAGGAGAAGGAGAGAAGAGGGAGGGAGGGATCGCGGCGAGAGTAGCGCAGGCAGCGCAGCGGAGCGGCTGCCAGCCACACGAGAAGCCGCCGCCGCCGCCGCCGGACTCAACCATCACTTCCCAGGGAGAGGGGAAGCGGCCGGCGCTGTGCAGCCGGAGCTCGCCCAGCCCGCAGCCTCTCCGCGCCGCTGGACGGCCCTGCACGGCCTCGCCCCCCGCCCCGCACGGCCTCCCCGGGCGGCTGCTGCCCGCCGCCGAGCGGCCCCAGGGAGCGATGGCTGTCCCGGGCCCGGTGCCCCCGGCGCGGAGAAGGGCAGTGGCTCTAGGGCTACACCTGCCCGGGAGGCTTCGGCTGCGATTCCCCGGTGTCCTGTCTGTCCCCCGGCTCTGCCTGCGGTTCGCCTCCGCCAGCCCCATGCGAGAGGTGCGGGTGCTGGGGTCCCTCGTCCTCGGTGAAATTACCCTCTGCTTTCGTCCCCGCTCTTGAGAGGGGAAGGCTTTCAGGTCCAAAATGTGCCCTGCTCGTTCCTTCTAAGTTGTTCATCAGAACAAGCTGTTGTTCCTGAGAGGAAGGAGATGAGCCAATTTCTCCTTGCAGAACACTGCTTTGTCTTTATGTTGCCATTCTCGAGAGCTCTTGTTGCCAAGAGGAATTTCTGCCATTAACAATCCTTTCCAAAAGTAAAGAAAAACCAATCAGAATATGACATGGCAGTATGCACCAGAGGCTTCCCCACCACCAGCCTAGAGCAGGTTGGTTCCTTGAGCCCGAGGGAAAGGAAATGGTGATCCAAGGTTGTCATGTCACAGGTCCCTATGCTCCATGATCCCAGCGAGGGTTTCTGTGCCAGGCCTGCCTTCAAACGGGTGGCATAAACGTGCCCAACCCTGACTTTCAATCCAGTATGAATTGTCACCATCACTGCATGCTGGGCCTGACTCCATAATTAATGCTTACCTATATCCGTAATTAAAAGACAAAGGCTCATAGGAAGGAAAGACAGAAACACAAGCCCTTTTGGAAAGGTAGTTTCAAGGTTGTAATTATTCACTTACAACAAGTTTTCTTTCGTGGGGAAATGTGCGAAGTTGTTTTCTCGTTGTAAGTTGCATGAAGGTGGTGAATAGGCGCTGAACGAGGTAGGCTGACTTTGTAATAAGCTCGTATTTAGGTAAAAACGTTGTGGTTCTCACTCAAAAAAAAAAAAAAAAAATTAGGAAAGCGGAGCCAGGCAGGATGCCGAGCCAGACGTGGCATTGCTGCCATCTCGTGGCAAGCTCTCCCTCCCTGCCGGGCCAGGCCTGCAGCCCCCTCACTGCCTTCCCCGACCGCTCCCAAACCCGCTGCCCCCCAAACGCTTTCACAGAAGGGATCTGGTTTTAGTTAGCATTCATCCATATTTTATGAACTCCTCCGGGAGTCATTTCTTTCCATTCGTGAAAGTAAAATGGTGCTAATACTTGTTAGTACCAGACATCATGTAGCCAAGCTGCTGTGTAGAATTCCCCAGTCAGAGCTGCTCAGGCTCCTCCACTTATCCTTGTCAGAGGACTGGGGAGAGTTTGCTAACGATTGTAAGAAAGATGGAAAACTTAAGCTGAGACTTACTTTCTGGCATCCAGAAATCTGAGGCTCAGACTTCTGAAATGAGCAATTGTTTGCATTGCATCTGGCCCAATATTTTTTTTGTTTTGTTTTGGTGTATTGTCTGTTAAGTTAGGATAATTGAAAAATCATAAATAAACACCATTTATATGCATATAGTTGAAAGCAGTAATGATGGTATAATTTCTTGCTGTGCTGTTTCAGTAAGCACTCTTGAGAAGTTGCTGTTTAATCCTACTCATGGCAGATTCTGCCAAAGCCCCAGTATGATATAATATGTGCCTTCTTGGTCTTGACTCACACAGCACAGATTTACTGCATCCAAGGCCTTCTGTTTTTCTGAGGATTTTTGGGGCCTCATTGAGCTTTTGGGACCCAATTACTTCTCTTTTGAGCTATACAAGTGTTAATTTCTTCCCTTCATAGCACCTAGATAAGGTAAAATAACCAAGAACCATGATCAGTATGAGTGCAAAAGATGCCTTCTCTCCTTTCTTACATCCTGTGACAGTAAACCATAATGCACAAACACTGTTGGCCTTCAGCATGTTACCATTAGCCTGAGATAAACAGGATAGCACAGACCCCCACCCCGAGAAGATTTCCGCCTCTCAGCAGAGTCAGGTAGCTGTCACAGTGACTTTTACATACCTTGTTTGGTGTATTTTTTTCCCCTCAAAGCCAAGAAAGCCAGAAGATGACTCTGGAACTGAAGCATGGCATTCCAGGAGGAGTCTCCACCAACCTGACTTGAGTTCAGTGTGGAACTGCAGTACCTAAACATGGTAATTACAGAATATGATCTAACCTAATGACTGTAATCTCTCTGTTGTATATTAAGTACCTAATGTACTACCATAAAATCCACAAATTTATGAGTTTGAACAGAGGCAATATTTCTTTCTATTCCCTATAGACGGTATGGGGAGAGTATATGTCAAGACTATTTGTACTAATCAGGGTGATTTAAAAGTAACTTGACAAGGATTTATTTTCAGTTGAGAGCTTGTCCTTTTGTTCCTCTGTGCCATATAAAATAAAGGTCTGAAAGGTTAGATTTCCTCTTCCCTTTTAATTTTTTTCAGCTTGCTATGTTAATAATATTGAATCCACATTTCCATGTTGTCTTTTTATGGGAGGAAGAAACATCTTTCTGTAAGGTGCAAGAATATTTGCACCTATCCAAGAAAAACTACTGATTCAGAACATATCTGAAAATATACCACATACTTATTAAAAGGAATCCATAGGCCTTCTGTACTTGCACTGGGCGCAGAAGCCTGTAGCTTTCTGCCAGAATATTATTGTGAAGTTCAAAATGTGAAAGCTCAAAAATTCAAAATATTGTACTGTGGAAAAAATCTATAAGAAGATAGTCTTCAGCAAAACAGAGATTTAGTGTGAGGAAGTCAGAAAGTATAACAGTGTTCTCCATGAGCAGCTTCATCCAAATGGTTTTTTGTCACATAAGCTCTTTAGATGTGAGCAAAAACAGAGACCAGAGTTCCAAATACTCTCACTTAGCACATTCTCTTTTCAAGAACTCTGTCTTCAGACTTGAAACATTTAATGACTTCTTTAGTCATAACAGTCTTCTAGGCTGGAACAATGAAAAAAATATTTATATGTACATATGTTCCTAACCCAAATTTGTTATACCATAAAGAATAAAAAGGAGGCCATGCCACCCACAGTCTGTCTACAGTCAAAAAATTTGTTTCTTAGGCTTAGATTGGACTCTGCTTTCTCTTTGTGGTAATTTTGTGTTGAAACTAGAATCTCTGGTTAGACTGACAATAATGTTGACATCTGCAGTATCAGCTACAACCACATCATTGTTTTATATACTACCAGCAGAGGCCAATAAGTGTAAGTATCAATGGCCTTCTAAGATGGGGAAAGAAGAAGAAAACAGGGAAAAGGTGGTTAGAGCTGTCAGGCGGGATACTTCAAGGGAGTATTGGTCAGCAAAGAGGATATCATGATAGTGCTGTTCAAGAGGGCCCCTGGGCGGCCTGCTCCTGCTCTGCTATATTGTATTCCCTTGTGGAATGCTTAGTTTAGGGGGAACAGTTGGGAAAAGTGTTGCACTGGGAAAATGTAAGTTGCCTGTTTTAAAGCGCTGTCAAGCGCTACTTAGCTCCTCAGGGGCAGGCTCTAACACACTTTCTTTTCAGTGGACCTACACTGATCCCATCTGTAGGAAGATGAGACTTCTGAAAGACATTTCTGCCTTAGAGGGAAGGTGGAATGTGTAGATGGTAGCCTTCAAGATGCCTGTAGGAGACAACATCAAGATTACTATTCTACATAGGAACTGTTTCTCAGACATTTAAACATTTTTGTTTTGGAGGCTTAACAGGGGAAAAGGGAACTTTGTTGTAGTAGTTCAAGGAAAAAAGATTATTCATTTTTTGTCAAGCATAAGAAGATCCTGCAAAGCATAACCTATGACAATGCAAGGCTAATAATGTGGGTAACAGTAGCTAGGATAAACAGACAAGTAAGTCAGTATCATGACAGTGAGTAAAATGTGACAGTGTCAGCAGGCTTTGGGAATTAAAAGTAGTAAGTTCTGTCAAATGGGAGAAATATTGAAGAAGCAGAGAAGAAAGGCCATAAATAGCTCAGAAAAAAATCTCTTTTTTTTGGCAAAGATCTCGTTGGATTTGGGAAGGGCAACATTATATTTTTCAGAGCTGGAAAAATCCTTCTTTGTTTGAGAGAGGAAAGGTGTTTGGTTGTGAGGAGACTTTGGTCATACCTGCCAGGAGGGCTCCATGCCCAGGTGTACTGAATCTAGGTACTTCCCTTGAGCTGTCCACCTGAGTGACCATGCTGCTGACCGATGAACAGCTATGCAGCGTCTCAATTATGAGCTCACATTGACTTATTAAGAAAGGGCTTGGTTTAACATCTTGTGAATTGCTGTTAACTTGAGCTACCATTAATATTCTGAACCATTTGTTTAAGCATTTGGAAGAATTATGCTTCAGCCTAGCTCTCTTGGCATGGTTTCCTCATGCTGGGTCTTGCATTTCATTTAGTCTTTAGCTAGAAACTAAAGATCTTCTTGTGTGTTGGGAGAAAGACTTAAGTTGTGTCCTGGACTCATATTTTGAGCTAACTGGCTGAGAAAGAAAGGTTTAGTGTACAGGGAAAGATAGGCTTTCTGTTTGAATTCATAATGCATTGGAGATGATGGCTAATCTACATGAGGATATGTCAGAGAGGCAAGCTGAGATTTCAGTTTGGACATAAGGAGTTTAGTCTGGAGTAGCCTAGTATATCTATGAGTCATTAGCAAACAGATGGTAGTCAAATTTGTATTTGCTGATGAGAAACAAGGTGTAGAGAGAAGAGAGAAGGAAAACAAGGACAGAAAACCCACACAGTAACTTGAAGAGTGGATGAGAAGTGTGTTCTCAAATATACTACCTTAGCAGTCAGGTGAAGTGGGAATTGATGAAGATGTGAACATACACTGTTTCAAGAAGAGTTCTGTTTTGGTCCAAGTGGACAAAACTGGTATCTTCCAAAACTTTAGTTTTGGTGGATTGAGGAAGTAATAGTTTCATAGGTCCCTGAAGAAGGGTAAGATTAAATCAGAGAAAACAAGTTGTTTCAAAGGGATTCCTAAGATTGTTACAGTAACTCTAATATTCTTCTATTCTCTAATATTGTGTTCTCATTCTCCTTCCATAAAGAATGACCAGATAGCTGGGAGTTGAAAGTGAAATAGAGGGAAATGTGGGTAAAGTCACATTGTTTCTAACTAATCCATAAATAGAGGGGTAAGTTGTCAGAAGAGAGAAAAGAGGACAAGAAGAGTCCAGGCTGTGAGAAAGATGGTGAGATATTATGATACTGATCATGAAAGAAGTCCAATGGCTGGGTGAAATGGAGGCATTGAAGCAGCTAAAGAAGTAAAATGAGGCAAACACAAAAGAAACTTTTAAATCTATGGTCAGAAGAAAAAAATAAGTAAAGTATTAATGGTTTAAGGAGTAAATAAAGAATTGCAAAGCTAAAGCAAGGGTAATCTTATGTAGGTGTTTAAAAATTGTTATAAGCACCTCTTCCGGCTAGGGTACTTGAGGTTTTTATTCCTTATTAGATACTTCTCCTAATTGGGGTTTAGACCACTGCTGTGGTAGTAGAAGCTTCATAAATAGAGGACAAAATATATTGAGATAAAAATCAAACATGTCAGCAAGAGCAGTTAGTCAAGTGTCTTGCATCTCTTTTTTCATCATACCTTGAGAATGCTTGGTTGAACTTTAATTCTGCCAGGCTGCCAGATGAAAGAGATTTCAAAGATAGAATCTTTCTATCTTGACATTGAATGTTTGGCTTACCTTTTAATAGCAGGGTCTTCACAAGAAGTGTTAACAGGCATGAGAGGAAAACTGGGAGAACGCACATATAACCAGGTGTGCAACCATCAGTGCTTTAAAAATAATTACTATCAACAAGAAATTACACTTAGACTCAAAGAGTCCTTGACTGAAGTGGCTTAATCTCCAGAGATACATTCACTTTGGCAGATGTTCCAAGAAATGAGTTTGTATGGCTTATGCTAACTGAACTTTTGGGTACACTTCTCATAAGAGAAGGGTCCTGAGAGGATTTCTGTGATTTTTTTATCAGGAAGATGGTGCTGCAGTTTCCTGAGTTCTGATAGTGGGTTCACTGGATGTGCTAAGTTGGAAAGTAGTAACTGTGACACTCTCAATAGAACATTTGGGATACAAATAATCTTGTGAAATCCATATTCATATTTATTTTTCCAATAGATGTTGCAGAAATATCTTCTACCACACCTCAAAATATTTTTTCAGGGTAGATGAATTTCACGTATGTACCTCAATCACTTAATTTGTACCTATCCACACTTCAGGGATCTTCTGAGGTAGGAGTTCCTTACAGTGAGTGGTGTGTACAAGCCTGCAGAGGGAGATAGCCTGTTCAGGTGCTTGCCAGATTTCACAGCTAGTTATCTTCCTGTATTTACTAGAAAAGAATTTGATAGTCTGGTTTAAACAACCTTGTGACAATGTCAGGTTTAAAATAATGTAAATGTCTCTAAACTCTTTCCTTAAGGAAGAGGTTGATGACCCTTTCTTTCAAAGGCAAACAGCCTTATTGTTTCTGCCAAGTAACAGAATACACATGAATGCTTACTGCAATTATCCCTCAAAACTTTGCTAACCTGAGCTGCATGGCAGTCTTTCCACTGACTTCAGTGATGACAGGATTGTGTCCTGTATGAGTAATAAATCTAGGATTTTGGCTGAGTGGGAAGGAGTTATAAAATCAAAGTATTGATTGCATTGAAGTTTCAGTTACAATGCAGCATTACTCACAGTAGCTATGTGTAAGTATGGGACAAGAATAAAGTGGTGGAATTTTGCCTCTGAAAAAGAGGAATTTGAGGTGCTCTTCCTGCTGTAATCCATTATCAATAATATCTGCCTTCACAGGAAAATCTAAAAGGCCTATCAACAGAATAGAGTCATTAGGAAATTATCATGTACTCTTATTTCTTGACTTACATATTGACCAAGCCAGATGGAGACCATCTAAATCTTGAAATGCAAACATTGCTAGCATTGACCCCTCAGCATAACCTCAATTTTCTTCCCAAATATTGGATAGCCTGACACTGGACAGTGATTGGCTTTCCTAATACCATCCAAAGATGGGGTTTTGAGAAGGAGCCTAGCTGCTGCTTAAGTAAAGCTGGCAAAATGCCCTTCTGAAGAGAGGCATAATGATATTCATAAATAATGAGATTAAGTATCCTCCTGCTTGCTTTAACCAGTCATGATTTCTTTTCATTTGGAAAGAAGGCAGAACCATGTTCTACCCTTCATGCATGAAACTAAGAGAGGTCTAGCATTTTTTACTGAATTAATTTTTTGTTCTTTGTCATCTCATTCCCTTCTTAAACAGAATTTTACCAGGCTGTTCTAAAACAGCAACTTCTGAGCAGTGATGATCTATCCTCCCTACTTAGTCCTTTACAGTTCATCTATTTCCTAAATTGTCATTGCCTTTCCTAACTTCTAAATTAAAGCTCCTCTCTGTCTAAAAAAGATGCACAAGAGGGGCTTTTCTTCTTGAGAACATCAGTAACCTAGTCTGTCTGTGGGACTTCTACACAGTAAGATCAGAACTCACCATAGAAATAATCTGCTTCTCAGATTCACCTTTCCCTTTTCCTGTATAAAGTCTCCATGTCTCTATTTCTGGGGAGCTTAACTCCCAGACTGCAGATCTGAAAAAAATCAGATGAGTTCTAATTGAATTCAAGATAGCATCACTGTCATTTTTTCACATGGACAGATTTCTGATTACATTAATTATGATCAGTTCTTTGCAGTACACACAAGCCATGTTTACCTGGCATTGCCTTAAATCTTTGTCTTTTCAGCCCTTCATAATATACTAGTAAAATGGAGTGAAAGAAGAACAGAACTTCCACCAGCATCTATTGAAAGCATGCAATAATTTCATGTCTTCAAATATTTTTTAAAGAAATGACTAAGTAATTGATCAGTTTAGAATTCTTTTAATATTTGGGGTAACTATTGTTAGAAAAAAATCAAGAACTAGAAATTCTGAGTGTTGTTATCTGTGGTCTATGCTTCCTCGTGGAAACATGAGTCCTCTGAAAGAGGAAGCATGAGTTCTTTGAAGATTTTGGGAAGTAGATCAAAATTCATTTGATCCTCTAAAAAACCCCACAGATTCTCATGGCAATGTCCTAAAGGCAGTGTAAAATACACTAGTGTCTGGGAGGGAGCTGCCATACCATAGTGATTCTTAGGTCCATAAGATTGAAATGGATCACTTCATTACAGGCAGTTATTTAAAAAATTATTGAAAAGGTAATAGAATATTGCCAATTTAGACTTTGTTGGAAATTGGTCTGTCAGTTTCAAAAGATCTTAATGAAGCAATTTGGTGTGATAAATTTTTTCCCACGGGACCTTGGTTCTCAATCATTTATTATTGCCTTATTTTCATTTAGAATATTCAGAAGTGGGTGATAAAGGTGTTAGTGTATTCCTAGTTCACAGTATGCACAGAAGCCATTCAATTTGTTCCAGGTCCTGACATTCAGAGTTTTGCTGCCTGTGTATCAATGGAGACATGTAGAGATTAAGACCCATTTTGCCCAATTTTAGGATCCCAGATAAGAGACAGCAAGAATCCAGATAGTGTCTGATCGTGATCTGTATGTTCTGTGTTTGCTGTAAGGGTACCTTGCAGGAATCACATGCTAACATTAGGTGGATGGCCTTGGTCCTCTTGTTAAGGGGATGAGTGACTATCCCTAGTCATCCATCCAAAGTGAGAGCATGTACTTTGTCATCTCAGCTGGACTGCTGTGCTTTCCACAGCAGAAAAAAGACTTTTTGGAGGTGGGGGGTAAGGTATGATCCCTAGCACAGGAGGAGAGCAATTCCTGGTATCTTTTTCATTTTGCTTGTACACCAAGAAAGTCAGTCAGTCATTTTCATTTATTCCATTGGCTTTAAAATGCAGTCTACTGAAAAATAAGAAAATGTTGTGTTCTTTTGTGAAATAGGAGATTTGCTTAAGATTTGCAGTGAAAACAAGAATATGTTATACAGACTGTAACACAGTCAGCACTGAATTGATTTGTTATACTTCAAGCTTCTGGGGCAGATTTGCAAAGGCACAAGGGAGTTAGGAGCCAAACTCCCTTTGGTGTTCAGTGAGTGTTTAGCATCTAGCTGCCCATTTCTGCTTTTGAAATCTTCTCCCATAGCAGTTGGTGGTCAAATTGTAATGGATAAACCATCTAAAAACCACAACAGTCTCTCTTTTCCTGACTATTAAAAAGATACTTCTTTGAAGAATAAAGTTTATAAAACTGAAAAACAAATAGCAGTGGACTTCTGCTCACTGTGGGCTCTATTTGTGCCTTAAAGCACTCACAGAGCCTGCATTAATGTTGAGAATTATTCAGACATGTGTAAAGGGTATGTTGATAATATATTCTTGCTGTTGCTTGGCATAGGTCTCTGTGAGAATCAGGCTCTAGGACGGGTTTCCATGTGTTGCACCTTTAATCACAAGACTCATATTTTTAAGGAAAATTCTGTTTATTACAAGTGTAGTCCTTTTCTTATAGGTGTTTGTGTAAGGTTGAAACCTCCCTGGCTCAGTGCCACTGGCTAGCCTTTTCCAGAGGCACAACAACATAGGTTTGGATGCAGCACCACACAGCTCACATGCTCTGATCATCTCTCTTATCCATCACAAATAAAAAAAGCTACAGAGCTCCTATCCCAGCCTTGAAAGGGCAGCTTCCACTTCCCCACTGCTACTACCCAACAGTAACTGCAGCAGAATGCATTGTCACTAAAGATAAACTGAGTGAACTGTTACATTCAGATTTCACAGCTGGACCAAACCTCAAGGGCATGTAACCAGAGCAGCCACCAATAATGAAACCTGAGATCTGACTTTAGGGTACAGCTGCCTTTCTCCCTAACAAGGCAGTGGTTGTGCAATTAGTCATACAGGGCAGGATGCCACAGCCCCAGTTCTGCACACCTGACTCTGAAAAGACACAGCCCCTTGCACTGCCCACTGGGGTTTGCCTCAGCTCTAGATGTCCAATTTAGAGGCTGCATCACCTGTTACAGCCCATTTTGATGATTACCTGTATTTTAAAAGTATGATAATATTTTGATACCCATTCAAAACTAACTGATCTAAATTGATTTGTTTTCTTTGATTTTGTTTATATATAGTTCTGTAGACTACTTTTTAATGTGTATTTTCTCAGATCCATCTTGGTCACCTTGTGGGCCATCCATTATCAAACAATCTGTTCACCTTTGGAGCAGACACATTTTATATAACCTCATCATCTGTGGGCTATCCTAGTGGGCCTGGTTTTTTTCAGATATGGACTAACATTCTTCTAAGACACTGCACCTGAGTGATGAGGTTTTCCAATCATAATTCCAGGGAGCCTTAATATATTCATGCCAGCCTATATTCTTTAAAATTGCAAGAATTCTTAGATTTTGTAGAAATCCAACTTGCCATGTAATTATGAAAAAAAATGTATTTGTGTGTATTTTAAATGATTTTCTCTCTTCTTGCTATTAATAATATTAATATCTCAAAATTCTACCTAAATATGACAATGTTTACAGTAATTATCAAAAAATGTTTGCTTCAATTTGTTTGAGTCTCCTTAATCTGCAAAGAAGCCCCTCTCTACAACATCTATTCTAGATATTTCTCATATACTTGGAAAATGCAGTTATTTCCACAACAGTGACCAAAAGGCTGGATCTTCTGCAAGAAAGCTGGAGAGGAACTTTTGACAAGAAAATGTAATGATAGGACAAGAGGGAAAAACTTCAAATTGAAAGAGGGTGAGTTTAGATTCCATATCAGGAAGAAATTCTTTACTGTGAAGGCAGTGAGGCTCTGGAACAAGTTTCCCAGAGAAGTTGCAGATGTCCCATCCCTGAAAGTGCCCAAGGCCAGGACAGATGGAATTCTGAGCAACCTGGTCTAGCAGAAAGTGTCCCTGCCTACACCAGGGTGGTTGGATCCAGGTGACTTTTAAGGTCCCTTCCATCCAAAAACATTCTGTGACTCTATGATTCAATGCATTTCTGACTATAACATTTCCTGGACAGTTCCAGCTGTTCTAGGCAGAGGTGTAAACATGAGAGCATTTATTTCAACCATGAGAGGAACTGTGGTTCTTTGATGTTGATCAGTTGCATAGTGGAAACTGATACCACAAAATCTGATATCACAAAGAGCCCTACAAAGGTTAAGCAATGTTTTGATGGCAAAAATATTCAGATGGATTCTTCTTTCTTATATTTCATAGAATCACTAAGGTTGGAAAAGATCTTAAAAATCATCAAGTCCAAATGTAAACCTAAGACTGCTAAACCCATGTCTCTATGTCTACAAATTGGTTTCTGAATAGTTTAACTTCAAACAAACACAAAGTCCCAAAACAGAAACAATCCACAAACAACCATTATTATGTTGTGAATTGAATTTGATCATTATTTCTTAAAATGTAGAATGTGTTTGATTTTTTCCACGGGCTTTCCCTGGATCCTCTTATACAAATAAAACAGAGTTACTGTTTCTGAGCTATAGAAATACCTTCTGTGTTCAGCTGAGGTTTTATTGATTATTAAATTATGGTGATCTGTATTGTTATCTGTCACAAGTGACTCACAGCTCTGTACCTTTATCAATTTTTCCCATTCTAAGCAAAATTAGCAATTAACTTTTTTTGATTTTTTTTAATTCTGATTTTTTTGAGCAGATTTTGTCATTAGTCAATGGCATTGACTGCAAGGCAGGTTTGAGTCATAGGACTGAAAGGAAGAATAGGACTGAAAGTATAAATACTGGATAAAATAATAAAAGTATAAATAGGACTGATAGTATAAATACGTGGCTGTATTTATAGGGGTATTTATAGTATTTTTTTGTGATTTTCACAAGTTATTGTAAAGTCTAATTTCCATTTTGATGTCTGCTTTATATGTAAAGATATGCAAATACTGTGTTTACAAAGTCCAAAAGCTTTCATCTGTTTATGTATTAAGACTGCTTAATTCAGGTAGATTAATCTCCCTAAAATTGCAGCTATATCTGGTATATCAGCTTAAAGTTCTTTTGTTTGGAATAGCATCCTGATTTAAAAGTGTAGAATAAATGACCTTTTCTTACAATCCCTCTACTAAGAAATATGAATGTGGAGATCTATGATCTACACTTTTTCTGGCATGGAAAAAGGCATAGATCTCATCTGGAGAACAGGAGATGATTTGTATACTGTGAAAGCACTGCTTGCTTTAAAGGTCTGTGAAACAATGTGCAGTCAAGAACAGTTTTACCCACCCTAGGAACCTGAGACAGTTTATTAGTTTTTACACATCTATAAAAATAATCACTAAAAATGACACTTGGGTTGGGCTTAAGCACTTTTCTGTGTCAGAAATCAGTATTTGAAAATGGTAGTGTTGTGTGCCTAAATGATGCTTAGTATTATGTACCTAAAGTTTCTGTGGATGTCACTGCTGTTCCCATGAGCTCTGTGTGCAGATAAGAAGCAGTAAGCACCTTCATGAAATTGTGATATTGCCTGTTCTGGTATAAATTGAGGGTGATTCAGTTCAGATCAATGGAGTTGTGACCATTTGCTCTTAAGGGAATTTATTTCATAGCCTTCTCCAGTTGGATACAGCAAGAAAACACCTCAGAAATATGTCATTTCCCTTATGCTCTAATTCTAAGAAAGATCAGAAACTATTTTGACATTATTTTTTCCCAGCCTGCTTCTATGATCAATACAGGGACAAGAAATTTAGGTAACAGAAATTGAAAAATCAAGTCATTGATTTTTTGGTAACAATGGTAATTTACATGACTTGCATGTTCCTGTCCCAAAATACACAGACTGGAAAAAAATTTTCTATCCCTTGGCAGTATCTTTATAAAATACAGGCCTCACTGTACTGCTGTCATTTCATTCCTATTCACATAAAATTTAGCATGATACAAAACACTTATTTCTTATACTAACAAGGAATCAGCTCCTTTGTGTCTAGCTCTGACTGGTCTTGAATGAGATGCTCACCAGTGCTCCATTCTTGAAAGCACTTAAGCACTTGCTTATTTTTGCTGGAGTGTCATTGATGATATTTGCGTGATAGCACTGACGTGTTTGCGAGAATGGAACTGAGAAGAATCCGTGAGACAAATTTAAAAGATGGAAATTGCATTGGAAGAACACAGGCAGCTCAAACAGCCAGATATTCCATAATAATAATTTTGCTAAGTTTGCTCCAAAAGCATGAGAATAAGGAAAATATTCCACTATAAATTCTTGTTCCCTCTGGAGTTGTGTCTCCTTTGAAGTAATTATCGAATACACCTGGGTAATGTTGGAGTAGCATAGAAAGCCAAGTTCCTCTGTTAGACTGAGGTCCTAGAAAGCTTACCTATGTGAGTTACATATCTTGCAATATCCCACTAGGTTTAACTCTCCCTAGCACAGAGAGATCAGGGTTGAAGCTCTATTTTTCTGGGAGCATGCTTGGTCAGTCCATTAATGATAAGACATCCCCCCCTCCAAGCTATTGTTGTTATATTTTTATTAGCCATTTGACACTTTAACTACTGAAATGACCAAATCTGACTACAATTCTTATTTACTCTTGCTTAGCTTTTCTAAAAAAATCCCAACCCAAATTTTCCAAACTGATGACATATTTGTGAATTTAGTGTAATCTGAGTTTGTGCTTAAATGTCCATGTTAGCACAATTAACTCATGTCCCTCTTAGTGTCTGGGACCTTGCAGTCAGGCTTAGCAGGATCTGTCTCCTCTGAGCACGTCTCTCACCCTGTGTTTTGCACCTTGACAGGTTAGAATGTGCACAGGACTATATGTGCAGCTCAAGATGTACCACCTGAAAATTGTCATTGGAATTACTAAATCGTGGTTTTATACTAAGAGACTTTTGCTGCAGACAAAACCTGGTTTCAATACACTTTCAAAGCATGCCTAACTTGAGCTGCTGCTTTTCTCACAGCAGGAGTTTCACTATAACTTGTGATCATTGACCTCCATGGACTCATTCTGATTTACAGTGATATAAATTAAGATTTGCTAAGAATTCAGGTTCTCCAATTCAGGTACATTAATATTACTTATTTTATCAAATTCCTTAGACCTTGTGGATTTTTTTTTTCTCCTCAAGTTAATATTTGGGGCTCCTCTGAACAGTGCAAAACCTTCTATCTCTTTTCCAGATTTTTAATCCAGTCTTTCTGTTAATTGCAATATGAATGTGAACTATCTTGCTTTTACTTTGTTTGATATAAAACATGCATTGCTCCAAGTCACTGTTATTGAAGAGTCACTAACAGAGGTATAATTCTAATAATTTGTAATAAGTTGCCTTTTCAAATTGTGTCTGATTCATTTCTTACAAATGCAGGGCTCAAATAATTTGTATTGCAATTAGTTTGTTTTCATAAATAAATGGAGGCCTTTTGTCTGATCACTTAAAAAATCATTTTAAATTCTTCTGCCTGTGAAATATTTGGGATGTAATGAATACAGAACTGTTACTGTGTAATGTACATATTTCTTGTTTATATTCTTGGCCAAATTGCAGTTAAGGTTGCTATAGTAACTAATACCCTATACAAAACACATGACTAGAACAAAATATTGAAAATAGCCTGAGCAATAGAAAACATAAAAGGAGTCTTTTAGAGTGTGGTAACCTTTTCTCAATGCTCTCAAGAGCATTGAGAAGGTTCCTGCTGATGGGGCTCAGGGGATGAAGGAGCTGAGGATCTACTGAGGAATTTGAAGCACAGCTAAAGACACCTGCTCTGTCAACACCCTCATTCCTTCCTTGAAATACCTTCTGCTTTCTTTTTTGAGGCTTACACGTGATGACATTTCTCTGTTTGTCTGTCATAGCCTACAAATAGAATGAGTTGTAGGCATCCATAAACAGCCTCCAGCATGACACAGCCTCCAATCACATCTCTGCCATCACATCTAAATGAGCTTGGCACCATGAAAAATATATGCCCCAGAAAAATATAAAAGATAACAATGAGTTGGGTGGAACAGTAGAACTAGGGAAAGGATTATGAAGCTACATAAAACATTGGGGAAACAGAAAAATTATAAAGCCCAGGGCAGGTGGGAGTAAGAAGTGGGAGTAGGAAAGTAAAAGACACATAAAATTCAAAAAATAAGGAAAAGGTGGAAGAAAAGTATACAGGGTATATCACAAAGGAAGAAATATAGGAAGACAGAAAACTTTTGGTTTGAAAAAGGCAGTGGATGTTTCTGTTACAGGGAGGGTGGCTTGAAAGACACTGTCACAGCACCTGGTACAAGCAAGAGTGCTCACGAGTTCCCAAAATAAAAGAAGGGAAGATTCAATCATATACAGGACAGACACAGGCAATTGTTAAAAACTTTCAGTGTGCTTGGTCAGCAAGCAGCAAAAGAAGAAATTCTTCAGTGTCAGAAATAAATATGCACACAATCACTATGGTTTTCTGCTACAAAAGCTCTTTTTCCGTTCTGGCTGTGGAAAGATTCACTTGCTCCCCTCTCATGGTCTGAAGAGAAGTTGTCTCTGGTCTTTTGTCAAGGGCCAAGGACCTCAGACAGGTACATCCATAAGAATGGTTTCTACACCCAGTACTAACCAACTGTACTCAAACAGGAAAATTCCTCCCCTCATTCATCTCTCCTCTGCTGGCTGTCTTTTCTTTCTTTCACACTTTTTTTTTAAAGGATTCTTCTTTTAGCTGTCCAGGTCAGTCACGCTTCTTCCCCTCCTAGTTCCTTTTTCTGTGTGTGAAAGACAACATTAGCTTTTCTATACCATAAGGGATCCATCAGCATGCAATTTTAGAGCCACAGAAGGTTTGGAAGCATGCCACTGGGGAGGAAGTCTGTCCCCAGGAGCTGCTGAGAACTGTCAAACTGCCTTTCTGCAGAACCTGGAGCTGCTCAGGGTAACAACCAGCTTGAAAAGTAAAAGTCTTGCCTGTTTTCTCTCTGCAAGATCTCCAGCTAGCTGCTCAGTGCTCTAAATTTGGAAAAAAGGGAAAAAGCAGAAATTTTGGTATAAGAATTGTATATTTTGCATTTCAAGAGAAAAAAAAATGAAAATAAAAAAAGATTAAAACCTAATATGTTCTGTCAGTTTTCATGGAGAGAAGACAGAATAATCAACCCGTTTGGCTAAGTTAGATTTGGTTAAGATAAATTTAACTATATTTTAAGGCATAAAAACATCTTGTTTGAGAGCTCAAAACCTGAAAAGTACTTTTGATACATTTTTGAAAATGAGCAGTACTAGAAAAAACTGTCTAAAATAAATTTATTATTTGAATTATGATCCTCACTAAATCCTGATTTAGCACTAACGATCCAAAGCCGATTTGAGTAAGTGAGAGACCTCTATTCACCAAAATGGGTTCCAGCTCAGGCTCTGACTATGAACTCATGGTATATGTGCAAAAAGCATCTCAGGAGCACCAGCCAAACAGGTGAAAAGTGCCACTTGTTTTATATGAAATATATGAAAAATAAACTGTGAAACAAGAAACTTGAAGAACTGATATGTCTATTTAGAAATTATAAGGAAAGTGACTTGATTTTTTAGTTCCTGTGAAGCACCACTAAACCTTTAGGCTGCTACATTTCTAGAGGTGGATCAAATTGGCCTGTCAGTATATTGTAGAGCTAAGCTTCTTCTTATGGAATTCTCTAGGCTTTTTTTTTTTAATTTGTGAAAGATCAATAATCAATTATCTGTTGTTTTCCTTCTTTCCTCCTTTTCCGTCCCAGTTTGACTAATTATTCTATAGACTAATTGGGTTAAATTCACTTTTTTTCTAAAAGATCAACCAAAACCAAAAAAAGTGAAAATTTTGGGCTATTAATGATTTTAACCACCATGAACAAAAAATTTGGGAACTTTGTGTGTGGCTACACTGAAGTGGAAACACTGTTTAACTCCTTTTAATTCCCTTACTGTGTTTATTTTTAAAAAATTGATTTAGTCTGACATACATATTGTATGAGTTCCATCAAGAGAGGATCATGCCAACACCATTTATCCTCCTCATTTTGAAATTAAAGAAAACATAAAGAACATTTGTGTACAACCTTTCAATGTGCAACCTTCACAGTCATACTTTGCAATGGTAGCAGGACAGTAATTTAGTTCCCTTAAAAAGCAAAGCAGTCTCTTGATTTCCTTGTCTATCTCTCTTTCCTTCAAGATTGCACCTGACAGATAGAAAGCTGATACCAAATTATTGTGTCTCATCTTAGTTACTTGCTCAAAATGCTTCCTTTCCAAACATCTCCTGTTATACTGAAAAAATGCAGTGTGGTTGCTGTAATTGGCACCACAAAAGCATTGTGGTGCATAGTACAGAAAAAATACTTCCAGAGAAAAATGAAAAATTTCTCTAGATGGGACATCTCTCACTGAGAAGGAAAAAATACCCCACATCTCAATATAACTAGAGAGAGAGAGAGAGAGAGAGAGCACCACAGGACATTGAGAATCAATTTTAAAATTTTGTTTAGGCCATGAATCCCATGCAACCTTTTTTGTCTTTTATAATCTCTGTTCTCCCAGTGTAAACTGGGGGCAGTGCCCTCTTCTTGGTGGACAGGGAAGGTGAGTCGGTGTGCCTGTGTACTCAGATGTGCACAGATGGACACAGGCCATTGCTGAGCTCTGAGCTGCCCAGACACCAACTTCTGCAGCAGCCACAGAGCTCCATCAGCTCCATCAGTGCTGTTCCAGACCTAAGAAACTGAAAATACTCAAACTGCACTAGAGCATGGCAGTACTTCCCTAGGACAACATAAATTAAGGAATGGCACTACCTGGCAGAAGTGTGAGCAGAGAAGCCCTGTTGTCCCATGCCCACCACAGTTTGTACAGAGCAACCTGGAAAGAGCTGCTGCAGTGGGAAATGGAAATACCTACAACCTTCCCTTAATGGGACCATGGGGACCAGCATATCCCTTTGCACAGGTCTCCTTCAGACTCTGCCTCTGTGATGCTTTTCAAGGCATCAGTGTTACTGGTCTGGACTTTTCATACCTGGCTTGTATCTCTGCTTATCTCCGTCTATCTACCTCCCTTACATCCTCAGATGCCTGGGAAAGTTTCCTGTCTTCTGTCATACTGGATTGCTGTTTGCACTCTTACAAGACAATTGAAGGATGACTCTGGAAATTAATCCTTCCCATGTTCCTTTGGGTAGTTAACTTACAAGGATATAATTTTGGAATAGATCTTGTTTACTTGCTGATCGAGCTTCACAGCAAAACTTGTTGGAATTTTTTACTCCCATTTGATTGCATAAATGCTACCCTGGGATTTAATCCCCTGACAGTTAGGTATTTTATTTTCCAAGATAAATTTCTCCCTGGTCGGTTTTTCCCATTTTGAGAATGCACTCCTGACAGATTTTGGATTACTTTAGTCCTCAAGGTCACCAACTGTTCATACATCATATTGCTGTTTCCCTCTCTATCATTAGCTTTTTGTGGTGTAATCTCTAGATTCCACATTCTTCCATTTTTTTTTTTGTACTAAGGTCATGTATGATGATATTTACCAAATTTTTTTACAAGACTGATCCATAGGTCCCTGAGGTCTCACTCAGGAGCAGTGGTGACAGCTCATATCCCAATATTGTACATGCAAAGCCACAGAGTGTCACTTTGTGTTTACCTACATTTCAAGTATACTTAGTTTCATCTGCTATTTTTTGCCAGTCACTCACTTTCACAAGAGTCCTTGCCATTTCTTCCCAGAATTCACACACCATCTTTACAATTGTGAGAAACTTGGCATATCAGCAAACTTTGTTTGCAGTTGTTGTCATCTTGGTTTTCACCCTCTTTTTCAGCTGACTTTGGACTACCAAAGATTGAAGCACAGCTTTCTGCAGGTATCCAGTGGTGTCCTGCCTCCATAGCAAGGACAGAGTGTTCTTTGTTTCTTATCTTTTAATCAATTATTTACCTCTTTAAAGACTTTTACTTTCTTCCGGTGGTTGCTTGGCTCCTGTTAGAGCCTTTGAAACAGATTTTTGCTACTGCATTCTTGAAATCCAAGTATAATATATCAACCCCTATCAGTTTCACTATTAACCCCTCCAAAGGGTTCCAGATGTGAAGCAAGACTCATGCTTTCCCTTCAGCCCAATACTTCTCCTTTCATCCAAACCTCCTGTTGCCTCTCCTTTACATTTTTCCTTAGAAACTATTTCTGGGAATTTTTAAAAAAAAAAAAAACACTGTTGATCTAAAAGTCAACCTGAATTTAAAAAAGTAAATAGAAGATTAATAAATGCCAAAAGTAAAACAAGAATTTTATTTTATTTTTGATAATACTTTAGGGTCTTGATGTAAAAATATCAATATTACTTCACCAGTTCAGAAAATAAAAAGCTCCTGTGATTTACAATGAAACCAAACTAACTTCCTTGCTATATTCAATTTTTCAAAGAAAAAAACAAATATAGAAGAAAAACAGTCATGACAGGTATTCTTGTTTTTTTGCAAAAAGAGTATTTGAATATGCATAGCTTCAAATGAATAAAGTAAGTTCTTTCTTCAAAAAACATTTTCTCCATCCTACACATTCACTATCATTGTGCTGACAGCAGTTGTATCCTCTCCTTCTATATTTACTTTCTTGTGCCTTGGGAAGACATACTGTCTTCTCTGTGTCTTAATTTTCTTTTAATGGAAACTATTAACTTTTAAATGCACTACACCATTGGCACCAGTCCGTGGTCAAACCTGCTGCAGAATTTGTGACTGAGTATTTCAGTACTGAGATACTGAGTATTTCAGTACTCTGTTGTGTCTTATATTCTCATTTTTCAGAGATACTCAATATGCCTAGTTCCTTCTAAGCTGCTTTGTATTTTAGCTTGTCCTGGTTACTTCTAAATATCCTGAGTCAGCATGTTGTCATTTATATCTTTTATTCTTTGCAATAACATATCCAGCAACAGTGAGCAAAACCTGGTCTATTTCAAGGGATGCTTCAACAAAGACAAGGAAGCTTATTTATTCACTGTTTCTGTTCAGTGATTTGCATGATGATGGCCATTGCACATTTACAAGGCTGCAAAATGAGGGGAAGGAGGGTTAGGCTTACTGTGGATATACCTCTCAGATGGTTCACTCTCTGTTTAGCTCCAGGGCTAAATCATATCCACATCACATGTGCATTGATTTGTTCCTGTGCCCTAATCTAGAGCCAAAGTATTTTCTTGATAAGGAAAAATATTTGTGGGAAACAAAATGGTTTGCTTCAGGCTTTGAATTTTAGGGAAAGAATATACATTCAGTTGGTGTGAACCATTTGGCCAGGAGTGATCCCTTGATGAAGGTCACAAAGGTTCTATTACCAATAAAAAAATGGAAATAATCCACTTTATACTTGCCATATTCTGATATGAAACTATATAAGGCATCAAGAAGTGGGGAATATAAAATTCAGCATTTAATTAATCTTTCCTGTTTACAATCATTTGGAGTCTATGTTTACTGGAAGAAAAATAAATGAGATCCCAAGTTTAGATATAAAATCATTGAATGTATAATGAATCACACCTTTTGCCAGACCAGGTTGCTCAGGGTCCTATCTAGTCTGGCTTTGAACACTTCCAGGGATGGGACATTCACATTCCTGGGCAACGTATTCCATTGCCTCACCAACCTGGCAATAAAGAATTTCTTCCTAGTATCTAATTTAAATCAATCCTCTTTCAGTTTAAAGCCATTCCTACTTATCCTGCCCCTAGATGCCCTTGTAAAAGTCCTACCCCTCCCTCAAGCCCCCTTTAGGAACAGTGCCTCAAAGTCTTGCTGGAGCCTTCTCTTCTCCACATTGAGCAAGCCCAACCCTCTCAGCCTCTCTTCACAGAAGTGTTTCAGCCCTTGGATCTTCCTGCTCTGCTCCAGTGGCCAGTAAAGCCAAAAGCCTCCTCTGTGCCTCCTCTGTGCCTTGCACACAGACATTGACACTGGGTCCCCAGTGCAGGTAAGCTACTGGGTGGTGTGGCTAGAACTCCCTTGTCCTGCTCTCAGAGTGCTCTCCTGCTGACCTGTGATCCCTCTCCAGGCTCTGGGCATCCCTTGTTGGCACTCGCAGCAATCTGGTAGGAGTGGGATGAATTGAGGTTCCTCCAGCAACTTTATTTTAAAGCGCTGTCTCATCAAGCTAAATGCCTTTTCAGCTGGAGAGCAGTACACAGAGAGTTAGCAGCCACAGACTCTTAGAATAAAAAGCATGGACTACAGGAAGAAATGGAAATAAAGTATTTTGTTTACTCAAAATACTGATATTTCACTTCTTTTGAATCTCTGAAAAATATCACATTTCGTAACTTGCATACTTTTTCTCCTCAGTGACTAAAAAACCTGAAAGAATTGTCTTATAATGCTAAGCCAAAAAACAACATTAGCTTTGCAGTTAGAATATTTTATATATAGAAGGTAAAGGATTATTGCAAAGTCCTTCAACATATAGAGATGTTGTTTGAGGCTTATCAGCTTTACTACAGCAGATAGGTTCTCTTCCCCATACATAATTTGTAAAGATTTTGCAAGACTCTGTACACAGGGAAAAATGTAAATAATATAATCTGCAGATGTAAGTAAAATATATGGATTTTTTTTTATTTTATTTACCCTTTGTGGGCTTAAATGAAAATTAATGTTAGTTTTGCTATAGTCAGCAGACAACAGATATCCAAATAAAAAATCTTAGAGGTCCATTTGTCTCTAGTTGGTTTTATGACTTGGCTCAGTGCAAATCCCATTTTAATAAAACATTTTGTCATTTTAATAACTGTGGAAAAACAGACATCAGTGGATTTCTGTCTAATGATCATGTTGCCCATAAGAAAACTGTGGGCTTTGGGGTGTTGTTAAAGGGAATCTATTAAAACTCTGCTTCCATGATGAGAGGGGTATGCAGTACCTTCAACCCACACAGACCCCCAGTGGCTGCAGAAAAGTTTGATACAGATACAAGATTTCACTCATGTAAATTCTCATTTTTTTCCACATCTGGGATCCCTATGCTTCAAAGTTTGTTTATTTTTTCAAAAACAGCTTCGTAATGCTGAGCATTAGCAACATAGAATCTACATAGGAATCTACTGAGCAGCATTTTCAGATGAGTGGTTATGAAGACCCTCTTTTGCCACTAAATTATAAAAAATCCACGACTCACTATTTTACAGGCCAGCCTTATTCTGTGAAAAAACTCTGGTGACATGGAACATAGCCTAAATAAATAGTCCAATGTTTTATGTTTCTCTTTTTCTTCCCAGTCCAATTTTGCCTTATTGTTTGAGTTGTCAAAAGTCCTGTTGATAGTCCTTTACCTTACCACAGGTGGTGAAATAAATCTCTCATGACTCTGGCACTTAAAAAATGACCTGTCATGGTTCATCCAGCCATCATAGATCTGCCTTGTAAAGACTGGAAAGAATGACCATGCATTGAATATGAATGTTGAAGTGAGACAAATTTCTATTGAAATTTGAGAGTGCATGTTCCTCTTAGGTGCCTAACCTCAGGTTTGATTTTTAATTGTTTGGTTAGGTTAAAAGACTGTCTCCAATAGATAAGTTTTCCAGAAACAAGCTGTATATTTAATTAGTATGTGCACTATATTATTTTTTTCTAAAACCAGGCTTTATTATTGAGTTAAGCTTCATTATGTTTATTATTAAATGTGAATATTCCATTTGTACAGATTTATTTTTTCATCAATTCATAATGAGAAGTTTCCTATTTTCACTGCTGTTAACTTTATTGAGTTAACATTGATGGATCTAATGATGAATCCCTAAACAGGTAGGAAATGGTTACAAGGCTGGCTGCAAAGTTCACTGTAAGGATTAGAAACATAAACTGCATAGACTTCAGAGAGAGTAATTTTCTTTTTCTTTTAACATAATAGACTTTCATTTGAAGCCCCTGCAAGATGGCTCCTATGAAGTCCTTTATTAGTTAAATTCTACCGTCTTCAGTTAACACTAGTTTTCATCTAAAATGCCATGATGTTTTATGAACAACTGATATTTAAATATGTATCTTTGGATTCAGGACTAAATTAGACAAAATACCATAGAGTACAATAATAAATATAGATAAGAGGTCTCTATCTGTGAAATTGATGGGGATAAAGCAAATTTTCATAGTTCTGTCTAGCTCCTGTGTACAAAGTTCAAAAAATAACAGAATTATGGGCTTAGTTTCTACTCAATTCTGTGAAACTTCTTAAATTCAAAAAGGCTATACATCTGTACAGGCATTGCTCTCCTTGCAAATACATGCATCCTAGTATAAAATGAAAAAAAAATAACCCAACTCTTGTTTTCTTTGCACAGACAGTGTGCTAATGTGGATACACAGTGTGACCTGGTTAAGGGAGACATATCCTTTCCTATTACCAAACACTGGAATAGTGCAAATGTGTATGCTGCACATCAGCATTATAGGGGCATCTTGTACTTTATTTTCTGTGCAGACATTTCCATCAGCTCAATCATACCGAGGGCTTTTGGACAGTTAATAATCTAGGGGTACCATTGCAAATCCAGTCATCTTTTTGGATCATTGAAAATCTCTTAGTATTATTGAATTGTAACAGATTTGTTGTGTACAGGCTTTGTTGAAACAAAAGCAATGGTGATTTTCAAGAAAATACAATATACAGGGCACAGTCCAGATGAGGTAACTTTTTGTTAAGATTGCAATAATATTCTTAATTTATAGAGAAAATCTCTCTGCTTATAGAAATATCTTTCAAACCACTGCAGAATGTAAAGGTGCCTATTGTTTCTGCCTCTAGGACAGCTGATGATTCCTCCTGTTATCCTCAGATAGGTGAATCTGTCAGCATTAAAGCTCTTCTGAATCTGCTAGGGTAAGGAAAAGAAACCAGGCAAGATTTGCTTCCTACAAACTGTGACTTGATTGCACTGCATGTTGAACAGAAAGAATTCTTGTAATTTTAGGAGAAATGGAGTTGCTAAATAAAACCTCAATCAAAGAGTTCAGTAACTGAAAAAATGATATTTTTAACATAAATAAATGTGTGGTTTGCATTGCTTCATTATCAGGCTTCCTTGTTTGCTTGTTTTCTTGCTTTCTTAGTTTAATCTTCATATTAGGTATTTTTTTCTGGGTTTTGATACATTTATTTCTTTCAGCACCTCAGCACAGGATAGGTGCAATACACCTGTGATGCTTCACCTGTGCATCTGAGCCTATTTTGCTGTATAACTGTAGTGAGTCCAAGGAAATCAATGAGATAGTGATTATACTGAGATTACATTCCAGTCTGCTCAATTCAATCCAGGAGTGGTGCACAAGTGAAGGTTCATTGCATCAAATTTTAGATGTCTGAAAGTCTTTTTGTCTAATCTTCTTCTGCAGAGAACAGAAAGAAAGGTAAACATAGGGAACAGTTCACATCATCCTGTGCCATGAGATACGAATCCTCCTCTGGAGGTACCTCTTTCTAACCTCTGACTTTAAGGTGAGATGAGGTGATTAGTTTTCACTTAAATGATTAGTCTATACATGGCTGAAAAGCTAAGAGTGTGTATTAACATTGAGCTTACACTGGCATGTTGATAATACTTAAAATTATGAATTGGCATAGAGCCTTATTAAACTTACCTAAATTCACTAAACTTCCTTTTGAGTTTGGCTGTAAGTCAACTACGACTAGCAGATTGTGAATGAAATGAACAGCTGTGTCTTTATAACAGAAATCTCTTAGACAGGAGAAATCATTCAATCAAGTTAGTGAGAAAATTAGCACCTTTACATTTCGTTTTCACTCTTGTGTCTCAAAGGAGTTTCATTAGCACTGACAGAACTGATGATACTAGATTTTCAGACTAGAGAGGTGCCAGAGTTCATCTATGATATCTTAGATGTGCTTCAGACTTAGTTGCTGTTGATAACTGAATCTGATCTACTATTAAATCCATTATTCAGATTTTCTTTAGATTGTACAGCTGGGATTAACTTAGATGGTATATTGCTGCCTACCTTGTCAGGTGACCAATAGAAAAAGAATGGAGAAATCCTTTCCTGCCTCTAGCAATTAATCAACAAACTTCCAAATCTGTTGTCTTGCTATGTGACTTAGAGGGTGGAGGATACAAGGCACAGTTTCCTTCTTCCAGTACACTGTGCCATGCAATTTCAGCCAGAAGCAGAGGTGGGTGCTTTCCTGTGCTTTCTTCTACCCTTTGTAGAGGTACAGTCAGAATCCCTCTGTGATCTCTTGCAAATAGGCAGCAGTGTTAATAGTGTATGATTCCATCCAGTACTTATAGAGTCAATAAAACTGGGACTCTTAGGTATTTCCATTATCTGAGAACATTCTATTTGCAAATCAGGTATCTATAGGCTATAAACTACATATTTGGGCATGATTTACATTAGAAAACATTAAACTGAATTTTTCCTATGTCTTTTAAAGTGTAAAATGAAATTAATTTAGCATGTATACTAATAAGCTTGTCTTCTTTAGGCAAAGAATGTACTTTTTAAATGCTCTTTCTAATGTTCATTTTCCCACCCAGAGATGGGAATCCCTTTAGATGATTAAGACTGTGCTTCTAGACTTGTGTGGATAGACACATCTAAGTAATGGTAGTAGCCTAAAATACCCTATTGGAAAAACCTAGTTATCTAAGAAATGGGTTCATAGATGGACAGAGAGAAAGATAAAAAATACTACCCAACTTCATCACTAAAACCATGAACATTCACAACAGTTCAGGACTGAGTGCCCTAAAGCAAAACTAGCTATGTGTTTGTGATTGAGTAATTTTTCTTACTAGCACAAACATTCTGATATATGAGAAAATTGCAGTGTATTATGTGATACTTCCAGCAAGTTGCTTGTATCTTTTGGCTGCAGCAATGGTCCATATGTTTGACATCCTTTATGCAATCCAGGAATACATCATTAATTGTCACTTTATGCCAGGGCAATTGGCAATCTCTGTGGACAACAACAGCTACTGCCTCCTAAAATTCTTTAACAAACTATGGTGAAATTTTAATCTGTCCTTATAATCCAGAACAATGTATAGTGTTGGTGGAGTGTGACATACTTGTGCTTTAAAATCGAGACATCCTCGTTGTGGGTGGAAATAACTGCTTCATAGGAAGCCACAGCAATCATAGAGAAAAATATCTCTTTAGAATCTGAGAATTATTTCCTGTGACAAGTGGAACTGCTATTAATATAAAATTCAGTTCTCATTTATTAATTTGCAATATCCTCTAGGGGACTTTTTGTTAATAATCACTAGCATTCCTCAAAAAGCCAAAATGAAATAATTTGTTTTCCCTGGTCCTTAGTTTTCTCCTACACTTTAAAACACTTAATCCTGACGAGGACTTGATAATATTACATGTATAAGAAAAAAAATCAAAACTCCCACACTACTGGAGTCTGTCTGGTTGTTTATATATTTCAAAGCCCACAGCTCCAAGGAGTTTCTGAGGCCTGTGAAAAAATGGGTTTTTTTCCTTTTTCTTTCTTTCTTTCTTGTACATCTCAAATCCTTCTAAATATAGAATACAACTGTAAGTCTGTGAGAAATGAGCACACTTGATGCAAATTGAACTTCAGACAGAGAGTGGGGGTCTAGGAGGTTGAGGGCAGCTAGGTTTAGGCTTATGTATGTGTTTCTCTTAGCCCCAAATTACTTGCTTTTTGTTAAAGCTTAAAACATTCATACTTGTTTGATAGCTACAGCAGAGATAATGACTTTAAGTGCGCCAATTTGAACCAACTGAAGATTTGTCCCTCTATTTCCAAACTTGTTTTCCTGCTGTCATGTTGGTCTGCACCACAGAGTTCACTAACTGTGTTCTCAATACTTCTCTTGTTTGAAATAGAAAAAGTCTACTTCATTTCATGAACAAAAGTTTCCATTAAAATAGAAAAATAATGTTAGGCACACAGCCTTAGCATGACTGTAAGGATGTACCAATTCAGTGTTAATTATTGGAATGCAGATGCTTGTTCTGTCTCTCTCTGCAGTTGCATGCCTGAAAGTGCCATATGATTTCCAAGCAGGTTCATTAATTTATTAGCCTGATAAGCTAAAATGAAAAGCAAAGAAAAAACACTACTTTGGGTTTATTTATTGAATTAAGTCCAGAAAATGCATCTCTGTTCTTTTATTGAGTGGCTGTGGGCTGAAATGTGACATACCTTTGGGAAAAACAAATCAAGGATTATTTAAGTGGTTGTTTACTTCAGAAATGCAAAACATGCTGTTTGGGAAGCTGAATCATTAAAACAATTGCAGTGGGACACAGTCTTTATCACACAGAGATCAAAAGCTTTGCACAGATTGTGTAATCTGTTTATACCATATATTCCAACAAGTTATCAGATCATCAAGGTGCAGAGCTTGAATTCCATGTATATTGCTGGTCAGATTGACCCATACCTAGACACTTCCTGATCTTTTACAAAGATACCATCCTATATCAACTGTAATACTATACACTTCTAGTTATAGAACCTATATTTCTCAGAATCGGGTGTATATGGGGTGTGTTGGTTGGGGGTGGTGGTATTTGCTTACAAGATTTAATTTTATTCTGAGGGGATTAATTTTGTATTCTGCCTTGAAGACGGGCGAGCACTCCACATCTTTTCAATGTGGAAGAGTGATTCAAAGCTCCTTCAGTCAGCACAATTGCCTGCCTAGCTGATAGCTCCACCACCCTGAGGAGTGGGTCTTTTTTCACAGTGATACATTATTATCCTCAAAGTAATCTGCATCTAGAGCTTTGAAGATTAGGATTAGAGCAACAAATATGATTCACCATTCACCCAAGAGCCAAGGTAGTGTTCACAGCACTGAAATGATGTACCAAAATTGACTTGTTTTGCTTAGCAAGCAGAGCAAAGGGTTTTGGTCAGCTGCCCGTTGAAGGCTCTCGTTGGCATGGCCAGCGCAGAATGCGATGGCTGTGGAGCCTGGAAGCCATGAATGTGTACAATGCTATTGCCAAGTCAGCATCTGAGAGGATGTTCATAGGAACAGCCTGCTGGCTCATCATGGATGGGAGAATTTATTTCTGACAGATTTCATACTTGGGAGAATGTCAGCTAACCCTGAGGCTGTGAAGTCTCTTGACAGTCAGAAAACAGACCCCTTGTTTGAGAATGCTGTCATGGCTTTGGCTAGTTCTTCAAAACGTTACCCTTTTCCTTCTAACCTCATTTCTGTCTCATTCAGATTTAGTTTCAGCCAGCTGAATTCCAATTCAGAAGCAGATCTCCTGTAGGCACTGAGGCAGATGGGAAGCAGTGCTGTTAGGGTATGATGTGAGAGATGGTTTGAGCTGAGAGTCAGTAACACACTGTTCAATGCGGTGTTTCAAAAATATCTCCTGGTAGTGTTACATGTATGGCTACCAGATTAAAACAGGAGAATGGAGAAATTCACCAGCAAGGGGCCCAGATACAAGGTGCTGTTACCAGCCACAAATGTTCTGAATCATTCACAGTAGATTGATTTGATCTGGCTTCATGCAGTTTGCTCATTGCTGTGTGATGCTGCATGTGATGGCTAGCACAGCAAATGTGACTGCAAGATCAGCAGCAGAAGCTTGGGAATATTATCACAGCCTGGGACTAATGTTGTAAATATAACAAATCTAAGCAGAAAAATTTCCTCATGCTTCCTCCCTCTTAAATGTGGTTTGAACCTCATTAGCTAATCATATGATGGCATTTTTATGTGAAATTAGTTAATTGCCCTTTGTCACAGTTTCTTCTGGGAGGTGGATTGGAACAAAGGGAAAATATAACAATCACAGACAAAAAAGCTATTCTGCCATCGGTTTGTTTATTTTTACAATTCTGCATATTACCAATTTCTGTATGAGGAAAAAACTATTAAAACTTGTTAAAGTTTTTTATTTCTTCCTCTATGTGCATTTCAAATAAATATGGAATAATCTGAAATGTAACATTGAAAATAATATAATAAACTGACCAAATGAACAGGAAAGAATGTTTTAAAATAACATGTTTATTTATAGATAGTCAATTTCAGTCCTTGCAGACCTACAAGTCAAGAATAAATTGAATAGGATAGAATTTTGTAAATATGTGAAGTAAAGAAATTGCTTCCTGTGAGTGCTAGTCTCTTCATTTCTGTATCTAGAATAATCACTAAGAAACTGTTTATTTGAAAAAAACAAGGAACAAGCAGTGTTACACCTGTGTAGCATATGGTCTTCCACAGGAAAAAAAAAAAAGGAGGAATTTTAGAGGTATGTATGAAGAAAATATATTTTCTCAGAAAAAGATATTTAAGTCTCTCTGAGAGGGAAGGGGCCAAGTCAGATCCATCCAGAGGTGGAAGGAATGTCATGTCATATGAAATATCATGTCATAGGATGGTGTCACCTGGATGTATGTTGATTTTATCTGATGATGATGAAAGTTAGCTATTAGCAGAGCTGTTTATGAAATCCTACAGAGAAAATTTAGGCAAATCTTTCACTGCATATCTTTCAAGCAGTGGTCTGTTCTAAAGAAAGTGGGGCAACATCTGAAATAGGTGGGAGTTAAAAGAAGCAAATTTACTATGAGCTCAGAAAACTTCTCTGAATTCTGTCCTGAGTTCCAAAGGCTTGAGTAAAGACCTTTGGAAAAAGAATCTCCTAATCTGTAAAGAAGAGATGGGCCAGAATTTTCTTAGGCATCCCTGAGATATGCCAATAAACTCTTCCCAGTCTTGCATTCCCCTTCTAAACTTTTTCACTAAAAACCCTTATATCAGCTATAGTACAAATCTGTGAGCTATGCACTCCACTGCCTTCACCTACTGAGTCCAAATAATTTCAGGCTTTTTTTTTGTGCTTCTGTATTTTGTCCCATGGTTCTAGGTGAAAGGACAGTAAGCCCTGTGAAAAATCTGCTTTTTCTATCTAAATCATGATCTTCAAAGACTAGATGAATGTCTATCAGAAAAGCTGTATAGCTTAAAAACATTTTAAAAGGATGGAAAAAACCCTGTGTGTCCAATGCAACAGATCATTGCTTGTCTGTGCACAGAACAGACATACATCACACAGATCACAGTAGGACTTCATACTGTTAGCAAGGAAAAAATTTCTCAGGTTAATAATTGAGAGCAAAAGTTACCTCACCAAAGCAATGGAAGGGCAAGACAGGCTCACAGAATGAGAATGGATTCCAGGGTTAGCAGATGCAGCCTCTCATGAGAGAAATACTTATAGACTAAAAATGAACTATAATAAATCTGAGGACAATTCTGGAAATTTGTCAAACCTTGAAATAGGCCATGTATGTAAGCACAAGGGATTAATAAATTCTAACCTTGGCCTCTGCCTCCCTTTTTTTTCTCTCTGACATCAAATTTTGGCTCCAAAGCAGAGAAAAAAAAAAAAAAAGAGAAAATGTAGTTTCACTGGTTCATTTCCAGTACAAATTGGAAAAAGTAAATAGCAATTGGAATAGTTCTTCAGTATAGAGATATTACTTCATGTTCTGCTATAAAGAAATACCCTATTCTTCCTGTTTCATATTTATTATCAGTCTGATTTACTTTTTCTTTATTTAGTAGAATCATATTAATTGGGATTTGGTATTAAATAATTTAAGGGTGTGTATGGTTCGTATATCCACGGATTTCATCACGGTAAGCCATGTGTGGGGAAGATTATGTTACAGAGTATCTGTAAAAGATGTTTGGAATCAGTCTTGGCTTTGAGAGGAGATATGTCACATAATGATGGTCACTCAGGTGCCACATGAAGCAAATTGTCTTTCAACTATTTGTACCTGATTCCTGAACAAAACAGAATGCAGGTGGCACTGGGTTGTATAATGTGGGTCTTGATATAGTTTCAAAAGTTTTGGCCAAGATCCCATCCTTTTGATTTTAGTATAGTTCAAGTAGTTCACTGGAATAGCCTTTCTCTCCACCAGCTAGTGAGGGGTCTGAGAAATCCAAAATTCTAAATCAGTTATGTCCCTGGTATTTTTTAAAATTCATTCTATCCTTACAGCTTAACTTGACATAGCAAAAGAAAAGGGCTGTGTGGCTGAGGATGCCCAAATAAAAGTTTTATGCAAGATAAGTGGAGTACAAAGAAGAAAAGTGAAATCCAGGAAATGGTTCAAAAACAGTAGACACAAACAGCAGTGATATCACATCAGCAGTGACTCCAACTGGGAATAAGCAGACAAGAATAATCAAGTCTCTTCATTCCCATAGATCTTCTGTAACCAGTTTAGAGTACAAGGCAACCAGAGAAGTTATTCTTTTCATACTCCTTCAGAAAGCAGGGATACATACACTGTTATGAAGCAGATTACATTTTCTTGGGAGCAACTATATATTTCTAACAAAAATGTAGTTTTTATACACTGCTCCTGGTGTGGAAAGTGTCACTTTATAACTAGATACTTTAAAAAATGCAGGTCGAAAATGGAATGAAGGTGCTTATATCCAGAAATAACCTTCCTGCTGCTGCCTGATCTTTATTTAACCCTAGACTCTATGTGTTCACTTGGCTTCGAAGTCATCCTTGCCTGGATTAGTACATCTCTGCAAGGCCAAGTGTCTTGAATGCAAAATACCAACAGGAGGCAGAAACTACATATTCTTCCAGGGTCTGATCTATACCATTTCTTAACAGACTAAGCTCCTTTAGCAAGCAGACTTTAAAAAGATCACAGTAAAACAGCTTCCTATATTAGTCAACTGCTGTATTAGTCACCCAGAAGTGGAAGAACCTGCATTTAATTGATTCTAAAACTTGAAAAAATTCAAACCACTTGTTCCTTAAGGCTGCCTTGGGCACTGAGAATTAGTCTATGACAGATGTGGGAAAGTGTGGATGGAATTAAAAGTGAAGGGAGGCTTTTCCTATTAGAGGTATTTTGCAGCAATGAATTTATGATTCATGTGTCAGAGAGTGCAGAAAGGGAGCTATGATTGTTCAACAGCTCCTTTTCCCATGAGTCTTTTTTTAAAACGTTGGATAAATGCTTCTAAAAGGCAGAAGAATACCTTAGCCTCCATGCTACAGATTCAAGTCATCTTTGGTCTTGTTCTTTCTTGCTAATCCCCGGTTTAATTTCATGATAATGAATGTATCAGGTAAATGTATTTGAGGGGTTGCTATAAGTTTTCTAGTCATACATTGTCTTTCAACAACAGGGTAAAAGATAATTGTGACCAGTTCTGTGCTCCCCAGTACGAGAGAGACATGGAGCTTCTGCAGAGGCTCCAGCAGAGAGCAGCAAGGATGATGGAGTGACTGCAACATCTCCCTCATGGGGAAAGACTGAGGAGCTGGGCCTGCTCAGCCTTGAGAAGAAGTGACTGGCAGGGGACCTCATCGATGTCTGTCAGGATCTGAAGGGAGGGTGCCAGGAGGATGTACCTTTGGCTCCATCCTCTCTATCACAGAGTCAAGCTCTGGCAGCGCTGGCTACATCTCCATTAGCTACAAAGGAGCCCTGGACACCTTGCAGGAACCTAGACAGCTGTGCTGCAGACAGCTCAAGTGGAATTACTTTCAGATTAAAGCATGGTAACATAGAATGTGTATGTGCAGAAGCTTAAATATGAGCCACATTTACAACTCTTTTTACACACAATGGAGCCTTGATCCAGTGCCTGCACACACTGCATGAATATCTAGTATAATTTAGGAGCCTTTAGGTGCTGCCTTGTCTCCAGCTGTCTCTCTAGAAAGGCATAATGGTCTGGTAAGTCCTGTGGCACTGCCCTGTAAAACCATATTCTGTATCTGACCATATTTCAAGTGATACCAGATGCCTGTGTTAAGGCAGCTGAATCAATCCCGAAGACATTACAGTAAATGAGGAAAAAAAGAACTATTCAAAAGAGCTGAATAAACACAAACTGAAGGAAATCTGGACAAAATTTGACTGCCACAGTTAGCTGAACTGAATCTTATCAATTACGTCACAAATAACCAGATGACCATTCCTGAGATCTGCCAAAAATAACCATGCAAAAATATGTGCCATGTATTTTTAAAGGTATCAATCCTTTAGGAATATGATAATATATTACCTTGGAGATTTTTTCCCTTGAAGATATAATCATATAAGGGCTTTTTCCAGTTATTTTGGTATCTTAAGCAAGTGCAGAAATGTCTTTTTTTTCTATAAGGACTTGTGTACTCACCAATAATGCAAAATTTGTTAGTTTTATCCATGTATCCTTTGTACACTGAAGTAATTAACCTAAGATCTTCTCACTGCCTTTAAGGTAAGGTGCAAGATACTCACCTAGGGTCATGGCCTGGGGGATTATCTTAGTAAATTTACTCTTTGGATAAACTATTGAGAGCTTCCCTATCTCCATGAGATGCCCTTGTTTAGTTTTTTGGGGTTTTTGTTTGTTTTTTTGGGGGGATTGTATTTTTTTGTTTTGTTTTGTTGTTTTTTTTTTTTTTTTGTCATTTCCCTGTGTCCTTTAGCATGCACCCTCTTTTCAGGACCACTTGGTCATTTTAAACCCAAACAGGGTTTACATAGCACTAACTTCAGTGCAAGTTCCATATACAGGCTGAATATTTTTCCTGTTAATGCTGCAAGAGCTATAGACTTCCTCCCTGGATCAGAATATTGACTCCAAATTTTGAAATAGGGTGAAATGTGTAATATCTAATTCATATCATATTCTGTGTTAGTGGGGATGACTTCTTTTCTGACCACAATAAATCTTGTGCTTCAACGATTTATTTTCTTCCAAATCTGTTTTTCTTAAAACCACACTATTACCATTGTTTCTGAAGATGCATTGGCTTGTACACCCACATCCAACTTGAAATTATTATCCGTGCTATTTGTTTTTCATGATGGTATACTCATGCAAGACGATGTTGCCCATTCCTCCTCCAAAGCATTTTGCTTTGCTGGAATTGATATTGTCACTCCATGCACATGCCGTCCACCTTGTACTAATGCCTGCAAACTGCTGCTGGGGAGCATAACCCTCTGGAGTTGTTTTTTTGGAAGTCATTGTCATGTCCCATTTTTGGAGACAGTCACTTGAGTTGTGTCATATGATATTCTGCAAAGGTCTTAATTTTCCCATACTGGGTACTTTTACACCCACACCATCAGATCGCTGAGTAAATAGGCTCAACTATATGATTATTTTCTTTTAGAAACACCTGGGGAAAACCATTAATTTTAGGTACTATTTATCTCGCTAGATTTTTTTGCCCCTTTCTTCATTGTCTTTCCCAATGTGATTTGGTGTCAGACCAAGAGCTGAAAAAATTCCAAACTGATATTTGATTGTTTATCACAACTTTTTTTCAGTTACTTCTGTGTGATTTTGACCTTATTTTCATACATTTTAGCTTCTTTTATATTGTCAGTTTAATTCACTTTTGGGCTTTCTGAGGAGTTGTGTTTTGCTAGTGAAGGAAATGTGAAATTTTATGAATTGTAACTATTAAAACTGAAGTATAACTTTAAAAGTGACCTGAAGGTGTGCTGCTCAAATGCCTAGCCTTCTGGTATCTGTGTTACAGTGGAAAAATCCCATTGTAGATATCCTGTCCAAAATAATTATCCAGTCCTTTTTCATAGTGAAAAGAGAGTGCTCAGATTCCTTATAAGAGGATTTAGTTTACCTGTGTCAGGCCTTATTTTTGGATGAGTATTATGACTCAAAATAAAATGCAGAAAATCAATCAATCTCAGCATATTTGAAAAATACAAAGCAGCTCTTTTAGTATTTCTAAGCAGTACTGTGAGAATAGAAGGAATGGTAGAGAGTTTCTGCAAAAAAGAAAAGATAGAAAATTCCTTTAATTTTAAAAAAGTGTTTAGGAAATATAGATTCTTTATATTCCACAATTTTTTGCAGCTTTTGCTATACTTGCTTTGGGCATCTGACTTCTTGAGAATGAATTAAATTAAGCATTAGAAGATCCAACTTTCTCAGTGGCATCTGTGACTCCAGACATTGACTTCATAGTAACGGAATTTCTCTTGGTTTGAAACTGAAAAGAGAAAAGAAAAAGGAATTAGAATAAATGTGAATATCAACAAACATGTGCATAGGATATCCAAGTATTAATAAAAACATAGGTTTTGACACCCTGGTATTAAGTGATTTGAGGAAAACAATCTAAAATAGAAGTCATACACTGTTACACTGTTATTACAAATATAAATCTTCAGTGTTCAAAATTGATAAAATATTCTTTTGGAGATATCAGTGCTCATTTAGAAATGACCCACCTCTCTTATTCATATGAGAAAGAGATGTTCAACAAAAGTCAAAATCTTACTGAAACAAAGGAAGTATTAGCTAATCTGAGAATATTTATCAATTAGCTAATACTACAGTCAGTGCTCAATCACAGTTTTGTACTAAGAATAATACTATTTTGTACTATTCTTATCTCTTAAAAAGAAGTCCAATAGCATCTTGTAAAAATGTTTGTCTGTTTGCATTCTTGTTTAATTATCATGTTCACTTGCAGAGCAACACAATTAACCATCAGAATGAGAAAATCCAGCAATGTGCCTGAGCTGAAGATCTGCCAACAATTTTCTAGCAAATCTCAAGCAGAATTCCAATGGCCAAAGTCTATTTCATGGGAAAAGCCACACTTCAAAATTACTTTTTTGTGAGAAACCTTGACCACAAATGTGCCATACCATCAATATCGTGTGAAATTAGCATGGTGTAGTACTGGTGTTCTTTAAACTCTCTTCCAAGCAAAACTATGTAGTTTAATGATTCATTTAAACAAAATAAAAATCCTGATTTCATAGACATTTAGTTAGAAATGCTGGAGTACTCTGGTTTGGCTAACTCCACATATAAGGACTATGTTTCTATTGTCTTGCTGTTTATTTTCATTCAGCAAATCAAGATATCAATTTAAGTAACATTGAGTACCTGAAAAGCATCCCAGGCTTTAGCCTGGAATGGAGAAGGTACAGGGAGGAAAGCAACATGAAATTACAGTGCAGATTTCTGTTCATCAAATATTTTGCTACTGGGAAAAAAGTGACCAAATATAGTATGTTGATCCTGATATTTACCTGACTTGCCTCTGCCAAATTCCTAATAGACTAGTGCAATACATAGTTTACAGAGCAAATGCTGGAATGTACAAATAAGATTATAGTCCATCAGAAAATTAATTATAGAATAATTAGTGATGAACCTCTTTAAGGTATAACAGATAAGAAGGAAAAAAAAAGGAGATACATTTTAAACCATTTCTTATAAAAATTAGTGTTCAATACCTATGAGGTTTGCCTCTCTTTTAACAAAACAGGGTAATTAATACATGGAGCCATCATATAAACCAACTGAAGACAACATAACCCCAAGTCATTTACTTTAGCATTGGACTTGATGACCCTTGTGGGTCCCTTCCAAGTTCTCTGAATCTCTGAAAGCTTCTTCGAAAAGGCAGGCTATTTTCCTTTGCCGTATAGCCATGATTTGTATTAGGGACAGAGGCATATTTAAAAATTCACTAATTAAATAACATTATTTAAAATCCAGTACATTTGAAAGAGGTTCAGTTATTTATAAAACCATAAAAATCAGTGATCAATGTGGATGTGATCAAAGACTGTAGGATTGATAAGTGATAAAATTTGTTCATGTCTATAAAGCCTATATGAAGCTGGTTTCCAGGGCTGCTCACTTTACTGCCAGATATATGTTCCCAGAAGCATCTCTGAAAATAATCATAAATAAATGTGATATTCATCAGCACAGTCACAATCCTCAGGCACTTTAGAAAATGTTTGCATTTGGGACTTACCCAGCCTGGTAGCTCAATTGAGGTCAGTGAAATGGTTTATAAACTGCAAATACCTGAAACTGTTGTTTTAAACTTAGCTGGCACTTTGGTTTGCTGTATTAATTATTTTCAGAGACCTTCACTTCACTGTGTTTAGCCAATGCTTGTCATGCATTAGTTTATTATAGCACACATCTGTAACCTTAGTCAAAGTTTTCAGGATTTCAGCAGATGATAATAATGCATTATAATAACTCAGGGAACAGAAATAAGGCCACTAAAAGAGCCTATGTTTGAGCATCTAAATCCAGAGTTAGGACAAGACCACCTTTGTTCTTTCTATTCATCCCTACATGGATCTTTGACCAGTTCAAGCATTGTTGAATGTCCTATCCTTTTTACAGTTTACTCAGCAGTGATTGAAAATGAGCCGTATGGGAATATTTGGCTATTTTATGTGTTAATAGATAAAATGTGTGTTAGAAATATGTTAATAGCAGATGTCTGTCCCCACATCATTTAGGAGAATATAAATGCATGTTCAAGTAAAGTCTAATGTTTAGGTCAATGTTATGGTGCGCTTTCAGAAACTCTTATCAGGAAAAAAACAGCAAAGCTAGTGCTTTAGACAGAAAAATTAGGCATTGTCATAGAAAGCTTTTATTCCAAAAAAAGTAAACAGAGCCACAGCACTTATTTTTATGCTGCTAATCTGGGAATATTGTTTATTTAGCTTTAGTTGGTACAAATCTGTTCTGCTGAAATGCTAAATCGAGGTTTACAGAAGTGGTTGGGAAATTAGATGTCATTATCTTCAGGTCTTGCTCCTTCTGCTCTGCAAGTGCAACCATCTGCAAACAGCAGCCCTCTAACAAAGACTCTGATGATGCACACAAATAAAATAGATTAAAAAGTTTGTATGAGTGGATTCTAATCTTTACTCCCAGGGTAGATCATGAACTACATGATCTAAATTTAGTGCAAAGGAATCTTCAGACAGTGATGACAGTGAGTCACTCAACCAAATCATCATGCTGTTGTTAGATAATATAGGTGTACTTATTTAGCAGAACAACTGACATGTTTTCTCTGGGTGTATGACAAGCAAAAACTTCTCTTTTTACTGCCCTGGTGTGGAAAAAATCTTAGGAATATCAGATACACAAAAGGATATAGGTGCCACAAGTCTACAACATGCTGAGCTTAGGAAGCAACCTGCCAGAGGATTTCAAGCACACAATTGTCACTACTCCAAAGAAGGCTGTACCACAGGGAAGAAAGGCTTCTTGACTGGGGTATTGTTAGCTCTTATCGACCAAAGAATTGTTGGACAGAAGATGAGGCACACTCTGGCTATTCTGCTCCTGCTCCAAGAACAATTCATTCTTTTTGTCCAATTGCTATTTATTTCATTTTTAAAAAAATCCCTTCCGGCCATCCCTTAAAGAGACATTTAGCTGCTAGAGCTTTTCCTAGCTGTACATAGATGGAGTTAATCAAAAGTCTCAAAGAAAATAATGAAATTTCTGCATCAGAGATGAAGTTTTAGCTGAAATATTTCTGTACTATTCAGTCATAATAAAGATGAGGTGATTTGAAAATGCTGAATTTCTCCATAAAAAAGTAATTTCAAAAGAGAAGTATCTCTACAACTCAAGGGTCTACAGGTTGAAAACAGAGCTGGACTGAGATTTTCATGTGAATATGTTTCAACATCGAGGGACATGTCACAATATTAAAAGCTTTGCCTCAGGTCAGAATTTAACTCCTGAGTGATGTGAGCAGAGCTACACAAATAGGGACCGGTAAAGTTGATTCTTAATCCTGGCTTTTCTTCTGGCATTCATCTTGTACACACTGATATTCAGCAAGAAACCAGCTTCATTCCACAAATCTCACTGTCTAGGTAACAAAATGTGTAAGCGCACCATTAGTACTTTTAGCCACAATCTGAATGAGTGCTAGACCCTGAAAATTACATAATTGGTGATAAGAAGCACCTTACAAGGACAACGGACATTTCCTTCAAAATTAACGAGCCAGTGAGTAGGTGTGGTAAACAAAAGCACAAGTGCAGCTGGCAGAAGTGCACTGCTCCGTGTTTTATTACAATGGAAAGGATCAGCACACGTAGCTACTTTGGGCTGTAGGCTGTGTCTGTTAAAGCCTTTGCTACCTCAGTGAGTACCCTGGGGCACCATGGCAAGTCTGGAGTGCAGCAGCCTTTTTCTCTTCAGCATGCAAGGAAGCCATCCTGCCTTATGCACCTGTGCTCTGAGCAAGCCAAAAGAGGGGCAGACTCAGAAAAAAAAAAAAAAAAAAACAAAAAAAACACCAAAAAAACCCTTCCCTGCAGGTTTCCTGCTTGTACTCTTGACATTTAGAGCATAGTATGTTCTAGTAGTTATTCTAATATTAAAAAAATTCTCCTCCAGAAGAGTCTTGTCATTGCTTGACAGAAGTGTGCATTTCTGGTAGATAAGAATATGTCTTAGCAATTCTATAGAGAATTGCTTTGAAATACATCTTTGAAATATTTTAATAGCCTATTGATTTTTTTTCATGTTAACCTATTCTGAAAAGAGAATGAAAAGTGTGGGGGCTGACTAGAGTTTGCTTTCTGTGCAGAATTTAGAAGTAATTCGAGATTCTTGCATTTCTGATACCCTTTAAATGTGTCCTCCAAAGTTACCTTGATAAAAAGGTATTTGCATGTATATCTTATTTCAGTTTTTACTGCATAGAAAAACTATCTGTTTTCTTCTTTCATCCAGTTGACTTATATTTACATTCTCCCTGGGTTTTTTTTTTTTTTTTTGAAATGTACAATTGTGGATCTGTTTTTCACTATGACAGAGGAAACCTGATCCTTCAAAGTCAGATTCTGTGTTTGAATAAAAAGTCTGGCAGTTGTCATATTTGCTCAATTCACCAGGTCTTTGGCATGGTGGCAGAGCAATTCTGAGCACTGCTTTGTAAACATACATTATTTCCCAGTGCCTCATCAGCTGTATCACACATTGAATACAAATTAATGGTAAGTGCCAATCAATGCTAGTTTATGGTTCCCCATGCTGCCATTGTTGTTATTCTGTGCTCTTATTGGATTTTCATGTCTAATTGTACGTTCACCCCCATTTTGCCACATTCTCTTTGCATGAATGAGTATTGAAAACATTTCTATGTTTGAATTTGGAAGATTTGCTAGGCTCTGACTCCTGTGTAAAAGTTCCATAGTTCCATGTGAAAAACTGTAGAGTGGCTTTGTAGTTCTTCTCTCTCTCCCTTCTCTTTTTTATGATTACAGTTCTATCTGTACAGTACAAAACTAGCTTATCCTATGGACAAAAAGTTATTTATTTATGCAAAGCTAATGCACTGACTTCACTAAGTCTTGCCCCAAATCTGTTACCATGAATTATATTTAAATTCTCATCAGTTCTTCCCACGTCTTCAAGGTAACAGAGTAGAATCTATGAATACATAAAAGAAATATCTTAAAACAGGTTAGTCAGCAATTATTCAGGAAAACAAAAAACCCTCTCAGCTAACCTTATTCTTTTTAAGCCTTTCAGTGCAACTATTGTTTGTTAAAGTGAAAAAATAGCTGAGCTAAATTTTATTTTGTTCTGAAAACCATTTAAATCTTCTTTCATTATACAATGTGTCTCAAGTAGGAGGCAGGTAGATTAAAAAATAGCCATTTGTTGATTCTCTTTAATATCATTCATTTCTATATTTGAATTTAGAGTCAAATGTAATCCCAACCCATGTGAAACTTGCTGAAATTTATGGTCTTCAGTGGACTGAATTTCAATACAAAATACAGATGTCTTAGGTGTTCCCAAAGTGCTGTATGTGCATCATTACTGTAAGGCTAGGTTCAGTCACAATACTTACCTGCAGTTTCACCAACCATAAAAGCCCTTATTGTAAAACAGGTCAGACATCTGATGAGGCAAACATTATTTTATTTGAGTTTTTGTTCAGGTTCTGGATCACATATTCATTAATCACCTGCTTTTAAGCTACTGAACTCATGAAATCAGTAACAGAGGCAGGAAACTTTCACTTCTGAAAAACTCTTAGAATGCGAAGTTGTGTAGGGCTGGAACTTCTGTAAATAGAGAACATTACTTGTAATCAGAGGAGCAGCCACAAAGATCACTTTGTACCCAGTCCAGATCAAATTTGCCTGAACTGCACCTGCAGAAGTGAACATCAGCTGGACAGAGTGTTATGAAGCATCATTGTCTCCTAAGAAGAGCAAAAAGAGTGTGCAATTGCTTAACCTGCTGTTTCTGAAGATGTGTAGTCTGTTCTGCTCAAAGCAGTGCTGAGTTCCAGCAGAGTGAATTGAAGTTGCATTAAGAATAGAAAGAACTACTTTGCTTATTGAAAGCAAGACCTCAAAGCTGACCCCCAAAGAAACACAATCACTCCAAGACCAACGAGTTCGGGCATCATAAAAAGCCAATGCATATTTTCTGTTGTGAAAAATTAGATTTTTAAGCACCAGGAAAATAGCTTTTCTCAGTAACTGTTCTGGAAAAATTGCAACCAAAGAAATCCTAATTTGCAACTGTTCAGGATGGAACATATTTAAATTGCCCACACAGCAAATTTGCTGTCCTAGAGCTATACAAAATTATTCAGCCCTTTTTATCTTTAATTCTTTATCTCTAAGGCTTGCCTATTCTATTTTGAAATTATTTTTACAGCTAAGAAGGAAAGAAGGTTGTTAGGCTGAATCAGTAACACAGATGATTTCTGCATGTAAAGGTTCAGTGTATATTATACTGATACATGCTGCCTGAGCCATTTCCTGGAATTGTGGCTGGAAACAGCCCTTTTATTGCTCATTTCTCACGCTAAAACTCAATGAAATTCAATTATCACAAAAACAGTCAGTAGGCTTCAATTTTGCGTGTCCTGTTACTTTTTAAATTTGGAGTGCCTCCCAATTGCTGTCACAGCTATTGCATTGTCTAAATCAATTGCCATGGCATGCTCACTAAATTGAGAAATGCTGTTGTGAATGCATAAGAGATCTCAAGTATCAACAGAAACAGATACCAACAGAGAAAATAAAAGGTAAGGGAATTTTTTGTCTGCTACAAAACTTTATTCCTTTGTTTGATTTCCTTTGAGGATTCACTAAGGGACGAATACTTCAGCCTGTCTGCGTGTTTGTTTCAATACTTCTTGAGCAGGCAAAAGCACTGCAAAAGCAGTGATTCAAAGAAAAATGGTTAAAAGTGGAAATTTTATGGCTTCGGGTCTGCAATTCCTTTTCAAACTCAAATACAGTACTTTTCTTGCCACAGATCATTCACAAAGAGATGTACTTAAGGCCAGACTGTGTCTTGCGTACTCAGGTGTTTATGGAAAAGCAAAACGTACAGATTTGCTAAATGTTCAGGGACTATTTCCACTCTATTCAAAGGTAGGTATAGATGGTGGCAAAGCTCCATTCTTTTGGCATGCCTATATCTAAAAGTGGAAGCTCCATCCTTTTGGCATGCCTATATCTAAAAGTGGAGTAAAGCATTTTACCTGAGCAAGAACATTGTGGTCCAGTGTAACAGCCATGGAAGTGCTCCCGGTTCCTCTGGCTTTATCCGGGTTTGTGGGAACAAGCAGTTTCCACAGTTACGTACAGATGTGACTTTGACTCAGTCACACAGGATGGACTGTGGAAAATGTACAGAGGCATGAATAAGAGAATTTATCAAAAAGATGGGGATCCTGTGCATCTTGAAGAGAAACACACTAAATTGCTTCTGTACAGCACAGAGAAAACAAAGACAGCACCTTTCATCTAGAAGTTTAAATCCAATCAGATTAATTGCACCAAAAAAGGGCTCATTTCTCTTTAGTGACTGTAAAGGGCAACTTTTCAATTAGCTAAGAAAAATATGAAGGTGTAATGAATATAAAGAGTGGATAAGAAAACACTAACAGACCCAAAAACCAAACGTCTCCTCCCACCACCAGTACTCAAAAAACAACCGAAGTAAAATCTTATTAAATTGGAATTGAGTTGAAATATTCAATAAACTTTCAATATTATGGACTCTTTATCTATATGTCACTTTTGAAAAAAGGTTTGATCAACAACTTTAAATCAATAGATTTCATTTTAATTGGTGCTTTTAAAACTGAGCCTATATTGCACTATAAACAAGTCTACAGCTCCACCACAGAAGACCATCAGGTTTCATAAACTCATATCTATCAATTTCTAACTAAGCTTTAACTAATGCTTTTCTTTGGAAAACTCCAGCTCCACCACGACTTAGAAAAATGATCTGGCTAAAAAGTGTGAGAGTAAAGAGATGGCCGTGTCAAGCAGTAAGTAGCCTCATGATGTCTAGAAATATAATGATATAGGTACCCCAGAAAAAGACAGCTCGTCCTTGCTCAGGACAATTTTACCAGTTTTACAATCTGTATCTCATGAATTTATTTATCTCACCATGTTTCATTCTTGATATTTTAGCAGGTTTTTCAACACAATTGCAGCTGTGGGCTGCTGCAGGCTGGAGCAGAAACAATACGTGTAAGTGAGAATGAGGACACCCTTTCCCTTATACTGTAGTCAGCCTTTAGGGCTGTTGGCTTTAGGAGGATCCTGCCTGAGTAAAACTCAGAGAGACAGAAGCAGGAATTGAAGAAGGTAGATAAAAGTAGGTTTTTTAGATTGAGGGAGTAAGAAAGGAAGGTGGGACTGGCAGCTGATGTGGACAAGAAGATGTCCAAAAGAATACAGAAGTAGCTCCTGATTTGTTGATGTGAAGCTGAGGCAGAGATTGATTGAAAAAGTGGAGTGAAAAGACTGGAATAAGAATCAGAGACAATAAATGATGAATGTGGAAATTCTAAAGAAGGAAAACCAGAGAAAAGAACAGCAGGTGGAAATGAGACCAAGGAAGACATTCTTTATGAAGGAAAGGAGATTTGAAATGGTTAGAGAGGGAGAATGGGATCAGGAGGCCAAAGTGAACATGGGGCAGAAGGAGTATCAGAGGCACAATGAAACAAAATGTCTTACCCTAAGAAAATTGAAAGGGAGCTCTTGCTGACAAGGAAATATTTGCTGTCGCAGTATGAAGGTTGCAACAGTAAAGTCTCACTGTTCCTCTGGTATCAGAACTGTAAATATCTCCTTATTTTCTAGTGATGGCATAAGACATCTGTTGTAATTCTCTGAATTTGAAAAACTGTCTCTTATTAGATTTAATAATTCTAACTGTGTTGATGAAAAGTTGATATATTATCACACATTGAATGTGACACAAAAATCTTAAGATCTTTATTTCGGTTGCAAAGTCAACCACTCACATTTTAAGAAATGTCAGGATTGAGGAGCCTGAGAATCTCTCATTATGTTTATTGAAAAGGCAATCTTGCCTTGATAACAAGTGATTTCTTCTGCAAAGTCTGTGCATAATATAGTGTGACCATGATACTTTATGAAAAATCCCTTCACCAAGAATTTTTTCTCCTGAGAAGCTGGGAAGCTTCAGCTTCTCCATGTTTTGCTGCTTAGGAATGTGATTTGGAGAATAGTTTATCCAGCATGTGAATTGATTTTAATTAATGGTCAATCTCAGCCAACTGTGTCAGACTCTGTGTCTATCACTGGTTTTTATTGTTAATTCTTGTCTAGCCTCCTGATGTCCCCTTTCTTTTTTTTTAGTATAATTTTAGTATAGCAATTTCTTTTAATATAATATAATTTCATAATATAATAAATCAGCCTTCTGAGAACTCTGAGTCAATTCTCATCTCTCACCTCATCCTGGGGATCCTCACAACACTGCATATGCAGAATGCAGCAATATAGCATTCTGAGCAGATTTGCTTTGATATGGTTTAAGGTAATTAAAAAAAAAGATGATTGCTTTCTATAAGATCCCTTCTTCAGAAGATGAAATATTGGGATACAGTAGTGGATTGGTCAAATGATAAGCGAAAAAGAATAAGTTAGAGCTCAATTAAGGCAAATTAGCTTTTCTAGGACAACTAGACTCAATCCCTAATTCTGAGGGACAGAGTTCCTCAGTAAGTCAGAAAAATTAATTTGAAACAAAATCAGTCCTAAAGCTCACTTAACATGATTTTCTGAAATTGAATACTCAATATTAGTTAAATTTCTTACCATTAATGCTTCTTTGTCTTCTCAGTTGCTGAAACATTGATAGCCTCAAAACTCACATGATGGACATTTGAACATAATTCCTAGAATAATTCCATGTCCTGGGTTGACTATATGATGCTTTTATCCCCAATCGTCTCATTCTGTTTATGTTGAATAATAATAAGTTTTGTACCTTTAAGAGTGTTACAGAGAGTGAAGGGGGAGAGAGAAGAAGCGCACAGTTTGTTTTTCAGACACTGCACTCACTCCTCCACATTCTTGCTCCTGACTGTGTTGTCTGCAGACAGACAGCGGGACAGAGAGCTCTTCTTTTGCTTTTTAGTTAGTGTTAGCTAGCTGAGGCAAAGAAGTTCCCTGGACTGTTTTTTCCCTTTTTCTTTGGACCTCTTGGAACTGCTCTGGACTGAACACCCAGGAGAGCACCGGCAGCTGCAGCTGTGGCCCACCGGGCCGGCCCTGGCCTGCGACAATTCCAGCACTGAGGGACTGATCAGAGACTGAGTGAGCTGCTGCTTGAACCCGGGGTTTTCTCAGTTTGTCATCTCTTTTAGAGTGGCAAGGGGTCTCATTGTTTTGATACTGTTTTGGTCGTATTGTTTAATAAACAGGGGGTTTTTTTCCACCTTTCTCCAAGGAGGTATTTTTTCTTTCCTCCCGGACCAGTTGAGGGGGGAGGGGCCGATTGGATCTGCTTTCCCACCGGAGCTCCTTTGGGGGGATTCTTCCCCAAACTTGCTCTAAACCTGGACAAATACATGAATTGGCGCCCAACGCGCGGCTGGAAAATGTGGAAAAAAGCCCTATTAATTGTGTGTCTGTTGTTGTTAAAGCAGTTAGTAGACATGATGCTTGGACCCCTGATGTCTCTGGTTGTGAAAGCCTCTGTATGGCTCTGGGCTCTAGACCTTTTTGAGGTTTCAATACCTTTCTGGTCATTAGGATTATTGTCCTTAACAAGTAATTTTTACGGTAGAGGGGTACGGATTGGAATAGCTGTTGTGCTGGCCCTGGTGATAATGATTTATAAAGCGTTCAAAAAGATACTGACCTCTGTTTACAGCATGTATGGTTTATGGTTTCTTCATCCTACCCTGCATCCCGATTCCAGTGGTATGTTTTGGGAATTTATTAGTAACTATACTCAGTCTGTTAGAGGTGGAGCTAAGAATGAGACTTTCCAGCCTTCCCTTTCCCTCTTCTCCTTTGGATCGGTTATGTCACTTTTTGAGAATGTTCAGTTTCCCCTGAATGTTAAAGAGACCATCTTTCTGGTATTTAATTTGGTAAGTCTTCTCTATATGGTCTGCAGCTTCTCTAGATTGAGGGCTGAGATTTCTAGACGGGCTGATGAGACCCCTGACTCAGGAGTAAACCCTGGTGTGGAAAATCCTAAGTGGTGTGGGAAATGGGAGGATATGGGCGAAATCCTGAAGGAATTCTCTGACCCTATAGTGTGGGATTTTCCCCATGAACAAATTCAGAACCCAGCTGAGGTGGGGAAATATCTGAAAGAGAAGTACCAGGATGAGCCTAAGGAGAGGAAGGTCATTGCAGTGAGCTGGGCCCTGGCATATGCTTATCGCACACTGCTAGATAGTGTCGGGCAGCAGACAGAGGCAGGGGGGCAGGGAGATAAATCAGCAACTGTCCCGGTGGCTCAGGCTGCAGCTAACACTCCAGGCTCGAAGCCAGCAGCCAAACCCATGGCTGTTGCTACCAGCACTAGAAGTGGGAAATGCACAGCCAAGACCAATCGACCAGTGGAAGACAATAGAGCAAGGGATCCAACGCCTGAGAGAAATGGCCGTGGTTGAGATTATCTTCTCAGATGATGTAACAACTAGGAACCCAGACTTAGTACCATGCACGTCTGTGATGTGGCGAAAACTAGTACGACTCGGGCCACAAGAATATGCCTCTGCCTTAGCCATCATGAAGAGGGATGAGAGGGGTGAGACTGTACTTGACATGGCAAGGAAGCTCCGAGCATATGCAGATGCTGTACATGGCCCAACACATGCCAGAATCGCAGCGGTGGAAACACGTCTTCAAAAATTAGAGGACAAGATAGAGGAGGGTCACAAGAAACTGAGGGAGGAGATTAAAGAGAGCTTTCTCCAAATCTCGGCGGTACAGATCAGAGGTTCTGGTACCCAACGCAGACGTTCCCCAGACGGCGAGAGAAGGTACATCCCACGAGCTGAGCTGTGGTTCTATTTGCGTGATTGTGGAGAAGACATGAGGAGATGGCATAGACAACCTACCTCTGCTCTGGCACAACGGGTGAGACAACTGAAGATTCAGAGAGGAAGTTCCAAAAGGGAAGTAGCTCCAGTGGCCAGTAACCGAACTGTCACATATGATGATAATGACAATATTTTTGATCCCCTTGAAGGAACCTCCAAGACATATGCCCAGGGAAAGAAGGATAACCAGGCTTAGAGGGGCCCTGCCTCTAGCCAGGTAGAGGCTGGGGAAAACCGTGTTTTTTGGACTGTGTGGATTCGTTGGCCTGGCACATATGAATTACAAGAATACAGAGCTTTGGTTGACACTGGTGCACAATGTACATTAATCCCATCAAGACGTGGGGACAGAGTCTGTTTCTATTGCTGGTGTGACAGGGGGATCCCAGGATTTCACTTTGGTAGAAGCTGAGGTGAGCCTGACTGGAAATGAGTGGAAGAAACACTCTATTGTGACTGGCCCAGAGGCCCCATGTATTTTGGGCATAGACTACCTTCGAAGTGGGTATTTCAAAGACCAAAAAGGACTCAGATGGGCATTTGGAATAGCTGCTGTAGAGACAGAGGGTGTCAAGCAGTTGAACAGCTTGCCTGGACTGTCAGAAAGCCCATCTGCAGTAGGTCTCCTGAAGGTGGAAGAGCAACGAGTGCCAATTGCCACCTCAACAGTGCACCGCCGACAGTACCGAACGAATCGAGATGCTGTGATCCCCATCCATAAGATGATCCGAGAGCTGGAGAGCCAAGGGGTGGTCAGCAAGACCCACTCACCCTTCAACAGCCCCATCTGGCCTGTGAGAAAATCTGAAGGAGAATGGAGATTGACTGTGGACTATCGTGCATTGAATGAAGTGACTCCACCACTGAGCGCTGCTGTGCCGGACATGCTGGAACTCCAGTACGAGCTGGAGTCCAAGGCAGCAAGGTGGTACGCCTCTATAGACATTGCCAATGCATTTTTCTCCATTCCTCTAGCAGCAGAATGCAGGCCTCAGTTTGCTTTCACCTGGAGAGGTGTGCAGTACACCTGGAACCGACTGCCCCAGGGGTGGAAGCACAGCCCCACCATCTGCCATGGACTGATCCAGGCTGCACTGGAAAAGGGTGAGGCTCCAGAACACCTGCAATATATTGATGACATCATTGTGTGGGGGAAGACAGCAGCAGAGGTGTTCGAGAAAGGGGAGAAAATCATCCAGATTCTCCTAAAAGCTGGCTTCGCCATCAAGAAGAGCGAAGTCAAGGGACCTGCTCAAGAGATCCAGTTTCTGGGAGTGAAGTGGCAAGACGGACGGCGTCAGATTCCCACCGATGTCATCAACAAGATCACAGCAATGTCTCCACCCACCAATAAGAAAGAGACACAAGCTTTCCTAGGGGCCATAGGTTTTTGGAGGATGCATATTCCCGAATACAGTCAGATCGTGAGCCCTCTCTACCTGGTCACCCGTAAGAAGAACACTTTCCACTGGGGCCCAGAGCAGCAACAAGCCTTTGCACAGATCAAGCAGGAGATTGCTCATGCAGTAGCCCTTGGCCCAGTCAGGACAGGACCAGAGGTGAAGAATGTGCTCTACTCTGCAGCCGGGAACCATGGCTTGTCCTGGAGCCTTTGGCAGAAGGTGCCTGAGGAGACTCGGGGTCGACCACTGGGATTTTGGAGTCAAAGCTACAGAGGGTCTGAAGCCAACTATACTCCAACAGAGAAAGAAATCCTGGCTGCCTATGAAGGAGTCCAGGCTGCTTCGGAGGTAATAGGCACTGAAGCACAACTCCTCCTGGCACCCCGACTACCCGTGCTGGGGTGGATGTTCAAAGGCAAGGTTCCTTCCACTCACCATGCCACCAGTGCTACATGGAGCAAGTGGATTGCTCTCATCACTCAGCGCGCCCATATAGGTAAACTGAATCGCCCTGGGATTTTGGAGGTCATTACAAATTGGCCCGAAGGTGAAAACTTTGGTCTCTCTGATGAAGGGGAACAAGAAGAGACACGAGCTGAAGAAGCTCCACCATACAACCAACTGCCAGCAGAAGATACACAATACGCTCTCTTTACTGATGGGTCGTGCCGCATTGTGGGAATGAACCGGAAGTGGAAAGCAGCTGTATGGAGCCCCACACGGCAGGTGGCAGAGGCCACTGAAGGAGAAGGTGGATCAAGCCAACTTGCTGAACTCAAAGCTGTTCAACTGGCCCTGGACATTGCTGAGAGAGAGAAGTGGCCAAAGCTCTACCTTTATACTGATTCATGGATGGTAGCCAATGCTCTGTGGGGATGGCTGGAGAGGTGGAAAAAGGCTAACTGGCAACGTAGAGGAAAGCCAATTTGGGCTGCTGAAGAGTGGAAAGACATTGCTACCAGGGTAGGGAAGCTGCCTGTGAAGGTCCGCCATGTAGATGCCCATGTACCCAAGAGTAGAGCTAATGAGGAGCACCAAAACAATGATCAGGTAGACCAAGCCGCAAAGATAGGGGTGTCCAAAATAGACCTAGATTGGGAACATAAAGGAGAGTTATTCTTAGCTCGGTGGGCCCATGATGCCTCAGGCCACCAGGGCAGAGATGCCACCTATAAGTGGGCACGAGACCGAGGGGTGGATCTAACCATGGACAGTATCTCTCAGGTTATCCATGACTGTGAGACGTGTGCTGCCATCAAGCAGGCCAAGCGACTGAAGCCCCTCTGGTACGGTGGGCGGTGGTCCAAGTACAAGTATGGGGAGGCCTGGCAGATTGACTACATCACACTGCCCCAGACACGCCAGGGCAAGCGCTACGTGCTGACCATGGTGGAGGCCACCACTGGATGGCTGGAAACCTACCCTGTGCCTCATGCTACAGTCCGGAACACCATCCTGGGCCTGGAAAAGCAAGTTCTGTGGAGACATGGCACCCCTGAGAGGATTGAGTCAGACAATGGGACTCATTTCAAGAACAGCCTTGTCAACACCTGGGCTAGGGAGCATGGCATTGAGTGGGTGTACCATATCCCCTACCATGCACCAGCTGCAGGCAAAGTGGAGAGGTACAATGGACTGTTAAAAACCACATTGAAAGCATTAGGTGGGGGATCTTTCAAGAACTGGGATCAGCATCTGGCAAAAGCCACCTGGTTAGTTAACACCCGAGGCTCTACTAACCGAGTCGGCCCTGCCCAATCTGAGCCTTTGCAGAGAGTAGATGGAGACAAAGTCCCAGTGGTACATGTCAGAGGTTTGTTAGGGAAGACTGTGTGGATCAATTCTGCCTCGAGTACAGACAAACCCATTCGTGGGGTTGTCTTTGCTCAGGGACCAGGTTGCACGTGGTGGATAATGCAAAAAGATGGAAGAACACGATGTGTACCTCAGGGAGACCTGATTGTTGCATAAAACCTGTATAAATATCACTGTTTCCTGAATGTTATTACCATTGTCTGTGTATAGTTGTATAATGGATGTATCATGTATGTACTTGTAGAGTTAGAATTTATATTAGTTTTAGTAGTAAGCAGACGATATGGGGATAAGGGGTGGAATGTCCTGGGTTGACTATATGATGCTTTTATCCCCAATCGTCTCATTCTGTTTATGTTGAATAATAATAAGTTTTGTACCTTTAAGAGTGTTACAGAGAGTGAAGGGGGAGAGAGAAGAAGCGCGCAGTTTGTTTTTCAGACACTGCACTCCACTCCTCCACATTCCTGCTCCTGACTGTGTTGTCTGCAGACAGACAGCGGGACAGAGAGCTCTTCTTTTGCTTTTTAGTTAGTGTTAGCTAGCTGAGGCAAAGAAGTTCCCTGGACTGTTTTTTCCCTTTTTCTTTGGACCTCTTGGAACTGCTCTGGACTGAACACCCAGGAGAGCACCGGCAGCTGCAGCTGTGGCCCACCGGGCCGGCCCTGGCCTGCGACAATTCCAGCACTGAGAGACTGATCAGAGACTGAGTGAGCTGCTGCTTGAACCCGGGGTTTTCTCAGTTTGTCATCTCTTTTAGAGTGGCAAGGGGTCTCATTGTTTTGATACTGTTTTGGTCGTATTGTTTAATAAACAGGGGGTTTTTTTCCACCTTTCTCCAAGGAGGTATTTTTTCTTTCCTCCCGGACCAGTTGAGGGGGGAGGGGCCGATTGGATCTGCTTTTCCCACCGGAGCTCCTTTGGGGGGATTCTTCCCCAAACTTGCTCTAAACCTGGACATTCCATCTTACAAACTATAATGGTTAAGTGCACTTGAAATGATGAAGAGGAAAATAGGCTCATCTTAAGAAAAGAGCTTGACTCATGGGTAGTAAATAGTGTGGGCTATAAAACAAAAAATTAAGAGAAGATACAAGACTGAGGAATCATGAATAAGCATTATTCATTTCACAGGACTGAAAAACATTGTGTTAAAACCACACTTTCTGGAACATTAATTATTATAGAAGATGATAATTCAAGGTAACACTAGAATAGCTTAGCTTTTCCAAATTTGCAGCTTTAATAGTAAAGTCTATCTTTGTCATGTGTTCTTTGAACACCTTTTAGTTTTTAAAATAGAAATTTTAAATCAGACCAAGTAATTTAGTCATTTCCTGTCTGCATTTTTACTTTCTTATGCCAAAATTCTTCTGATTTTTTTTAAAGAATAAAACAACAAAAACAGTTATCACGTTCCCAGATGGGACTAATATAAAATCTGTGGGCAAATGTGCTTCTTCATTAAAATAGTTCAAGTATAGTACTGAGCCATTTTTGCTTCTTAGTTTGTACCCAGCACATTTATTTCTGCATTGCATTGTGCTGGCACATAAGTTCTGCTTCTTAGACATCTTCTGGGAAAATAGCATATTTCTACATATGTATTCCAGGCTCAAGAGTCTCTAGACTTGTGTTACAATAGCCATGTCTCCACCCTCACTAATCCTTATTTTGGGGACAGCTAGATCAGAGATCAGCAGGAAATCTGAGGTAGATAAGCCACACCTCGCTGCTGCAACTCTATAATGAGGCAAAAGAGGCTTTTTTAGGGGTACAAACTGTCTGTTTGTGCTAGTGAAATTGTGGTATGCCAGTAGGGTGAATGAAAAGCTGACTGATTTTAGACGCTGGGAAGAATTCACTGTGACCACATAGGTTTTTTTATCAGCAGTTCTAAAACTAGTGGTATGCCCTGGGGCTGGGAATGAACTCAAGGCTATTTTGACGAGTACTTGTAAATAACCTTGGTAGGTGTTCAGGTAATGTCTTGTGTAATCAAAGTGAAGAAGTTTCAAGTTTTCTCTTCCAGTCCTTCTAGCTTTACCAAGGTTCAGGTCTGGAGCAGTGTTTATAACCTTCTCAGCAATCACACAGGGTGACAGATTTTCTTTGAGAGGCAGGTGGCAAAATGAGAATCACTAGTCTTTCATCTGCCAGAGAGTCAAAAAGACATTGATTCAGCAAAAACATGCACTGTAGTTGCAAGAGTGGTTAAAGAAGTTAGCCAGATTTTGGGAATTACTTGGCATTTGCACACACCTTAAAGACCCCAAATGAGTGATGAAGTTGAATATATGAATGCGACTCCCAAAACACAAATTAGCAATATTTGTCACGAAACATCCATGGCATGGGTGCAGGCCTTGCCTTTAGCTTTACTGACAATCCACATACCACCAAGGTGGAGGGATAATATTGGTCCCTATGAAATACTGTACAAAAGGACATACCAGATTCCTTATATTCGAGGGGAAATGCACATGAAGGGGAAACTTGATTTACAGAGATATCTGATGGCTTTAGGTTCCACTTTTCTGAAGTTCCAGACTTATGGCGTGCTACCCAGATCCACGGGACTGGACACACCTGCACATCCCTTCCAGCCTGGAGACTGGGTCTATGTTAAGCAGTGAGACAGTGATCCTCTACAATCTAAGTAGATCCTCTAGAATCCAAGTTCTGCTGACCACCCCATCACTGCAGTCAAATTCACTGGTAAAGGACCCTGGATTCACTACTCCAGAGTTAAGAAAGCTTCTGCTCCTGAAACAACTGTAAAAACAGAGACTGATACAGACAAATAATGCTTTGAATGGTTCCTCTTCTGTGCCTAAAGAACTGTTCACAGCTGTTGCAGAGGCAATGATTTTGGCTACCTGGAGTTCTGCCTCTGGATTGACCTCAGGTCAGCCTTCCACTGTCTCATTCTTGTGGCCACCAATGCCAAATTCCTGGTTAAGTACTTCACCTGCTTCACAAAGAGGGATTTTCCTCCCTGATGAGCTTCATCTTCATTTATGCTGCTTTCAAGAGGATGATCAAGCTGGCAGATCCTTATCCCATCAACTCCCAGTTTAAGGTAGTCTATATCACAAACTGCTCTTGTGCCTATAAATCAGTAGATCCAGGTAAGGGAGTGGTCCTTACCTCTTCAGTTTGTAGGTAGGAGTGGCCTTTGCTCTCCTTTTCCCTTGTGCTGCAGCCCAGATAATGGGTAGATTATTCCTTCTTTATTGGTTGCCTGCAGGTAGCCTATCTTAGTCTCAGGCACGGCAGCAGACTCTCATTAGGGGTAGAAGTGAGCCAAGACAGACTCTCGTTTAACAACATGAAAAGGATCCCAGTTTATTCTTCTTTACAGCTTAGCCATCCAGACTCTGACTACAGCAAGCTCCTACTGTTGGCTTCTCTGACAGACTGCTGGCTATTTCCTGCTGGAACATGGCTGCAAGTATTTCCTTGCTGTCTCTGACTGCAGGTTTTTACCCAGCTTGACTTCGATTGCAAGCTCCAGCTCTATCAGACCCAGACTGAACTCACAGCAGACCTTGTGCAGCAGCAGCTCTCTTCCTTTGTTCTTCTTTGTGTGTCTCTACATTCTTCCTCTAGGCTCTCCCTGAGCAGCCAACCCACCCCTTTCATCATACTTACCTTTATTAGTCCCAGCTGTGACCCATTAAGGGCAAGGCTCCTCTTCTTTGGTCATTAGTACAACTGTGGCTTACCAGGGGTGAGATCACTTGTAATTCCTTCTTCTAAACCCAACAATCATTTTTCTTCTTTTCAAGATGCCAGACTGTGCAAGGCATTGTACTATTAAATATTTATTACTGTTTAATATTATTATTATGTTTAGTTATTTACCATTGTTAGATATTTATTTATTATTACATTTTTACCATTATTAGATATTTAGTGTTAGGTATTTATGTATTATTAGATATTTATCTGTTGTTAGATATTTACTGTTGTTGGATGCTTACTGCAGTTAGTTATTTACTGTTGCTAAATACTTATCTGGTTTTAAATATCTATTATTAGTATAGATATTTAGAATAGAGACTCAACAAGGTAAAGGCCTTGTCAAGCCTCTAAAGGGGGAAATGATGCCTTAAGTTTAAGCTTTCACATTTTTCTAATTCTTTTCTGCCTAGGGGTATAGCTCTGAGCTTCATATTAATTGTTAGTAGGTTCTCTTCGCAGGGTAGGAGACAAAACAAACTTTTTCTAACTTGAGACCAAGGACAATCGTTACAAGCTTCAGGCAAAAAGATATAAACAACAGGGAACTGAAGAACAGGCAAACAAGGAGGATGGGACTTCATGACCTGAAGCCATAATTGTGCAATTAACTCCAATATGCAAATGGACCAAAACTTATTAAAGTGTGAGACTCCATGACCGGTCATCAATTTTGTGACCATCTTGGGTCCATCTTGGGTGCAGCCCTGGCTGAGCTCTTGTACTGCCCAAGGTGTTGAGGCCTTCTAATGAACACCTACGTTTTTTCTCTTAGCTCTGTCTAGTCTCTGTTCAGCCTCTCAAGGCATCAGTTCAACTTGGGGAATTTAAAAAGATAAAATGATAACCTATTTTTTAAGAGGTTAAATGTGTAAAGCTGTTAGAGCCTGGAAGGTTGCTGGTCCAAAACACTTCAGGGAGGCGTGGATGTGGATGTGTGTGGGTCTATGTGTGTATGGCAAAGCACAGACTGGAGTTTGCTCTGGTGAGGTGATCAACTGCCCCTTACACCCCAGGCTGCATCCCAGCCCTGCAGTGGCTGCCAGTCCCTGGCACGCTAGAGGCAATGCTCCACAGCTGCCTCTGGAGGCCCAGAGCAACCAGATGAACACAATTCCCAACTGAGGAAGGGCCCAGGAGGTATTTGAAGAAGAACAGGAGGATGCACATATCTTGACCCTCCCTCCTCTTGGAACTTCTATCAGCTAAACACTACTGGAACCAGGAGCTGGTAACTACACTTGTACTTTTTTACATATTTTCTGTCTTTCATCTTCCTTTTTCTTCTTCTAATTTCCTCTTCTTGGAGTTTTAAGAAACTTATATTTAGATGGGCTTGCAATTTACTAGGTTAACAGTTTGAGAAGTGTTTTATGCTGATTGAATGCTGCTCTAAGCTTTTGCCAAAGTTCTCTGATTTTCCAAAGTTGCCAGTAAAGTTTTTTTGTAGTTTTGACCTCTTGAGAATATCTTGTCTGTGTTTCTGTAAGAAACTCAAAGCACATGAACAACCATAAGCTCTTTTCCTGAGTCTGATTGAGTGAGTTTTTTGGGGTCTTACAAAAGTTTACAGGCATGGCTCTTATTCAAGCTTTATTTCAGTAGATATCTTTCTCCAGCTTTTAATCAAAAGAAACCTAGAAGGTGGTGCTTTCTGCTACCTTCCATTCTCTCTCTCTTTCCTTACCCCAGTGCTGTGTCTGTTCCACACTCACTGGCAGAGATTAAGCTGTAACACTGTGAGCCCCTTTTGTACCATCATATAGCCCCTGCCCTCAGTAGCAGTGGCAAATGATTTTTGCAAAGTCACAAGGACAAAGTTCAGAGTGATGGATGGGAAGATTGTGAAGTAACAGAATTCCTTTAATGAACTTTAAGTCTTTATAGGCCAGTTTTTCAAATAGGCTTGTGCACTGTTGCATGTACTGCTTGGAAAATATGGTCTAATTCATCTTCTCTGTGCCATTTAGTGAAAACATGTAATTACAAAGCAAATAACTCACAGAGGTAGTCTGCAATCAGCACACAGAGTGTGTGCATAGATGCATTCCTGTTTGCATCACTGTGCAAAAAGACGGGTGAACGCATAAGATATCTTGACATATGTTTGCTTTGTTAAATAAAATAAAGTTGGCAATGTACTTAGAAAGCAAAAGTTATTGAGTATTCAAAATGAATGTCTTATTCTGTGAGAGTATTTCCTATTTCTTTAAAACATTATGAATAGTGAAAGGTGAGAGAGTGCTGCTGCAAAAGGTTCTGATATTTGTCAATATTCTGAAAAAGGGAAGATGTCTTTGATGAGAGCTTGTGTCTTTTCAATGAGTTTACATTTTCAGCTGCTTGAAGCTAAATAGTAAAGTAGGTATATTGGAAGAGTTTGCTATTAGTATTATTGAGGGCCACAGCTGGACAAAAACCTTTCTCAAATCCACATATTAGCATCCAGACCTAGGTAGCAATGTAGGCACAGCATTTTGTTAGCTTTGGCATGGAGTCAAGACCTTATTTTTTTGCAGATACAAATCTATCCTCTATTATCCCTGCTTGAGACTAAATTTCTTTTTGTTTTCTTCATATGTTCAAAGCTTAAAGCACTACCCTCTAAATAGTACAGTTCCCATCATCTCTTTGCTAGCAAGTGCAAGAAGTACTGGGTCATTATTTGAAGATATTCTCCTGCTCCTGCTTTTGGCACAGAGCAGTTCTGGCTGCCCCTTACACAGCTGTGCAAGGGATATGTCACAGATTAAGCTACATCCTTTCTCAGTACTGAAGTCTATATGCCTTATGTACAGGTATTAGTGAGGATGTATAGGTATGAGAAATGCTCACCCCAAATGCACAGTATCTAGGCTGATCAGATAACGTTTAAACATCCAGTAAATAATTGCTGTCAGGAAAGTCTGCATCTGTTATGCTATTGTATTTCTACAGTTTTACTTGGAATACAGGGAAAAAACAAAGGAAATTTTTTTTTATATATACAAGCAGTTTCTTGTAGATTTTTACTTTGAAAACAACCTCCAGAATGACCACATACAGGCAGAAAATTGATAATAAAGTTACTTCTTTGGATTAATGTAACTCTTTCTTCTACAGTCTAGTATGCTGCCTGCTGTGTACTGCACAGAGAGGTCCTCCCTTTTTTAAGAGTTACAGTGTTTATGCCAAACTCCCATAAATGACATGTGAATGACCCTGAAGGATTAGCAGAAGGATTTTGGAGAGGCCTGGGCAAAGGAGCTCCTACCAGAGGAGTGAACTTCTAGCATTGGCAGCCATGTGGCAGCTTGGGGAAAGTCTGGTCCTTTATCCGGCATACTGGAGGGCAGCTGAAAGAAATCAGACCTCCTTTGTAAACCGATGAGTGCCCTGTTGTACAAAGCCAGAGCTGAAAGGAAGAGAGCAAGAAAAGGCTAAGAAATGCTGCAGAGAAGCTCCATTGTTAACTGCTTGTCCATCCAGCCTTTTGAAAGGATATCTAGGTAGGAGAATAATATACACTACTCAGATTTGGGGATTACATCACCCCACACTGCTTTTCTTTGTGTCTCTGCTGCATTTCTCACTGTCATGGCAATTCAGATCCTATTAAAAGGTGTGTTGTGAACATTATTCCCCTCAGTCAGTAAGAGTCTGCCTTGCTACTTGTTGGACAGGTTCAAGATACAAATGTCAGTAGCTACAATGGCGTTTTCTCTAGTACGTTGTTCTATAAAAGTGTGCCCATGCATTTAAATCGCTTTGCTTGTAAGGTACTCTTGGAAAGATTTTCATGAATGAACCACAGAAACATTTAGTTTGTGTGTAGTCCTAAGGGTCTCTAATGTAATAAAGAAACTGCTGATTGATGTAACTTGACCTGAAGCAAACTTACCCACTTGTGTAGGTGTTGTCTAGAGCTCAGCAAAATCCCAAGAGATACTAAAGCTGCATATTTTGGCTGCAGTTCACTAGCAGTAAGCTTTTTTTTTCTCCTTTTCCTGGCATGAACAGTGCAAAAATTCTATTTGACAGCACACTTTTCTTGAAACTTAAGGTAGAGGCATGTCTCTTGTAATTTATGTGCTGTCTAGTGAAAACTCAGTATCTACCTAGTCAGGTCAGGTCGCCCTCCTCTAGTTGTCTGATACAGGTAATAATCAGTAAGGTTGATATGGTTATTTCTGAAATTATTTGCTTCTTTTCTACAACAGGGTCATGCACAAATTTAGGTATAAATTAAAAATGCTGAATTGGATATAGGAATGTGTTGCTTTTGGACCATTTGGAAGAGGTAAATAGAGATACAGGTCTCTTATTCCTGAAGAGATGTAAAAATTTTTCTTTCTGACCAATCGTCTGCTATTCTCTATTTGTTCCTGTCCCATCCAACACAGCAGCCTTCTGATGGCTGGTATTAAGCCTCTCATGGTCACTCTGTCACACACACGTTTCACCACCAAAAAAAAGGGGAAAAATTTGATGAACAAGAAAGACAAATCTGGAGATTCATCCAAGATTTGTGAGAAATCAATGCTTTTACTATCATGAGTCACCAGTTTGTAACCCTAAGACTATTCCAAGATCCATCTCTGTAACCCTAATGTTGATGCTATTGACCTATCTTCTGCCTTCTTCTTTCTTTATCTATCCACATATACCTCAATTTAGATTTTTTGTTTATCTTATTTATCAAGACAGTAGTACACCTGGACCACACTTTCTCAAAGATAGGTTTTTTTTCCTTTCAGTGCTTAAAATGAGACCTAGTTTGTGTTACAGTCCTCATTCTTGGTTCAGTATATGAACATTTTTCTGGTAGTTTTTTTCCTTTTCAGACACTTTTTAGGAGTACACACTCCATCTTATGCGTCCTTCAGCCAATAAAGTATACAAAGCATCCCAAAAGAAGCTGCATTTCTGCAAGCAAAAGATCAAGTATCTGCATCATATAACTTCCTAATGAAAATGCCAGCTGACTGCAGAATCTCTGCTGTCTTACTAATTCAGCCCAGGTTTCTCCCTCCTTACAGACAGCTGAGGTGAACTAGTTTCAAGATGTGCTGTTTTCTCCCAGCTCAAAAATCTCAAAGTATTTTCCTTCCCTACAGTTTCAAGTGTCCAACATGCTGAGTTCATTGCACTCAAGCATGAACCTGCACATCAAGAAAAAGTGTCAATGTCTATACTGATTCATGGTATGCATTCAAAGTTCATCATTCTACAGAACAGATCTGGAAACACTTGTGAGGAATTATACATTGAGGTTACATGTCTCAAAACACTGTCCCCATAAGATAAGCCATCACAATGGAACTTGAGATAAGTGCAGACAGCTCAGCAGGGAAAAGCTATTTCTGGCCTAACAGAAGTAAAGTTTTAGTTGATATCCAGACAAAAATTGCCACCATGGAAAATTGTGGGAAAGGAAGGAAGTGCTTAGGCACGTGTCATCTCAAGTCATGGGAGTGGCACCTACACCCTGTGAATACCTGGGATTGGACTGTATAAAAAATGGTAGCTACAGAAGAACCCACCACCAAATACCAGGGTGAAGAAGGACCAGTGGGATACTGCAGAAATCCACCTTGTAGTGATATCTTTTGTCTATTCCTTACCTCTCTCTATCCTTCCTCCCCCCATTCTCTCTTTCTATCTCTTTACCTCACATTTACTGTTAAATAAAATCTGTGCTACTGACTTTGGCATTGATCTTGTTTGCACCCTAATTTGGGTAGAAGCATATCTTATAATGGGATCATAACAACACTGAGGATTTATTACCTCCTCTGGAACTTGCTTTTCTCCTGGAACCCTCATCCTGGAGTTACTATATGTGATTATGCTTGCTGTTACTATCTCTGTAATGCATTATTCTCACATAGGTGCATTAGATGAAGTAAGTCTTGGCAGTGTACATGTTGATGCTGCTGCCAAGTGAGTTTCTTTAGAGGGTTCTCCAACAACATTTCTAAATATTGCAGCTCTTAATCTCTACATTTCTGTTGAATATCTGGCCAAATTCCAGACCAGAACCACCCTCAGAAGGAAAGAGCTTAAGGTTTCCCTCTGACTGTGTGTTACAATTAAATCATACATGGAGATGTCCTGATAGTAGATCCCTAGCTCCCCTCTCTTTGGTTCCTACTCTGGCATGTGCAGCCCACTCAGCTGGCCACTCATGCAAAAGATGGATTACATTCTGCAGTGTCCTTACAGGATCAAGAGCAGTATCAAATGGTGTTGTGCCATCACCTGAAACCTGGAGACTGGGCCCTGTTAAAGGACTCCAGATGAAACCTGCTCTGCCACCACAGTGAGCTGGTCTACCCCAAAGGCTTTTGATGACCCATACAGAGGTCAAGTTTGCCAAAAAGAGTGCCTGCATCCCATTGTTGTGGGATGGTGTCACCTAAGAAACTCGAGGAATCTCTGGAACAATCAAGGTGGGTAAGATCAGAAGTTGGTCCACTTCTGCCAAAGAACAGGACACCTCCATCAAAGAAGAGCTGCAGAGCTGGACAATTCTATGGCAAAAAAACAGGATTACAGGAGAAAGTTCTGTGCTACTGTGTTGATACTCTCTCCCCTGAGTTACAGTAAACATTAGCACCAAAGCACCATCTGAGACTGAGAAAACTGAAAGTGAAGTCTGAGACAAGTAGCTTGGAACACTTGCGTGCAAGTCAAACAAGGCTTGTATGAGCTATATATCAATATACATGTGTACATTTGCTGTCATGAAAATCTGCATCTGTTATGCTACTGTATTGTTACAGTTTTACTTGTATTACATAGAAAGATAAAGAAAAAAATATACATATTCATGTCCTCTGAGGAGCGGCTGGGAAAAATGGGTTTTTTTATCCTGGAGAAGAGGAGGCTAAGGGAAGACCATATCACTCTCTACAGCTCCCTGATAGGAGCTTATAGCCAGGTGGTGTCAGGTCTCTTCTCCCAGGATGAGAGGACACTGTCTTAAGCTGTTACCAGGGTGGTTTAGGCTGGGAATCAGGGAGAATTTTTTCACAGCAAGGGTATCTACTCTTCAGGGAACACTGGCCTTTCCTCTGTTGCCTAGCACTTCTTGGAAGTCTAAGTCAAGAAATTGATGGTATGGGTTCTTGTGAAGCCCTGAATCATTGATTACCAGAGATTCCCTGTACATCCACAGTCCTAGTGAACTAAATGCATCACTTTACATGAATATCGAAGGAGATGATCTAGGAAAGGTTTACAGGTATGAGACAACATTCAGTTGTGTATGGAGTCCTGCCTCTGTAGATGTTACCAGCAAAGGGGGAAGATTCAGGTAGTTGTTATGGTTTAGGAATGGTATTCTCCAACTTAGTGTTCCCTCTGAAACTGCTCCAAACCACATGCCACTTGCTCAGTCTCTCCTGTGCCTTCCCCTGATAGGGGGCTGGGCTGAGAGAATTTGAGGCATAAAAGGTAATGAGCTGAGATAACAAAAATTTACTGAAAACAGCAATGAAATAACACAACAAGCTATAACAGCAACAACATTATTCTCCCCACAACAATACCTGAATGTGACCTGGATGATACTCCTTTACCTTGCCTGGAAAAAACTTCTTTCTCCCCACCCCTGGAAATGAGGTGAGATGGTGTTGCCTAGAATTGGAAGAAAAACTTTCCAAACAATATTAAATTTGATAACATAAAGAGCTGTTGTTTCAATGAAAGCTTTTGGGTACATATATTATACCTATGCACACACACAGGATTTTCACAATTTTTATAAGTTTAATAATATATCTAGCAAGTACATCCAATAGAACAGTTGTCCTGGTAACCCACCCTTGCATGTGCCCCATTAGAGCACCTTCAAGGGTTCTTAGCCTTGTATTTTGCTATGTCTATGAAATATCTTACTATTTCAGCCCAGGTGCTGGTGCAAAACAGGATGTCCTTCTTAGACGTTCTTTTCCTTGAAAATAAAACCAAACAATTTTCAAGAGTGTGGCATAATATGTGAGAACAGGCAACTATTGCTCTAAAGAGTGAGAAAGTGCTAGAAACTATAGAGCCATATATAAAAAATCTAAAAAGCTACAAATATATAAAAAAGCTGAAAATCTTTAGTTGTCAGTGATATAGAATAGAATAGTAGCTTAGAAGTGGAGCATTATTCTGTTAGTAGTTGTTATAATAGCTTTCACGCAGATGCAATTGATTCTATGTTGCCTCAAAATGGGCAGTAAACAAATTAAGAAAAAAATAAAAGAAATAACCTACAGTGAGATAAAACAAATGGTTTTATAAACATAAATGGAAAAAAAGCATAAGAAGATTTGGAAATTCTTACAGTAATGTATGCAAATAATGAGTATCACAAAAGGGAGGAATGAACAGGAAATTCAGATGGTAACTCTCAGGGATAATTTGGGACTGAAGAGCTACCCAGCTTAGCAGAAAAGAAGGTGTGACTGGTTTAACTGGTTGGAGGTGGCAATGCCACAGGGTAAACAATTTTGTGAAAGAGAGCATAAACTCGTGCACAATGGAAGAGCAGTACCACAGTAACAACCTGTAACTGTAGGATTGGTGTGGGTGCAAGCATACAGAAAGAATTGGCTTCTGTCACATTTTTGCTGCCTGTCTGTCTAACCAGATAAGGTGGTAGGGCTCTGCTCAATGCATTGCACTATAAATCTCTTTATACTCAAGCCTGAACCTGTGTTTAATTTGCCTCAAAATGTGGGAGAAAAAAACCTGCAACATCTGCAATTAAAACAAAACAAAACCCGACCCAAACAAACAAAACCCCACTATATTGCATATTTACCAGGAAATAATTATTTGACTTTGGTGAATCTTTGGAGAGCTCCTTCCTCTGAATGATGGTGAAGTGCTACCAGTGTCCAGCTGTCTAAGCCTATGTTGTCATATGGCTGAGGGCCAGCAAATACTTTTGGGGCCAGTTTTTGAGGCATTATTGTCCAAGTAATGAGTATTGAAAGGTGTAATGAGAATGGTTTATTGAAAAGCTACAAAAAGTCCATTCCCAGGCCTTGCAGGGCCACTGTCCGATGTACGTCCTCATTCTCAAACTTCTGATAATTCTTTGTCAGCCCTCATTGCTCTAAGTTTACCTTATTTCATGTAGCAGAAAAGAGAGTCTGTGCACTCTTCGTATTGCTCCTTAACACCACATCGTCCCACAGCTTTGCACATGCTACGTGCTGGGTTCTGCCAGTCCTATGGGATTTACCCCCAAAGACAGGATTGTTGGGAATTCTACCTGTACCACCGAAAGAACAGAGGCCAGGCTCTCGTTCTCAGTCTGAGTCGTCCCTGTGATGGCCGATTAAGAATCATCAGCATGGACTGTTATGACTAAAATTACTGTACCCTTTTTCTGTATCATCCTCAGCTCTGTCACATTGCCTTTCAGATATTTTATCCCCTTTCCTTCTTCGTGGAGTCTGTGTTCTAAGGGTGCTGCTAAAAACTCAGTCTGGGACTATTAATCCAAATAAAAATCTGCATGTGAGCCTCAAGGTGACTCCTCAGACAGCCTTGCATTCTCAGCACAATTCTATGTCCCATTGTCCTTTATAGCTACTATTCACACCTACCTACAATTTTTTACCTGATTCATCAAACTTCTATACTTGCCATATTTTTATCTCAGCAATCATAAAATTTGTTCTGGCCACCGCAACTTTTCTGAACAGCTCTTAAGATTGCTGGCAGCTACTGTGCAAGAACATATAGTTATAAAATCCTCAAACTGAAAGGGCATGTACTGGGATTCAAAATATTCCCAAGCTACACAAATCTGGTGCCCATGCTGTCATCATTCTTTGACTACCTGCTCTTCCCCTTCCCGTAGTGCAGTTTGAGCAGGTATTGTCTTCCTCATCAGACACTGACTTCTGAACCTCATCAGCGCACAGCTCTCAGAGCCTGTAGAAGTTCATAGCAAATATATTTGCTTTCTTCTTTTGCCCTGCTCATGTTGCTAGGCTTAAGCTGCTTTCATAAACTTTTTGGACAAGCACAGAGGGGACATGCATCTGTGAACTGAAAGAGAGTTAAAAAGGACAGAGAAAAAGTCTCCATGGCTGGGAACTAATTCTGCAGGCAGCTGATCATGATTTGACCTCTCTTTTTCTTTCCTGAGAGACTATTCTCTCTAAAAATGCAAGATAAGTTATTTTCAAGAGTCCATTTCAATCTTACAAACCCCAGATTCAAAGAACCCTTATATTCACCATAAGCATAAATTGCAGTAATTCTGAAGAGAGAAGCTCTGGTCTGTTAGTAGCCATTCTTTCAAACAAATGCTTCCAAGCAAAAAAAAAATTTTATATAATTTCCAGAAGTGCTCATGATTCTGCAGAGAGTCTGGGAGCATCATCTGTTCTGCCCTGGAATAGCTGGAGTTCAAAGGATCTGCAGATGATTGATTGACTGTATTCAATACATGTATTTGTCTGAGAAAAAAACCTGAGTTGGATCACCTCCAAATTAGGCTCTGCAACAAGTCTGGGCGTCAGAGAGGAAAACCCTTTGATGCTAGGTCTCTGAGGACAATCTTGTCTAAATTCTTGTTCAGACAATCCATTAATTTGATTTAGAGATCAAACTGTAAGGGTGTTTCCTTTTGACTAGTTTCTTTCTGCATTTTTCAGAGTAATTCATGGTCTGAGAGGGAGAACTATATTGGAGGCCTCTATTAAATTCAGAAAAACTTTCTTAGACTCCACCTTTTCTATTTTGGTCGGGTATTTCAGAATGAGGCAGGAGACAGACACTTTGCATAATATCTTGTGTGATTCTGGAATGCTGGGTGGAATTAATGTCAGGGGATACTGCTTTGAATGTGCTTACTCTTAAGATCTATATTCAATCATAGATTGGATGTATTACAAGAAAAAAACCAATCTAATGGAAATAGATAATGGTTTTTTTAATCTCTCCAGGATAAAGTGTATGTCATGTAGTGGCAGGTACTCTATCTTTTCACTTGATTCCCTGTACAAGAAAACTTCTTGCTCTCAAACTCACATGGGCCTTTTCAGGTCCTCCCTGGAATGTGCCAGTCTCTCAGCATTATTGAGTGCTGGCCTCTTCTGCCATTACTACTGGCTCTATTCAAAGCAGAGGGTGTGTGGGCTATTTTTGCAAATAGCAAGAAGTGGAATTCACAAACATGCTTTTAAGACATAACAGTGGTTTCATTAGGAGAGAAATGGATATCCTCTTTTTGTGGCACTCATGTGGACAAGGTGGATGATCAGGCTCACATTTTTAGACTAAACAACTCCGATGAAGACGGGCACTGAAAGATACTTTACACACATGTAAAGTATTGAACTCCATTTCCCCTTCTTCATAATTTATGCTAAGAGTTGGAAAGCTATGATAAAAATAGTTTAATATGCATTTATTTAGAGGGAGGCAGATAGAAACTATATAGGGACTATCTGTTGAGGATAAGATAGAGAAAAAAATAATATACCAGAAAAATGAAGATTACTGGGGCTGTTATGGGGGTTTATGGCATATCACACCCATCTCGTGTTCCTCTGAAATGTTCCTAGGTCTTGTAATATGTGTGTCGATTACATACTTCAGTCTGGGACTTTAGGAAGCAAGCTGATCTATGTTCTATGCTGGAATTAATGTTAAATTTAAAATTGCTAAGTATAGGTGCATTCGTGTGAGTGTTTGAATGTGTGATGAGTATACAAAGATGTGTTAGGCTTTGGGGATACAGTCAATATTCCCAAAGATTCTTAGAGAGCTGTTCAGCTACCCAAACCCTAGAGAGGGGATGCTGTTTACAAAGTACAGACACCTACTGCCAATTAAATATTGTGGAGTACATAAACAAACAAATGGGGCTTCCAGATATGGCACAGGTGTTGCAGGAGTTACTCAGAGTTACTGATATTCTACTGAGATCAAGTGGCACAGCCTGCAGTGTCTGCAATGAGACCAGGTCTCCAGTTAGTACAGCCAGAGAAGAGCAGAGTGATTCAGGCAGCAGCAGCTTGATGCACTTGTTCACTTGTAGGGTATCTGTAGGTTGTGTCATTTGGGATAGATACAGTCTTGAACTGTATCTGGCATCTCCAATTGATATCCAGTAGTCCAGGTATACTAAGTAAATAAGTGGTTCTTTATAACTATGTGCCAGCAAATGAGCTGAGCCTGTAACATTAATGATTTATAAAAATAAATGTGCTGATGTTTCACAGATTATTTTAAAACATGTTTTAGCCATAATTTTAGTAGGAGGTTATTCTATTTATATGATAAAAAAGAAAAATACCTAATTTCTCTCTGTGTCACACACACTGACAACTACATGCACATACTAATAACTTCCTGACATCTTCTACCCTCCAGCTCTCATCTTCATTGACTGCAACAAGTCCTGAGGCTTCAGTGTGAATGAAGCTCATATAAAGTAAAGAATATTTTGCTAGGGCTATACTGGTTCCTTGGATGATAGTAATATTGCTCTTATCCCAGAATAATAGTGTATTCATTGTACACTGTCTCAGAACTGGAATGTCATAAAAAATATATCACCTTCCAACTTCCACACGATGCCAGTAATTCCTAGTCTGGACTAGGAATGTGTGCTGATTTTAGACTGGGATATAATTAATTTTCTTCCCTCTGCCTCATATTGGCCTGTGTCCTGGATTCTTGATGCAAACAGTGCTGATAACCCAGTGATGTTTTTATTATGGCTGAGCTTTTCTCACACAGAGCCAAGGCCTCTTCTGCTCCTTACCAACCCCACCAGTAAGGAGGATGGAGTTGGGAGGGGACACAGCCAGGACAGCTGATCCCAAATGACCCAATGCATATCACATATTGTATGGCAGCATGCTTAGCATACAAATCTGGGGGAGAAGAAGGAAGTAGGTCACATTTGGAGTGGTGACATTTTGTCTTCACAAGTTGCCATTGCACATGATGGGACCCTGCTTTTCTGGAGATGGCCAAACACCTGCCTGACATGAGAAGTGATGAATAAACTCCTTGGTTTGCTTTGCTTGTTTTGCTTGAGTGTGTGGCTTTTACTTTATCTATTTAACAGACTTTATCTTAGCCTGTGTTTTTTCAAGCTTACCTTTCTGATTATATCCCTGATTCTGCTGGTGGAGAGAGTGAGTGACCACCTTGCCAACTCAGGTTAAACCACAAGAACAGGTCACAGGTTGACACAGAGGTCAGATTCCTCCATTTCCATATAATTTTTTTTTAGATGTCTATTCCGGTGATTCATTTTTCCAGAGTGAAAAATTGATGGCAGATTCTTAATTTTAACACCATTATAATAGGTCTGATTTTCATGGCTGAAGAGAAATCTTGAATCAAATTATTATTCAGTGTTTTAAATTAATTTGCTTGTTCTACCTTTTTGAAATAATTGTCTTTAATAAAGATATATTGCTTGCAAGAATATAATTTCATCCATGTGCTCGTCTCTACAAAGTGAGAATCAAAAAAGGGAAAATTCATCCTTCTTAATGAATGCAGTCTATTTAGCTCTTCATAATTTCATAAGTAGTTAGCATGTAAAGAGTTTGAAAAGCTGTCACATCCAAGGAAAGGGCCATGATCTTGACCTTGCAGTCATGATGCAAATTCTGACAGTGATTTGCTTCATGACCTTGCACAAGTCAATCTGTTGAAGGCAGTGGGAGCAGCAGCATTTCCCAGGATTTGTACCTTCATGAGCACACTAATTATGTCCTGAGTAAAAACTGGTTTTAAAATGCTTACATTTAAATTGTAATGCTAAAGGTAATAAATTTTAATGTTTAAAATTTAAAAATGCATACATCCCTCTTATGCAGCCTCCTCTATTCCACACCTCTTCCGCGGGTTTCTGGTGTCCATTGAAGACATTTGTTAGGCAGTCTAGATAAAATCATGGTTTACTATGGGCTTTTCCTTACTTTGATATAGTATCGATATTCCAGAAAATGCTTTCATTCGTACTTACTCTTTGTTCAAGTGCAACATTAAATTGGAATCAAATCTCTTGTTTGTAAAGTTCTAATGATCTACTTCATCAGCACAGCATATGTTTGTTACAGTTCAGGATTTCTGTGTGTGTGTGTGCAGCTAGATACAGCATATGTGCCACTAGTAAGGTATAATAATTTGAAAGTAATTAAATTTTGATATTAATATAATTAATCTTAGAATTTTAAGGGTGTTTTGATATTTTTCAAAAGAATATGCTAAAGATTATGCATATGAGTCACAACCTTCCTATTATAACCAAAAATTGCCAAGTCAAATACATTTAAATAGAAGATTCCAAATATAACATTTTTCATATTTCAAAGAAAATAGTTATTTTAATTTATTTCTTTTTATTTCCTTTTGAACCTCTTAATATTTACACAGCATTATTTTAAGGGGTTTTTTTTAATAACTAAAAGTTCTTATTCTGTTTGTATTTTCCTGTCTTTTTAAATTTCATTTCATATTAATGTATTTGAGCATTGGCTCTCACAACCATGAATAACCTCTTAGCTCTTATTGTAACAATACAGACATGCTACTTACAAATCAAAGGTTATTTTATTTACAAGTTCCATAGAAGAAAATCACATTTAATGAACATCCTGGAAACTCAAACGTTTCATGTCCCTAGTCCAACAAATTTGTGTCCCTTAGAAGAACAAGGATTTTTTTATTTCTCTCAGGGGTTTTGCCCCCTAAGAGGTATATCTGCCCAATATGGATAACCTCCTGTAAAGCATATTAAATTTTTTTACTTCTCCATGCACTTTTATTCACACAGGGGTGTCACATTACACTAAATTAAGATGTAAAGCACTTACCTTACTATTGAAAATTTTCTATATGCTTATGTGAATTTTATCCCAGATAACTGTGTAATGAACTTTTATTAGGATATTTTTGTCTCCTTTTAATCAGTATATTTAACTATTTGTTCCTGTCAAATAATCTTTCAAAATCCAACCCCAAAAATATGAAAAAAATAGAGGTAAGCAGTTAACAAACTGAACACAAGTAGTCAGATATCAGATACCTGATACTTTTGTCATTACCTGCTTCACTTATTCAATAAATGTGTGTTACAACCAATAGGACTCCTATTGCACATCGTAGAGAATTTGAAGGCTTAATATTTTAAGAGACTACTAGACTCTTCAATGCCAATTTTGATACTCAAGCAAATTATTTTCTTATGATTGAGACTGCTAAATCACTTTTGAACACCTATCTGTATTTTTTTTTGGCATATTTTGGAATAAGTTTCTAAAGGCCTAACTGCTCAGAGACTGAACTAAAGAGCATCCCTGAGCAGTGCATTATTCTTTAACCATCCTGCCTTCAGGCGAGATGTATCAAGTGTTCCTAGAGCATCCCTGTCACAGTCTCATACAAAAAAGATATGGGGACTTACATACAAAAATATAGCTCATTATAGCAAGTGGTCCAAAACTCAGCTGATAAAGCAAACACCTGCAGTCAGATCTCTGATTTTCTGAGTTTGGAGTAGCATCCTGAATCCAGATCTCCCTCAAGAGTGCCTTTGTCACCCCAGAGAGTGTGTCCTGGTGTGGGTTCTGCTGCTTCGACCCCTTCTGTTTTGTAAGAACACAGTGTAGGGCACAAGGCCTGGAACTTGTTTCACACAGTAATTTTGAACAGTAATTCAAAGGGTAGCCCATTTTGGATGAAGAGATTTTAACATTATGTATATGATGTGATCTGGGCCATGTCATTTTTCCTCGTGTCATTGTAGTGTACAAATTTAATTATGACAAGTAGCACTGGAGAAAAATTGCCTTCCTTAATTTCAGTGCTGTGCCATAAGTGCATATTAAACATGGATAAAATAAAAACAAACATCCAACACTGGTAACCTAATTGGAACTTACAAAAGCAATAAATAGAGCTATAAAACCAGTTGTTAATGCAAAAAGTAGACTTCAAAGAGAGACCATGTGGGGATGGCATTGACTAAGAGGACTTCCAGATTGTTTTTAACCATGCCACTGATCTTCTGTCAGACTTCTAGCAAGCCATTTATTCTTCTTGAAAAATTAACACACTTAGGAGTAGTAGAACAATTTCAGTTCCATATCAGAGCTGAATTTCTGTGGAAATTGCATGCTTTATAAGAATTTCTACCTTTCTTATTCTCCTCATTGTCCCCAGCTCCAGTCTGCAAAACTCCTGCAGGAATGTTGTGCAGACGTCAATTATTATGATGATAAACAGTACAAAAACCAATAAAGAAAATATTTTTAAAAGATGCTCCAACCTAGAGGCTAGAGATAAAAAGCCATTTTCACTAAGCATTTGCTGTACTAGGCTATCCTGTCATGCAAGCCATCATTTCTAGGGAAACACAAAAAGGGGTGAAAAGGACATATGCAGGGAATGCAATAGATCCCTTTTTCCTCCCATTTGCAATCCATATGATGTGAAAATTGTGAATAAACTAGCATGACTAGTAAAACAAATTGACTCCAGTATTGAATGTAGCAAAACAGATGGGATGTTCCAATAGAACAAAGAGCTGCAGAATAAAGCATGGGGGGTGGAATGCTTAATTTCAATGAAGTTAAAATATGTTCTTTCAATTTAAACAATAGGTACATTTTTTCAAAACTTTTATTTCAGTGAAATATATTGGTTTCTGGTTTGATCTCAAATAGACTTTCAAAAATCAGAAACCTCAGGAAGATTAAATGCAATTTTTAGATTAAAAAAAATGAGTCAAGTTTATTTTAAATCCTATTGAGCTCTAAAACAGGCCTATTCTAAAACTGAAAAGAAGAAAATCCACACAGAAGCATATTCTTCTGTGGCAAGCGTGGATGTGCATTACTCATATTTCTCCAGTTCATGTATTTTATCATTGAATAGCCAATATCTGAAAACCTTTTATGTATGTAGTCTCACAGAGTAATAATACTCTAATTATAAATATACTGAAAGAGCATGGAAGTTGTGTGTGACTAAATTGCTTGTGAGTGTTCACCCAGACTGAAGTCAGGTGCTTAGCAGGAAATTGAGTCCTAGTATTGAAATTTCTAAGGTAATGCCTAATCTAATACTGGATTCCCTAATTCTGGAACTATCCTTCCTTACTGCATCCAATATAGGGAATCAGTATGCCTGCCTTTTCTCTTTTGCATTTCAAGGAAGATCAGTTCTCTGCCTTTCCTTGAAAAGATGTGAATACAGATCTCATCAATTCTACATTGCATATTTTACACTATGAAAGGCAAACACAATGGCTACAGAGCTCATTTCATTTATTTTAGGAGATGTATATTTCATACTATGGGTGAAGGATTTTCTAATGAAGAATTAAAAACATGTATTGTCCCACCCTACCAAAGTCCCTGTTCACAGCAATATGTCTCAAGTAGCTTTTACAGTAATGGAATTGTGCTGTCATTCAGGGAAGTTGCATTTTGTGTTCTGCTAAATGACATTAAACTTGTGAGGAACCCTTACACAACTGCACTCTTGTCTTAATCAAAGCACATTAGGAAGATACTGAGAGGAAGAAAAAAATTAACAAGAGGTTGTCATTGTTGCCCTCCTTGGTAAAGAGACCACCCTGGAAAGAAGTCATTACACTGGGAGAGGGGAGGAGGTTTGGAAATCTTCTTGTTTGTGTCCTTCTTCAGAATCAGTGATTTCTGCTCTGAATCAATGAAAGTGTTGAAAGTGTTCATTTGAGTTTGCAAACTAGATATGAGATTGCCACATAACAGTAACATTCTGCTTTGGAAATAATGAAGGTAAAGTTGACCTGGTTTTACTGTTTATCACTCCTTTCTGTTCAAATCTATGTTAATCTATGTTATGCTTACATTTTAAATTAAATGGATTTGTTCAGGGAGGTTGGAGATATCCTTAGAGATATTCAAATCTATTTGCACAAGGTCCTGGGCAGCTGGTTGTAGTTGGCTCTGCTGGAGCAGGGAATTCAACTAGATAGGCATTTTCCAACCTCAACCATTCTGTGATTCTGTTTATTACCAGAATAATTCTTAATCATGTCTGTATACATTACTTTCATTCATAAAATATTATGCATTCTTTGAGTCCTCAGCTACATGAAAATTTGAACCTCAAAAACAGAAAACATACAATATTTCTAGGAAGGCTAGGAAGGCATTCAGCTGAAGGGGGCTTCTGATTGCCCCACTTAAACAAAATGAAGAAATACTGTTTGTGCTAAGTTGACCTTGACTAACTGCAAGTGCCTATGAAACTTCCCTATAACTTCACCCTCTCAACAGGATGGAGTGAGAAAAATGCAATAAAAATTTGTGGGTCAAGATAATCACAAGGTGGTCGCTTGGCAATTACCCTCACACGCAAAAAGGATCTAGATTAGGGAAATTATTTTATTGGCAAATGAACAGAGCAGGCTGATGAGAAATAAGAAAAAAATCTACAAAACAACTTCCCCTCATTCCTTCCTTCTTTGCGGGCTCAGCTTCACTCTCAATTTCTCTACCTCTTGCACCCAAGTGGTATGAGGAAGATGAGGAATTGGGATTTGCTGTCAGTTCATCACATGTCCTCTCTGCCACTACTTCTTCCTCATATTCTTGCTCTGATTCAGCATGGTTCCTTTCCATGGGGTACAGTCATTTAGGAACAGACTTCTCCAGCCTGGGTCACCCATGGAGTCACAAGTCCTGCCAGCAAAGCTGCTCCAGCAGGGATTTCTCTCTCCATGGGGTCACATGTTCTGCCAGAAATTTATTCCAGTATGGGCTTCCCATGGGGTCACAGCCTCCTTCAGGCACCTACCTGCTCTAGCAGGGGGTACTCCATGGGCTGGGGATGGATGTCTGATCCACTGTGGACCTCCATGGGCTGTAGGGGGACAGCAGCCTCAGGAAACTGCTCTGATGCCTGGAGCACCTGCTCCCTTTCCTTCCTCAATGACCTTGGTGTCAGTTTTTTCTGTCACCTGGTCTCACTCCTCTTTCCCAGCTGCTGTTGCGCCTCCTTTTTTTTTTTTTTTCTCCTTTTTAAATATATTATCACAAAGGTTTTACTATTGTCCCTGATGACTTGGTTTTGACCAGCAGCAGATCTATCCAGCCTGGAACAACCCTTCTCAGACATGGTGGCATCTTCTCAGAAACTGGTGTGACATCCCCTCTACTATCTAAATCTTATCATAAAAACCCAGTACAACACTGAAAATTAAATTCAATTAACAGGTTATGAAAACTATGCCAAAAAAATTTGTCCTTCAAAGTATAAAGCTACCCTAGCAGCTACCCATAAGTACAGGAAAATTAGGCATGAAAGATTAAGTAAAATGAACAGACAAGGGTGTCTCATAGGCTGAGGTCATATGAAGTCATATGAAAATAAAAATGAAGGGACTAAGGAAGATTACTGAGCATTCTAACACCATACATAGAAAGACACATTTAGATGCCATAAGTAAAATGATCCAGGAAGCCAAAACTTTGTAGAATACAGAATACATATACATTTACTACTATTTTTGGCCTGCAGATGATTGACAGCCATCACATACACTTCAAAGGCAGTCCATAGCAGCAGCGAGCCCCTGAATGGGGCATTGACTCCATGACTGCAGAAGGCTGATCAATCACTTTATTCTACTATACAATTCTATACTATACTATTCAGAAAAACCCATCACCCTTGCCAGAGACAGTCACAACACACGTGGATCCAATTGGTCAATGAATCCAAAACACCATCACCAGTGTCCAACTAAGAAACCACCTTTTGGTAAACAATCTCCATAACACATTCCACATGTGCGCAACAACAGGCGCAGCAAGTGGAGATAAGAATTGTTTACTCTGAGCTTTGTCACAGCTTCTCACAGCTTCCCAGGAAAGTCCTGAGAGAGAATAATCTCTCTCTCTCTGTTCAGAGGATATGTGATTACCACAGTAGTATATAGATACACGTGTTGTAAACAGAATAGCAAAGAAACAATATTTGTATTAATAATCATTTCATTTGAACCACATTTTGAGGTCATGTGGAATAATCTGTAAGAGATTTATAGTGCAATTTCTCCCAACATTTGTCTGGAAAAAACATAGGTTATGAACTTTTACTGTTTGAAAAACATTCAGAATAGAAATACATTTTTCTGGTTAATTTGTTTCTCTTTCTTTTTTAGTTGTTTGTTTTTAGAAAGCAAATTTCAAAATCAAAAGTTTCCCATTATTGTGTAACCACTGAAGCAGCTTTTCATGCCATGTTTCTATTCCTCATTTGCAATACTACTGTTATAAAGAAGTGAGATGGAAACACAGCTCTTAAAACTACTTTTTTTGCTCTTAAGACTTCATATTGCTTGAAATGTAAACACCCGTCAAAGCCAAGTTCTGCAAACTAATGTTAAATAGGATAGACATCCAAGATACTGAGTCTAGGAAATCCAAAATAGGTTTTGCATTCCAGGAATGATTCCATTTCTTTTACACTACAATATATTTCAGGATACTTTCTACTTTGCAGTCTTTCTGTAACAGCAAAATCCATTCTATTCCACTCTGCAGGTCTAAAGTAGCTGGAGCTTTCCCATATACTACCTTCTATAAATCTCAGCAGGAAAGAGCAGGTAGATTAATTCAACTTAATGGAAATAAAATTACATTTTTCATGATACAGATACGTTTTGAGACTTGTCGCCAGTTGGTCCTGAAAGGTAATGCCAGGATTAATACAACGGGGTGCCATATGAGGTGCATTCTGAAAAGGAAGTTCACCTTCCACTCAGTACATCTTTGTGCACTTAGGAACTTTTTAAAACCTCTGCTTTATGACTGCAGAGTTTCTTTTAGCTGGACCAAAAGCTTAGGACTTCTCTCTGTGCTGTGTACTGGGCTGCATGATGTTATCTGCATAATGTGTTGTCTGGAGGATAATTGTGTGCCTTGTACTGCCATTATGGACCATAGCAAGCTGTTGGATTGTCGAGCCTACTTCAGAGGTAAGTGTGGAGTTTTCTTTGAAGTGTCTTGTCTCGGTTTATCCAAGTTAACCTCATATACTATATAAAATTTTAGAGTAATGCAAGTAAACTAAAACCTAAAGTTCCTTTATAAACTGCATTTTAGTGCTTGTGGAGCATGTTTCAAAAGCCCAGGGTAGTCCCTGGGCGATATCACTTTCCCTAAACTTTGCTTTCAGCCTGTCTGTTTTCTGAAGTCATTTCCATCAGGATATTCAGATTACACAGCATTAATCCATAAATGTCATTTAGCATTAAACCCTACCCTAGTAAACCAGTAATTAAGAAAGATGACACTCTATTGTCTTTATTGGGTTTGTCTGCAAGAAAAAAGGGAGTGTTGACTACTAGTTACCACTACCTCCTCAATAAGAAAGATTTCAATTATTTGAATATAAGTAACATATTCAGAAAATTAATGTACTTTTTAAATCTAGGGGAAGAAAATTTGTAATTTCTACTAGGAAAGTACAAATCCATAATTATTAAAAATTTGTTTTACTGATGGTGAAGTACATCGTGCAGTATACTTCAACAACAAGTAGTTGTCTGTGATATTTACTAAGTGAGCTCTTTTGTCTTTTACTTACTTTTCCATTATCATTATTAAATGTAATTTTCTATTAAACTGCAAAACTGTGTGGGTACCTGAATCAGTTTTATCTTTAAATACTCTTCAAATGCTTTTTGTATATGGAAAAATATTGTACAATAATACACTTGTTTCTAGAATGGGAAAAACTATGATTCAAGCCATTTTATGTCCCTGTTTGTATTTCATGGACAAATCAAGAAATTTCACAAAAATTACACCTATTTGCAAACAGTTTTGGTCTTTTGAATTCTCTCTGAGAGAACATTTACAGTCTTACTGTTCCCAACTAGGCTCCAGTTTCAATGCAGTAGCCATAGCAATTGTTGGGGGGATTTATGCCATACAAATGAGCAAGGCCCCAGTGAAATAAAATAAAATAAAATAAAATAAAATAAAATAAAATAAAATAAAATAAAATAAAATAAAATAAAATAAAATTTGTAGTAAAATAAGAAAAAATAATACAATAATAGTTTTTAAAATAAATTTTAAAAAACCAAAACAAATCAAAAAACTCCAACCAAACAAAAAAACCCCAAGAATATATAAATATAGTTCAGAAGTCTGTGACCAGCTGTTGGTCAAAACTGCTCTCAAACACTTATGTACATGGAGTTAACACCAGCAGCAGGGAAATACTTGGGCCTTTCTTGGTTCATTCTCATTAGCAGGCAAGAAGGGTGATAAGAGTCTCATATTTTGTGGGGATCATTTCCATCTTGGAATGCATATTGTTGTTCTTTCTCTCCAGCCTTTGGGGGCAAAGCACAAGGTGTTTCTTTGCCCACTGTACAGTCACCTCTTCCTTCCAAGCTAGCCCAGGCTCCCAAGTGTTCATTGTCCCTGAATATCACAAGGTTGCTTTTGCCCCTTTCTAATTGTCTCAGGGTCTTCTGATTGCTTTTCTGTCTCTGACAGATCTGACACACACATGTGGAAGTCTCATGTACTAAGAATGAAAAATGACCTGTGGTGGCCAACTACAAACTAAGTGGAGCTATGCAGTAAAGAGTAGCTGGTTTCCATGCTGCACTTTGTAGGGATGACAATCCAGGAAAGATATTATCAAGAGCCACAGTGAACATAAATAGGGCACTCTACAGAAGATGTTCATACTGGAAGGTACATGATTCCTAAGCTTGCATCAGCAAATGAGTCAGTAATTTAGTGGTATTCTCAGGGCTCAGAGAATGGGCATGGGCTGCTGTATCTATCTTTGCAGTGTTAGCAGAGTCTCTGGCATAGCTCTGGCTAAGGCCAAATTGCATTTTAGGCAGATTATGCCTTGTGCCTAGCCATGGAATAGTAGGGAATAAGCACCATTCCCAGCTGGTACTTTGGGTACTTATTAGAGAGCTGACTGAATGGATATCACCTGTATCAAAAATCAGTGACTGACCAGTTCTATTTACAGGTTCAGGGGTAGCTTTGAGTCCCAGGGGAGACCAGGTCCAATGCAATGAGCTGGTGTCTGTGCTGCCCTCCAAGCAAAAGATACACAAGCAAATTTGTGTTTACCACCATCCTTGCTGGTGCAAGTCAGCATGGTTTAAGGGTCTAAGGATGTATTAGGCTGCTCCTGAACAAAAAATTTTTAGTTTCTTCTCCACCTTGCTTAAATGAATTCTGAATCCCATGTCTGCCATTTTTAATGAGGTCTGTGATTGACCTTATGATTGATAGTAGTGATTAGCATTTTCTGACATAACCATACATTAAATCCTGGCCAAATCATGCAAGCCATATAACCTCAATCCTATTTAGTCTGATATTTAACTAATTTTTTCTGGTTTAGAGATTGATTTCTGATTTGCTATAAAACATATTAGTCTTTCTTTTCTGATAACATCCTGGTCCTTATGTACGAAATTTAGCAAAATTTTTATGGTTTTCAGTATATACTTTTTACAATAAGCTAAAATACACCAAACCTTTGCGTGAAACATTTTACACTTTTTTTCAATTCAGTTCCAAATAAATCAGTATTATACAAAAAAACCATCCCATCTCAATTTAAACATTTTCTTCTGCAAATATTGGTAACGAACAGTAAATAAGACACTCACAAGTCTTTTGGTTTTTTAATCCATCTTTCAAATATCCTCTGCCAGCCATTTTCATGGCTACCAAGGATAGGATACGCTCTCTCCAGTTATCAAAAGTAAGAAGTCTAAATCAGGTTTTGACCATCCATAATCAGTGGAGAAAGGCAGCTCCAGAGGGTGATTCATTCTCTCCCAAAATAAAGGGGGTGAATCACCCTCTGGAACTGCCTTCTATTTACCCTTGATTGCAGAGGGAATCTTGATGACTGCTTCATAAAAAGGCATGATTATGCAGTCATTTTAAACGAACATAAATTTAGGTTGTTGTCAAAAGTGTGGACCCACCTTGCTCCACTGTGTCTCCCTATTTCCCTATTATTTTTGATGCTGTGGGAGTGACAGCTGCTAAATGATTGATTATAAAACAGAATATAGATTTTTTGGGGGGAAAAAGTTGAGTTTCATGAAGTTGTATTCCCTGATTTGGCTTCCACAGTGATTGCAAAAGCTTAGCACCAGTACAAGCATTTCTGGGAGCCATAACTGCTCATTTTAAAGTTGCAGAAAAACACTGTCTTAAATTAAAGTGACTATATAACCACAATTTATAAGCAAATAGATTCAGGTGAAACGAATCTTTTAATTGAAACTCTGTTCTGTTGCCTGAGCATGATGCCTTACTGCCATTTGAGACCATTTTTGGTAACTTTAATAGTGTTTTTTTATTTAGGATTTAGACATTAATTTACTTTTAAAGGTGTAATTGCAGCCATATATTTCACCAGGGAATCTATGAGGAAAATATGCCTTGAAATTGGTAGACTTTTGAGATACAGGAAAAGAGCTGATGTAATTTTCTTTAACATATTACCCCCAGCAGTATGTAAATAAAGGCTCCAAATGAACTCCTTCCATAATAAGTACTGTAGCCCTGGATCAGAAATCAATTTCTTTACTCTTCTTATATGGCTCAGGATGGCATATTATATATTTTCCTTCTTGTCCAGTAACATACTGAGGTTTGTCTTCTGTCTCTGTTAATGTTTAATAATAGCATCTTTTTAGAGTTTGACATAAAAGAAATTATCAAGAGACAAAATGAAAGGAAGGAATTGCCACAATGGACAACTGGAATCTCAGTCCTTACACACACTAGCACAGTGGCACCTAGCCAGGTCAAAAAGGATTTTCCAGCCTCTTCAATACTTTGAATTCCCTCAGATTCTGAACATAATAGCTGCATGAAGAGCTGAACCATTGGGAATGGTTTAAGTACTGCTGTGAGGACAAACCAGTGGTCCAGGCACTTGGCATCTTTGTAGTAATTTGTTGTGGTGCCTGAGCAGGGCAATATTTCACTTAGCTGTGTAGCCACAGCCTCAGGAATGTAGGTAAAAATCCTGGCCCATCACAGAGAAGCCCGAGAATGACTGTTAAAGTAGCAAGTTGAATTTGGTCTTCAATTTCTTTCAGAAAATGGAAATGATAAAACTACATGAACATTTAGGGACTTTTTTTTCCACAGAATCTGTTTTTCCAGTACTACCTGCAGTATGTGGTGTAAAGACACTTTCTTTTTTGTCTCAAATGAGTGCATTAAAAATGAAACCCCAAGTTAAAATAATTTGGGCTCTTACTCAATATCACTCACACACACAGGCCCACAATGAATCAGATGGATTCAATTTAGACTTTTTTGAGATTTAAAAGCTTTATACTAAATGGAGAGATAAATATTTTATACTGTTAAAATACTATGAAACTTCAAACATGTATTTTCTTTGACTGAGTAGATCTGAGTTACAGAAAGTTAAAAAACATTTGAATGATCCTCTCAGTAGGTGACCAGCTATGCTTTCCTGACATGGAGGAGCTCACCCCAGTGCCATTGTGACTGTTCATTAATAAACTGCTGTCTCCTTTGAAAGCACAAGCTGAAGAATGACGAGGGTTTCTAATGCAGCAATAGATGATCCATTAGTTATTCCAAGAAAAACCTCTCCTAAAAGAATATATTTCTCTGGTAGCATCTCTTCTTTTCTAGAATGGGGTAACACAGATTATATTTGTTCAAAAACCAAACTGGAAAGACTTTCTCCTTCATGTAATTAGCAGCGGGAAGGCAAATCACCACACACAGTTCTAGAAGGAACCCTTCCTTCCCTCTTCTCCTCAAGACTTCCATGGTGTAAGGTCTGCTAGCTTTTAGTTTCAGTTCTTTCAGATCTGAAAGGAATAGGACCCAATAATTAAAAATTTTACCAGGAAGGTCAAAACCTGTAATGAAACAGCAAAGACTTTGACCCCAGGTTTACAATGGGACTCAGGCACCTCTTTAGATGCCTGAGTCTAACACTCAGTCACATTCATTCACAGGATTTTACTCAGTTGCTGTCAAATCAAACAGTGATTGGTGGTCCTTTGGCAACTAACTTTGTGCTAGTAAAGTTCCTGTGGCATTTATGTTTTGCTGCATAACCTCCTGGTGGTTAATTGTGCAGTTTACACGTTTGTTTTTACAGAATTAATTAGACTAGCATTTTTCTTTCTGTAAAACTGATGTACCCCTTACCCTTATGTTATCAGCTGAGCTGAACACAGACCCTGATTATTGCTACAACAGAGCTGTTTTGTGCAGATTCGCAGGGATAAAAAAGTTATAATGCCCATCTGTCCTCTAGAGAGAATGTTGGGAAATTCTCAAATCTGAAAACTTTAAATGCAAACAAATGAAAAGGTACTTTGAAAACATTTTTTTTTAAATTAAACCCCAAAATACATAGAGAATAATAGAAAAAAATTATTTGCCTGTTGGAAAAATAATTAGTTTCTATTCAGAGGAATCTTTTCTATCCTTTCAAATATGCCAAAACAATTCTTAGATCAAATAAGAATAATAGAAGAGCAAGCTCCCTCTCATCTATTCTTATCTGCAAAACAGTGACTGTGATATCTTCTTTATCACATTTTTAAACACTACTGGCAGCAAGAAGACAGATATTAGTTCTCAGTGTAGCATCAGAAGTATGGTTTTGCCTGATAGATCTGCAGAGGCATGTCTTATTTGTTGTGGCTTCACTTTTCGAAAAGGATTGTCTGAAAAACAAGTCCCATCAGGACTTATTCTCCTGCAGGATCCCTTTACAGATTCCTTGTTAGGAAGGCTTCCTCTTGGGAGGTCACAGGCAGAATTTCCCATGGCCTGTGGGAACTAGCATATGAGGAGAGGAAGCTGCCACATGTAAGACTTTTCTCCAGTGGTAGTTACAGCTTAGCAGATCATGAAGTTGATAGATTTGTAACCTGACCTTTGCCATTTCTTTTTCTGTTAAGTTTATCTAGATTTAAGCAAGTAGGGCTCAGGAAAGAGAGGCTGACTTGCTACAAACACAAGAGGCAGCAAAGAAGGGTGTAAACAAATTAATTTATTGCAGATCAAGCTGCACGTACTGATGAGATATTCTTATTCTATAGGGACTTTAGGAACATAATGAACCAGGAGCCTAAAATTAGGTTTTGGGTGGAGTGTCCCTGAAAATGCTGGGTAGAGCTGGGGCTCTGACATCTGTGAGTGACCTCTTATCAACCAACTCCAACCAACACTGAAGAAACAGGAGATTTCACAAGATCTTCCCGCACTTTATGGTAGGGAATATTGCAAATAGGAATATTGCTAATAGAGGTAAGGCAATTTTATTAAAAAAAATTTGATCAGAAGTTGCTTACAACTTGCACATGATGAATCAGAGACAGCCTCATAAACAAAACTATCAGCCAGTATCACTGGCTTCTCTACCAACCTAGTATTGCTGTGACAAATTAGGGTCATACTGATCAGCCTGAGTTTTGTTTTAATCAGGTCTGTGTAAGTAATAAGCTCTAGAACAGTGACTATTATTTACATACATTTTAAGTAATCAATTATACATATGGATATTGAGTGGATTTTTTTTCTTTTTTCTTTTTTTTTATGTCCTTGAGCCAGGATGATCAACAGCAGAGTGCTCTAGCAGGGTGCACTGGGAGAGTTCCCAAAGTGGGAGAATCTCAGGAGAGCTAAGGGAGCTGCCAGGAGCCTGCAGCTCATGTGAAAGGAGATGACAGGGCCTGGGCAGGGCCAGGGACAATAATGGCCAAGCCTCCCACAGGCATAAAAGAAATCCTTAGGCTGTGGGATGTTGAAGAGTGTCATGGAGAGTGGGGGAGAGAGAGACACACTACTGGAACTGCACCCTGCCTTCCCTGGGACAGGGCTGCTCAGTTTTGGCAGGACCTCAGGAAAAAAAGAAGGGACAGGAAACTCAGGACTGCTAGGATATCATGAAGTTATGCAGGGAGAAAATTAGAAGTATCAAAGCTCAGACAGAACTTAACCTGACTACTGCTGTAAAAGGCAATAAAATGATCCTATAAATACATGAGCAAAAAACGGTGTAAGCAGAATCTCCATCATTGATTGGATGTGAGAGGAAATACAGTGACAAAGGATGAGGAAAAGGCTGATGTATGTAAGGCATGCCTTACCTCAGTCTTTAAAAGTAAGACCAGTGGTTCTTTAGGTACCACCTCCCTGAACTGTAACACAGGGAAAGAGAATAAAGTCCTCATAATCCAGGAGGGAGTGATCAGTATTCTGCTACACCATTTAGACCTACACAAGTCCATGGATCTGGATCAGATCCACCCAAGGGTGCTGAGGGAGACAACTGTTGGAAGTGCTCACCAAGAACATGTTTTGACAGTCTTGCTTAAGAAGGGGTGTTCTAGTTGACTGGAAGTTGGCAAATGTGACTCCCACCTACAAGAAAGACTGAAAGGAGGATTTAGGGAACTACTGGTGTATCAGCCTGATCTTGGTGTTGGGGTGGTTACAGAGCATCTTGAGTGCCATCACAGAGCACATGAAGGACAACCAGGGTATCAGGCTCAGCCAGCATGGGTTTGGAAAAGGCAGGTCCCGCCTGACTTCTCTAGCCTCCTTCTATGGCACGGTGACACACTTAGTAGATGAGGGAAAGAATGGTGCTTTAGTAAAGCTTTTGACACCGTTTCTCACAGCATTTTTCTGGAGAAACTGGCTGCTTATAGCTTGGACAGGTGCACTGTCTGGAAGTCCAGGCTGGCCCAGAGAGTCTTGGTGAATGGAGTTACCTCCAGCTGGTGGCCAACGACTCTTGGGCTTCCCCAGAACTCAGAATGGAGGCCAGTCCTGTTTGATATCTTTATGGACAATCTGGACAAGGACATCAAGTGCACCCTCAGTCAGTTTACAGGTAAGGCCAGTTTGAGTGGGAGTGTTGATCTCCTGGAGGGTAGGAAGGGATCCAGACATGCTGGATCAATGGGTCAAGGCCACTTGTAGGAGGTTCAACAAGACCAAACACCAGGTGCTGTACTTGGGTCACAACAGCCCCATGTGGTACTACAGGCTGGATGTAGAGTGGCTGGAACGTTGCCAGTTGGAAAAAGACCTAGGGATTCTGGTTGACAGTGGTTAAACATGAACCAGTGTTTGTGCCCAGGTGTCCAAGAAGGCCAATGGCATCCGTGGCTTCTACTGGAAAATAGCATGGCCAGCAGGTCTAAAAAAGTGATAGTTTCCCCGTAGTCAGCACTGGTAAGGCCATAACCAAAATTCTCTGTTCATTTTTGGGCCCTTCATGACAAGAAAGAGACGGATACTCTGGAGCATGTCCAGTGAAGGGCTGTGGTGGGAGCAAAGGGTCTGGAGCACAAGTCTGATGAGAAGTGGCTGAGGGAGCTGGGTGTTGCTTAGCCTGGAGGAAAGGAGCTTCAGAGGGAGCCTTATTGCTCTCCACAACCACCTGGAAGGAGACTGTAGCCAGGGGTGGGGAGTCAGCCTCTTTTCCCAAACAACACGGACGAGAGGAAATTGCCTCCAGAGTCCCCAGGGGACTTTTTGATTGTATATTAGGAAAAATTCCTTCACCATAAGAGTTGTCAAGCCATGGACCATGCTGCCCAGGGAAGTGGTTGAGTCACCAGTCCCGGAGGTATTTAAAAGATGTGTAGATGTGGCACTTGGGGACATTTTAGTTTAGTGGTAGACTTGGCAGTGTGGGGTTAATGGTTGAACTCAATGGTTTTCAAGGTCTTTTCCAATATGAACCATTCTATGATTCTATGAATTAGTTTCTACTAAAGGCCTTAAAAAGATTTTTGAAGGCCAAGTTTAGCAGCTCTATGCATGCATCTTACAGCAGGATAAAAAACCTTTAGTACTAAAATCCTGAGTGCTTCAGAAAAGGGGGAACATTAATGGCATAAATTTTTTATAAAACCTGAAACACAGGTACAGTCTGTGAGTGCTGTAATACTCTAGGTTCATTAATATTGCACTTTTAAAATAATTGCTTCTATAGAGGAGAATGCTGGAACTCAGTCAAAACCTATTAATTGTTTTGTTTTTAATAATGATCAGAAAGTTAAGTTGTACATATGTAAATCTCAGGTCAGTTTCATTAATTTCACATTTACTTTTTTGAATCTGTTCTGCACTGCAACACTTCTCCTCAGCAGAGTCATCCTGCCTTTTTCAGGGATGACACTGGTCTTTCTACCTAATAGCTACATAAAAAGATTATATCACTTAAATTTTTTTACATAGAGTAATTATTTGATAACTGCAAAGCAGAAAAAAAATTCCTTGACTATTTTGAATCTCCAGGTATTTTAAAAATAACCTTTGACTATTATTCACTACTATTTCCAGCCACAATTATTACTAGATTTTCAGCTTTTAGCCACTATAAAGGAGTATACAAAGGAAATAATATGGTAGCATTAGAAGAAAGCAAACCTCTTACAGAGAAAAATGTGTGCTGCCACAAACATATCAGAGGTGTCTGCTAGTCTCACAGAACACACAGCATGGGAAACAGAGCTTCCCTAAGTACACTAGTCCCTACCACTTTGGAGAAAGAAGACTTTCCATCAGCTGTCAGTAGATTAGATTTTCTGGTGGAAATGGCCAAAGGTCCGTTGATGTTGGCAGAACTAAATAGGGCCTTTTAATACCAATACAGACATTAGGCTTCTCGTTTCCTACCTCATACATGATTCATACTGTGGTTTGTAAACTGACCAACATGATTTTACATCTATATTAATAAGTATATATTTGTTTATCTGTTTAGCTTATAAGGAAAAGACTCGTGTACTTACGTAAGTAGTTATGCAAGTACTTATGTACTTGTTGGCTAAACATTAGGTGTTAGTGCCTTTAGAATAAGTTTTTAATAGTTGGGACAATCTTGACAAAATTCAAATAGGAGAAGAGTTTTCTAAGATAATTGTTTCTTGCAAATGGTGTGCCAAGCTAGGGAACAACAACAAGGAGTCTGTCATGGTCCATTCCATTGACGGTATCCAGCTGCACCTAACATCAGCATGCACAGAAATGTACTCAAAGTATAGTTGCCATTGTGTCTTTCCCAGTAGGGTATATTTGAACTCAATGAAATACAGAAAAATCTTCCAAAATGTTCTGAAATAGAAAAGTCTGCGTGATTTTTTTAAAATATACAGTGTAAGGCCACACCCATATGAATATTTTCACAGCCCCTCAACCATTCATAAGAGTCAAAATTGTTCACACTTTTTTTGATCAAAGGAGAACATTGAAACACTTAAAGAAGCAGAAATATAATATTTCTTCCATAACACAAGGGATAAACTCAGCTGGCAGTGTTAGGTAGTTGTAGAGTTAGAGGCATTTACTCAATTTTTTTATCTTCCCTTTTCATGTGGTAACTTTGGTTTTGCTTGCATGTATTTGGTTTCTAGCAAGTTCGGAAAAATTGAGAGGAAAATGTTCTGAAAAAAAGTGCTGGGGGTTAAATGAGTTTGAAAAAAATGTCCTATTGGATACATAGTTCATAAATGGAAACATGATGTGAATTTTTCAATGCTGCATTGCTTTCAAGGTGCCACCTTTAAGCACTTTTTCGGAAGACCATGTTTAGAAGAATTTGAAGGCTTTGAAGACTTCATAATAAACACTCTCAGCTTTACTTTATTTGATTTTGAAACTTCAGTAGTTGTATGCAGTTCTCTTTTTGAAAATTTGAATCTTTTATTGTCTAGGGTATATATATATAGAGAGAGACACTTCTCCTCTGCAGGAAGGAATGAAGAGATTATCATAAATAACTAGAAAATTTCATCTAGGTATTTGCTATGAGATCCTTGGTGTATTATTGTTCTTATAATTTTTATTAGTGTTCTTATGATTTTAAATATGAAATGAAAATTAAATTTATCCCAGATGGACACCAAGGGACTTCTTAAATTGGACAGCATGTGAATGTTTTTTCTTGTCTCAAGCCCAATCCTTTATAACAGCATATACAGGTAGAGCATGTGCATACAAAGTAATCGTATGAGACAAACCTCGAGCCTGGGTATTTCATAAACATTAATTTGAATGAGATAGAAAGGGAAAAGCATACAATAACGTTTAGGGAGTTTCCTGCCATTTTGAAAGCAGAACATCTACACTTAAGCTGGAAAAAAAGGTGACAAAAGACATAAGTGCCAAAGTTTGAAGATTGAAGCAAACTTGATTTAATCTCTTTCTCTTTCTTCGTACTTTGGCAGAGTGTTAATCCCACCACACAAATTTTGTAATTAACTTGCTATATTTCATGGCTCTCTAACTTCATTTATTACATCCGTGAACTGCTTCTGAAATTGGGCAATATGGGTGAGTATATACTTGAGAGTGTAAATGCCACTTCAGCTTTTAAAATAGGATTTAAGAGGAAGTTAAATGGCTTGAACTAAGAAATAAGTTCAAAAAGTTTGTGCTTGATGGGCTTTATCATAGTGGGGATGGCTGGATTTATATAATTCACTCCTTTGATCTGAAACTTAAAAGCTTAATTACAAGACTCTACAGAAGAGCATGGGCAGCTTGGTGCTTGGTTTCTTCTTGGTTTCCAGCATCATTCAGAAGGAATGTGTCACAGCTGTCATGCTGGCTATGCCTAAGGCACGTGGGTAGCAGTGTGCTCTACACAAAGAAAGCTCTGCTGACCAAAGAAAATTCCATTGCAATGAAGAGGCAAAGGAGGCAGTGTTTTCTGCCAATGACCTCTTGGTTAGAGTACTCTATACAGGAGGGAAAATTTGCTCTACTACCTAAAATCCAGAGGGGTGTCAAACCTAATTCTGTATTTACTAGGAGAATATCTTCATCTTGAAACCGTACCATATGGTAGTCAATTTTAAAAGTGATTGCCTGAGAGATAGTAGTATCATAATGTCTTCTAGGTTGGAAAAGACCTTTTAAGATCATCTATATCATAACCCACCACTTCTGAGTCTACCTCTGAATTGTGTCCCTGAATACCACACCCTCAGATACATCCAAGGATGGTGACTCAACACTTCTTTGATTAGTCACTATATTTGCATTGTTTGCTTGGATTTTAGGTGTCTGAATTCATAATTGTCTAGCTCACTAAATGCATAATTTCATTGGAAATTATGTTTCTAACTTACGTTATAACTGAATAAAATCTCTGAATTACCAAAACAACTTTGAAACTCTGGCTTTTACACAATAGCTTCCTTATTTGCAACTTAGGTGCATGTTGTGACAAAAAAAAAAAAAAAAAAGAGAAAATTATATTAAAAAGTTTTAAATCTGTTTTTTTACATTCTCAGTAAATTGAGGTTAGGAAGACTAATTCACAGGAGTGTTATACCCAGAATGCAGTAGAAGATTCGTGAAACTCAGAAGTAGAAGCCATTCACTCTTGTTTACCACTTCTTGTAGGTGCTCATGCTTTTTGCTGTCAACGGGTTATTATGACCTTATTGACTTGTGAATGTCTGATAGAAGAGGCCGACCTCATTCAGTACCAGAGGAAGCAATTTGAAACACATTGTTCATTAAAATCAATCATTCATAAAACATTAATGTTATTAAAAATCTAAATACAAATCCAGAAAGCTTTTAATCATTAAGCCAGAGAAAAAAACATTTATTCATGTGCTATTGACAAAGTAAATTTTTAAGTGTTTTTGATGGCATTTTAAAATATTGATAGTATTATAGATTGAGATGGTATATTTGAGGAGCCTTACATAAATAGAGCACTTTAATAGCCTCAGGTTCTTTTGTTGCAGATAAGCTAATGGTATGCATTCTCTTAAGATGGAGAGATATTGAACATAGAAAGAACAAGCTGTACAGTCTCTGAGATAACCATCTAAAGAGACAAACATCTATATTCTGCACTTTTTCAGTTTTCCAAGTGGCTCTCAGCAGTGTTCCAAAATGCTATATTGTACTGTGGTCTTTGAGCACATAAGAATTGTTTTCATTCAGAAATGCAAAAAGGCAGAAAGTACTGTAAATTACATCTCACCTCTATCACTGAACTCAGAGTTAACAAAAAGCAGCTGTGCTCTACAAACACTTCTGTCTCTTGCTGCTTATACTCTGGGAAGCACAGCCACAGACTTGAGTTGACAAAAGAATTGGTGAAACTTTTGTCTTAAGTTCGTTAAGGCTAAGGTGAGGAGAGGTAAAAAAGGGTGAAGAGAGTAAGTAATTTAGTGATACTTTTTGCAGCCAGTTGATTAGAAACCTCCCCTAGGATTTGGGAAGCAAGGGTTCAGGTGCTTTTCCTGAACTAAGTAGAGCATACCTGATCTAAGTCTTTTTGGGATATGTTATTACTATTAAAATTGTTTTGGAATTGATTTTGATTGATTGTTTTGGAATGGATTCCTGATTCCTGACAAAGATTCTGAGCCTTCACGATGTACTACTGTGTAAATTCAGAATTTTCTTGAAATTAATGAAATTTAATGGATGAAATAAACACTTCAAAGCCTGTAATAAATATTTTTGAGGTGGAAATAAATATTTTTTTTCTGAAATATGTATTCTGTCTAAGAGAATTCAATATCTCTGTAACTTTTTCAGTCATGTTAGCGCCCAATATCCAGTATAAGAAAAGACTGAACTGCTTTTATTTTAGGGAGAAAAAAACCTATACAGTTTTATTGGAATATTTGATAGGAATATTTTTTTACCAGAATGAATCAGACATCTGGGGTTAGATAAGGTCATGCTAAGCATGCTCTTTATGGATTTTAAGTATGTAAATATGATTTGAATACCAAGTTCTTGTCTAAACCATGCTGAGAACTTTACACTTATTATTTTCGTGCAATAACATTGAATGGTCTTACTATTAAAGTTTCAAAGTCATATTGTCAAAAGCAATCTGCAACTCAGCAACTCCTGGTTTGATACCAATGTGAGAAGACAGATTGCCCAAAAAGTTAATTTCCATTTAAACATATAAATGAACCAGAGAGATATTCTGAAGTATTAAACTCTCAGCATGTCCCACTGAGAAGAATAGATCTGTTGAATGCATGCTCTTGAGAATTGCTTCATCTAGATGCCTAAACAGGAGCTGAATTCTTGACAGTTCTACAGTAATTATAAAGCCTCCCAGAGACATTGACCCATTTTAAAGGAGACACATTAATAGTAAGATTCCTATATAACAATATTAGCTTGCTTCACTCATAATTACTTGTATCATGCTTTTTTGAAACTCAGTTATAAAATATGTACTAAAGAAAAAAATGTGCTTTTAGATCTCCCAAAAATATTTTTTCTACCTACAGTGAATTTCATCTACAGTGACCCAATCTCCTAGTCATTGTGACGGGATTTCTAAGGATATCTGCAACAGATTGAGTTATAAGCTCAGGAACACAAAAGTATTTCCTTCTTCCTAAATGTGTACCTTTTGAGATCACTAAATATGTGTATGCAATTCCCTGCTGAATTTCTGAGGATTTACTGGAAAATGTTTACCTCCTTGAATACACCTTTGACCTGCCTAATCTTAGCTTCACAGATTTTTAGAGCAAAATGATCCTAGTCTAACAGGCTGAATACCACTCTTAGAAACATTTCTCAGAGTCATTACTATCTTGGATGCATTCATCGGGAGTTTGCTCAAGGCAAGATCTCAGTGGTCTAGAGCTGGGCCCTTTTCCCTTTAAAACTGGAAATGGCATTTCCTATACATGAACAGAGATATTACGTGTATGTGATTGACAGCAAACAGCCATAAGACTTTTCCTCCTCTTGCGTGGAGGGAGCAGAAGAACCTCAAAAAAGATTTATGTGTCTGAATAGGAATGCCAGTTTTCTACTGTTTCCCCATCTTCCATTTTGAGAATACTGAAAAACCCTAATTTTCACAGAGAACCTTTTTCACTTCAATTACTCACTAAAATCTGCCTTGAGGAATGGAATGTAGAATTTTTCTTGAGCACCTGCATTTGAATTGAACCAGTCAGTGAAACAAATTACACCAAGAAATAGAAATGATTTCTACACGTGCATTTTCTTTGATTTTCTCACATTAATCCCATCTTCCCATATCATGAAAGCATCATTAATTATCACTAATTGGATTTGTCCCTGGACCGACTGCGAGGACAGACAAGTCGAGTCAGTAATTCTAGTTTACTCCAAGCACTCTTAACTGAGCTCAAAGAAAAAAAAAGCTGAAGTTCCCAATGCAGTGTTCTAATTACCAAGGTCATTGCTTGCTTAGGTTTTTCAAGCATAAATCTCTATGGGTGAAAATGCATATTTTAAAATACAGAGAACTACTCAATCCTTTTTAGGAAATTAGACACGAACCATTATGACAAATAAAATGATTATGAAAGCCAGGTTGAAGATATGCATTTTTAAATGAAGAGTAAAAAATTTAGAAAGAAATAAAGTTGATTGGAAAAGTCTCAATTTTTGCATGAATTTAAAATAATTCCATGCAGCCTGAGACTTTGTAGAAATTTTTCCCAGTCTTACCATCTCTTTATCAGACAAAGGAAGAAAACAGGAGAGAAAATTTTCAAGATTCGACTGTGCATTTCACAGCTGCATAAGTTTAAATGGAATATTTCTTTATTTTTTGCTTTGACATTTTTTGTACTGCTCAAGTCGACATCTGTACTGTAAACACCTATATAAAACCTAGACAACTGAATAAAAAATAATGGAATCTTAATGCAAAGGTTTTTGGGTATTCTTTCTTTTTCTGTTTTTTATATTGGGTTTTTGTTACATACATAATTAAGATTTTACTCAGCCAGTGGGGGACTAAAAATCTGAATAAAAGTTAACTAGGGCTGCTTGCTTCTGGTAGACATTTGTGTCTAAGATCACAGTTAACTGCCTTTAGAAATAACACTAAGCCATTTGCCTATGGAAGTGCCCACCAGTCTCTCATTTGTACAATTTAACTGGGTCCCTTCTCACAAATCCAAACACTGTCCATGGTATTTGTATCCCTTGCCTCTCTCTCATAGACTTGTCTACTTAAGTAAATGCCTTATTTATTGTAATAAATATCTAAATATGCATCTACATGGGACCTACTTTTCAGGGGTTTATTCTTGCATTTTGCAGGCTTTTTAAAAAGTAATATCTTTCACAACCTCATGACAAGTTTATAGAAGGCTCTGTATAAAGACAGGACTAAATCATCCAAAACAAGCAGCTTTTCAGAGAACAATAGTCAGGAAAAAGACAGGTGTCATGGAAACCTGCCAACCAATAGCTTGGCGAATTACACTTTCTTCCAGGTGTGAAAGACAGTTACAAATGTATATTGCATGATTATGGACAGTGCTTATTAGGTATCAAAAGACCATTTTCCTTGCCTGATGGAGTCTGTGGGATTTTTTTATGATGTCTTCAGTAAGCTTTAGATCAGACCCAGACAGAAAAACCAGAAACAGAGATATTCATGGGTGTACAGATAACAAACGTGAAAAATACTTTTCATCAATCTTCTTAGCGATTGTTTTCAAACCCTTGAAGTTTTTCATTTTTACAATTCCATTTTCCTCTGGCTTCTCTCTGTCTCTCTCTCAGCTTTATCCTTGGTTTCCAGAGCTTTTTCTCCAATCTTTTGAGGATTTTTTTATGTGAAACACCTTTCTCATGGAACTTGAAATACAGCTTTATGTATGTTTAATAACACGAAACCATTCAGTCAGCAACAGTGTACGATTTTCCACAGTCAATGACTTCATTGTTTAGTACTTAGCTTTCCTACTGTCATGTGGATAGACTACTTAGTTTTATAGGAAAAAAAAAATCAATTCACTTAAGTGTGACTCACATCTAACTATGCATCAGCTTAAAAGTAATCCCTTGTCCTCTTCCAGAAAAGAGAGCACATTTCACAAAATCCTGAGTAGTTCATTTATTCTTAATAAAAGCTAAATAAATTCACTGAACTTTCATAATTCACTTTGGATGGCATACACTGAAAATGCACCAGTGCAAATGACACCTGGACAAATGTGCAGTCTTTCACCTTCTTATCCACAAATTCCTGTTTCTCAGAGCATATGGTCTTAAAACTAGTTTTTCTACTCATTTCCCTCTCCTACTCTATTGTCATGTGCCAGATCTCCTACCTCACAGTCCTAAGCTAACACTACATTTACTTATTTTCCCACTTGCAAATACAAAAGAGCTGTGGTTAAGGTTGTTAAATGTGGTCCTATTAATGTTCCCCACTTGCTATTCGTTGCTGCATATTTTTGCTCTTATACTACACCTGAAACAGCCCTTTTGAATTAGGAAAAGGCAAATCCAGGCTCCCAGTCTTGGATGACCCTTTCAAAGGAATAGGTGCTTCATCTGGTCTTGAATGTTTCTCTGGCAACAGCAGCCATTCTCATTGCTTGCAAGTGGCTACACTTCCTCTCTTTCTACCAATAGAATGATTTTTTTTCTGCTGATTTAAAGCAGCCTTAATCTGACCCCCCTTCTCTTTTCCCTCTGGTGCCAATTACTTCAATCATTTTTGGAACGGTCTCTGCAGGAAAACATGCCAACTAGGAAAACAATGATGCTTCCAACTATTTTCCCCTCATGCTTCTAACATAAGCAGGTATTCTTTCTACTCTAGTTCCTGGGCTGAGCTGTGCTTGCCAATGTTAGCATTTCCATTAGCAACTGCTAGATCACATGAGGCATTCACCTAGAAGTATCTGAGAGAACCTGAACTCATTTGAATTGGAAACACCATTTTCTTCTTCATCATTATTTGAAATAACACTTAATAATTTGCAAACCTATGGCCTAATTGAACTCAGTGAAAGTTTTCTCATCGCAATAATAGGTCAGGCCCAATAGCCATCCATTATAAAGTTTATTTATATAAGTATGTACTACCTAAACCATATTTCTCTTCTGTTTTCTTTCAAGTTCTTGTACAGATATTTTTTATTGAAGAATTTTACTTTATTATCTGCTGGTCCCTCTGTTTCCTTTGGGGAACTATTACATATATTCTCTCCTTGTTGTCTATTTAATTTTTGTTTGATATTCATAAAAGTCCTCAGACTGAGATTTTTCCTTTAAATATTGTACCTCAAGTCACTTCAGTACCTATCTCAGCCATGAAAATTAACATGCACAGAAATTTTTGAAATATTTGCCAGTATGTGGCTGAATTTTTCAGGACTATGGTATTTGTTTAGTCTAGTCTTTATGAAAGCAAGAGAGAAGAAAATATTTACATATTAGGCAGGTCAAGCTGAGTTAGAGCAAACATTCTTCTGCCTCCTTTGCTTCATGAATTCATTTTTCCCTCAAATTCATGTGTTCCAAGGAATCCTTAGATCATCCAAGACTGGGAGCCTGGGGTTTGCCTTTTCCTAATTCCAGGAACTCATATGTTTTGTGCTGAGCTATCTAAGTATTTATCTGCAAAGAGAACCTTTGGGACAGCCTTGAAAAGCGTGATTGCTCTCCCTGTTTGGTAGAGAAATTGATCTGTGCTCCTTGATGTCTCTTGACTTTTCCACTCCTGGTCTAGTGCATTCTTCCAATTTAGGCTACATTTTGAAAGTATGTGAAAGAATGACCTGTTGACCACTTTCAAAAATAACTTCAAAGCTTGGAACATTAAAGGGTCAGTATCTATCCTAGGTATCTTTGGTGCTGACACTGCATTTGACTTTATTATACCCTTGTATACTGCTTTCATGTCTCTTCTGTGGCACAACAAGCAACACCTACGTTCAGAATGTGTAGAACCTCAGAAGGTGTAGCTTTCAAATCCTAACATGGCTGAGAAAATGAAGGGCAATATTGGACAAGATGTTAAGGTGAATCGTACCTTCTTTCCTTCATCTAGACATTTTTCTCTTAGGATTTGTACTCGTGTCCATCCTGGGTATGATAGCAGGGGAGAATGCTCCTCAGCTATGGAATGGTTGCTCTCTGTGACCAAAAAGCAGATTGCAACAGTACCCTCAGGAAAAGGCTCTCATACCAAACCTATGGGATTAGAGAACTGCAGAGGATTTGAAAAAGAGCTACACATCCCTCTCAATAATGTTTATACCTAAGCAAAGTACATTTACACATGTAGAAGATGCTGAATATCCAACAAAGGTGTTGGACAGCAGAAAGTTACTAGAAAAAGCACAAGGAAAAGCTTTTTAGCAGGTAAATTATAAATGGAAACTTGAAAATTTGGCTCAGCTGAAATTGGTTGCAAACTGAATTCACTTTTAGCAGGAAAAAAAAAGGAGAAAAAAAAAAGTGACTGTTGAAACATTTCTTTTTAATACTTTAAAAAGTGTGTTGAAATTAATATATCAATATTTAATTCTAACAAGAGGATAAATGACATAAAAATCAATGGTTCATTTGGAACCTGATTAAAAAATTTTTTGCCACAAAGAAACAGCAAAGAAAAAAAGGGCTTTATTTCTCCAATAAAATCTAAAGAATTAAAAAGGGCAGGCTAACCTCAAGCAATTTTAGTTTTTTCAGTCAGTCGTGGTGTTGAAAAATCAGTTATTCAGATCAGATTATTTGCTAATGTTCTGAGAACTTTCTAGCTGTCTGTTGCTTTTCATGTGAAAGCTGCAACATTGATTTTAATTTCAAAATCACTCAATGAGAGATTTTTCACTCTTATCATGCTGTCAGCTTGAGCCCATTCCTGTCACTATAATGAAAACTTGATCCTTTGCTCTCTTTGCAGAATATATGTGATGCAAAACAGAAGTCCCTTTTTTCTTTTTTCTTTCCTTTAGGATCCTTCATTCATTGGTATACCAAACCATTTGTTTCTTGATCTTCAATGAATGTGTCAGATCTTGCCTGTTTGAATGAACGATGGCATGGACATAAGGCATATGAGGATTAGATTCATATGATCAGGAAATACAAAAAGAAGCTTTAAGGCTTATTAGGGTTTTATGTCTTTTTTAAAAAAGGTATGTGCAAAGAAAGATGCACAGTTCTAATTTTTTGCTTTTTGCTACTGCTTTATGTTTTCTTTTTATTTAGTGTATCTAAACCTGGAATCACTCTTTTGATTAAGGAATCTAGGCAAAAATGCAAGCTGAAAAAAAGCAAATTTTAAAAGTATCTGAGAGCACTATTCAGGAAGTAATAAAAACCCCCTTATATCTGGAGCAGTTACAGTAAATATTTTGCTTGTGTTGTGTGAGGTCTTGAAGCTGCTCTCCATGAAGGAATGGTGGAACTTTAAGGAGGCCATCAAACTAAGATGACTGAATTTTGAAGTATGTTACACGACTCCTTTCCTGAGGGATAACCAGGAAAAACCCCAGAACAGCAGTGCAAATAGGACAGCCATTGGTGCGGATACTGAGCACCAAACTCGCCATGTCTGAGGACACTTGCCAGGTAAAGAAAGACTGTCTATAAAGATGCTGATACACCATAAAACAGATCAAGAAATAGATGAAACATAGAGTAGTTAAGTAGAACAACCTATTTTTATTCATTTTTTCCATCCTTCCTCTGTCTTAGGGTCTAAAGAAATAAAAAACATTGTTCTTCAGCCTATAGTGCTGTAATTAGCTGTATCTTTCTATGACATGATTCCACTCAACAGTTTGCCTGTAGATTTAGATGCACTAAGAAATAAGCCTAATTTCCAACAGGGCTGAGTAACCATAGTTCCTATGGAGAGCCCGAGGTGACATATTTTGTGGCTGTAAAACAGGCCAGAAAAGGACAAGGTATAAATGGAATGTATTGCTCACTTTTCACTGCCTGGTGGCTACCTCAGAGTGTGAGGTTATTGATGTTGTCTTATCAGAAACTTAAGGAGATCATATAATTTATTTATACTCCAGTAAACAATTCTTAAACCCATCTCAAAAATAACGGCAAAACTGTGGATTTATCTTCCTTTCATTTTTGAGGAAAATGAGTCGTATTTTTGAGAGTTTGATTAAGGTCACCTAGGTACTTTAAAAAGGACTAAAACTTTTTTTTCCTTCCATCCTTATGTCAGTGTTTTGCTAAATGTATTGTAGACTTGGAACTTAAAGACAGGTGTTTAAGGCTCCTCCTTTGATCATATACAGGAATGAAGTACATTTTAGGACAAATATGTTCTCTCAGTCAAACTAAGGTGAATTGATTTGAATAGAATTGCAAGATTGTACTGATGTAAATGAAAGGAGAACTTGCCGGTTTTGCACAAAATGGAGTTCTGAATTGTTTGTTACCAATGGCTAATGACCTGAAATTGTCCATTTCTCAGTCTTATATCTGTAATCTTACAGATGATGTTCAGAAACAGTCATAATTAAACAAATGAAAGTTTATTATCCCAGTTACAAAAACTAGGTATATGAATATTTTTAATGAGGTTGAGGAAAAATGTGGCATTGCTGCATTTTCAGTAGATCTATTTTTCCTATTGAAAGGACATAGATTATGGGAAGAAGAACATTCAGATCATATCACATAACAGGCATGCATAATCATAGATGTCGCATCTGAGAATGGTTTGGGAAGAGACCTAAAAGATCATCTAATTCCAAATCCTCTGTCATAGGCAGGGATAATTTTCCCTAGATAAGGTTGCTCAAAGTCCCACTCAGCCTCACCTTGAACCTGTCCAGGGATGGGGCATCCATATCTAAGAGAATAAAAATAATAGAATTTACAACAGAGTACAAGTGTTCAAACAGCTCTGTGGAGAGATAATCTGTGTAATTACATTCAGGATATTTAATTTAGATATTTTTCCGTTTCCAAATAGATTTAGCTTTCCTCTGTAGACAGTATTTCTGCTACTGATAATGGGAGTACATCCTGCAACTATTTTGGTTATCATATTGATTGTGGCTGTAATTGTAACTGGGAAGAACAGAAAGAGCAAAATAAACTTACAGTAAGGCTCTCTTAAGATAAAGAAATATCTTCAGAGAGATATTTAGTGTTCTGAATACATTAAAAATAATTTTTAAAAATTGAAAGGAAAATAACAGTTTGGGATGTTTTAAAGCTTTTAATTTTGGGTACTCTATTACAATAATTTAAATGTTAATTTAAGTGTATTGATTTTGGTAGGGTTCTTTTTCTTTCATTTTCCCCTTTCTTTGGTCTGAGGGAATGGGTATGTATATTCTTCAACACAGCTAGCCTTTGCATAAACAATCATTTTTAAAATATAACTCTATCACATTCACTTAGAGAAGGTAATTAATTATGGAATCTCCAAAGTAAATCTTAAGTGGAAAGTAGGGGAAAAAGATAAAAAAACTACAGATTATATCATTTTCTGTTTCCATGAACCACACGAGTGCGTGTGCACGCAGAGGAATTCACTGAATGTGATGTGACACCCAACCAGTGGATCCTTAGCTTACCAATCTCAAGTGAGAACTGTCTGAAATTTGGGAAATGTTCAAGACCATGTTCAAAGCCATGGTGAAAAATGTCAAATGACATGGTGAAAATGCCTAATCCTTTCTGGAGAACCCTTTTTGGAGAAGGAAAATATTTTTTGATGGTTGTACCCAGGTTTAGGCATTGCCCAAAGGAAGTATCAAAGACAACTTCATGGATTCTGCCTTCCTTGTGCGGTTACTTCACCTTTCTTTCAGGAGTCTCTGTCCAGTCAGGGAGTCTGACATGGAGAATCACACAGAATGGCTGACATTTGAAGATACATCCAGGGATCAGCTGATACAGCTTTCCTGCTCAAGCAGGGCCACCTACAACTGGTTGCCTGGGATCGTGTCTGACTGAATTTTGAATATCTCCAAAGATGGAGATTCCAAAAAATCTCTAGGCTATTTCTGCTAGTAATCAGTCAACTTCAAAGAAAAAAAGGGTTACTGATGTTCAGACAGGACCTTCTGTACTTTGGTTTGTGCCCATTCCCTATGAATACAGTCTGCTTTGTCTGCCTTGCATCCTTCCCTTCAGAAGGGTGAAATTCCAACTATGACTGTTGTCATGGTTTGAGCCTGGCACAGAGCCAGTGCCCCCCATGAAAATGCCTCACCCTGGTGTCTGCTGTGAGATGTGACCAGGAATAAGCAAAACAGGCTTTAACTTAAACATAGAGAACACTTTATTACCTAAACTACAGGAAAATAGGGAAAGAAAAAAAAAAATTGAAAACCTTACAAAAAAAAACTTTCCTCCTCCCCACTCCCTGACTTTCCCAATCCGATACATTCTCCCAAAAAAACACCAACTGCCCAGCCCTGGCACGACACTTTAGTATACTCAAACTTCAGTTCATGAAGAGGAAAGGAGTCTTTCTCGTTCCATAGGCTTCTCCTGGAAACACACTGAAACCCTCGTGTGCTTCCCTGTCACTTCGGCACCGCCCGGAAAGTCCATTTGCCGCTTGTGACATCTTCCTTCCATGCTCAGTGCTCTCACCACCGAGACATGGCCAGAGCTGCTTTTAGGGTTGTCTTTCAAGGATGCCTTGTCTCACTCCAAAAAGGCACAGTCTCTGCCTTTGGGACATCTGTCCCCCCCATATTTTTCCAACCCCCTGGGGCCGGGGGGTCCTCACGAAGAACCTTCCTGGTTTTGAGGCACTGCCTCCCCCTAAATGCAGTCTGTGTCACAGGAACAACTGAGTCCATAGCCACGAGAAAAGTCCAGCCAAAAGGCCACTCCAAATCATCTCTCCCCATCCAATCATCTCCACATTCTTCGGGCCAAAGTCCTTGTCTCATCTCATCTCTCATCTCCCTTCTTATTCAGCTTCGAGGAGGATTAGCATTTTGCAAGGCCCCAATCATGCAAGAAAGGGTTAAAAGTTTTCAGTCTCTGTCTGTCCTGGGACGAGATGATACTCCCACACGTGCTGCTGCTGCGGCCGGCCGCTCTCCCTCCCGAGGGGGGGGGGGGGGGGGGGGGGCTGGCCGCCCGATGTCTCGATGTCTCTTGGGGCTCCGCCACCCTTCCATCCTTGAAAGCCCCTCAACCCCCACCTCTGTCCAGGCCCCTGGCCTACCGCATGGCCGCCCTCCCCCGCCCAGCAGCAGCGGGCTGGGCGGGGGAAGAGATCTGACCTCTTCGCCCGACGATGTCCCAAAGAGGAAGTGCCAGGGCAGTGCCTTGCTTTTAACCCCTGTGTATTCTCGGAGGTGTGTCCAAACCCCACTGGCTACACCAGGTGTCAGTATGAAACCCAAAACCTTCATTGGTTTGACCACAGCTTCCCAGAATTCCCACTCCTTCCTGGTCAAACCACGACAACTGTTTAGCCTAGACAAGAGAAGTCTTCTCTTCTCAAGATTAAACAGTCATAGTTTCCTCAGCCTTTCCTCATGAGAAATGCTCCACAAGGATAACAGGAAAAATATGAGTTTTATCCTATTCTCTCTAATCCATCTTGTACCTTGCTGCTTGCATACAGATTTTTCAGGCATGTTACTCTTTCTGCATCAATTTTTTCAAAATATGAAACAGATTTTTTCTCAACTGAAGTTGTTGCAGAAGTGCTACTGACATCTATTTGAAGGACTTCATCTCTGTAACCTCTACCCTTTCATATAAAATCCCATTAAATTGTTCTTTCCTTTAAACATTGTTCTGTTTCTGATGGATGGCTTACAGGCCTGTGGATCTCTGCAAGGTGTTACTAGTCTCTAGGAAATGTGCTAGGATGATTCAACACTTACAGGGAGAGACTCTTTTCTTCCCCGTGCCTCTTAACTCTGCCTTCCCAATACTTATAAGTCCCTAACATCTGAAAGATGCCGTCCACACCATTCCCATCTAATCCTGAATCACTTGAATTCTCCTGTGACCTTTCACTGGACCAAACTGTGTGCTTCAGTCCTTCGGTCACAGTTCTCACCTGAGTATCTTCCTCAGAGTCTGCTTCTAAAAAATATTATTAACAGGTACCATGGTGTGGGCAGAATCTGTGAGGCCAAATGTTGTATCAAGACAAGAAAACATGAACAGCATACAGAATGAATCTTAGAAACTGAGAGACATTGAAAATTATATTCCAGGGGCTGTGGGACAAGCAGAGCTCAACTGGTCAGTTTCTAGGTTTCCTGGGAAACTAAGCACAACCATCTGTAATTCTTGGGTGGATGAACTCTCATTTTCCTTCGAAAATTTGAGCCTGTTATCTTTGCAATATTTGGAAATTGCTAAAAGTGCTAAGCAATATTTTGTTTTTCAGCTGTGGCTCTTTCTGAGGACTCACCACTCAGAGAGCTCTAGGTGCTCTGTTCTCTGGTGTGTTATTTTGTTGTTCAACTTAGTTTGCTGGAAATGTCATGCTGCATTATGCTATGCTAGTATTTTAAGGGCTTTGAGACTCCTGATGCTGTGTACCAAGTATGAAAACATCTATTAATGTCTTATGGCCTGTAAGTTTTGACTTGTTTTGGTTTCTGTCCACATATTACTATGGTCCATAAAAGGTAAACATATATAAGCATGGATCAGTTCTGATTAGCTTCAACTTCATTGAACTCAGCTTAACATCAGGCTTACAAAGTCTACTTATAATTGGTTTTAGAATAGTACCATAGTTGTGGACATAATTTTTCTTGGAATCTATATGTCCTTTAAAACATCAGCATTAGATAACAACTGGGATGGCTGCCAATCCTTCTAGGGTGGTCCAGTGCACTTTGGAGGCTCTGCACAATACCAATTATATCTGTAAGCATATCCAACTACTGGCCTGTAAGTCAGTGTGGCAACATTTTCATGGATGATATTTCATTTAATTCAAGGTGCCATAAACTATTTTAATATAATAAAAAAAAGGAGAATATTTGAACCAGATGAATTAGCTTCACATTCCTCATGCCTATGGGCTACCTAATGGAAGGAGGAAAATGAGACTGTTCTTTAATTTTTGCATTCCTGGTTCTCTTCAGATTGCTGGAACAGCTAGCTCTGTCTGCATTTAGGATGGTCTCATTTTATATTCTGACCAGTTCAGTAGCAAGTGATGCTTCTGTCTTTCGGAAGCAAGTTCCAAGCTCCAAACAGCACTGTCTCCTCTTTTATGGTGCCTTATTGACAGCCTGCATTTTTGGGCTGGCCTCAAATAGTTTTAGTGTCATCATTATAACACTCATATTTCTCTGCTTATCAGAATTGCTAGGATTATATTGTGTCTGGCTCCACAGTCCATCTGGAATCAAATTGGTCATTGATCTAATATTGCAGTTTATCAGTGTTGCTGGAATTACATTGCAGATGACTCTGTGTACCAGCTGGAATTGAATTGGTCATTAATCTAATAACATCATTGCAAATGTGGGGGTTGAATGGTTGCATCCTTATGCAGTTTCTGTACACTGCATGTCTTTATATTTGCTAGTCAAAATGCACTTACCTTTCTCGATGAAGATTTCTGCTCAATCACTGCTTGTATTTTCCTTTTTCCTTTTATTTCAGAAATCGCTTTAGGACAAAAAGTGGTTTTGATTCAAAACCTTAAGGTCATGACTGAAAGGCAAGATATTGCTCTACTCCTTTCCATGTTATTTTCCAGTGTAATGATCAGACTGAAAAAACTCTTTTGTATCATCTAATATTCATCAAAAGTTACCCACTACAGTAAAATTTTAAAACTTGCTGTCAGCGGGAAGGGGTATGCATTTTTAGAAAGCTCTTAATTCCACTTGTCTTTGATTGAGATTGAAATGATTCACCCAGTAAAGAAACTTGTTTTTCCACTAATTACAGATGGACAGTTAAAATATGTCTAAATTTTATGTAGCTAAAATTTGATGTGACAAATTCTATGTTCTGTTTCCATGGTTCCTTTCATTTAGTCTATGTGTTTATTGTAAATCCTTAACTGGTTTGGTTTGTTGCTCTTGCTGGACAATACAGTCTGCTCTGCTCTGGAAAAGCATTCGCTATTGCTCAAGAGTACCTTCCATCACCTGGGGCTTCTTGTGCCGCAAGGAAAAATATTTCTTAAAACTCAGATATTTTAGAGAGTTATCCAATGGATGTCAGAGTTCTAAGGTTTGTAACATAGCTACACTGCCTTGTGCATTTAAGTTTCAAGTAAAATCTTCCATCTCTGCAGTCTTTTTCTGTCTGTGATCAGTTGTTATCCAATTCCTGGATACCGTCAATTGTTTCAGTATCCCCTTCAGTATTTCAGTGAACAGTTTCTGATGTTTTTCTGCTTTGACCCCACTCCTCTCATAATGGAGTTTTACCTTAATTTCTCTCGTATTTATTCACTGCATTGAATTATTTACTTGTTTGGGCATGACATTCTCCATACAAATGTGCCTTCTCTTAAAGCTCCAGTTATGACTGTCTCTTTCCTTTCCCTGTCTTATCTGTGTGTTTGCTTTACATCCTGTTGAGGCTGTCAGTATGAGGTCTGCCACGCTCCTAAATCTGAACTAGTGCCTTTTCAAGACCAAGCATTGGAGAGCAATCTAAAATGCAGCTGTCTTTGCAGCCACATTCACATATGTTATGCTTCCTCTGTCCTCCAAGAGCCCTCTGGTACATCCTTTCTTGCCCTTATGGGTAAGCAAAGACTCTTGCCTGCTGCTCTGCACAGGGAGAGAATGGAAACACAGATCTAGGAACCTCTTGAACCATTACAAGTATATTCATGAGGCAAGAATATACCACATGAAACCAAGGATGAACATGGATTTATCCTGCATAGTTTCTTTTTAGAAACAAAGCCTTATCAAAATGACACTATATTCCAATTAGTCCAATGGACTAGAATTTGTTTTTTCGAATGAAATGGCAGCTCTGTCTCCCTTAATTTTTAAGTGTGTAATTTATCCTAAAAAGAAAATCCACAAAGAAGAAAGGTGATGAAATTTTTATCTTCCATCTTGGTAAAGAAATAATGCATTTTTTGGCATATCAGGACAATTTTTTCTCAGTATCTCCACCCATCTCTGTCTCCATCTGACAAAAAGTGTCTTTTAGGAATGATACTGAATCTTTAAAAACATCTGCTGTTGTAATAAATAAAAGTAGCATCTAATAATTTTAATTCTTTACATTTTAATATTAATTTTTGTAGGTTTTTTTGTTTGTTGCTGTTCTCAGGGAAAAGGTTCTAAATAATAACAGATCACACTGATTTCCCCTTCTTCTTCAAGTGGTTTCCTAACCTCTCAGTAAGTGTATTATTGGCTAGTAGTATAAAGTTTTACTATTATCCAATCAGGAAAAAATATTTCTCTTGGTCTCTTACGGCTCATCTGTTTTTATTTTTCTATATCTTTTTCACTGTTTATTAAGTATTATTTATCTCTACTATGGGAAGCCTTCCCAGAACACCAATGGATATGGTAAAAACTATTGGGAATCCACAGGAAAAAAAATAGAAATAAAACTGTTAACATTTTCCATTTGACTTTTTGTTGTTGTTGTTTTTAAACACTGTTAAATTTGTTTTCAATGACAATATGCATTTTATACTGGAAGGCTCAGACATGTGCTTTCAAATGCAAGTGCTTCAGAGGGGTAAAAAGGATAGTTCTACCTATGTGCCTCAAAAGTAGTCTTCTTATAGCAAAAGGGGATAAATAGAACTTGAATCAATACAAAAACCAAACAAAACAAAAACAAAACAAAATCAAAACAAAAACAAAACCAAAAACAAAAACAGAAAACAGAAAGAAAAAAGAAAGAAAAAATAGAGTCTGGCTAGAGGGTTTTTTTTTCCTTAACTAGGAGTTGAGTTAACAGGTGAGCTTGTGAAAAGATGAGTACCACTTATGAAAACAGTGAAACAGTAAGAATGAAATACTGCTCCAATAATGGTTAAGTTAGAAGTCTCAAAACCTGCAGTGGTTTAAAGATATAAATTTTTAACCAAGTTGATAACTGTTCCAAAAATGAATATGGTCTAGTCTACACTGGGAGTAGGAAAAATGTATAATTTCTGATACATTTGGTCTTCTGTCATTAAAGACCATGCTGACAGCTGAAAGTCTCTTGCAGTATCTGCAAATGACTCAGCACAGAGGTGGGAATTATCACTTCTACTAAACCAACAGAAAAAGATAGAATAAATCAACCTGGGTGTTTTGAGACACATCACTAGTTCATGAAGATTGCTTTAAAGTACAGGTATAAGCTCAGTCACGACCCTTCTGAAAAATTAGGTGCATTTATTTCTGACTACAGTTTTCTCATTCTGTGTTGCTGCAAATCACCCTCTGCTCCATAAAGGAGGACTGCAGAAGGACAGAGAGAAAAGCAGAAGAGTCAGGTTTGTCCATTTCCTCTCGGAAACCTGAAGGGTAATCAGAGTTCCTGGAGAGCTGCAATCGCTCCTCGCCTGCCACCAGCAGCAGAGTACTCAGACACACGTCCTAATGAGAATCTCCATGCCTTCAGACAACCCTTCCACTTTGTTTGCCAGCTTCTTTATAGCATGTACCTGAAGATAAGAACATAAGTCAACAGAGCAACAACACAATCCAGGGTAACTCCAAAACAAGTTATTGTCTTTAGAAAGATCCATTTAAAAATTATACAAGCAATGCATTCCATACAGTAGTGGAAAGAACTCCCTTGAAATGGTGATGGAAGGGCCTTATGAACCTGCAACCTCACTGCATGGCAAGGAGGACAATTTCCATGCCCCTCTTCCTCTATTAAGCCTTCCCATGGCATGTTTGCTTTACTTTACTAAAGTAAAATAGACAAGGATAGGCATCTCTGGAGATGTCGTTGAAAAGTAACTGGAAATGGGAATCTGCTTGCATATTCCTGAGTTTAATGTTGCACGAAGCTGTCACTTAGACTACGGCCTAATATCCTGGACTTCATGCCTAGGACACTTCTTTATCAACACAATTTAAAGAAAAAAATGAAAGAAACTATTTATTCCCAATGCAATTCTTGGTTTGGTGAACCTCCCTGGAGTTCTTCTTTGAAGACAGCTATTTTGCTTTGAGAGGTTTCCACACTATTACTTTAAAGTGAGAACCATTCAAAACTGAAATAAATTAACATTGGAACATGAACAGCTTGGAGAACAGCAACAAACCAAATGAAAAAGAATAAGGCAGCTGCTATGTGAATGGAAAAAAAAAAAATCAAGAAATCCATTTGCACAAGTAAAAGTATTAAAAGCAGCAAAACAATCAGACTAATGGAAAAAATGTCAGATGAATGTGGTATTAGTGGAAGATGGGGATGTAATTCACAAGTGAGATGAAATTATTAAGAGTGTGGATCAATATACATAAACCCTAACATCACACAGTAGGCTAACCTCAAAATATTGAATATACTGAAACAAACAGGAAACTGTCCTAAAAACAAACAAACAAAAAAAAAGAAGACGGAATTATCAGAGCCAAAAGAGGATATTGTTAACAAGAAGACTTAGTAAAAAGAAAAAATCATTGCACTGTGAAAAGGACTAAGTTTGAACAGATTTTTTTTTCTTTTTTTTAAATTCATAATGCACAAATTTCAGCCTTTTGTTTTTTGATAAAAGACCTTCAGGATCACTATTACAGAAAATAACTATTTCCATGTCTCTGGTGTGATGATTACATTCAAACTGATAAACTGACAGCAACCTGTCATTTACTCTTAATTCTCTCTAACTCTCTGGGTAAAAACCCGCAGGGTGAGGTAGGATGGATGCTCCACACCCATGGCAGGGTCCTGTATCTTTGCCTTTGCTGTGGTGCTGTGAGATTTCACAGGCAGGAAACAGTCTGTGACAGTGAGCAAAAAGTCTCCACACCAGGCCATTTAGACAGGTCAGCAAGGCAAATAACAATGGAAAATTATAATTGTGTGAAGGAAACCTGTAATGAACCAGCTTACTTGTCACTCCAATTTTTAAGACACCATTTGTATCCTCTGATTGTTTCAATGGGCGATTAATCATGATGCTTTTGCCAGTTGCTCCCTTCAGGCCTGGGACAATGGGCTCAGATCACAGGTTTAGTGCATGCTGCATTCATTTTTTTATCTATATATGGAACAAATATGTAATCACACAAACTGAAGCAACGGAAGAATCAAAGTTGGCAAAGTCCAGAATTAAATTAGCCTTGGAGAAGTTGGGTGAGTGATGCCCTTAAACCAAATCAATGAAAAGAATCTAAATCCCTGTTGTGATGTGCAATGCTCCCGCATTCAGAGCAGCACTGGCACAGGGTGCTTGCAGTCACTTCGGCTGATGTCACCAAAGGCTGTGAGTGCTCTGTGTGCTGTCTGGCACCACTGTGAGCACAGTCCTTGCAAAAAATTGATGCTGTGAGGACTTAATGATTTCTTTTCATGACCAGCGAACTGCACCCCACTGTCACCATAGCAATAATTCACACTCCCCTCAATATTCAAAACTAGCCCAGCTAGGAGTCCTACCTCTCTGTATCTGTATGGTACAACTATTCTGTGCATATACTTATTGCACATTATTTACATTTAAAGATTGACTCATAGAATATCCTGAATTGGAAGGGACTCATAAGGACCATCGAGTCCAACTCCTATTGATTTTATTTATTGATGGCATTTATTAGATTAAACTGAGGAGGAAAAAAAATTAAGACAGAATGGAAATCTACTGAAGAATTAATGATTCTTCCATAACATTACACTGAATACAGTCCCTATAGTCACTTCCATTATTTAAGTCACCCTACTTGATGACAAAGGACTGCTTACAGCTTTTGCCTGTCATTTGGTTACATGAGACTGTATGTCTACTATTTCTTCCTCCATTGGAATTTCTGACTCCTGTGTGCATTGGAAAATATTTGCTTTACTGAATTTCTGTACAATATGTGTATTGCACAGAAATTCCTAAGTTCTTAGTTTTGATCTTAATTTTATGTTGTTGCACTTTATATGTGTATGACATAACAAAGAAATAGATTATCTGAGGAATTATACATCATTGCTTCAATGCTTTCTCAATTGGGAAACACCAAAAGGTATATTCTTTGATGGTAATCATGTATAGAAAAGAGAAGGTTCTAAAAAGATGTTCTCCAGGATTTGAGTGGTAAATAAACTGAAAACCAGTGTTTTACCATTTCAAACTTGTTAAGAAGAATTAACATAAAAACAAACTTAAATCTAGTGTAACGCCAAAATAATTTTCCTTAAAGCAGTCCATAGTTCAGGCTCTGTGGGAATTTTTTTTCCTCTTTAGTGAGAAAAGACTTTGAATGGATCATTTAAAAAAGAAACCCGTTTTCTTACAAATTGTAATAAAATAATAGATATTTACAGGAAGTTAATGATAATATAACTTTTTCTTGAGGGAAAAAAGGTAAAAATCAATTAAAAAGAAACAAAATGGTCTCAGATGTATCATTTATTTTATGCAATAAAAATGGAAGCAGAGTTAATTTCAACTACAAACAGACCCACAAACTTCCTTTACTAGTAAAGATCACTTTGGGACATCTGTAGAACTCGCTGGCAGCCTGTCATATGATTCTCCTGCTTTGCCTTTTTCTGTATTGGAGGGTGTCTCCATGTCCTCTTTAATTAGGTTGATCTTCCTCCTAGATCAATGACTCTCAGATACAGTAACTGCTGTATTTCAAATTATTTTTCATATCTGGTGCTCTGTTGGCTGGCTATACTGTAATCCCCAAATCAAATTAATCCAGTAATCAGTGGTTCTAAAATAAATCACTGGAATCAACTTGAGATGTCTAAGGTTTCAGACAAAGCCAAAAAGCAATGGGTCAGAAAATACTTTCTCTGCTGTTTGCATATTACATATGGGTGGCAGTTACAGCTTGCATGTTCTCTCCCAGAATTGAATGGATCAAATAGGCAGCATTTCTTTTTTTTTACACAGCGACTTCATGTTCTCACTTTGTTTTTCCACATGGACCTTCATATAAAAATATTTTCAGGGATAAAACAGTATATGATTTTTTTGTTATGCAACATAAACTGACATCAACAACAGTTCAGATGGCATTATATACTGAGGAGGAGAGACTCAAAGCAGGAGTCTCCAGGAGGAGGAGGACTCCAAATGAAAACTGAGATCTTAAATAAAATTTGTACTTATGAAAATCATCCTCTAAATCTGTTCATACAGAAAAATATATTTGCTATAGGACTCTGACTTAAAATTCATAATAAGAATGTGAAGGAATTATTCTAATACCTAATAAGAGAAATAAATTGCAGAAACTGAAGCTGTTTCTTTATTTCGTCTCTGGATATTTCTTTTTTAACATGCTTATATCTGAAATAAACTGCTGCAATTATCTGGCTGTTTAATTACTTCATAACAATATGGTGTCCTCCAATTTCTTACAATGTAAATTATGTGAATTAGTTGCAAGATGCAAAAAAAAAGTTAACTGATGTAAGATATTTTTATTTATTTTGAGCTACCAATTTAATCCATTTTAGAAAATGCTAGAAAAATTAAATATGTGTAAAAAAGATTCTGCTAAGCTAAAAGAGAGAAGAATAAAAATTATCAGTCAATATTACCAGAATGCTTTTTCTTTTTGTTTTTCCACTATTTTAGAGATAGAAATGCTATGAAGAAAATGCAAAACTTAGCAACATATTTAAGAGATTAATACAGAAGCCTACTGATACACATAGTTGTGTGTATTTGGCTTATAAGAGCTTGAAGGCAGGTCTGGCTTTGTCCAGTCTATGGCCTCCTGGAAATCCTAATTACTGTAGGCAAGAACAAGGAACTGGATCAACTCTACAAAATGCTTCTGTACTTGCTGAGTTAATGCATAAAAGGAAAGGGCAGAATGTGCAGAAAAGTGGGGAGTGAAAAATGACTGTGATTCAGGTGCCATGAAAAGCACTAGCAAACCTAGAGGAATCAGGTTGAAAAGTTGGAAGGTTAGTAAAGAAATCCTTCATTTTTTTACCCCTTTGGTCTTATCCTTAGAACACAAAGAGTCAGAAACTTAAGCCTATTACACAAGAAACACTAATAAACTCATGCAAATTCTTTGAAGTCATAAAGGAAATCAGAAAAAATGGTTTAGATGATGAAAATAAAATGTTTTGACTACAATCTGTGCTGTATTTCATGTAGCTATTCTACTGTCTTTGCAACAAGGGGATTTTGCTATGTATATTTGTCCAATGTCCCTGTTTTTTATTTTCATTGTTTTATTTTTTTATTCTCTTTTTCAGAGGAAACCTAAACAAGCACAAATAACTTTGTTCTGTATTTCAGGACATTTATAACAAAAGGCACAGCATTAACAAAACTGTGGAGGAGTCTTCTTTCCATAAGCTTAAACATCTGTAATTCTACTGATGATTGAAATTAAAAACTTTGCAAATGACTTTAGAGGAATATTAAAGCAGGAGAAGGGGGAATAAGATGACTTGAAAGGCAGCATTCTGAGGAATAATTGATCTGAATTTGTCTGAATACTCTAAGGAGCCAGGTGAGCATTCTATGCTTCTATATTCTGGGAAGGCTTTTCTTCCCTGTGTGAGACGCAATCAGGCTTTATAGTTTCATATATTTATCTGTTTTAGTTTATAATGGCCAGGCCAGTACTGGTTCTAAAAGAACGACTTGATGAAAATCTGATGTCTGTGTTCAAAATGGATATTTTAGGATTTTGTAGTTAGACAATATTCATGCTCTTGAATCTTTCTTGTCATTAAGAATGCAGGACTAACTTTCAAAAATCCATTCCTAAGTGGGCCAACAGGGAATGATGCAATGTCCACGTTGGCCAGAACACACTTGACTAGCTGGAAGTTAATAATGGCCAGGGAAGAAGTTGCTGGAAGAGTGTCATGGAGAGCTAAATGGATCTGGAGTAAAAGATATGAGAAAAGTGCTAATTGGGGTGAATTTGTCACCTGGATTTGCAAATACTGGCAAAGCAGAATTTCATAATGGCTGCAAATTCATAAAAAACCCTGGTCCCTCCTCCTTCAAATAAAAAAAAAATATAAAAACTGTTTCAAGCTATGTGTAGGAAGAAGCAAATCTCATTAAGAAATCTGGAGAGTTTAGAAGCATAAGTCATGTTACAGAGAGAATTTATCTATTAATATGTACAACTAAAATTGTCCACTTTTCAATAATTTTAAAGAATTTTGTCATCTTGGGGCCCATTTTTCTAAACAGTTCTCTTCAATATAGCAACTTTTTGTGGGAAACCATGTGCTAGTCTCCACTGATTCAGCAGTCCCTTTGTGGACAAATTCTGCTGTTCCAATTCAAGGCCAAATACATCCACCACTGTATCCTTCAATTTCTCATTATGCACATGAAGTTACTGGTTTCACACTAAGGGCTGCAGAATATATTGATGATTTCCTGTATCAATAATAGCCTGATCAGCAGGACCAGGGCAGTGATTGGCACCGGGGAAGCTGCAACTCAAGTGCTGGGTCCAACTCTGGGCCCCTCACTGTGAGAAAGACACTGAGGGGCTGGAGTGAGTCCAGGGAAGAGCAGTGGAGCTGGGGCAGGGTCTGGAGCACAAGGGCTGTGAGGAGCAGCTGAGGGAGCTGAGGGTGTTCAGCCTGGAGAGGAGGAGGCTCAGGAGGGACCCTAACAGTCTCTGCAGCTGCCTGAAAGGAGGTGGTAGACAGGTTGGGGTCAGCCTTTTCTCCTAAGCAGCCAGTGCCAGGACAAGAGGAAATGGGCTCAAGCTGTGCCAAGGGAGGTTCAGGCTCCCTTGGCATCAGGAAGAATTTTTCCCCTCAGAGGGGCAGTCAGACATTGGAACAGGCTGCCCAGCAGGGTTGGTTGGGCTGGAACATCCCTGGAAATGTTTAAGAAGTGACAGGATGTGGCTCTTAGTACTATAGCTTAGATGACAAGGTAGTGTTCAGTCAAGGATTGGCCTCTATGATTTTTGAGGTCTTTTCCAACTGAAATGATTTTTTGATTAGATTGCTCTCAAACATTTTTTTGTTTATTACTGCTATAGGTTCAAATCAAATGAAAAAAGAAGGAGACCCTCTTTTTGAGTGTTACATGCAGAGAATGGCATTGCTGAAAAGTGTTTGCATATCCCCCCATGACAGATTATGACACAGTAGTTTTCATGCTGGCTTGTGTCAGAACAATACATGCACAATGACTGGGAAAACATTGTCGATTCCCTTGCTCCAGACAGTTCAACTGACACATCTGAAGCATGAGGAACCTTAAACACCAGCTCAAAGATGGAAAAATCAAAGGGAAATCAATGCAACACCTTGTTTTGTACTTTCAGCTCTGGAGAAAAAGTGTGCATTATTCAGGAAAAAAAATCCACTGAAGCAATTCCCCTGATCTGCAAAACCAAAAGAGAACATCTCTAGCAAAGTAGGTAGAAATATGGATGCCAATGACTGTTTTTCTGATGCTGAGGCAACTCAAAAGTCAATGTTATTTAAGAAACATAATATAGTAGAGATGAATCATTTCTTCTCAGCTTTGGAGACAAATCTGATATAAGTATATCTAAAAATATTTCAACAAAGCTGTTTGGAGATGGGATTTTGTCTTGAAGTGCAAAGTGCTGGTGTGAGAGAAAATTTAGATGTCAAAGATTTGACAAAGATTTGACATTTCATGCAAACTGCTCATGAAAATACATCTCTACGCAACAAAAGGTGTGGAAAGCAGAAGTCATTCACCATGGAAAATATAAACAGCTACCATTTTCAAAACTTACCAGCCTTGTATTGTATGTCTGATCTATGTGTTCTACACCATTAAGCACTGCATATGCATTTAGTTTTGTTTAGAAAAAATCTAGGCAAAATATAAATTTTTTCTTGAACCTGAACATCTGTATTTTGTTTACTTCAGTAAAGAAAGTGTTGAAAATTACAAAAATAATAGTTCTGGACATTGCAGAAACAATTGTCAGATGAAACTGATCTCAGCAAAGAATTAGTAAATTCCGCTGTTTATTTTCATAAATAATTTGTGCTTCTACAAGTTGTACAATTTCATTTGGAGGCCAAATTAAGTAAATATACAAAAACTGTAATTAAACCTCAATATTTTTTTCTTCATAAGATTTTCAGTTAGACTTATAGATAGAGAATACCAAATGATCCCAGGAAGTATGAAAACCCAGGCAAAATTATGAGTAGCAATAAATGTCAGCAGGAATAGCCCAAATAAAAGTCAATTTTAGATGTCAATTTTCATTAAAACTTAAGCTGAATGCTTGATATGATTGACAACTTCTATTATCAGTTCTGGGATTTCAAATAACTTTATTTGATAGTCACCAGTATGAAAAGTAATGCATATTATATTATTCCTTGCATCTGAAATGCCATTCAGGGAGGTTCTAGAAATAAGACATAGGTAAATGTCTGATTCCCTGTGGGGACCTACATATTAGAGTCACAGTCTCCCTCTGGTATGTATGTATTACAAACCTGAATGAAGATAAAATTATTTCGCCCTTTTGGACATGTCCTCCAATTCATATTTAGAGAAACAGCAAAAGAAAAGGCTGAGTGATGAGCTCCTCAGTCATATGTGAAGGGACAGAAAAATTCTCTGGAAAAAAAAAGCAATCAGCAGAACTGATGCAATGCAGTGATGTAATTTCTCAATGATGGCTTTGTACTCTACTGTCAGTGGTATCAGCAAAATATACTGGAGAATTATTTGAAACTGCAGTGTGTAATTCAAAACAACAAAGGAATGCTCCTCTAGCATTCCCTGGCTCTTCCCAACCTCCCCTCATCAATGCTTTTCTGACCCAGTTATCCCTTAGATTTTGTTTCATAATGATTGAACAAATCTTCATAAGAACACGGGAGGGTTTAATACAGTTCTAATGGGATACAGAGACCCTCGTCAGACAGCTGAGTGACTGCTGATGTGACTGATGTGTAACCTCACCAAAGGATACCTATCAACACCTACTAAAAGGGATTAAAAGTGTCTTTCCAGCTGTGCTTAATATTACTGCAGAGCTGAACAGTGAAAGAGCTCAATGGAAAACAAGGAAACATGTTAGTCCCCAATGCCAACTTAGTTTCTAGTATTAATGAACAACACTAAGGGAATAGCATCCTTTTCTTTCTGCATTTCATTAGAGGAACTCTCAAAAGGCTGGAAGCAGAAACAAGAGCTTAAAGAACTTGTGCCTTGGTTGTGTTTAAAGGAAATGCAAAATTATGCCTATTCCCTGTCCTGCTTAAAGTTTATTCATAATTGAATCTAGCCTAAAGGCACAGTTTGAAGGAAAAAAATTTAAAAATTATCTCTAAGTAAATATTTCTAATAAATTTCTGTTAGGAACACTTCCTGTTTTAAATTAATTTCTGATGTGTTTAGGTTCCTTGTCAGTGGGTTTTAAAAGAGAATTCTAGTTTACTAGAATGCAAGTTCAGAGAATCTTTTAATTTTAAAGAACTCTACTAAGATAGTCATTGTGGGATCTCAGGATCTGAGTCCTGAGATGCCGAGCCACCGAGACCACCCTTGGGGGGCTCGGGAGTCCTGGAATGTTGCCAGAAGTGTCTGGTGGCTGGACTTTGACCCTACACAGGAGACGACACCTGTATGAGGATAGGAGGACTTCACCGGGGTGAATGGTGAAGGGATTAGTTAATTAGAGGGTGAGACACAGGGTTTAGGATTTATGTACAGGGGGGTTTAGAGAAGTAAGATGGAGGAATTGGGGCGTGTCCTGTCCTTCTTCTTCTTCTTCTTCTCCTCCATCTTCTTTGGTGATGGTGGCACTTTTGGATTGGTTATTACTAAAAGTGCACTGGGCAATAAGAATAAATGGTATTGGGGAAAAATGATAAATACTGTACACGTAACAATGGGTATAAAGATAGGTGGCTGCCCGGAGGGCGGACGCAGTGTGCTCATGGCTGACTGCTGAGCAGACCTCTGTCGGGCTGAAAGAAAATCTTTTAGATAAACAATTAATAAACATAAAAACCGAAAGAAGAACTGAAGCCTCTTCTCATCCTTTGATACGCGGGCTGCCCCAAGGCCACTCCGGGCCTTTCCAGGCCCTTCAAACAGCCGAAAACCGACAAGTCATGAAAAAGGCATTTTGAAGTAGCCAATGTGATGGTTTGCATAAAAACCCCTTTGTACAAACTTTGGGATGTATTACTGAATACTGTTTTTCTTCCGACACAAGAATTACCTTTTATTTGTGCTTAATTCTCAATATTGAAAATTACTCAGAAAACTGAAAGTTCTTCAAATGCAATTCTAGAAGAGGCATAAGACGGGTATCTCTAAAGATTTTTTTTTTTAATATGGAGTAACTCCAGAAAGGATATAAGGAGGAATATAAATTTTTAAACAAATTTTGAAGGTCAGTGATCTTTTTCCACTCAACACCTAAAAAACTGTAAATGTCTGACTTTAGCAGGGTCTGTAAGAGAAGCCAAATTAGAGACCTACTTTTCCTGTGCAATCAATGAAGAGATGAAGGTTTTTGGCAAGAGCCTATTGGCAGGTTCTGTACACAGGGACTTGAAATAGTTATCCTCAAGAGTTAAGACCTCCAGTTGAAGATTTTCAAACAAGAGCTCATTTATATTGAAAGAGCACCAGATGTTTGTAATGCACACCTCTTTGTAATATCCCACTGGTTGGCCTCCGTCTGGCATCAGTCAGTGGCATTTTCCAAGAAAGTTCTTCCCATCTGTATAGAAGAAATATGAATATTGTTAGAAATAAGCTGTTGAAATTCCTCCTTAGAAGATGCTGATTCACCAAATGGAGGAATTTTAAGAGAAACTATATCACAAAAAATCTTGACTGAGAATTATTGAACCAAGCTTCTCCTTTAAAAGATCAAAATAATTTGTACATATTTTTATAACTAACATAGCAATAAAAAAGACACCTAAGCCTGTATTTTCCACCTACCTTATGCATCATTGATGTAAAGTGTTAGCAATACACAGAAGGCAAATATGTTTTAAGTCAAAGTTTTAGTAAAATTTTCACCTCTGGGTTGCCGTATCAACTTTAGAGTTAATTTAACAGTTTCCTACTCCTTTGAAAATAGTATCTCTGCTTGTTCATTACTTATTTGAAAGAAAACTATCTACACTGCTTAGCTTCCATCTACAGTATAGGTATTAGGCTTTTATCATTTTTCAAATCCAACTAAATTTATTAGCTAATTTAACATTTGAAGTTTGGGGATTTCCAGAAAATTCTTTAGTACTCTTCTCTACTTAAACTCTAACATTCAGCTAAGATTTTTGGAAGCTAGTGATTTATTCTAAGCTGTGAATGCACACTGGGAAATTTCTCTACAGGTTTTTTCTCACTAAAAATTCCAATTATTTTTCCTCTTGATGCAGTTTTGACACTGCTAGCAATGATGAGATTTCTGATGTTGGCTGACCACTGGTACTGGCTAAATCCATATAGGAGAGGTTTTAAATGACAAATATATTAAAACCTCTAAGTTATGAGACCTTGTTAGCTCTAGATTTCTATCACTGCATATTTTTTTTACAGATAGCATGAGGAGAGACCAGACCAGGGTGATCTCAGATAAATTGGACATTGCATCTCACTTTTAACGCTTCAAAGTTTCAACCATTTACTCTGATTGAACTTTACCGTTCATTTCACTATATAATTAAAATTGCATCCCAGTGTGTCTACCCATTCTTAACATTTTCCTCCATTCCCTAATTGCTGTACACTTTTTACTTTTCCCACAATCCATTAGGCTTTTATAATTTTTATTCTCTCAGCTTATTCTGGCTTTGCCTCTCTGTGCAGTCACTCTTGGATTTTCTTCATGTCAGGAAATAATATATCCTAAAATTTTGTAATGACTACTTATGCTCTGTTTCAGTGATAATACCCTAATAATCTCTTACTCTCAAGTGTAACACCCACAGAGTCCACCTTTATATACAAATCTCAATTCCATCTCTTTTCCACAACATCAGAATTTCTGTTCCATTTATTTTTCAATCTCTCATGATCTTTTCGATTTTCTTCCTTCTACTTACTTGATTTCCCTGAAATATTATTACGTCTACCAATTCTTTGCAGTGAAGTACTTGATTTGTTTCGCCTCACTCATATGGGCCTGGTAGAGCCACTGGTCCATTACACATAGGCTCTCCTAATTTATTATTTTTTTTAATGTACAGTCTCTATGATTTTGATTCTGTCAGATCACTACCTGAATCTACCCTTTCTGGTTTCAGATATGTAGTTGACATATCCTTCTGCCTTTGCAGTCCATTGCCTCCCCTTCCTTAGCACCAAACCTGAGCTGGATGTAGATGAGCTGTTTGCCACTGTGGTCCCTCTCCTCTGGGAGGTGGTTTTTTCTCAGTTTTTGCTGCCTCTTTCTCCCTCACTCACTACACAGAAGTGACAATTACTTCGCCATCCTCCTGCTCTACCGTCTGGGAGGCATTTAATGTCCTTCTCTCTTGCTATCAGTTGTGTTGGCAAGAATGAGACAGTTCTCTGTCTTCCTTCCTTCAACAAGTCTCCTATGCTCTGATAGACAGCATGTAAATGTGATATAAAGGGAGGAGTAGCTCTCTCAAGGAATCCTTTGCATGCTTTTTCTCACAGGTGTCCAAACCAGCCTGATGGGGCAGAGGGAATCAGATGGGCTTGGACGCCTGTGAGAAATCAGTGGGAAGTAGGGTTTTTTCAGCTGGTAGTTGTCCCAGGTTTGGCTTGGAGCATTGGGAAGGATAGAAAACAAGACAAGGGCTAGTTTGCCATGCTGGAGTGACTTTACCTGTGAGGTGTTCCCTCACTGAGTAATTAGCATCAAAAAGACATAAGCTAATTGATAAGCACAGTTTTGTAATAAAGACCTAAAATATTTACTGTGGTAAAGGATTCAGATCTGGAATGTCTAGATCTTTCTTCAACTGCTGCTTCAAGTTGCTATTTCTAATGCAAATAATTTCCAGTAATAGAGAGTTTATCCAGTTCAAATGAAAAATGCTACTTTAGTGTGAAGATGAATGCATCACTTAGAATGATGGATACATCAGAGGTGCACTAGGCAATTTCAGCTTCAGTAGAGATCCTGCTGCTTGGTGGTATCTGTTGTCTCTTGTCAGGGGAATTGATCTGATAGCAAGAGCCAAGCTCAGAGGAAGGACTAAAGGTCCCAGTCCTCTGATGTACCCTGCAAATGTCTCAAGGAGTCTTGGGTTACGTAGCACCAACTGCTGATCTCTAAGGAGTGGGACTGAAGTCTTGGCTGGGTGTTATGAGTTTGAATTTAGTCAATAAACCAGCTAATGATGATTTCTTCATACAGCCCAACAATACATCTTAGCTCTGCTCTGGATGAGCCACTTCTCGGATAACTGAGTTTCCACAGCCAATTGATATTTACTCTTGGCAAACACCACTAAATAACACAAAAAAAGAAGGACTATGCATCAGCATACTGCCAGTATTTTATCAAGCTGTCATCACAAAATTTTCCCCCCTTACCTGAGCTGGTATATGTTTGCCTACTCATTCAAATATAAGAGTTTGTCTCTTCTGAGATCTGATTAGCCTAAGCTAGCAAGACAACTCATATTGATTGGATTCTGCTGCGAAGTATATTTTCTTCTGATAAATTTAGTGATACTACATTGTTCATTAAGCAGAATTTGTAAAAAGCAGGAGAAGCAAATAGGCATGGAGGAAAATCCAGTTATTTAATGCTCTTAGAAAACATTTTAAAATATTGGCAACATCTCTTTTTCTCAGGGCCCTGTACCCATAGTACATTAAACTGCATCTTAGTGATTTGTGGCCTTGCATTTCTGTTTTAAAAAGTTGTTTATCAAAAGGAAAGGGAGTCAACTCTGCTATTTTTCACTAACTAAGAGGTAGGAACAGCAAAATACAATAGGAAGGATGTGGCTTTTGCACACAGTCCATTCATAAACTGCCATGGGACAACAGCAAAGCATTGCTTCCACACTACACTCACTAAGCTTGACATCTCTTGCGACCCTACTTATGAAAGTACTCCAGTGGGCAAAGGGTATTTCATTATGTGTCATAACAGGATAAACATCTGTTTTCTCATTTTGATTCCACCCACAAACTACTAAAATAAGAAAGAATATGCAAATTATAGATATTTGGAAATAGGTTAATCGAACAGATGCCTTATTTTAAAGAATCAAAAGGCAAAGAACACCTGCATGGCTTAAAAAGTAAGATGAAAAGAAAAAAAAGATCCTTTCCCTCCCTGTTCCTCTCATATGATAGACAGGTGCCTGCCATTCTGCATGGAGTGCTGCTGTGAGTTTGATGGCTTCTTCAAGTGTTAAAGTGCTCCTCCCATGAGTAAGGCACTGCATTGAAGGAATGAGACAGGAGCCCTTTTTCATGCACTGAAGTCACATATTTTCCATCCACCACAGAGTTCCAGTCTCTGACTTTACTCTGCATTATTTGCAATCAAAGTCAGGATTTAAAGAGAAAACTATTTGGTTGAGACAGGTAGCAGTGTTTCAGCTTTATTTATAATCACAGACTGACTGCCACAAAATAGAGCCAGATCTTTTGAGCAAGTACTATAAGTATGGAGAAAAAAGAGTAATTGAAAGAAGCCAGAAAATAGAAAAATACTTTAAAAGGATATCTTGGCCCTCTAGACTGTTAAAATATAGGGTTAGTTTGACTGCTGATGATGTGTCTGCACTTTGGAAGTTGCCCACATATTTGAGAACATCTGGTATGCTTCTAAGCATTGCATTTTACAATTGGAGTTATATTTCTAGTTATCCTAGTGGTGCATGTAACACATTTTCAGTAAATGAAGGAAGAATACTTTCTCCTTTCCAGAAAAGGGGAAAAAAAGTTACTTTTCCCAAACTGATCAGAACAGGCAAATCAAATTAAGGAAATGAAAGTAAAATTATTGAAGGCATCAAATGATAGAGAAAAACAATAGATAAGATAGTTACAGTAGATTACCTTCCATCCGTAACTAAAAATAAAAGATAAAAGAGTCCCTTGTGTCTTACCTCTATTACGTGAATGAGAGATACGCACATACAATTGGTTTCTGATTTATATCAAAGAGATTTTTAAATAATTAATACTTAAGCATTCTGTAATATAAAGGGTGCTGACCAGTGTTTTTAGAACACCAATAAAATGGTAGTTGGTTTGTGGACACATGACTCTTTAGGACTCTTAAAATTATTTCTTAATACAAGTAATGCTTGCACTAACATCGCAAAATTTTCCAAGTTTCTAAGATTGTACCAGCTACTGGCACCTTCCCCCAGAAGCCACCCCTGCAGCCCTCCCACACCACCAAAACCTTGCCACATAAACCCAACACAACAACCTACAATATTCAGCTCTCTGTTGTCCATTACTAAGCAGAATGCTGAATGCAGCAGAAAAATATCAAACTAAATAATGATTCAGCAGAGAAAGTAAGCACATTTGTGAGTTACTGGGACTATTCAAGGTCATAAAAGACACACATATGTTTAAATGCCATAAAGAGACTGGGTCAGAGATTTTTAAATACGTGATTCACCTTGGTTGACTGTAACATATTTTACATAATGACTCCTTTGTGGATAAATTAAGAAAAACAATATTATTAGTAAATTTTAATACCTTAGTCTCTTTTTGCTGCTTATTAAGTTCCCAAAATATTAAAGTCAGATTTTAAAAAGGAAAATAAAATAAGAATATAAAATACACACAGTACTTTGTTTAACTATCCCTAGTATAGAATTTTTTAGAAAGGATTCTATCCTTAATTTCAATCACAATTGCCTTTGCCAGTGCTGTGCTGTCAACCTGAAAAAACTCTCCAGATGAATTTGAATTTTGGCAGCCATCCAACTATTGGATCTTGTGACTGAAGTTAGTTGCAGCATTCACTTATGTTCTGAGGGACTTATTCACAAATCTTTAATGAAATTTCTATGCCAAAACTGTACAGAACTTATTTATTTTTCTTGCCATTTGTCAGGGTCAAAGTACATATTTCTGCAAAAGTTGAGGCTTTCTAAAACATTCAGGATGCCAAGTTCTTTGGCTTCAGAGTTGCATGACTAAAGCCAGAAAATAGATGGATCTGGCACTTTCAAAATTGCTTAAAAATAGAAATATTACAAAATTTGCACACATGTGCAATAATACTACTTATTCTGACAGAAGGAACAGTGTGCACATTGTACTTTTTTTCTTCGTTTTTACCTATTTTAAAGACACAAGCTTTTAAAGACAACCCTCCTAATTGCAGGTACCTAACTCAGCCAGCTTTTCCTTGCCTTCAGAACAGCAAACTGGATCAGCTTCTATGCAGTGAAATCTCACTGTGCTGAAAGTCACTTAGTGAAGCAGCAGTGAACATTAACCTTTTGCTGCCTCTGATGCTGACACATCTAGTGCTGCAGCAAGAATTTTCCTCACTTCAAAGTTCCACTTCCCTTTGTTTTGCCACTGGAGTTGCCTCATTCTACATGACAAAAGCCAGATACTTATCTAAGTAATCAGAACTTGCATTAGCAGCCTACAAGCAGCAGACATGCTTGGAATGATAAAATCTCTTATATCATGAAGGTGGAAAAAAAGTCCTTGTTCTCCATAGGAATTTGTGATCAGTCACTATTTAATGCCTGGAGTTCACAGGAATGAGTTCTGAGTCTTTGACAATATTTGTGTGGCAACTTGACCAACTGGGTTTTTAAGTAAGTAGAACAATGAATTCAAAGGTGTATTCTGACCCCCTCTATGAGCCCCACTGAGAAGAGACATGACATTTGCACTTTGTTACATACCTTTATTACCATCTCAGACAAAAGTGCACAGCTCTATCCATGTTTTTTTTCTGAAGAAATGAAAGGAGTAGAAAACTTCTGGAACAAAATTTATTAGACTGTGAAAGGCATGGTGAGTACAGACACATCGTTCCACTCTTACCTTTTGCCATGCTGAAACATCTTTCCTTGAATGTTTGACTTCTGTGGTTTGGGAAAAATACAGCATGAGGAGGAGAATACTGAAGAGACAAAAAAATCCTTCTGGAATTCTTTAGCAAATCCAAATATTACATTTGTTTTCCTAATAAAAAAAATGGAGTCTTAAATATAGGTCATCTCATCACCTCCATAGTACAAGCCCATTAATCATTAAAAACCAGTTGTGTAATATTCATGCAATACTACCATGCACTGATGCTGGGTACTATTTCATCAACATCCAGTTCTGATTTCATCTGTGATTTTTTCACCTGTTTCCTCATAAATCTGCCAAACTCAATACTGTTCACCCTGCTTTTTTGTTATTTATAATTTCTATTACTGAAGTGTCTGAATGTTTCAAACATGGGGCTCCCTGTTGTGCTAGGTGCAGTATACACAACTAAATAACAGCCTGCTCACAAAGGGGTTATTACAAAGTTGAACATTAGCATCCAGGAAGAGCTTTCCTGAAGCTATGGAAACAACAGAAGAAATTATAGGTGTTAGAAGAGACACAAAGGTAATACAGAGTAATTAACACTGGTATTTATGCAGGGCAAAAAAGGGAAAATTTAGACATAAATATATGGAATTAGCAGGATTATACTTATGACATATGACCAAACAGCTGCAATCAGGATCTCTAGTACTGGAATGAGAACAATCTATTGGTTAAAGCTGAAGAAACATAAGGACGATTGAAAATGTAGTAGAGGACATTTTGAAGAGTTGCAGAAAAAGCAGGGTTTTTTTTATTTAAACAATTAGAGCACAAACTTCTGTGCAACAGCAGCTTGGAGAGAGGAGTGAGAGATATTTGTGAGAAATACTCTGCAGACACCAAGATCCAAGGTGAAGAAGAGGGAGGAGGTGATCCAGACAGTGGAGCAGAGATTCCTGTGCAAGTCATGATGAGGACTGTCACATGGAGATCCACAGTGAAGCAGATAACCACCCTGAAACTTCAGCCCTTGGAAAGCCAGTGCTGGAACAGGGTCCTGGCAGGAAACTGCAGCCTGCAGAAAGGCGTTTGCAGGAGCAGGTTTTGCTGACAGGACTTGGGATGCCCTGGGGAATTCTGTTCCTGAAGGACTGCATCCTGAGGGAGTGACTCATTCTGGAACCTTTCTTGAGGAAAATGCCCATGGAGAAGTTCATGACGAGCCATATCCCATGGGTGAGACCCCATGCTGAAGTAGGCGAAGAACATGAGGAGAAAGAAGCAGCAAAGAGTTATGAACTGACTGCAACCCCCATTCCCCATCTCCCTGCACTGCTGGCAGAGAGGATATAGAGAATTTGGGGGTGAAGTTGAGCCCAGGAAGAAGGGAGGAGTGGGAGAAAGTTGTTTCTATATTTGTTCTTTTTTTCCATTATCCGATTCGGTTATTTACTAATAATAAATTGAACTGATTACCTCAAACTGGGTCTGTTATGCCTTTTATGGTATTTGGAGGGTGATCTCTCTGTCTTTATCTCAACCCACAAGCTTTTCAATATATTTTCATGTATCCTATTTAGAAGAGGGGTAGTAGAGCAGCTTGGTGGGCAACTAATGGCCAGCCATGGTCAGCTACAACATATAGAGTTAATCCTAAACTAGGTAAGTAGCAACCTTCATCAATCCTAGAACAAGCAATGCAGTTATGTTAATCTTTCATTGCAGTACTGCCTTTAGTTTGGTTTTTGTAGACCATCTGATCAGAAAATAACCTGACTCCATTGAGTCACACATGCCATTTTTCATCTGGAATGTCATACCTCCCTATACGTGCACATAACATCTTTAAGCCTTAGGAAATCCAAACAGTAAAAAATACTCCAGCACCATTTCTCCTCAGCATAAGCTACCACAAACATTATCAATTTTATCTTTTCTGTGTTATTTTGTCCTCTCACAGATTATCGAATCAATTCAAGGTCTTTGTTCTTATCGTAAGAGCTCTCCATGACCTGGCCAAGGCTATCTAACATAGCAAGCAAAATCTCCAGAATAAACACAATTTTTCTGGTACAGTGGAAATTTGTAGTGTGAAGAGGAGTATTTGTGTGGAAAGCAGAATTTTACGCTGGCTGATAAGTCTGTGAAGTAAACTCTCCAGAAACTTCAAATTTCCCTGGTCCCAGTGCCTTCCACACAAGTTATCATGTTATTTGTATAACCTAAACAGTTTCTGTATATTCAAAACACCTGCTTCTACATGAAAGCTGCTAGAGGACTCTCTCTGTGACTGAAGAATTAAGGGAAAAGAGAAGGATGTGCAAACATTCTCATGGGCAGGTAATTTTCCAATGAGGTTCAGACCTTTCATTTTAAATTTTGAGTTCCTGCACCTAATATTCCTGCAATATCTACAAGATTTTGACACTGAATGGTAAGATATATATGGTAGATACAACTGACCTGATATTACGCACTGTTAATGTTATTAATGTTTTCCAAAAGAACTTCTACTTAGATCTTAAATATATAAGATGAAAGTCATATCACAAAATAATTGTGTGGTTGTTTCAGCGGGATATTAGACTGCAAACTTAGTTTGACTCTAATGCTCTTGTGTTTTGAAGTTCAGAGTTCTTTGACAATCCTAATTAAGCCCCAACTATATACACCTACATTTTATCTGCAAACAGTGGAGTATTGCATCCTACTAATAATTATTTTAAAATAATTTTTAAAAAATCGCAAAGCATTGATTATTTTGGGTGGGTTTTTTTGGAAATAACTTATGTTCCACCACATATGTTGTAGAAAACCAGATCCTTTTAGTGGTAGGACAACCAAAATATGAGCAGAGTACATTGCTCAATGAACTTTTGAGAGGTGAAGTAGAGATTGAATTCAAGAGGTGACTGGTAAAAAGTAGCTAACCAGACTGAAAGACAATAATTCAACACAGGAGTTAAGCAGATATTTGATGTTTATTTTAATGGATTTGCATACAGACTTTGTTTGCATTCTAATCCCAAGACAGCAAAAATGCTTACTCATATGCTTAGAGAATGTATTTGCTTAAGTGTCATGGTTTGAGCCTGGCACAGAGCCAGTGCCCCATGAAAATGCCTCACCCTGGTGTCTGCTGTGAGATGTGACCAGGAATAAGCAAAACAGGCTCCAACTTAAACATAAAGACCACTTTATTACTTAAACTACAGGAAAATAGGGAAAGACTATAAAGAAAAGAAAAAAAAATTGAAAACCTTACAAAAACCACTTTTCCTCCTCCCCACTCCCTGACTTTCCCAATCCAATGCATTCTCTCAAAAAACACCAACTGCCCAGCCCAGCACGACACTTTAGTATACTCAAACTGCAGTTCATGAAGAGGAAAGGAGTCCTTCTCGTTCCATAGGCTTCTCGTGGAGACACACTGAGAACCTCGTGTGCTTCCCTGTCACGTCGGCTCCGCCCGGGGAAAAAAAAGTCCTTTTGCCGCTTGTGACATGTTCCTTCCATGCTCAGTGCTCTCACCACCGAGACATGGACCAGATATAAATGTGTGCAACTAAATACCTTGATATTACATGCTCAGAATTAAGCCTGTGCTCAATTTTTTTTTGCTGCAGTCTTTTTTAGAAGGGAATATAGGAGTTTTGCACAAAAATGAAAACAAACAAATTTGTAATACTCTGATACTTCCAGTAAAATTATTGCAGAAATTTTAGATTCTAAACATTATGAGTTTGGCTGCCAGTAGCTCTAAGCATAGATTAGAATGTCAAATTTTTTTGCACACATGGGTCTTATGTAAGCATTGATTATTGTATTAATAAAACGATAATGTCTATGAAGATTCAGTGACTGTAGCAGAGTATAGAGCAGTTTTGTGACAAACTATTGCTAACTGAAACCATCTACTAACAGTATTGTATACTATAAACCATTTTTAATGAATCCCAGCTGGTTTATTTAATCTCACAAATACAGTGAAGATTATTCATGGCTTCTGGGAGTCTTGTTATCAGATAATATATTTGAGGGATTTTATAGCCTCTTTCAATAATTCTACTGACAAGGCCAGCTTGGGAGAATTAGTGGACGAATTCACTTGAAGAGCTATTGTTTTTTTTGAGTGTTCTGCTTCTGTAGAAAACACTTCCTCAAATTTACTGCAGTAAATTTCTTATAAATAATCTGATTTATTTTCAAGCAATCTTGATAACATTTTTTCTTTAACATTTGTCTACAGCTGGCCCTCAACCATAAGTACTTTCAGCATAATCATAAGGCAGTGTGCAACAGCAATTAACGTCTCACCTACTGTTTGACAATTTAGCAGCCTTTATAGTCCCTTAAAGAGCAATATTATAAAAATATACAATTAGCGATTTTAAAAATATAGGAAGCTTCAGAATGTAAATTGAAATAAAAATTGCAATCTGCCATAGGTAATAGAGGCCAGCAAATGGAATCTTCCTTTCCTTGATAAAACTATTGCTCACTTTTCACTTTTCACTTTGATCAGAACCAATTTAGGGATAAAGCAGTGCAAAAAGTCGTGAGTCTCAGTTTGACTCATGCCTCCTTAGAGCTTTTTTATGGGTCCTAGGGCACTATGAATTATGTCTAGGCATGCTATAGAGACAGAGAAGTCTTTAGTGACGACAGGCACTCTCTATCAGAAAAACCTCATTTGGAGTATGAACTATAATATCACATGGTGTACAGGTGGCCTCTGCCATCTTCTGCTGTCTGTTCTTATCCTCTTCTATTCAGCAGGTGATACCTAAGGCAAACTGGGAAAAAGTTTCCAAAAGTGCCATGCTGAACATTCACTAAGAGAAGAAATAAAGCCACAGAAATGTGCTGTTCACAAAATATTTCATATTCTATTAAATTCTGGACCCAACCCAGTTCACATATTTTTGAGTTGCTTGACCAAACACTTGGTTTAAAAGCAGATTAATTCAATTTTAGTATGTTTTGGCTCTTGACCCAGAGGCTACAGAGCTTTTTATTTGTATGAAGTTTCAGAAGTATTATTATTTCAGCTACCTTTTAATTTCTGTAAGTATGAGCCTATTTCCACTTTTAAGTTATTTTTCTTTTGGAGTAAATAGACCATAAAGGCAGCATGAGAAAAAAAACCAATATATACACTGCGAAAAGAAAGAAACTACCTTTCAGTGAAAAAAAGTTAAAACACTTGCACCACCAGTTTTAAAAGATCAGTGATGAGAAACCAAGTAAAAAAAATAGTTAAGCAATGCTCCATGGGTACAGTGATGGTAGCAATACTCTACACAGTGAGGAAATCGATATAACTTACTGGGGATCTGAAAGGGAGACAGTAGAGTCATCAAGGTATCTTACAGCCTGCAGAGAGTGAATGAGTGACACAGCACATATTTGAAAAGAGTGAATGAGTCAAAAGTTTGGTGGATGATGCTCACCTGTGCATTGTCTTACAGAGAGTGATGAAAAACCCCAAAGACATTCCCTCTTTGACCTTAAGAGAAATTTTTTTTCTAAATAGAAAAGAATAAACTGATAGGTCTCAATAATCTAATAAATTTGTGTAAGCATAAACTGCTTAAACAGCAGTAGATATAGATGTTTATGCACAGCTGGCATGGGAGAAGGTATTTGAAATTTTGTAGTTGTTGCTGTACCAATTTAGCTCACCATTTTCACAGTATACTGATTTCCATAGTTGGAATAGTGGAATATACACTAACCTGAATTCACAGCAAATATTAAATAAAAAAATAGAAAGGTTCTTTATGGAACAGAAAGCTTAAATAATAGAGGTGCTGTGATGCAGTTCCTGAGCTGTGAAAAACCTTCCTTGTCTTTCATACACCTAGGTTATGAGGAAAATCTCATCAGGTCTAGATGGGAAATGAGCTAAATGTAAATGACAATGTCAGCTTTTTTAAGAAAGCTGCAGGCATGTGCATACCAGATGACAGGAGAAAGATGCTCAGAAACATCTAGCAAGATACTTTGGGCTCCAACCTCATAAGAAGTTAGGAAATAAAAAATACTGCACAATTTTCTGGACAGAAAAAAAGCCTTGAAATTATGAATAATTGTCTTTTTCCTATTTAGTTCATCCTGCCTTCAGGTTTTATGACCTTTTGCAGCAGCATGTAAAACACATACCTGGCGATCACTTATTCATTACTTGCTCCCAAGCAACTTGTAAACCAGCAGACAAACAGATAAGAAACTGATCACTGGAAACCAGGCAAACAATCAATCATTTTTTCTCTCTAGATGTAGGGATGCAAAGGAAAATTATGCAATGAAATTTAGGCAGGAAAAGGGCTACCTGCTGTCTCTCCCTGACTAGGTACCTTTTCCTGCCTTGGCAAGCATGGATTACAGAGGAAGAATTACAGAGAAATATTTCTTCTAGTACTATTCCACATCAAGAATATCTTGATATTAGACACATGTTGTGGGGCTTTTTAACTTTTCCTTGACAAAAGTACTAGGGATGAGAAAGTGGGGGAAGAGAATGAGAGAGCACTAACCCAGAAAGGATTAGGGGGTTAAGATTTGTCAGAGATGCTCAAAATTAAATCATCTGATCTTATTCTTACCAAGAATTTAAATCTTCCCCAGGTGAATGTCGTGAACATAGGCTGTCACTAGTTCTTGATTTGAGAAGGAAAATATAGTCAGCATAATTGACAATTTCGTGATCCATAGAGGTAAGAAAGTTTTAAATTACTTTTTTTTTATTAAAAGACAAGAAATTTATTTAATTGAAAAACACTTTTATAAAATCTGAAATGTCTTGGTCTTCTAATAATCACATTTTTCCTACTAAACTCAAACACTACTTAAAATCTTCACCACAAACTGCTTCCACTTATGTGAGTCTGACTCTGTGTGGTCTTTCAGATTCTTTATTTCTATTCTCCTCTGTTTCCATGTCACTATATGTATTTTGTGCAAAATATTTTTTTTTTTTTAAGCAAGAGTATTAGTGTTTCTTGCTTCTTAGTCTTGTGCCCAATCCTGAGGTGCTGTGTGCATTTCAATATGTGTGCTTGTAAAAGCAAATATCATTCTTCTCTGTCAAGGGAATTACATAGCTAAGGGTAGTAAATAGGTAAGTACTGTAAGATAAGGAGACGGATAATGTAGAGATAGCAATGATACTGTGCTCCTGTAGATACATAAAGTGGGGGTTTTTTACAATATTATATATGCACTTACAGCTTCGGCATTTACTTTCTCCTAAAAGTACTTTCTAGAGGTTACTATTTCTCATTATAGATTGAAACAAATCACCACAATTCTTCACAGAAAAAAATCAAAATCCTTTATTTAGCTCCTCCATTTCCATAGAAAAAAAAAAGAAATAAGCAGTCAGGAAACAGACTGATAAGTATAGATGTTGCTTTTGCTGAAGTCAATGTCACTTGGTTTTCCAGTAGAGGAAATGGCTGGAATCATGTCAGTGGACAGAGCAGTGGCTGCATTTTCTCAGGCAAAACATTGCACTCACCTGGGGCCAGGTTTTTGGCCAAAACCATATTTACCTGGCAGGATCAGAAGATAATCCTGAAAGACTGGGCATGGGCAACATGGGATGGGACATAGGAGTACAGACAGAGTTTTTCTGCAGATGCTGGTTGTGCTACCACATACTTGCAATGTGAGTTGGGATCTATTTTGTTCTGCTAATTATTTCTGACACCAATTTATGGAGTCTTTAGGAGGAAAGAACTGTCATTAAACATACTGAATGCTGGCAGTAGAAAAGCGGATATGAATTTATCAGAAGGACTGATATTCCCATGAGCAGTCAAGTGTGCACCTCAAAAACTTCACTGAGGTAATAGGTGTTGCTGCCAACTCAAGCTCTCTGGGAATTTCTAATGGCAAAGATCTGAGCTTTGTGTTTCTGGCTGATGGGCCACTGGAGAAACCAACCACACAAGTGAGTGTCACGCAGAACTTCATAACTACTGAGAAGGAAACTGCCTCTGATCGGAAAGAGCAAACTGACTGCAGGATACTCAAGGAGGACTTTGTTGTGTGTAGAATTTGTCCTGGGATGTTTCAAAAGAATTGTGAGAACGTGCAAAGCTTATACACACTGTGAATGGCAATGACAGGGAAAGGGGAACCTTACAGCAGATCAGGGAGCAGCAAATAAGCTGCTCACTGCTCTTGTTTGCCTAAGTCTTGCACTTAATCACCACAGTCTGTCTTATCTTCAAACTTACTAGCCAGTGAGGAGGAAAACAGAGACCGTGAAGATCTAAGGTAGAGTTGGGACAGGAGACATTGGGACTGTGCCTGGATTCTGGACAGACTCAAGGCCTGGGAAAGGATTTGAAGGATTTTCAGACAGGCATGCTTGCAGATAATGAAGTGCAGGGATACACATATACATATCTGTAATTATATCTATACTGATATATCTTTCACTGAAGTAGGAAGTATTTCACTAGTGGCCTTGATTTAACAGAACAGGAAGGAGAAATCCCCTGGGTCTTAACAAAGATACTCTTCTTTATTCATCATGATGTAAAAAAACGGATCAAAATACTTCAGAATTTCATAAATGAGGTTGTATGGTAATGCAACAGATAAAGACAAAGGCATAATTTCTGTTAATACATATTTTTAATATAAATAACAATTGCAACCTGTCATGCCAACTGACTTCAATGGCTCTATTTTGCTTTGAGCCTGAGGCAATAACAGTTGAGCTTCAGAGGAGTAGTCCCTCTGTGTGTCCAGCCACTGGGCTTCATGGCACCTCATTGTTCATTTGTTCTTTCCCTTGGAGGCCCACATGGCACAGCTGCTTTCTGAGCCACTTGAATTCCTCACACCAAAGCCTAGGAACTGGGAAAATTTGAAAAACCCAAATCTGATGAAGGGGAGGAAAGGTAAGCAGTAACAATCACTCGTCAGGTTTTCTACTGCCTTGTTTATTTGCAGGTGTCTGTGATTGGAGATTGGCAGTGTCTCTCTACCAAAAGCATTGTACTACAATGTCTCCAACTTTGCTTTGTTCTGGTGTTTTCAGTAACACATCAGACTTGGTGTCTTCATAATGAAAGTAGAGTTCTATTTACTTTAATCATAAAATAGGATAAATGTGAATGGTATTTATGATAAATAGGTAAATACAATAAATTAGCATATATTTCCCTTAAGGACAGGAAGTAGATATTATCAGATCAGATATTAACCCCAAAGATGGGCTAACTAGGCATGTCATTTGATATGCAATAAGGCATCCATTTAAATGGTGTAAATTGGGTAAATGAAGATAATTATCACTGTAGTTAGCCAGTGATAAGTATCACTTCAACATCACTTGTTGAATGACAAGGGTTTTTAATTACTAATAAAATAATTATTATTTCTATATATTATTAGATTATTTTAATTAATATGCAATTGTTTATTGCATATTTTGTTTATATTATGTACCATTAGATTTCATCATTTTAAAAATGATAATTATTCTTTTACTTACTAAAATTAAAGGGATTTGCTGCTGTGATTTAATTTTAGGCTTTTAATTTAAATCTGCTTTGCAAGACTGCCATGAAAATTTACTCATAAAGGAAAAAAGTCCATTTACACCACTCGTCACAATAGTGAACAGTAACAATTACAATACTTACATATTTTAATCGGCTGTCAAAGACAACCCATTTAGCCTGAATAACTGCAATTTGAAAAGAGTACTTTGTTTAAAGTCAAGACAGTCTCCATCAGAAAGATTTCAGACTGCAAAGTCATAGAGAGTTTTTGTTATGAATTTTAATTTGAGCCTTTCTTAAACTGCCCAAGACTGAAAGCAAACACTGGAAAATTAAAAAATAAATCAAAATGAGCTATAATATGCATAGAATCTCAAGGATCCAAATCAAAATGAAACAGTAGTTTGGCATCTAAGATTCTAAGGGACTCCTGCCACTACTGATTTAACTGTTTATGGCACTGTCTCTGACAAACACATCTGTTAGTTCAGGTGGGGGATCCCATAGCTGCAGTTGTATACTTTGCAGTCCAGCCTAGCTTGATTCAGCTTTGCATTTATTCAGTGAGCTAAGTTGCACTAATGAGGCTCTCCGACAAAAATCTCTCTGGAGGTAGTCACATGTCCTGGAAAAAACACAAGAGACATCATACTGGTAATTTCAAAATTTATTCCTAAATATTCAATGTCTGGAGATGCAAATGACCTTTTGGTTTATCGTGCCAAGCATGGATGTTACTTTGAGGAGATATCTGTGGCCTGTTCATACAAAATGAGAACTCATTTCTTTAGTATATATATAGATACCAGCCCTCCATGGCCTTTGCCACCCTTGTGGGGCATGGCCAGACAAGCTGTTGTTTACACACTTCCAGCTCTGTTTGTCCCCTTGCACCTTTATTTGCTCACAGTTGTTCCTCCCCAAATCATCTGAGTCTCTCCCCTTCTCCACCTCTAGTTTCCTCCCTGAACATGCCATGGTAAGACTTATGTAATCCCAAAAAACTCTTCCACAGCATCCCATAACATGTCCAACACCTCTAGGCAGCATGCGATGGTCTGGAAGGGGATATGGAGCTGCTCCTCTTGGCCTGTCATGATGAGGGACGTACCTGGACACTGGGGCTGGGCCTTTCCTCAGACAGCCCTTGGTTTGTGTTCCCAGTGTTCCCACTTGTCCTGTGCTCCTCTGAGCCTGCAGAGACAGGGCTGTGAGGGGCTAATGACTCTCTGAGCTAGGGAGCTGGGACACAGTGAGTCTGAGCTGCTCCATCAGTCATCATCTCTGCACTCCTTTGTGAATGTTTAACTAAATTTTTACACCATATGACATGATATAACACAATATTGATATTTTAAACTTCTATTTAAAATAAGTATTATATTTGGAAACTGTTTTGCAGAAATGCAACTTGGCACAAACCTTTTTCATTCAATGTCTTTTTCACTAATGCTAAAGAAAACACAACTTCAAAGGACAGTCAGCTTGAAGAAGAAACAAGATATTTCGTTCTGATTTTTATGAAAATTGCAAACTTAATCACACAAATATCCTATAATTATCTTCAGTCATAAAATATACTGTATTGTGCCTACTGAGATCCAAACCAGACAATCTGTTTTAATCAGTTCTCTACACTCTCAAATGTTCTCTGTGTTGCTTTATTACTAATGCCACTTCTTTCAGAAACTGTGTCCCTGAGGCTCTGACCACTTTTAAAAGATGTTTTGACAGCATGGTTCAAATACAAGAATTAGGGAAAATTCCTATTAATTTCAAGGATGTCAGCTAAAGTGCCTAAAATTAATCCAGCATCTAGCTGCAGACAGTGGGCTATAACATAGTAAGAGCCCTTTAAAACACCTGAGCTGTAGGAAAACTTGTTTGTGCCTGATGCACTGCTGTGGCCACACATCACCCCCAAAGCTTTTGTGAAAGGTAAAATCCATACAGAGAGCAGTCATAGAGACAAAGAATGATTTTCAAAGGCATCCATAACTTTTTCAGATGTGATTTTTCACTCACAATGAAAACTCTTGAGGGCAAACATCAAGTGTCCTGCTAGCTGCAAACATTCTCACACAATAAACCCAGAACCTCTTCGGCAATAATTTTTCCCTATCAGCCACCAAGAAGCCATGTTACTGAACCCAGTAAATCTGCTGAGATTCTCTAGAGACCTCTTCAGGGAAGCCAGAATAATATAATCTTCAACAGCCTTTTCTGTCTAAGCTTCCTTCTCTCCTTGTACTTTTCCTTTGTGGCCAACATCAGGTAGTACATCCCTATTCCCTGATGCTGAACTCTTTGGACTTTGTTTATTTTCATTGTCATCTTATAACCTATCAATCTTATGATGACATTTTGAAATGCACTACAATAATTTTCTGAACTGTTGTAAAACTTCACACAAAATGAGGGTGGTGGGCACTGTTATTTTTATGTCTCATTTTTGTTATTTTGCCATTGCCCTTTTATTGTAGATCTTGGTTTTTCTTTTTTGTCATCAGATTTTTTTTTTACTTTCACAGAAATTGGTACTGAGGACAGCTAAATTTAAGTATACTTCTTTATCTGAAACTGATATTAAAAATGTTCTCAGAACCAACATCTTTAACTGCTAACAGAAATGTAAAATAACCTCCTGGAGATGTTTCATCTCTTTGTGAAACAGCATGAATCCTTCTTGTAGGAGAATCTCTGTTTTCAGGTGCATCAACACAGAAATCTGGCAAGTATTTTGTGTTCTCTGCCTGGTCTTTTCTAACAAAAGAGTTGTACACACATTGTCATCCAAGCACACATGAATAAAAGGACTTACAAGTTCATGAATTAATAAGGGCAAAACTTATAGTCATTTGTGAAAAAGGCATAAATATAAAATAGACAAGAGGATAACAGATGAGTTTCCCTCATAAGTTTGATTATGTCATAGTTACATGTACATATCCCAAAATTTTAAGTGATTTTTTTCTGAAACATGGACATCTTAGATTTTAGAAGGTATTGAATGTCTTAAATGTTTGTTTCCTAGTCTTTCTTTCCTATAAATAATGTTAAGGAACTGTAATCTGGTTCCCTGGTTCCAATGGCATATGACTTCAATTTCATTGCCCATTGAGAACTGGACCATTGCTCTCTTCAACAATATTTTCACTTAATTCACAAAAAAAACCCATACAGCTCCTTCAGTATAATAACACATAAACATTTGCTGGGATCAGTGGGAAGGATTTTAGTATATCACCTGAACTTCAATAGGTGTGATGTTTATCTGTAAAGATTACAAAGGACTTAAATGCAGCAGTATAAAGTATTTTATGCTATCAGAAGATATTTTTATATTGTTAACACTGATCACAATATTCATTCTGAATAAGCAACTGAAAATGTATTTCTTTTATGTGCATTCAAAATGCAGTCTGTGTAATCAAAATCAACTGGCTAATGTATCAGTCTGTGAGAGTACACTATTTGGCAAAAAAGAAGCTTCAGGGAATATCCCACAGTTTCACAAGTGTGAATGGATGAATGTGAAAATTGAAAATACATTCTGTTAACCAAATATATGGTTATCCTTTGGAGTGCCATTTGGCAAATCTTTTACTCTAGTCCTTCCTCTTTTTTAATTTAAATTTACATTTACTCCATACCAGCCCCAATAAAGTACAATTAAATCTATTCAGATCACACACAAGAGTGCACTGTCTGTGAGATTTGAAGAAGTAAAAAAGATTGCTTAAAATAAAGCTCAGCTGTGCTACAAGTAGGAGCCAAAGAAATAAATAATCAGCAAAAATTACTCCTGTTTGTAATTCAGCAGGCAGGCTATATTAAAATAGTTAATATCTTAGAGGGAAAAAATGAAGTCAAGGAATCCAGAAATAATTTGTATGAATTTTCCATAAGGTCATATCTGCGCACTCATATTTCAAACTATTTCTAATACTCCCAATGCTTTTCTGAACTTGCTTGTTCAAAGCCTCTTCATGTTCAATGTTGTCTCATATCAAAGATTGTTCTGGAAAGAAGTTGGCAGCTTCCACCCTAGTTCATTTTAGAAGCATGAATACCATTCATTAGAATAGCTTTTGAAATTAATTGCTTGCAGCATTTGGGTGAACGGTGCATTTGTAGCTGATGCAAATCATTCATTCTTCACTTGCTTAGTTTCACATCTTTTTGAAGATGGCTGCAGTTCATGGCTTGAACCCCAAAACACAGTAGTAGTGGTACAGTTAATAAAACTAATATCATGTGTTGGAATGTCACTAGTGGAAAACCCAACAGATAGTGCCTATTATCAATAATCAAGATAGAATATGTCTCCCCATTAGAAGAGAATTTTCTGAGAAACTTCATTGCACAAACAATTCTGAACCATATTTTTGGCAGTCTATGATAAGAAAATAGCTCATGATCATTAAGCATACCCCAGAAGATAATATCTAGCAATTTGTTAAGAAAAGATTTTGCATTCCCTTTTTAAAACCTGTATTGTCAGCCTTCATATCCCCCTACCATAAAAGAATGGTTAGTCCTGCACATTATGGTCTTTTATACTGAAAATTAGTGCTAATCCAGATAGTTTCTTGACTTTTATTCCTAAAATATAATACAGGTGCATATGTTTGGGCATAGAATTATAGTTCAACTTGTGCTGCAAATATGCATGGGAACTTTTTATGGGCAAATCAAATCTGCAAATGTAGCAAAAGTGGGTTATAATTTAAACAAATCCATTATTTTCATTTTTACCCATGGAAATGTCAGAAATTGTGGGTTTGGTCCTTTCTAAATGATTCATATGTAGGCTGAAGTCACCCAAAAAGAAAATCACTCTTGCAGCCAAGGTGAAGTTAAGGCTATTGTCTGCATTAGGAGGAAGTGCAGTCCAGCCACTGCAAATTTGCAGAGAGAAAAAGCAATTAGGGCTTCACATTTCTGCTATATGACTTTCAGGGGTTGCTACTTCAGACTAATGTGGTTCTGACCCTCTGAGCAGACGGGCTGTGTGCAGTTGGATCACAGGCTTTGTGTTTTGGTGTGAACCAATGTACAGGAACTAGCTCTGACTAGGAGAGTCACTTCTGATGTAAAAACAAAATCCTAGTGCAAATAATCTCTTAATGCTGAAGAAAATAGAGTCTACCAAAAGTCAGACATATTGCCTTGGTTTGCACCTTTGACCTATGTGAATTGTCAGACCCCTTCAAAAAAGATAATCCAAACCCCCTTTTCAAAGAGAAGGAGCTTTAATTCTTGTTTATCAGGGCAATTTCACTTTGCATTCCTAATTAAACATGCACTGAACTAGGGGTGAGATTTAAGATCACTCACGTCTGAGGTGAGGGTGGTAAATTGAATATTAATTATGCAAGGACATTCGTTGCTCACATGAACCAAGCAGAAAGTAGGACTCTTTTTTTTTTTTTTAATGTCCTAACCAGGCCATAGAATTACTCGCAATAAATATTTCAGTGTACTACACAAGGTGAACTTTCTTCAGCAGGATAGACCGAGAACACCTCACTGCAGAACACCTGAAAAATGGTATTTTGATTCCTCAGACTTAACTACAGCACTAGCAATAGGAGAGAATTGTATTCCCAGATAAAGGCACAGACAATAATTTAATGACTTGAGGACTTTACTGCTGGAATAGAGGGGCACTCAAATTTCCTTAAGAAAAAAGCATTGACATCCAAGTCCCCACCAGACACTTTCAAAAAAGGAAGGTTCTTCCAAATCCTCAGCATCTGCAAACACCTAATTCTCTGTCTCTTTTGGGTTTGCACATGTTTTTCTATGTAATAGATATAACTGGAATGTTATGGTAAAAAAGAAGAACCTGAAGAGAGAGGGATATTTGTACCTGTACTGAGTCCTTATGAAACTGGGTTTGTTCAGAAACCTTTTTTCATTATAATTACCATCAACTTCAAGGCAAAGATTGCGTGAAGAGGAACTGAATATTATAGCATATCAATTTACCCACCACACTGGCAGGAGGGATGCTAGTGAGGTACATAAAAGCCAAATTAAGTCATTGTGTCCATTTCCATTATAGAGGGTTTAACTGGCATTTTCCAAAATTGTATTCAGTTCAATTATTATTGTCCCCGTACTGCTGTTTTAATAAATCATCATTAAAATGTGTTGCAGCTATGTATCATCTTTATCTTAATGGTTTTAATTTCACTATTTTTGTAGAAGCCTCAGAGCATTCTAAGAGTTTAAGTCTAATTTTGCATTTCTGCATAATAGGATGAATATTAACATCAAATACTAATACTCTGGGATTGCAGAGCCTTCTTATTTTCCCCACCTTGTGCCTTTTTCTCTGCATAAATATACAAAAAAGCCATCTCACTGCTCTGTTTGAAATCTCTTCTTAACACTGTTCTTCTGAAATGCCTTTAAAATCCATGGAAAAGTCCAAGGAATAAGTGTTCCTTGACCTCTCTTTTTCATGGGACTCCCATAATTATCTTTACAGGGGGTATTTCATACCATATCAAACCTTCCCATTTAACACAGCATTTAAGGAAACGGATTTTGCCTAGAGGGTTTGCAGAGCATGAAATCTCTTTCAGTACAAGACAGCCGCTGCTATCCAGCCCCACTGTGACCAGCAGGCATTAGTGCAGCTGTGGCCACGCTCATTTCCTTGCAGGAAGCCAGAGATCCTCCCTGTCTATCCTTACCTGGTCAAGTCCTCTGCTGCTCCCAAGAGCAACAGAAGCTGAAGGTCAACCAAGCTACAGCCAGGATAAGGATAAGGAGCCAGGAAGAAGTTGTGGGGCTTCTTTGGCAATTCAGAAGCACCAATTCTATTGCATAAGAAGGGTTTTAACAGGGAGGTAAGAGTGTCCTGAGTTCTACTACATGGTTATAACCTGTGCACTGGCTGCCTGCCATGTGTCTCCCTGTGACAGTGACAAGCCCCTCTCCCTCTCTCAAATGCAGGTAATGCTTTCCTGTTCCTATCACCCCCTTGCTCCCTAACACACAGTGAAGATGATTTCTAACACCTTGTTTCTAGTGTCTCATCTTCTAGAAGCAGTATCTGTATTGTGAATCATGACACTTCTTCCCCAGCAAACCAGAGTTCCCACTTCAGGTAGATTGGTCAGATTTTCAATGTATTTTGTAAAAAAAAGTCTAGCAAACAGTATGCACAGTTATATACATATACATAGATGTATCTACTGAATGCAGGAACACTAGCAGTACTATATATGAGTATTCACTAATTTATTATCAAAAGTTCAAAGGAATTTGTTTAATTTACTGTGCTTTTGAACTAAAGTAATACTTGTATGTTTAAATGTTTGTCATCATTTAGTTGTGATCACAACATACATCCTCTCAGAGAATGAACAATACTCAATTTATACCTACAGAATACAAATTACAGACCAGCCAAATGTATCCACATAATTTGTTTAAATCAAAGTTAATCATAATTTATGCCATGAAATGGAAAACAATATGTACTCTTTTTCAGATTTTTTTCTTCTGTTTTGTGAAGAATTTCTCTTGGTTATTTTTTTCCTTCCAGAAGTGCGAAATTTTTCCTGTCAGCAATTACGCTTGCTTTGCACAGCAGAGGACAGCATGCATTTTTTTCTTTTACTGCTGACTCTATCCACATTTTGCCTGCTATGCTTTTCCATCCTCACCTTCACCTTATCCACCCTGTGAACACAAAAGATAAAAAATAGGTAAAATACAAGGCACCTGAAGAAATGGAGATGATCACACAGGTTTTCTTTCCTGTGTTCAAAATAATATTGTCACTTTCTCCAGTAAAAAATCTCTCATATGCATGTGGGGTTCATATGAAAATTTATGACTACATTACAAAATTCAAATTCAAATTTGTCTTAGTCTCTTATTACTGGCAATTACTAATTGCATGTAAATGTAGAATTTGTCATGCATAAAGGCAGCAGAATTTGACCTCCAAAACCCTGGAACATGCAAGTTTTGTATATTGGCCATGATTTTTATTTGAATAAGTTACCTTAAAACTCTCCTAGAACATTTCTATTGTACAATTTTCATTTTTTAGTGCATGTTGTGAAGAAAATGTTTATTCTGCATAATAGAATATAATCCTTTTCAGATTTTTATCTCTTAGATATCCTGGATTTTTTTCTCCTCATATTTTTAAAGTGCAAAGAGAATTACTTACTCCCCCAAATATATTTTCTTTCCCATCATAAAAGAAACAGGTGTACATATCAATATACGTTTTGGCATTGATTTCTGCCAGGGGAGTTGATTTATGTTGGCTGCTGTAGCACAGCCATTCTTATCATGTCCATGTATGTGTGTTTGTGTATCTGAGATAGAGACCTTTTCTCTCTCTTTTCTTTTTCTGGCAAACTGAGCAGAAGGATCTATTTTTTGACAGGCTGCCACTCTCAAGAGGGCATAAAATCTGCATTTCCTTTCATCTCTCTGGATTAGTGGATTATCCTGCAGTCTGCTTGGTGACTGAGATACTTTATACCCTTCATCTCTGAGTTCTTAAAACTAATATAACAACAGCAGGTGCGTTTCTAAGATTTGGCACGTGTTGGAGAGTGAGAGGTTTTATCAAATGGCTGATTGGTATCTTAAAAGCTCATTTTATTTTTTTTTTTTCACAGAGACCTCATTTTTGCAACCAACAGTATCATAATAAGAAAGTCACACTTTATATTTTTGCTTCGTTTTGTGATAAAAGCACATCAAACAAAAAAGTTGGAAGCCTGCCTCTATTATTTGATCTAGTTTCAGAAGGGAGGAGAGATTGGAGACTACAGAAGAAAAGAAGAGAATTAATTAGAGCAGCAAAATCTGTGTAAAGAGGAGTGTTTGTATGATGGTCTCAAGTGTAATACTGGAATAGGAAACAAAATTTAATTTAAGAACAAAACCACAACAAAACCTTTAGAAGAAAGTTCTGTTCAAGTTAACTGTCTCCCAGCTTTAAACTACTAAACAAATTCTAAAAGGTCTAAAGCAAAGGTCTTGCCATCACTCCCACTGCACAAACAAACACCAAAGCAACTGGAAAAAGCAGAGGGTATCCTGCCATTCCCTACTGTCAGCCACAGCCCTCTCTCACCCTGGCTCTCACCTTCACCTAGAGAACCTCAGTGAGACTGGACTAGGTGTCCTGGACAAACTATGTGGCAGCACTGTGTTTTTTCCTGCAGATATTTCAGGAAGGTAAAACCAGCTAAGGACCAAAGATGAGGAGCAAAAAACAACAACAAAAAAAATCAGAAATACCAAATGAACAGAAAAATGAAAATAAAAAATCCCTACAGAACTGGATTTCAATATTGGATCTCAGCAAGGCTTAAATTTAAGGGTTCTATGTAGTTTTAGGTATGATATTTCTCTTTCTATGCCTTTCATTTTTAAATCAAACCCTTCTCCCATTTTTATACTCAGTTGCTAATCTATTTTTTCAAGAATTAAATTCTGCCCTGCCATCTATCAGAGAATGTATGGTTCAATTAATTTCTTATCTGTGTTTCTTAAATACCTTATTACGCATTTTTTTGGTCCTGGTTTCTGCTGGAGTAGAGTTAATTTTTTCTCCTAGCATCTGGTGCAGTGCTGTAGTTTAGATTTAGGATGAGAACCCTGTTGGTAACTTATTGATGTTTTAGTTGTTGCTGAGCAGGGGTTACACAAATTCCAGGCCTTTTCTGCTGCCCACCACACCAGTAGGGACGATGGGAGTGCACAAGAAGCAGGGAGGGGATGGAGCTCAGACAGCTCATCCCAACTGACCAAAGGCATATCCCAAACTACATGACACCATGCTGAACTATAAAAATGAGGGGAGCTGGCTGGGAGGGTGGCAGTCTGCTGTTTGGGGACAGGCATCACTCAGTGGGTGACGAGAAATTGTGTCGAGCATAATTAGTTTTGTATGTTTCTTATCATTATGGTCATCATCATTAGTAGTAGTAGTAGTATCTTCCCTTTTCTGTCCTTTCAAACAATAGCCTTTACCTTATTTTTTCTGATTCTCTCCCTCATCCCACTCTGGGGGGAGTGAGAAAAATGCTGGGAGGTGTTTTCCTGGGTGCCAGGTTAAGCCATGCTACTTTGTTTCCATATAACTTCTAATGAGTCTCGATCTTTTCAAGATGCTCTGTCACATATTTAATAATTTATGTATGTGCTTCTCAGTGAAAGTCTAAATTCCGTTCATGCCCTGCATTTGGAGTTCAGCTGAGATTTACATAGCATCTAATGCATGTTCTGTCCCTGTCTGTAACCATGATCATCCTTCATTATTGGGCAGGCTGAAAATCTCTGAGACTTTTCACAAATCTTATTGCTTATTTCTGGTAGTGTCAGCAATGTATGGAGCGTTTTTGGATACACAAGACTCAACAGTCATTTCCCAAAAAGGATCATAGAGTCTCTGAAGAGAGCTAGCCCAGAGGAGAAATACAACAAAGGGATGTTTGTACAAATCTCCGAGCTAACTTTACTGAGTGAGTAGCAAGATGTAGCAACCTGTGTACTCTGACTAGGGACACAATAAAAAAGGGAATGAAATGCTGTCCTGTAATTATGCTCATTGCATTACCAAGTTTTGGGGCTTTTTGTTACATTTTATAGTTTTATCCCTTAAAAAAATTAGGTTTTTTTGTTTTCCACTTTATCAAAAAAAAATATTATAAATACTTTAGAAATTATTTTAGATATTGATGCTAAATGACACTTGATTACATGCTTGATTTTCAGAATGCCCTAGCATAACTGAAACAGAAACAAAGGCTTTAGTAGCACTCAAGAATAAAGACAGTGTCTAAAGATAGTTGCAGCACAAGCCAAATAAAAGTGGTTGATGGGAAGTAAAACCCTCATTTTTTTAGGCCTGGCAAGAGAAGAAACAAAGACCATAAGTTTTAAAGCTGAAAATAGATTGCTATAGCATAGTCCTAACATATCGCTTAGAGAACTGCTCAGACAAGGAAACAAGATACAAGACTCAAGCAGGTAAAATGAGAGAGAGCTTGCTCTAAGTGCACTACTCTTTACATTGATATCTCAGTTTGATATCTGTAGTAAGACATTAGAAGCAGTGAGAACAGAATAAAAAAGCAATAAAGTCAAAGAACTGAAGTATTCTTTAAGAATAAGAATGAGGAAAGAACAGAAAATTGCCACCAGTACAGCATGAGATAGCAATTAAAATAGGGAAAAACTAGAAAGTATGTTACCTTCCTTGAGACAGTCCAGAAGCATGGTCCATTGGAAAGGCAGTGAAAAATATACTGAGGTCAAGCAGGGTAAGAAAAAAGAGCAGTCACTCACTGCAGCTGTGGGATTTAACACTTGGCAAAGTCCATTGTCACTCACCAGAAAATAGATTCACTTTCTAGCTTCACACCTAGAAAGTTTATTTGCAAACAGATTATTTCAAATTTCAACTGAAACAATATAGCTGACACATTTAAAAATGCCTTCTTTTGCTTCTATGCATTTCTCTGACATTGTTGCAATATTTTCTGCATTCTGTGCCAGGAACAGCGGTAGAACTTTGTGAACACTGCAGGGCTGTGACACACTTAACAATAAAAAGGTCCATTTAAAAAATACAGAATACTGACTATTTTCCCTTTTTAACCATCAGCTTTATTTGGCCATTATTATCATAAATTTGCATTATATTATACAGATTCATAAATAATTCCAAATGTAGAATAACCAGAAGTTATTAAATTGGGAGGTAGGTGCTCCCATGAGAGAACTGCATGAAAGATGCAAGAAGAGTCATATTGGGGAAAAAGGCAGCTGTTATTAGGTTAACCAATGTCTAGCTCCAGCTATGCCAACTGCTTTCATCCAACAGCAGAACCAATAAGCTCTGCTGCATGGCCTGACCGTATTTACTCACTCACTTTTAATCCTCCTGGCTTAGAAGGCAGAGTAAGCTAAGTCAGCGACGGGGGTGTGTGTTGTGTTTGTGTGGCCAGGTTTTGGTAATGCACAATTACAGGGGTGGCTTCTGTGAGAAACTGCTGGAAGTTTCCCACTGTGTCCAAAAGAGCCAGTGCCAGCCAGCTCCAAGATAGACCCGCTGCTGGCAATGGCTGAACACATCAGCAGGAGTGGGAGAATACAGTGAGGAAGGGGGAAAAAAGGGGGAAAATCCCTGTGCAACGGCAGCCAGAGAGAGGAGTGAGACTGTGTGGGAGGAAAACTCTCCTGGCACCTAGGTCATGCAGAACTAAGGGGGTAAAGAGCTCCAGGAGCAGAGATTCCCCTGCAGCCCATGGTGAAGACCATGGTGAGGCTGCTGGGCTCCTGCAGCCTGTGGAGTACCCCATGCTAGATAAGGTGAATGCCTGTCTGTGATGAAATCCGTGTTGGAGCAGGCTCCTGGCAGGACTGGGGACCTGAGGAGAGAGGAGTCCATGCTGAAGACCTTTGCTGCTAGGACTTGTGAGCCCATAAGGGACACACACTGGAGCAGCCTGTCCTGAAGGACTGCAGCCCGTGGAAGGAATCCATGAGCCAGAGCAGCTTGCAAAGAACAGCAGCCTGTGGGAAAGAGGCACATTGGAGAAGGAGTGGAGGACTGTCCCCTGTGGGAGAGACCACATACCGGAGCAGGGGAAGAGTGTGAGGAGGAAGGAGCAGCAGAGGAAATGTTATGAACTGATTACAAGCCAGTTCCCTCTCTCCCTGCATTGCTGCACTGGAGGAAGTAGATCATTTTGGACTGAAGTTGAGCTTGAGAAAAAGAGAGGGGTGGTGGGGGTAAAAGAGGGGTAGGAGGAACGCGTTTTGGTGGGAAGGTCTTGAAATAAAACTTGGGATTTATTTTTCATTTTTTTTAATCTGATTTGATTGTAAACAAATTAATTCATTTTCCCAGTCAAGTCTGCTTTGCCCATGACTATAGCTGGTAAGTGATCTCTACTTGTCCTTAAAATGGAGCCTTGAGCTATTCAGTATATTTTTCTCTCCTCTGTACAGATGAGGAGAGGAGTGATAGAGCAGCTTGGTGGGGCAACTGGCCTTCAATCAGCATCAACCCAGCACAGTAAGGAAGGTATCCTACATTCTTTAATCTCCTGGAAGTATCTCTCAGAAGATAAAGGGCCTCTCACAGAAAATGTTATTTACAAAGTCAGCTATGCATCTCAGTAAGGGCCTAACACTCAAGGCTTTATGTTCTCACACATGCAGCATGACTCAAATTATAAAGAAACTTCAAGATGATATTGGAATATTATAAAATGAGGTTTCAAGCACAAGTATATCCAAAGTCTTAATATGTCCAATTCAGACAGACTTCCAAGAGAAGCTAAAAGAGCAGTATAATGTCTAAATTTTAGCTTCAGAAGTTTCAGACTTGAAGAATTTAAAACATTTTGATTTTTTTAGTTTAAAAATAATGTTTAATTCCAAACTTTCCTCAGACATGTTTAATATTTTTATTTCCCCCAAATCAAACATTCTAATCAATTAAAAATCCTTTCTATTTCAAAATTTGGGTTGAATAAAGAATTAAAGAATTTCAAACTAAATAATTTTATTTTAATATATAGGTCTTGCATATTAAAAATTAAACTCAAAACCCATTCTCACTCAGTTTTATTCTAAAGTCTTATTCAAATCAATGCTTTCAACATAACTATTTCCTTCTCCATAAATATGATATAGATTCCATTTTTCTTACTCTTTGACCTTGTATATGTTCAGATTAGCCTTACTATATCTTTACTAAATGATGCATAGTAAATTTTATTACTAAACTGCCTCTGTTATTATTTATTGCTCTACCAATATTTTTGCCACCCATGTATTTATCTGTATTGATTTATATTTTCTTCTAGAACATTGACAACACTGGTGACAAATGCATACCAGGAGAGTCTGTAAACTATAAGCATTCTGTAAGCATAGTAAACTATAAGCGCTTGACTAATGAGTATTTAATATAATTAATATGGGTTTTGTGAATGTTCTTGTTATGACTTCTTAAGACAAATATCTCTATGTTCTATCTCTAGCTATACTGTAAAATCTTAGTTATTATCCTAAGCCAAATGCCATATCATCAGAAAGACACCATTTTTTTGATGAGTTGTTTTTATAAAACTCTACTAATTGCCATTAATTATGCTATCTTTACTGATTTTGTCCCATACGATTCTCAACTCTTTCTGAAGATGAAAACCATACTAGCTTATCAGTGCTTTGAGAGCTCACACTCAACCTTTCTTAAATTTTGGTGCAACAACAACATCAACAAAACAAAACAAAACAAAAAAAAAAAAAAAAAAAAAAAGAAAACCCAAAAAAACCCCAAAAAATAATTGTTCTAATGAAAAAGTAAGTAGCAGAGAACTGGAAGGAATGCCCTTGGCCTGTACAAGCTGTCACAGTCAGTCAAACTAGTCAGTGTTTCTGTATGCATATTGATTTCCAAATTAAGGGCTATCTGGGGGTTTTGCCTTCTCTGTTATTATTAGAAGTTTGTGCCAACTTTTTTGCATATCTACCTTAAATATATTTACCTTTAGATCAATTTATTGTTTACTGTGAATGGCCAAACTCCTTCCCAAAGAATTTACCTTGCTCTTCTCCTAAGTATATTTGTACAGTTCTAAATGCCACAGTTTTATGCCCTTCAACTTTTCTGTTGCTAGGCTCAGCAAGGTACCATATGAGAGTCTCATCATTCTGCTGATCATAGTATTAGCTTTTTTCTACACCTGTCCTACTTTGAAATACATTTTCTTATGTGTGACCAAACTATACTCAGTATTTAGCAATGACCGTTTTATTTGTATTTTTTCTATTTTAATTGGAAATACATGAAACAAGCTGAAGCTTATACTTCTTTTTTCTTCCTAAGACACACTGGATCACTGTCTCACAGACATTTTCTGATTGAGTAATACACCCATCTCTCTCTTTTTCTGTGTCATTTCAAATGAATGAGGCCAGTTAGTAGCTCTGACTCTAGATCAGTAGTTCACAGACAAATGTATTCCAATGATCCAGTCCTATGATTTAAAATTGTTTTACTTATTTAATGGTGGCTGTTAATCATCCCTTTGAGCTAAGAGAAGAGAACATATTTCATTTTCTCTGGAAGATATGAATAAATTACCCCACTTCTTTCCAAAGACAGAGAGGTGTTCAACCAAATGTTTCAGACTCCTCTGTATCACAAAGATGATCATATTTTTCACGATTTTATGCAGACTCCTCTCTAAATTTATGAGGGATCTAATCCTCCTAATGATAACTCCATATATAGTACCAAGGAATTTTGTTATCTTTTTATTTGCATGTGTAGAAACAATGTGGAAAAAAGCTTGGAAATTGAGAATCCACAAAAATTCAGAGTTAAAGTCATAATTACCTAAAAATTTTCTTTTAGGCTATTCTTCTGTGTATCAGAAATATGTGAACAGGAAATTTTTACAGTGGTAATTCTAGATGGAATTTTGGACTGGATGCTTCCACCCTTTGATGACTCTGTGCTTCTAACTTTCAAGCCATTTTCTTGAAAAAAAATCCCTGGTTTAGGTATTTTGAAGTGTTTTGGGGTTTTGGTTGGTTTTCTTATCTTTGTTTATTTGGGATTTTTCCTGCAATAAATGGAACATATCTGCATCTATTAACCTTGCAAACAATTTCAAAAGCTGTTTTAAAAGGCATCTGGGACTTCCACTACAGGTCTTGTAAAATGTATGCAGTGGAAGTAATAGGACTTTGGAAAAACAGAAACTACCTGGAAGTGAAACATCATTTCAATTCCAAAAAAGGCATGCTCAAATTTAATAATCAAAAAAGACTAATATGTTGTAGAAGTGCACAGAATACTTATTCTGTATTTGTTGCATGGCAGAGCATAAAAATATTATTCTACTGGCAGGGCAGCTGGTCTCCCTTTTTAATTTGTCACTTAGGCACTTTCAATCAGTGCACTTCTTCTCCTATCACACAAATTTATGAGCTGTGTGACCACTGGCTACTACAGCTTGTTACTATGTTCTAAATTCTGACAAAAAAAGAGGCAGAACCGGCAGAACCAGAACAACTGAATCGTACCAGCCCACTGATGCTACTAAAAATGTTTAGGCATTCCTGATGAGATAAATCTCAGGTTAGAATAATTACAGATAAGAATAAAATAGCTTACTGAGAGCTGCTAAAAGCCTTGCCCATAATTTCCTTCACCTTAGGAACTAGTAGGCAGCATCCTTGAATGTGATCTGGTAGGTGACAGGCACTCCCATGTTTACAAGTTAACCTCTCCAGACTTTCCATATCTTGGAGGCACTCTTCCACATGCAAAAGAGAAGCACAGCAACAACTCTGTTGGAGATGAAGAGTCTCCAGGCTAGGCAATAAAACACTGCTTTATAGTTAGTACTGATATTAACCAGTGAAATAGTACTTCAAACATGAATATTTACTATGGAAGAGATACTTTACAGCTTTTCATGTCTGTGACTAAAGGACTGTAATGATATGTTGAGGTAAACTCATTTCTGGTTCACTGCTGAATCTCTTGTTCCTCTGAATAAAAATCATCCCTACAGAGTAAGCTGTACCTACTTCCATTTTAGGCATTTAAGGATTTTTTTTTGCTTTCTCTTACATGGGTGACACTGAGTGAAAAGCTCAGATAGCTGAGCAAACTATGGTGAGCCTTAGGTGAGACTCAGACCAATAATGGAGTGATCTCAGCTAGAACTGATTAAGACAGTTATTTCCTTCTTTCTCTGTGACTTCCTCGGAAGTGTTTTGGGATAGACACCTCTTTCTTTGCATCATCCATTTGCCTTCCTTCATTATGATTTTGGCCATGGGTGATGAGATTCCCAAAATTGCTCTCTGAGGTTTAAGTGCTGCCATGACTGTGTATAGTCTAATGAAGGTAATAAGTTTTTAGTGTGATCACAGATGACATCCTTTCCCTGTCCAGGAGGGGATCACTGCAACATGTATTTCCTCTTCCAAGTTGATTTTCCATTAAAAAATCATTATCAGATAAAATAGTGATTCTTACCCATCCTAGGCAGCTAATGCAGAAGGCACCTTTATTTTCTCTGATATAACTGTCTTCCACACACACTTCATGAGCTCTCCAACTTTTTTGTGAAATGTATGTCCTCTTTCCACTTAGCTATGGATTGGAAATCCTGCTTCCTAATAGAATCCCTGTTCCTTAAAATGGATATATTATCTAATACAGGTAGTCACTGATATTTATGGAAAATAGCTAAAGAAATTTTGCAGAGTAATTCGAGAGCTACATTACAAAAAAGTTGTGGGCTCTTCCTTTGAATCTTAATTCATAGACATATCATTGGATTTTAGGTAACTTGCAAATTATTTGGGGGCAAAACAGGAGCTTTTAAGTTCTGCACTCACAGGAGGAGTAAACAATAATAATCTTTTGTGAACTGTGTGTTGCATCACTTAGACATGGACATTGAAAAACTTCCCGGGATGCATTTGTGAAGAGATATAAAGCATTTATTTTGGATTAAAAAAATACTCTTAGATGGCAATCAGTGTTCCCAAATAAGGCACAGCTGAGATTCACAACCATAGCAAACCTTGCAGAGGTTACTGTAATCTAGACTGTTCCAAATGTCACAAGGAGAGAAGTGAAGGACATTGAAGTGCTCTAGATAGCTAAAACTACCTACATGGCACTCATAGCCAGGGGGTCCTGGTGCTGGACGTCTGATGAAGGCAGTCTTTTCCCATAGGAGCTGGAGATGGGAGAAAGATGGAAGTTGTTCATCTCCCTTAGCCCCACTGAGTTATTGCTTATCCCAAGACCAGATCATTCATCAAGAATATGAAAGTCCTGGCTTCTTCCTTGGTCTCGTCTCGTATGAAAGAGGATGCTTTCACACACACTTGCTGTAATTTTGGTGATGGGTGGCTCTTAGATTCCTGAGTGGAAGATGTTCCACTTCCTACAGATAAGTAGGAAGTATTTGAATGAATAAGCAATGAAAAGTTTGAGTTGTTATCACCATCAACTCACATAGGATGAAACACCACTGAATTTGACTGTCTTCTGCAGCTTCTAGTAATTTATGCTTGAAAAAGGAATCCCTACAACATAAGAATGAGTACAGCTGGTCCCAGTGCATTGAGTATTCTGACATTTAGCAAAACACAGAATTGTTAAGGTTGGAAAAGACCTCCAAGTCCAATATTTGACCAAACACCACCATGCTTGTTAAACAATATCATGAAGTGCCACTCCTACTAGGAAATTTTTAACATTTCTGGTGATGGTGACTTCATCTCTTCCCTGGGCAGCATGTTCTAATGCTCAACCTCCCTTCCAGTGAAGGAACTTTTCCTAATATCCAGCCTGAACCTCCCCCCTGCCCCAGAGCAATTCAACACTATTTCCTCTTGTCCTTTTACTAGCTGTCTGAGAGAAAGAAATAACTAAGTTCAAGAAATGAAGTGAGTGGAGTGGATTTAAAACCAGTTCTTATCCTTTATTTTTGACTACAGTGTGCAACTCTGAATGAAAACTAGGCAAAAAACAAAATGCCAAGAATTATTGAAAGAATGGTAAAACTGTTCTCCCAATGTGTGAAAGGTGTGAGACAGATATCGGTTGAGGGCTGCCTGGACTTTGGTGGCAGTGCTCAGCAATGTCATTTTAGTAGTAGAAATGTAGCTGATAAAAGACCGAGTGCTCAGCTGTGCAGCACCTGATTTAGGTTCTGATTGTAAATCAGTAGAAGACCTTTTCCTATCCTTCGCTCCACTATTCCCTTATTAGCCTAGATTTTTGCAGTTTTAGGAAAAATAAATACCTGAACATTTAAGGAACAGAGTATCTTTTTCTTTCTGTCATTTTATGTTTATCCCATGACAGATGGATAAAATGTAACTGGAAATATCTCTACTTGCAGATGCTCTTTTAGAAAAACTTGCGTCAGCACATTGGGCATTTGAATATCAGGTGCAAGGTGAGAACCTTTTTGCTCAGGTATGGTTACATCTAGAAAAAAGAAAATTCAGCACAGTGTTAAAGTTTTTCATTGCATCTTGTGCCTTGCTGTCTAGGAATTCAAGGCATGAGCAGCATCGGTGAGAGCTGATGGTACTCTTTCCCAGGGTTAAGAGCATAATTAATTGCATAGCTTAACACACACCTCTATATCACACAACCCTGTATCACACAATTCTTATTAAAATAATATATCTTTCTAGCATGAAGAATTATGACAATTACAACTGATATCAACAGGTATAGTTGCTGGGATAATGGATCTTTTTGGCAGATTTCATAACATTTCACAAAAACATTTGACAGAGCTGCCTGAATTATGGGAAAAAATTAGCTCTGAGGTGCTTGGTACAACAACAGCATATTATGGTTTATGCATGTTTAGGACATCATATATTTTGTTTTTTCTGTTCTATTTGTTTTTTGTTTTGTTGTTAGGGTTTTTTTTCTGGCCAGGTTTTTCTGAAAATTTTAAGTAGTCTATAATCCAGCTTGTTCTCCTCCCTGGGATTTCCAGAATATTTTTCAAAAATTTGCATGCTTTCTGAAGAATTCCCTCTACTAAAAAGAATATGGAAACTGACAATTCATGTGGTCCTCATTCTTATGAAAAATTCATAGTGGTTTAGACATAGTGATAATTGGCCCACAGAGATATAACAAGCTTAGCTTACTGAAGTTCTCTCTAGGGTTAGAAATGATTGCTACTACTTTTTACATCTTTGTTTAATTAAATTTCACAGAAGTCATTGTGAGGGACTGGACAATTAACAATTAATGATTCAAAACATTTACCCATTTGTGGAGGCACCAGAGTGACTTGATGAGGCTAGGTTTGTTTGTATCCCTTGAGGGGAGGAGATGAGTTTTTGGGTGTGCAACTGCAAACCTCTGGTCTGCATAAAACAGTGGAAGACACAAGATGGGCTTTGAGGCTGATAAGAGGCCAACCCTGTGGAGACAGGATGGTGCTTTGTATCATGCCCACTCAATATCATGCATAACTCAGAATCACAGAATAACATAACTCAGAATCACAGAATATTCTGAGCTGGAGGGGACACACATGGATCATCAAGTCCAACTCCAAGTGAATGTCCCATACAGGGATTGAAGCCTTGGTGGTTTTAGCACCATGCTCGAATCAACTGAACTAATTTCAGGGTCAATTTGCACAGCTGAAAACTCCCCTTCCCCCAAGGAAGGTCTTGAGAGTAATTAATTCTTATTGATGGGGCATGACTGGCTCACCTGTGCTGACTTGAGAGGCAGCAGTCATGTATTAGAAGGTGTCATAAACAAAGACCCCCAAAGGGCCCCCAGACTAATTTCTAAGATCTTCCAGCTGCATGTGATCAGAAGACAGGGTAGAATTCCCCCTGCCCCCAGGGGAGGTACTTGGGCATTCTCACCTGAATCTTAAGCATATATTAACCCACTGAATTGTACATTTGGTGGGGTTTTTTGTCCATCTTAATGAATCAAGAGAGGACCCTGCTCTTCGCCAGCAGACATCCAGGCTGCAACAAGCAAGGCTTATTGTAGGTCTGTGTATTGTGAATATGTATCTTTTCTACTCTTACCCATTCTCTTTACTTCTTTCTTTTCCCTTATGTATTTTATTGAGTGATATTTTCATGCTTTTATGTTATCTTACTATAGGTGATAACAATAATGAAGGGGCTACATACTTGTTTTACAATGCACTCAACTTCTTTTAAAATAAACTCAATGTGTATATATTTACAAACACTGATCAGTCAGTGTTGTTTCACTTTAATCTGTCCCAAGAGATCTATTTAACAAGGACCTGGGTTACCCTTGCATTCTGGAGTGTGTCATTACAGTAATATGAAGTAAAAATAGAAATAAAATGCAACTTTTTTTATAGCAAGGATAATTAACACAAAAAATAGTCTGAAGATTATATAAGTAGAATTACTATGTAGAAAATATGCTCTTTTCTAACCACAAATTAGTGCAGCTGCTGAAAAAGATAGTAGGCACTAGCTTATGGCTAATCTCAGGTCGACAGGCAAGTTGGTGGATGACACATCACATCGTCTATTTTGGTAAAAGAATCAGAAGCTCCCAGAAAATACACCTTTTACAAATATTACAGTGGTTGTGGGAATTTAAATACTTTCTATTAAGACCATTAAAATGCAAATAACATTAAAGAAAAATCCCTAGCAGTACATGCATCCATATACATGTTCTAAAAAATTTAGTTCTCCTTCTGCTTTTAAGTGGCTTGGAGAAATAGGCTGACATTGCAGTATAACAGAAGTTATATGTGCTGTCTGGGCTTTAAGATACAGAACTCCACAAGTTTTCATACTGATAATGGCCTGCTACAACTCATTATACATCTAAAGCTGTTAATTACTAAGTTCATTGATTAGTTCTGAAGAAAAAAGCTTACAAAGAGCATGGAGGGGGGCTAGGGGGGAAGTTGTTTGTTTTCTCTAAAGTAGTTTTTGAAATCCTGAAAAAATCTTATATTTATGACAATTTTTCCTATGAATTATGATGTTCCTGCGATTGCCACTATAAGAAAAAGAAAGCTCTAATTTTTATGTCTTGTACACATTATTCAGAAACATGTGAAGCCAGGCCTTCTTTTTCTGCCTGTAATTTTTTAAATGCCTACTCTAGAATTAAAGCTCACTTGTTTCAGAATAGGAGCCTCCACTCATCTGCACCAGCACAGCTGGTTTAACTGTAGTTACTGTGTTGCTGGAAGAGTTTCCTGGGCATACAAATGTCCTGGATATATATAACATTCCTTGCAGCAAGTGCTTAATCTCTGACCTATCTAATGCTCCAGAAAAAAACAGAAATTTCCAGAAGAGACTGTCACTGCAGATTCCTTTTGGCTGTCAGCAGTCCTTTCACATTTACCACGGCACAGGCTTTTTCCCAGATCACTGGGGTGTGTGTTTGCTCTCATCAACTGAAGAATTTACAAAACCAAGTTAATTCTACATGTTCACCCAGTGTCTCCAGATGGAATAGCGCATTTATCAGCCTGTGTCTGTCATGCATAGAGTATGGTATCTAGATCCCTGAGCTAGCAGAGATGCAACTCAGTAAATCCACATGGTGCAGATCAGCTCTATGGGTGACCTAACAAGCCCTGCTTTGCAGCTATCTTTATTAGCTTGAATGCACTGCTGCACAAATGTGGCTTAGCCTGCAGTCAGACCCAAGCTGACTCAAGTCCAGACAGCTCATGGAGCTTGGCACCATGCAGCCACTGCTTCTGGTTCTGGCTATCATTATCAGCCCTGGGTCAGATCCCCTTGTGCCTGTGCTGTACACAGATTTATATGCCTATTTGGAAGCTTGCTTGGAGAGCACACCATTGAAAACTTTATTTTCTAATTCAGATATGGACCAATATTTCAATTAGGTAAAGATTAATATTCCCTGCAAATGCTGATATTTGAAGAAGGTACCACTATTTTGCTTTTAATGAAATAAGAATTCAATGGCAGGGATTATTATGCAGTATTCTTTTTTTTTTTGTATCTTCAGTGTATCTTTGCATGTTCAATTTTTGTATCTTCAGTGCAATATCTTTACCATTAATGCACTGGAAGCCATTCCCCCAAAAGAGAAAAATTCTTTGACACAGAACACAGAAAATTAAAATAGCAGCTGTTTCTTTAGCATGATTTTAAAGCTGATTTTTAATGTGAATTTATATTTAGAATTTCCAGGAATCCTGGACAACATAAGGTTAAAACTAGAAAGGCCGAGTCATTCTGTATAATTAAAGCCACCTGTCCCTTTCCAGTCTACCTAATATCCATAACTACATGCAAATTATGTGATTTTCATTTGTTTGTAGAATCTGTTACTATAATTTAAAACATCACAACAATGTTTTTAAGAGGTCAAAGATATCACTATAAATCATACATATAATGCCAGGCACCCACCAAAGCTGGTGTATTCTTCCCCCTCTTATACCTGACAGGAGAGAAAGAGAAAAATTAATGTAATACAAATTTTTAGCAGAATAGGATAATGAGAAATAGACACAAATATTCAAACATCTTCCCCCATCCCTATTTTCTTTCCATGCCTAAAGTTACTCCTGAATTTTCTAACTTTTTTCCCCCAGAGGGACAGGGAATGGGACCTGTGGTCAATTCATCCTCTTCTTCCTCCTCTGGTGATGGGATCTCTACACTCTTTTCCTGCTCCAGTGTGGAGCTCCTCCCTTGGGAGACAGTCCTCCATGAAGTTCACCAGCGTGCACCCTTCCCATGGGCTACAGCTCTTCATAAATTTCTCCAGTACAGGTCACTTCACAAGGTGCAGTCCTTCAGGAACAGCCTGCTCCATGGTAGATTCCCTACAGGGTCATCAGTCCTGCTGGCAAATCTGATCCAACACGGGCTCCTCTCTCCATGGGGCACTGTGACGGTGTTCACGGGGGCTTTCAGGTGAGGGAAGAGATGAGATGGTTGACTCCATGTTCAGAAGGTTTGGTTTATTATTTTATTATATATATTACATTAAAACTATACTAAAAAGAATAGAAGGAAAAGTTTTATCTCAGAAGGTTAGCTAAGCTAAGAAGAGAATGGAATGCATAATAAAGGTTTGTGTCTCCCACAGAGAGTCTAAGCTAACTGGGCTGTGATTGGCCATTAATTATAAACACTTAAGATGGGCCAATCACAGATGCACCTGTTGCATTCCACAGCAGCAGATAACCATTCTTTACATTTTGTTCTTGAGGCCTTTCAGCTTCCCAGGAAGAAAAATCCTACAAAAGGATTTTTAATGAAAAGATGTCTGCAACAGGGCATGGGTCCTGCCAGCAGCCTGCTCCAGCATGGGGTCCTTCACTGGCTGCAGGAGGGTCTCTGCTCCCCCATGGATCTCCGTGAGCTGTGGAGGGACACCATGCCCTCACAATGGTCTTCACCATGAGCTGCAGGGGAATCCCTGCTCTGATGCCTGGAGCACACCCTTCCCCTCCTTCTTCATTCAGTGCTTGCAGAATTATTCCTCTCACATAGCTTCACTCCTCTCTCTGGCTGAAGTTGCCCCTGGGTTTTTCCCTGCCTCTTCTTATCCACGTTCTCCTGGAGGCTCTACCAGTGTCATTGACTGGCCCAGCTTTGGCCAGTGGCAGGTCCATCTTGGAACCGTCTGGCATTGGCTCTGTTGAACACGAGGGAACCTTCCAGCAGCATCTCACAGAGGCCACCATTATAGCATCCCTGCTACCAAAACTTGGCCATGCAAATCCAATACACCTGCAAGGCCACATCATCATAATCAGAACTCAGAGCACAACAATTTTGCAGTAAACATTGTAGTTTGATTCAATGGCTCAGGTGTGAACAATTTAAGGAACCACGGCAAGACCTTGTTGATTGCTTCTCATAACACTTTAAAGACTAATGGTTGTTCAGGCCTTTGTTAAAAGCCTGTATCCCTAGAGAGATGGCATTTAATATGATTGGAAAGGAATGAGCTGGCATTGGTCCATCCTGGAAGTGTTCTTGCTTTAACCCCCACAATTAAAGTGGTTAGTGAGAATCATGTAAAACCACAAATACCATAAAGTTGAGAAAGTGTCATGATCCAGCTTAATAGGGGATAAAAGCGACAAATTAATTCAATTACCTCCTTTTTTGTTATTCTAAGGAAAAACAAATTTATTCACAGCTTTCGATACATTTCCCTAATTAATGCAATTTGATAAAATGAACAAATTCATGATGTCATTAGCCGAGTTGTGCTTAATGAAGTTGGGCTGTATGAAACATTAACTGCAATATTGAATCCATTTCCTTAGGCAGGGAAATAAACGCTTATCATTTCAGAACATTTATTCTGGAAGTTCCAATTGTCAGGTCTTTATCAGCATAATCATCATGTCCTGATGAATCTACATATATTTACATTTTGATCAATGTCAGCATTAAGCTCAGACTAACATAAGATTCTATCACTTGGCAGCACAGAAGAAGTTAAATAGACTCTTTGACAACTCAAGCTCTTTACTAGTCAATGATCTGATGGACAACTGTCAAAATAGAAATGGAAATGACAGTACTTCTGTTATCAGCTTTGTTATCAGCCATACTTTTTTCCTTTCTTGCACACTTCTTCCAAAAGTGTTTTTTGTAATATTTCTGTTTTCACAGGCACATAAATTTTCATTGGTGATAAAGAATATTTCTAGAAGGTATATTTAAGAGAAAGAAGCTTTAATTAGGACATTCATGTGAGAAGGGAGAAAAATTTACCACTGCTTTTTCTTTTGTTTATGTGTACAGTTTTGTGTTTTTTAAGAGGGACTATGCTATTCAAACTATGGAAAAGATTCAAGCCTGCTGCTTAATACAGAGACATTCGTTCATATGAGGCATCCTTAATTATTAAAATCTGATAATATATCATATAATCAAAGATTATTTATATAGGAGCTATTGGACCCTGAGACAAGTTTCTGACAATTTGAACTTGAAAACTAAATCTGCTGCATGAAAGCAGAAATATGTGCATGATCCTTCTAATGGACATGGTGTCATTCTCCACTCAAAAACCCAAGTGCTATAAACATTACCAAAAAGGAAACAGCATACTGGAAATACTTTCCTAATATTAGGCCATGTTGTACACCTAAAATAGTAGAAAACATGGGGCAAATAATATTTGGAGCTCTTCAGAAGAGAGGTGAGGAAGCATTTCTGAGAAATGGCCCACAAATCACGTTCAAAATTAAATGGCTAAAGAAAAAAGGTACATGATCATGAAATTATTCTTATACCAATCAATATTTGAATACTCCTGTATCTTAACTTCCTAGAATTTCACTGATGTACAGCTGTAGAATTTGAGAATAATGACGTAACAATATAATATTAAATTGTTTTCATACGTTGAAATTGGTCTGATGAAAGAAATTAGCACTGAGTTATTCATAAAGAAGGAATAAACTACGAGTATTCAAGTTATAAGCAAGCTCTAAAAGGCTTTATAATGGTAGACTGCAGGTTTTATTAATTGGCCTCATTTAAAATATTGTCTCCGTTTAATTTTCATTACCGTTTAATAATAATATTACAAAGAAGAGAACATTAAATCTAAAATTTGAAACTGGATGTTTGGCTTGAACAATTCACTGACAACAGAAACAGCAAAGGCTGATTAATCAAGCATTTGTATATTATTTATGTTAAAAGAATTGAGGCTGCAAGCATCAATTTAATCTTCTTGCATTAATTCAATATTTATGGGCCTTTTGCTAAAATCCAGTGTGAGATACAAAGTCACTCCCAGAGAGAATGTTGTGGATCAGAACTTACAGACTGTCTAAGTCAGTCCGTCAGTGACACTTCTTTCGTATTTCTGCATTAACTTGTAATGAAAAAAAGTTATTTGTAGGCAATTTAAAGATTAAAGTTCAGTTTGCCATGTAGTATCCCATGAACACCTGCATTTTTATTGCCATACAAACTTCTTGGATGTTAGGTGAGCCCTGCAAAAGGAGAAAATATCTTTCTATTTACTGGTAAAATTTAGTTAATTAAAAAGTGTTTAGGTAAGAATATTTTTGGGTTTTTTAATATTCAAAGAACAAACCAGAGGAAATTTTCAAATACAAGATGACCTAATTTTGAAAAGGATTATAGCATCACTTTTCAGTATTTCAATTTCAAATAAAATGTAAATAGAATCTATTGATGTAAATTTATTACATCTTCCAGATTTTTTGACCTGAAAACAAGCTTGCATTATCTGCAGAATTTTTATTCTCTGGAAAAAGAGAAATTTGAGTAACTACTACCACAAAGTCGGATTAAGATCAAAGACTTCCTGGAAGTCTGTTTTCCCTGACAGTGGCTTCTTACAATTCCAGTTGAGTTTTGTAACATTTCTCTTGACAGCCTGCTACAGAAAATCCAACAGTAACAGTCACAACACAGTTTTTATGTCATTTAAATATACTCTTTGAAAAACAAATGTTTTTATAGTTCTACTAGTAGTTTGTTTCATCTAGTTGTAGCTAGGCAACTAGGATTTTGATGAGATTCTATTGTCACTGTTAACGTTCCCAAACATATGGTTTTCCAAAGCAATAATTACAATTTAACAATAGTAAAACAACATGGCATCTATCAAAGGACAGAGCCTTGCAGATCTTCATGGTACAAATTAAGCCAGTGGTAATTACTTTACCATTGCCTGAAGCTGCCAATCACATTTCTTACATAAAATAAAGTGTTGAACTATGTAGTTTTAATATAAGAAATTTAACAGTTATGTGCATAATTTGTAATGAATTATATAAAGTTCTCATAGCACTACTAGTGAAGTATTTAAAAAATTAACCATCATTTAATTACAGTAACCCTTGCTATCTGCCCGTTTTATGTTTTAAAGTCAGTAGCAAAACAGGACTGGCTCCTACTTTTTGTACAAACCTGGCATCTGTACTGCACCTTCTTCATGACACCTACTATGCCTCAATAAGCTATCACAAGTGATAGGTTAGTCTTTCTTACCAAAACGCCCATCCTAACACACAGTATAGTGATATTTAAAGCATGTGATTGTTTTTCATTCCTTCTACATGAAAAGTAAGGTCTTTTGTCTAGAACCATAAGTCTGTTATCACTGTGGTGCAGATTGCTGTACAAAATTTGCATGGTGGGGGACAATTCCAGAAAAAAATATTGAACTTCATTCAGATTTCTGTTCAATGAAACCTGAGAGAAGCTGAACATTCTGCATATGTGGCTCATCTATATTGTCATTAATAACATTATTGAGTTAAAAGGCCATTATCACATAGCTGCAGGTTATCATGAGCTTAACTTGAAGCATATGATTAAATTTCAGTGACTTCAAAGAACCAAACAGCACAAAAAGAATCATTATCATGTATAACTTCTGTTACAGTTTCTAAGGAAAAAATGGTCCTGTAAGTTTCCATATTAATGATAAATTATTTAATCTCTTGACAAGGACAAAAAACCCCAAACAACCGAGTACATCTGTTTTATCAAACATAAGATACCTATTTTGAATAGTTTAGCTTTAAAGTTACTTTCACAAAAATTATTCTGTATTTCTGTCTCTGAGTGTGATTTTAAAAGATCCCAAAAGTTGTGTCAGAACTTTACATAGTAGTATTTCCAAAACTTCCAGAAAAATATAATACTAACTGAAATAATTGTTGAGTTCTAACAAATTTACACCTGGATTTTAAACCTTTTGTTGTTCTCTAAATTCCTCACAAATTTTTTACCTTTACTAATTGCAGTTATATTACACAAATTAATATTAAATTGCAATTTGTCCAAATTACTTTGAAAATATTCTTTGCTAATGTGCACATACTCAACTGAAAATTTCTTGTTTATATCATTTTGATTTGTGCCCTTGTTCTGCCTTCAGCATGAAAAATCAATTTGATACTCTCTTTTGCTTTTCCATGCTTTGCAACTGTTCCCTAATATTTCTCATTCAGATTATAATAATATAATATGAGAAAAGGGGAAAATTCATCTTTCAATGATTTACTTTTAATTAGAAGTTTAAGGATAATTCCTCCTCTGTCCTCCTTTTTTCAACCTTTCTTATTCATTGGTAAAGGGGAAAAATAAAAAGGGGAGAAGCCTTAAACTTTCTATTAAAATTTTTAGGCTTACAAGCTAGGTTAAAATGAAGTTAAAGTAAAGGTGACATTTGAAATTTAAAGGGTTTTTTTTGTTTGGTTTTTTTTCAAAATACAATTTTTTGTATGGAAGTTACATAAAGGAAATTATATTAAGTAATCTGGATAAGAATAACATTAAAAATATGCATGAAATAAAAGTGTCCCTAAGGCACAGAGTGATAAAGTGCATTTTACAAATATGAATATAGTGACCATTCCTGTCTTATTGCGCCAATAGAGACATCTGACTGGAGTATGAATTGAATTAAACCTGTACTATCATTAGTAATGATAGCGCTATCATGATGAACTCAAATTGGCCACAGTTACAGCCAAATGCATCAAGTGCACCCTCCAGCTACCTTAAAATTCTGAGAGATGGAGAAAAAAGGAAAAGCAGAATAGGAGAGATCTGCTCTAGAAAGAAGCAATAACCACTGCAACGTTTCTTTGCAGTTCTGCTCTTCTGTGCAACTTGCACTGTACTCTTACAACTTTCAACAGTAAAATACTTACAAAGAGACAAGAAATATTCAGGATAAAGAATCTCTGCTGCTGAGAAAAGCAGAATAACTGAGACAGCAGTATTACAACATATTTCTGGCTATGGGACATTGCAAATAATAGTCCTGTAAGCCTATAAAATATGTACTTGCTGTTCAGAGTCATATAACTTTTCCCAGCTAACTCTTAGGTTTTTGATCTGACATAAGCCAATGGATTCCTTCTGTTAATGAAGAGGAATAAGTCTGTGTAAGTGGACAATGCAAACTATACAAGATGAGTCCCTGTAGGTACCATCTGCATTATCTAGAGAAAAAAATTGCTATCTAACAGTGACGATTGCATCAACATTTTATCAACAGTTGAAATCCTGGAAAGATATAAAGTTGATAGTTATAAGTTCTATGTATCTATGATCCATTTCAACAAAGGAGTGATTTCTCCATGTCTGCTAGCATTTCTGAAGTTAAGCAGATAAGTGTATAATGAAATCATTTGTTGCATCAGGACCTTGATATTTTTTGCTTTGTTTTAGGAAGTCAGGTAAAGCAAAACCTAATAATAGAATTACAGAATTATAGAATGATTTTTCTTGGAAGGGACATTAAAGATCACCTAGTCTCAGCTACCTGCCATGGGCAGGGACATCTTTCACAGACTAGGTTGCATTGAGCTTCATCCCACTGGGTCTTGAATATTTTCAGGGATGGGGTGTCCACAGCTTCTCTGGATAACCTGTGACAATCTGTGCCAGTGCCTCACACTCTCACAATAAAGAATTTAGTAAAGAATTTCTTCCTAACATGTAACCTAAACCTACTCTCATTCAGTTTGAAGTCATTCCCTCTTGTCTTGTCACTACATCTTTCTTGCAGGCACTCTTCAGGTCCTGGAAGGCTGCAATGTGGTCACTCCTAAGCCTTCTTTCTTCCAGGCTGAACAACCCCAACTGTCTCAGCCTTAACTCTTAGGCAAAGTGCTCTGTCTCTCTGATCATCTTGATGTCCTCCTCTGGACTCACACCAACATGTCCATGTCCTTCCATGCTGAGGACCCCAGAGCTGCAGGCAGAGTCTCACCAGAGCAGGGTAGAGGCACAGAAATCCCTCCCTTGCTCTGCTAGCCACAATGTTTTGGATGTAGCCCAAGATACAACTGGCTTTCTGGGCTGCAAGAACTCATTTCCAGGCCATTTCCAGCTTCTCATCCACCAGCACCCCCAAGTTCTTCTTGTCAGGGATGCTCTTGATCTGTTCACCCCCCCAGCCTGTACTGATACTGTGGGTTGCTCTGAAAAAGGCAGAGTTCTTAGAAAAACTAGGTGAAATATAGGAAGAAATCTGGTTTCAAAAAACTAAGGTTATATTGTAAGTTCATTTTAAAATTACAGGCTGTGAGCTACACTGGAGGCACATTTTTACCACTACATTCTAAATCTACACCCAAAGTGTGGAGCTCTGTACACATACACAAAGGTTGCATGTGTTTTCTACATGTTGGATTAAGGGTTTGCTCCTCTGCCCCTCGAGCCTATCTCACCATTGCTCAGTGTGTAGATACCATACTGTGACCTAAGTGTTTATTTAAGAAACCCCAACAGAGGCTTAATTCACGACATGTATAACTGTTAAAAGCAAACACTTAGGTGTGAAAATAACTTGGTGGCCTGCACAGTGCAAGTGAGATGAGCATGAGGGGAATAGCTGCAGAATGTGCTGTGACCCTTTGAAGTTCTGCTATTCATAAGCTTTGTTGTGTAAACAGAGGTTAACTCATAAAAAATTGCACAGTTGCTTCTATCACTTGATTGATATGCTTATTGTGGGGCACAGGAGTTCTCAGGTCTGCTTATGTAGACTGGCATAATCTGGAGGAAACTAAACACATAGTTTAAACAAAGTAGCTGTGAACGTCTAAAAATGCAATTATTTTTGTGATTTAAATAAATAGCTTGTTTAGAAATGTTTATATTTTTGTAATATTCACCTATATAGTACAAAGCTATAGCTATATGTCCAAAGAACACCAATTTCCTAGAGCAACTAAGCCTGAAATCATTATCTATACCTTAGTTTGAGACAAAGTAAACTTAAGTAAAACCTTAAAATGAAATGTTAAAGTTCTCCAGGTAATCTGGCAAATTTTCCCCATTCATTTCCAAACCTCCTCTTTTATCATTTTTCCCCATCACAGTGGTTAAAATCAGTCAGGTTTTCCTAGAAAACTACAGAACTTTTTTGCTTTCTTCTATATTCACAGTGGAGACCTAAAAGAGGTACACAGGCCAGGGGCCCTGTTTGTGAACAAGGTACTGGAGGATAAACATAACCTGAAGTGTCATTAGAAAAGATTCTAGAATAAACTAGTGAAACAAAGAATGAACTTGACAGACCAAGATGGTATTCTTCAAAGTATGAAACAGTTGACCTATTTAACTGTGGTGTATGAGCTATCTGTGAAAATTGCTCCAGCATATTTGGGACAAAGAGTGACAAACATAAAGGCAAATTTAAAAAAAATGATCTAAAATTAACCCCCCAAACCTACAAATAAGAACTCTGATTTCTGTGCTGGAAGAAAATGGTAGAAAGTTCAATAGGAGGCAGACTGTGCATAGACATATACACAATCACAATAGTGTGTGATATTCTGGGGAAGAACCAAACACTGGTTTTTGGAGCAAGGAATCACATCTTGCTAATCTACTAGAATTCTTTAAAAAACTCTTACTCTTGAAGAAAAAGAGTCATCAAGTTGCTGCAGGATATTACAATCTCCATAAAGCTCTTGAAAAAGCTTTTACTCAAAACTCTGAAGAAAATCTCAGTTGGCATGGGATAAATGGGAAGTTCATTAAAAGTGTAAACAATTTAAAAGAGTAGAATTGAAAAGTAGGAATAATGTAAGTGTAAATGGCTGAGGACATTACTAGAGTCCTATAGGAATTTAGGCTAAGATGTGCTATTCAACTTATTTAACCATGATTGTTATAAGAACTTGAATGAGATGGCCAAGGTTTCTAACAATATTGAGTTATTTGGGGTCATAATGAGGAACACTCACCAAAAAGTTCAGAATTTTATCATCGTATGCCAAGTGTTTGAGAAATAAAATGGAAAACATAACTCCATGTTTATTAAAAGGAAATTATTTTATTATGAGGACAACCTATCCTAATTTCAAACACACAAGGATACTGTGAAATAGGTTTTGGATGTGACATCAATAATTTTTTATACAAACATCAGTTCATTACTCAGTAGTTATAAATGAAGCAGGTAAAATGTAATAAATTATTAGGAATTAAATGCTTGATAGAAAAAAGAATATGTTCATGCTTTTAAGCAATCCACAGCGTGCCCCTTTTTTGATTACTGTTATGGTAAGAAAATTTCAAAAACAATATGGCTCACCTGCAGAAGATGCAGAGAAGAGTGAATGGATTTTTATAAGAAGGATAAATCAATAGGCAAAGATTCTTCAGCCTGGTAAAGAAATTATAGAGGCCTTTAAGAGCATGGAATAACTGGGAGAAAGAAAATAGAAAACAGTTTGTTCCTGAACCTTCTATTATGAGAATTAGTGGAAATTAAAAGAAATTATGAGGTGGCAGGTTTAAAACAATCAGAAGGAGGTGCATTTCCATGACATGTATTAATGAACTTCAGAATTAATTCCAATGAGTTGTTGTAAATGCCAAAATTTTTCAGCATTCAAAAAGTAATTGTACAGATTCACAAAAGTGAAACTCACAAAGGATATTCAACTCAAAGTTATAATCCCTGGTTCAGAAGTTTGATTCCAAAGAAATCCATTATATTCATATTGTGTTCTTTCTGGTACCTTTATTTACACATGTGTGCAGGCCCCAGTTCTGTCTGGTTACCGTTTTTATGCATTACAGCTGTTTCTATTTTGTAGTTTTATTATATTTTTTGACAATAAAACAGTCTTTCTGTCTTACATATTACATAAATATAATGAGAGGATGAAAGCATTAAAAAAACCAGAAAATGAATTAGTAAAGCAAAAAAAATTTAAGAACACTACATCAATTTTGCTTATAATTACTTATTTAAATTACCATTTTGACAATCTGAGTTGCCATAGCTCCTAAAGAGCTGAAAACAAACAATGCAATCTCTTCAATATTTCAAAGGGGTCTCTCTAGAGTAGGGTACTTTTAAAAATATAGTTCATTCCATAAATGTTTTTCCCCCCTGTAGATTTCTTTTCGTGTTCAGAAGTTTCATGGGCAATGTTCAAATAATTATTGAAGTTCTTTTGATTTTGCTAATATTTTTTTCCCTTCTTTTCAATATTACTCTTGTCAAATAATTGTCAAATAATTTTTCAATTAGAAGTTAATTGTAGATTCAGCACATTCCACACAGCTCTTAGGAAACAACAGATTAAGAATACTCTTTCCTAGCAGGGAAACAAAATGCAGCATACTTTAGATATACTGAATTTACAACATCCTTGGCACTAAGTTTCAGACTTGGTTTTTTTTTTTTTTTTTTTTTTTCTTTCGAGCAATATAATTTTTTGTCTCTAAACACCAATCAAAGCTTTGTATGAGCCTGAGCTAGGTTTCCTGAAGCAGAGCTGAAGTCATATCAATGTCTCTATCTGCGTCTGATTGAAGAAAATGCAGCTTCAGTTCATAGCTCATTGCTTTTACACCTGTCTGCATCAGATTTCAGTTGTAGCTGGATATGACATCGGCTGAGCTAACATCCTCTCTTCAGCTTACTTCTTGTTACTTAATGTCAAATACCATTATTACAAAAGTACCAGCTGGAGGCTGGGGGAAGGGTTGAAGTGATTTCCAAAGGAAGATTTCAGGTCACAGAAGAGTCATAAAAATTTTGCACACTTAGTGTGTTTTGATGCAAAAAAAAAAAAAAAAAGGTGTTACAGGCAGTTAGGTCCTGGCAAGAGTTAATTAATTTAATTTTCTGTTTCATAAAGTTCATGAAATGGAAATTTTCTAAGCATTTTGAGATGTGTTAGTAAGAGAAGTAAAATACTGTCTAACATGACAAATTCCACATTCCTTTGGCAATTTTGAGGTCTTGTCTGGAATTTATTGCACCAGAAATATGATTATTTGACTTCTAATTTTTAGATTCTCATGTGCTCACACATGAATTTCTCCCTTTCTTTTCTATCTGGTGCGTATGACTATATGCTTTTTAACTACTTTTCACTGAAAGATCAGCAGTTTTCTGTCTCTAAGGACTTCTGCATACTATGAAAGGTGCCTGACTTAGTTCCTACCTGTAAAGAGTGGTGAAAATGAAGAATGCTACTTTGATCAATAATATCTATTTGACCAGGATCTTCAATTCTAATCTACACGAGTCCTACAGCACAGGAATTCAAATAAACCAGGCACTGAGATGATCAGGTGAAAAATAACATGTTTGCTAGATGTATATTATAGCAGAATTTTTAATATTTTCTTAGTGATTAAGGTTTAGGATGGAGTTTAGTCCATCTAATGTAGGCATTTCTCTGCCAAGCGGCATAACCAATAGTTCATTCCTCCTAATATAAGTGCCTAGAGTTCCTACTTGGGGACAAGAAAAAGTCTTTAAATATTATTTTACCTAAATATAGGACTTTAACTGGAAAATTAGAGACTGTGAGGATGGGTGGATTTCAGTGCAGCAGAACTGGTCTGAAGACATCCATACACTAGTGCTGTATTGGTCGTTTGAGCCTTTTATTCACATTAAATGTAGGGATCTTTTTAATTAGACCAATTAGACTTTTATTGGCTCATAAACAGAAAATGTCACTAATTCCTAAGTATGTGTAGGAGTTAGTATAGTTTACATTCAGACTAAAAGGTTACTCCTAAACGTAATCAAGCCTCTCCAGAGACCTTCATAAAAACTACGGATTAAGGACACCTGATTCTGGATTATTGAGAAGCTCAAAGCACGAGATGTCTTCCAGAATAAGTACTTCTGAACAAGCATATGTAATTAAGTTTAGTTTTACACTGTTCTCAACTAATTAAGGAGACACCTAATTAATTTTGTATAAAGCATTAGGAAAACAAGTAGATTGGATCAGCATGTAGGTACTAGACATCTAAATTCCAGTTTAAAGGAGGTTTTGTTAGATTATAGTCTTCTTCTAGGTGTGTATACTGTGCTTTGCTTAAGCATTTGGGATGTTTTCTGTATTTATTAAGTAAATTTATATGTCTAAATTTCACTTCAGGCTAATTCTAGATATTATTATTAACATATTGAGATAAAAAGAACAAGTAGCCTTCCAGGGTATTTGGATTCATATGTGAAATAGGTTTAAATGCTAAACTGGGAGTTCAAGGAGGGAAGAAGTCCAGGGCACCTGAAAGGAATTCTGAAAAAGTATTTTTGTACAACAGTACACCCTATTGTACTCAGACTGGTGCAGTCTGAGGAACATTAGGAGTCAGATGAATCTGGGAATAAGGGCAAGAATTGGCAGTGACACACAGGAAGGTGGGCAAGTGGCTCTTTGGTGGAACTAAAGATTACTGCATGCCATAAAGATGAACATCAATGCTTAAACTTTTGCCTTGTTGTGAAATATTTTCCACTGCTGCAAAAAAGACACAGACTATGTGGAATAACATAAAAAGGACTACAGCTTGTCAGACCTGTGAAATCTGCTTTACCCAGAAGTGGAAATGCTCCAGTGGGAATATATTTCAAAGGAGCTGGACCTTCTGAAAAGTCTTGAATAGAGCACTGAGTATGACCAGAGAGCTAGAAAATAAAACCTGTAAGGAACAAATGGGAGTTATTTAGACCAAATTAAAAAAAAAAAAAAAAGGCGACCATCTAATTTTTTTATATATTTACATAAAGCTATAGACACCCAGCTTTTGACATTCTTGAGGACTGATATACTGAGAAAGGAAGTGTCATCTTTTGCACCACATTGGTGCTGTAATGGGCTTAATTCCATTAAGAGAGGCTGGGATTAAATTTGAGAATAAACCTTTAGCAATATCACTATTGAAACACTGGAACAGGGAGAAAGGTCAAGTATTTCTGATATTGGACGCCTCTAAGAACAGATTAGAGAAAGATCTGGTGAGAACATAGCTACTCTAAATGTGGCTAATCCTGCCTACATGTCAAGTTCAGTGCAACCCCCTTAGGGTCCATTGCTTCCATTATCCAGAAATAAATTACATTTTACTATCTATTTTTTTTCTTTCTTTTTCTTTATTTAGATAAATCTATAGACAACCAGTTGCTTTTAATTGCAGGTAATGAGTGTCTGGTTTTGGCAGTTTCACAGATTTTTAAGAGACTTGAGAAGCCTAATGAAAAAGAAATGGTAATCAAATCTGTGTGCTTTAGTCTCTTAGAAGAGAATGATATGAGGAGATACAGGTTGGGATGTAAATAAGACTGATTTCTATGCCACCAGGATGAATGTTGTGGCTGATACATCTGACAGGATGTCATCCAGAGGGATGTGGACAGGCTCAAGAAGTGGGCCCATGGGAATCTCATGAGGTTTATTAAGACTAAGTCTAAGGTCCTGCAAGTGGGTTCAGGCAACCCCCAGTAACAATCCAGACTGGGGGACAGATCAAGAGCAGCCCTGCCAAGAAGGACTTGGAGATGCTGGCAGATGAGAGATCAGACATGCCCTGGCAGTGTGTGCTTGCAGCCTCCAGTTGTCTCCTGGGCTGCATTCAAAGCAGCCTGGGCAGCAGGACAGGGGACAGGGTTCTGCCCCCCTGCTCCACTCTGGTGAGATCCCACCTGAGTGCTGCATCCAGCTCTGGGGTCCCCAGCACAGGAGGGACAAGGATCTGTTGGAGCAAGTCCTACAGAGGGTGACCAAATAGATTAAAGGGATGGAGCGCCTCTCCCATAAGGAAAGGCTAAAAGAATTCAGCCTGTGCAGCCTGGAAAGAGAAGGCTTAAGGATGACCTAATTGTGTCCTTCCAGTAGCTGAAGGCAGCCTGAGAGAAAGAGGGAGGGCGACTTTTAACAAGAGCATGTTGTGACAGGACAGGAGGGAATAGCTTCAAAAGGGCATAGGTTTAGTTTACGTGTTACGAAGACATTCTTTACTCTGAGTGTGGTGAGACACTTGAATGGCTTGCTCAGAAAGTTTGTGGATGCCCCATTCCTGGCAGTGTTCAAGGCCAGAAGGGTGAAGGAGGTTATTCTGGAAGCTGAATGGAACTCTGCACCACCTGGTCAGTGAAAGGTGTCCCTGCCCATGGCAGGGGGTTGGAACAAGATGATCTTTAAGGTCTCTTTCAACTCAAACCATTCTATGATTCCATTATCCATATAGTTAATAAAGAGGTATGTTGGTGGCTAACCAACTCTAGCAGCCAAAATTATGGGTTTGTCATCAGTGTGTCCTACACAGGCCATTGCAATTTTCATATTTCTTTCAATACTTCATCCAGCAGTTTTCCCCTTATCTCTCTGACTTATTGTTTTATTGTTTCAAAGCATTTGATTACATATTCATACATCAAACCATTGCAGAAGATATTTGTGGAGGATTGTTACCTTAGCTGAAGTTTTTTCAGCCACATTGAGGAGTGTGATAGGGAATAAAATGTTGCTCTGGGTTAAAACCTTCAAACAGAATTTTCTTCAAGAAGCCCAGGTTTGAAGTTGGACAGTGGCAGAGTAGTGAAAGGAATCTTCAGCAGGATATTTTTTGCCTGTTCTGCCAATATCTGGCAAAGTCTGATGTAGCTCTAGTTCTCTGAAGAAGAAATTTGTTTATGCTCATTGAAGATTTGCTAAAAATTGGTAGCTACATTTTCCATATCATCCTGTGCCTCCTTGTTCTTCCAACATCTCTAAGAGATTACTTTTGCTGTAATTGTCACTCTCAGCTGCTACAAACCATATATAGTGGAGCACCTAAAATGAGTGAGTCCTGAGTGTTCACAGTGATTTCTCCAGTGCTGTGGTGTGTTCTTAAGTTTGTTAGTTTGCTCCCCCCCTTTTCTGTATTACTTCCTGCTGCTACCCTGTCAGTTAGGTTGCTATGAAAATGAAACTGCTCCTCCCCTGGTTTCTCTTATAAAGTGAAAGTTGTTTCCTCCTTAGGCTCAGTCAATCACTCCTTTTCTCCTCCCAGGTTTCGAGAATTTTCTTTTCTCTGAGAGTTATAGTTAGCTGTAGCCCCAGAGCCCCTCCTATAATTTATAACAGTTAGTTACTTTAGTATATCAGTTATGTTTCGTACCTCCAAATATGTATTTCTATTAGATAGCCAAGTTTCCCTGCCTTCTTCTCCCCTTTTCCCTTAAAACCCTCTCCTGCCCCTTGTTCGGTGCCATTTGCTGAGTGTTTCCCCTCCTTGTTAGTTCTTCTGTAATAAACCGACAGTTTAACCCCAGCAAGTAGTCGCCTCCTAATTCGTCTCTCACCGCGCTGCTCCGAGCTATCACCCAGCTCAGCCCAAGGCCAAGACGCCGAAGAAAGCTGCTTTCTGATGCGCAGGAGCCCTGGCCTTCGCCCCTCACCAGATAGCCAGATTCCAGGGCCGTTCCCCCAGCCAAAAATCAACGTCTAGCGTGCTTTAGCCCAATCATTAAGACAAGACAGTATATGCCTCGACACCAGCGCAGCAGAAGACCCAATGTCGTCCTGCCTTGTCGAGATCCCTTTCTCCCCAGGCGAGTTCCCCCTTGCCTTCCAGTCTGCCCTTTCCCCCATTTTGGCCCAGAGCCTAACTTTCCTCCCCGGTTTTGAACCCAGTAATGCCTGGAGAAGCAGAGTAGCTAAGCTCAGTCCTGCGCCCTCCGAGCCCACAGAGCTGCACCTACTCGGTTCCGCCAACTCCTCAATTTGTTTTCAGTTCGAATATAGTTATGCCCCCATATATAAGGGCAGTGAAGTAGTCCGGCAGACAAAGAAGCAATATCAAGCAAGCCAGTGGTGCCGCGCTGTTCTAAAACTCATGAGCCCCACCTCTACCAAGCAGACCCCTTACGCCCTTCCCAGAGAAGTGTTCTTGATTTGTAGCGATCGAGCGTGAGCAAGCATCCCCTCTAGTCTGATCAGAGGGCCGTGCACATTTGGCCAGCTGACGCTGTTTACCCCCAACATCACCCAAATTATCAATTAGAAAAGGAATAACATCACATCCGAATTGACCAGATCTAAAAGAGATCTTAAAGATCTCGCTGAAGATTGTGATGATAAAGTTACCCATTAGTCTCATTCTAAATCCGTCGCCTTTACCATTTTATTGCCATAGTTATCGGTAGCGAAATCTCTGAGTGAATTAGGCCGCCTGGAGTGTTGAGTAGTTAAACAAGCCAATTATACTTCAGCCGCGTTATACGACCTCCTTAAAGACGAAGAAATTACAAAGAAAGCAACGCTCCAAAACAGAGCAGCAATAGATTTTCTACTACTCTCCAGGACTCGTGAGAGCAGAGTCTGTCTGACAAAAACTTAGATGGACAGACAGACAGTCTCATCAAAGCGTGTGTGTTGAAGAAACTGGTCTTGTTCCAGGAAACTGGAATAGGAATATAGGGACTGATGGAGAATTTTCCTGAAAGACCCATATCGAACTGGTGTTTGTTCGCAGTCTTAGAAACAGAGCACAAATCTAGATTTGAGCAGGGAAATTAGAAACCTGAATCCATGAAATTTCTTGGTCCATTTTTGTCACTTCCTGCTGCTTTTAAAATGGCGTAAGTTGATAACCTGTTGAGGATATTTTCCTATCTGAATGAAATGTCCTTGTGGAATCATACAATGAACAACTGTGTAAACATCTCCTGTTGCCTCAGAAATTCCTTCCTCTCTAATGTGACCCAGCAAGGAGCTCTATGTACAGGTAATCACTTCATCCTTGCCAGAAGAGTAGAGAACACTGGTGGGTGTCAAAGTGGAATAGAAAAGGAGAAAGAGAAAAAGGAAAAAAGAGAAAAAGGAAAAAAAGAGAAAATAAAAAAGAAAAAAGAAAAAAAAAAAAAAAAAAGGACAAAAGAAAAAAGAAATACAGAAAAAGAAAAAAAAGAAGAAGAAAAAAAGGGTCATCTTACACTTGTGGTACAGACTTTAGAATGTTAAAATATTTTTGTTTCTACCATTTCAGAGAATACACTACCCTCAAAGCTCAACATGCGAAAGTTTAAAATAAATCACAGGAGATGGAACAGCAAATCTAGTGCAGGCACAACAGTTTGGATTTTTGCTTGTTTTTTCTCTAAGACCTCTGGGCTTGGCTGAATTTTCCATTTTTTATTTTCCTTAACAATAAACCTGACAGCAGTTAGATGTGAAGTACAGAGTAAATATTCTCTCTGTTCAGTGGTCAGAGAATTTCTGTAGGATCCATCTTTTACAGCTATAGCACCATCTGTACAGCGGATGCATCAGCCCATATTCCAACAGTACATAAAGGAGTTTTTTGTGTATTTGATGTACACAAACACAAACAGGTTTTTTTTACAAAGAAATTCTACTTATATTACTTTTACTGTTTGAAGTAAGCTTTGGTAATATAGGAAATAGAATTTATAGCTCTTTTAGAGAAGACTCTTTGACAGAGAAATGTGCAGGAAACAGGAAATTGCATTTAAATGACCCACAGCAGTTGCCTGGGTTTTATACATGACAGGACTATCACTTCTTAGTCTTATGAAGTTTGATGGTTCTTCTGAGTCTTCAGGTCCAGGAAGCATGGGAATATTAGAAATAAACATATTTTGAACTGAAAGTACAAGTTCATAGTATTTTAAAGAAAATCCTGCAACTGTTATGACAAAAGCCTTTAACATGTAAACATGTAAACATGTATTTATTTGCTAAACTCTCATTCTGGTTCACTCTTTTCATACTTACCTAATAGGAAATTATTTTTAAATTTCTTAATCTGCAGTGTATATACTAACAGTTTTCCTATTTTCCTTCCAGGAGGTAACACAGATTAGCTGAACAAAGTTGAAGCTGCAGGAAAAAAAACCTATGGCCAAATTACCAGTTTAAAGAGTTTTAAAAGAAATTATAAGACATAATTCAACTTCATACTTCTAATTTTCATAACACTCTACTGACTTCCATCTATATAATAATATTTCCTTTGGAGAAAATTCATAAGGTTATAGCTCGTCGTTTGAGGTAATGTAATTTCTAATGCAACTGTTCTTAGAGAGGTGTTGAAACATCTTTTTAGAGATGTCTTAACCACCAGGCAACTTAAAAAATCATCAGTTTATTATTTGGATTTCACTAATGTTGTAAACTGTCCTATTTATCAAAAGTAAAATAAAATAAAATAATAATAAATAAAAATGTGTAAGATTAAATGTTTAAACTTTACTAAATTCAATGCTCTTTTAATCACTCAGAAAGGGATATCTAGGTCCATTCTTATTTCCTTTATGCCCAAACTGAAATATTAATCTTCTTTGTCAAGACACCAAAGATAATTCACAGTTGCTGCATGGAAGGTGATTGATGATTTGATCACAGTTGAGAGATGCCAGGTTTAGATCCAAGCAAATTTACAAATCTCACAGTGGGATGTTACACACAATTGTTCTCCTGGCCAAATGCAGGTGCCATTAGAGAAGACATGCAGGTATGAATGTGGGCATATGTATGTTTTCACACATGAAATCCTAAACCAAATTTAAGTTCATACAAAAAGGTTTATAATCAGGCAGAACAGGTGCTGTTGATTAACACGTATTTTTGTAAAAAGAAATTCACCTTATTTGGACCAGCACATGTATGCAAAGTCCCACTACTATAGTTCTGATTGTATTAACTATAAAATCAGCAGAGGTGGAAAATTGGGCTGTTTCCCTTTGAATGAAGATTTTGCAGTATTGTGCAATCATGACACTTTACTTCCACTGCAAGAGTTTTAACACCCATCAGAATTGTGCCTCAAGTACAATTTTCAATCTTTAAATTTGTTGTATCTGATGTTAGTAATATAACAAAAAGAAAATCCAAAATCCCCCAAACTATGGAAGCATAGTATACTCACAAAGTGGTTTAAGCTGATACGACTTCCAGCAGGATAAGTAATTGGGTCAATGATATAATAGTGTCAAGGATCAGGAGTATGTCTCATGTAGTCTGTTCTTCCCTAACAGTGTCCAGATTTCACAGAAGCTAAATGTGGTATTAAACGCTGCTCATTAAAGATCTCCTGAAGATCTTATTCAAATTCCTAATAGCTAGAATCTGCTTATATCACAAATACATGGATTATTTTGTGGCTTTAATATAAGCAAACTCCACCATGGGCTTTGAATCACCTTTCCAGCTCTTCCTTATCACCCTGCTGATACAGATTACTGCCTCTGCAACAGGGCTGGCAAAAGAGATGTGTGTCTGTACTGTTCTATGGTTACTAAGATTTTCCTAATGCATATTAATCTTCATTGGTGATGCCAGCTTGTGTGCTTGTCTGTGAAGCTGATACCCAGCCCATGCCTGTTTCTGCTGACTCTGCTGTACAGTTATCTCCAGCAGCTTCTTGAACTCTGAGGGGTCAATAACACCATACAGCAAAAAGCTCTCCCTTCAAATTACATATCAAGGCAAAGACCACGACTGTTCATCAGTATTCTGAGAAGGACACAGAGTTTTTGAAAAATATGCATATCACCCCCTCAGCCCAAAACAGATCAGCATTCCTGAGAGAAATAGTTGCATAAATAGTTCCAGTTAATATGAACTTCAGTTTATCCTACAACTTTCACTATGCTGGCAGGATTATCTTTTGAGGACAGCAATGTTAGGTAAATTTTTTTTAACATAAAGCTAGGGCAGACGGACAAGATTCAGTCTTTTTAGGTATTTAAAAAACATCTGCTTTTCTAACTGTAGAATGAATGTGTGTAAGCTGCACTGATTCTCAGAATAACATACATTAAACCTAAATATTAATGGAGTTTAAATCTAACTGTTCTGTTTTCTACAATTAAGCAGTTAATCAGATGCTTGCAGCAGTGTTCAGGGATCACATTAAAAAATGCCTGCTGGCCATTGCCTATGTCCTACTTCAAGCAAGTGCTGGAAGAGCAGCTTCCTGTTACTGGTCAGAACAAATCTTCATCTCTCCCTTCCTTACACTCTGTCTCTGTTCATTAACCTCTTCTTCCACTTCAGAGGATTTACTGGAGTCATCATCTCTGATCGTAACCGAGCTCTGCTCAGTGGTTTGCACTATCCTTCCCTCCAAGGGATGCTTTATCCCACTCACCTGCAGGTTTTGCTGCTTGGGCACAACAGTCTCCTCAGCTGCATCAATCTCAGCACACGCAGCACTTTTGACCTGCTGCTGGTCCTTTCCTGCTCTAATCATCCAGTGGGAGAGATCAGACACAGTTTATCTTGAGGTGTAGGAGTTCTCTATAAATAGAACTTGTCTTTTCCCTCATCATCGATTTTCATTCAGATGGCATAAGCTAGAAATATAAGAAAATTTTAATGTTCAGCAGGAAGCAATGTAAGGAATATATATTATAAATATCTCAACCTGTCTGATCATGTTTGGATGAAGTATAATGTGCTTCTTTCATAGATTAGTAATGTTAAAACAGAGCAAAAACCTAATTTCCTTTGGAAAAAAATACATGCATCAAGGCAAATAATTTTAGTTAAGATGAAGTTGCATAACTCAAGTGAAGAAAAATCAGTATTAGATGCTTCCAACATAGGATATAGAAAAGCACTATTGAAATGAAACCAAATTCACAATGGATAAAAATGGTCAGTAGGGGGGAGTACAGAATTCATAGCAATTTTTCGCCTTGTTTTGGCTTCTCTGAGATCAAAGCTAATACGTCATTGCTTTATTGTATTCTCTGTAAAATAGAAAATAAATGAAATTGCAAAATATTGGGCTTTGTCCCTCTGAAAGGACACACTGATTTTGGATAATAACTCTAACATTTCCTGTTGAAGACAGCTACCTATTTACAGGTAACTCATTATTGCTACACCATGATTAATTACTGTTGTCTTGTGTAAATAAAACATCGCTAAAATACAATTTTAACTAATCTAATTAATGTGAATCATGTATTTTTGTCAATTCTAAAAAGCAGAAAACATTCTATGTTTGGGTATTCTAAAAAAATATCTAGACTATGAAAGGACATGTCACATTGTAGTAGAGTCACTAAAGGTGTTGTTTCATGATAAACCTATCTCAGGCAAGGTTCTCATACTGCCACACTTTGCTCTGCCTTCATGGTGAGCCAGCTGGGCTCCAGAAGATACATTATGGACAGCGCTAAGCCAAATGCAAAGCCCAAGGAAACATATTTACTCTTGGGGAAGGCTTAGCCTACCCTCACAGCAGGCAGAGATAACTCTCTTACTAGCTGTCAGACAAGTTTGCTTATAGCTGGGCAGCTTGAGTGTGGGTGGAGTGTAAAACTGTCCATAGCCATAATTGTCCATGAAATCCATGTTAATAAACATTTCACCATTTTCTGTGAATGAATAAAATTTTCTGGCAGATTTTTGTCTTCATTTTAAATAAATCTTGTATGTACTTAAATTAGAAACTATATAATTGATTTTTAACAAATTGCTTTAAAATTTCAATGTCAGGAATAAAACATGTATTTTTCAAAACACAAGGGATTAATTTTGTTATCCTCTTCATCAGCTTTCAGTTGTGTAAAAGAACTGTAAAAGATCCTGCAGTTGTCTAAAAGCTCACTCGCTCTCCCTTGCTACCGCTGGGCAGAGTAGAGGAAAATATAAAGAAGGATTCAGGAGCTGATGTAAGGACTGGGAGAAAACATTCCAAGAACAAAAGAGGCTCTGCTTAGAAGTACAAAGCGAATTTATTGCTAAAAAAATCAGAGTAGGATAATGAGAAGTAAAATAAGCCCTTAAAAACACCTTTTCTTCCCTTCAGCCCCTCCCTCCTTCCCACTGACTGTGCAGGAAGACAGGGCATGGGAGTTTGGTCAGTTCACCACCCGAGGTTTTCTTCTGCTGCTCAGGGAGAGAAGTCTTTCCCCTGTGAGGCCATGGAGTTCCTCCCATGGGAGACAGTTCTCCATGAACTTTTCTGGCATGGTTCTCTTCCCATGAGCTGCAGTCCTCCCAAAACTGCTGCAATGTGAGTCTCCCCCACAGGCCAGCAGTCCTCCCAAAACTGCTGTGACGTGGGTCACTCTTCCCTGGGGTGCAGTCCTCCAAGGGCAGGCTGCTCCAGCCTGGAAGCAAAGGCTCTCCCTCTCCATTTGGGCCTCCCACTGGATCACAGCCTCCTCCAGGCATCCACCTGATCCAGCATGGGCACCTCCCCCACGGGCTGGGGGTGGATCTCTGCATTTCCTGTGGATCCCCATGGGCTGTGAGTGGATCTCTGCATTCCCTGTGGATCCTCATGGGCTGTGAGTGGATCTCTGCATTCCCTGTGGATCCCCATGGGTTGCAGGGGCACAGCTGCCTCACCATGGTCTCACCATGGCCTGCACAGGAATCTCGGCTCCAGTGCTGCACTGACCTTGGTGCGTCCATGTTGTTTCCCCTCACATGCTCTCACCTCAACCTCTTCTCTGGATAGAAAAATCTGTGCCCCACTTTGTTTTGATTTTCTTAAATATGTCATCACAGAGGTGTTACCAGCCTCTCTCATTGGCCCAGTTTTGGCCAGCAGCTTCTCCATCTTCAGAGCCACCAAGGATTGACTCTGCCGGACGTGCTGGAAGATTCTAGCAGCTTCTCAGAGAAGCCACTTCTGTGGTCACCCCAACCAAACCAGGCAATGCAAAACCAACACACCCCTGTTTAGGAATGCTAGAAGGGAACCACTTGGCCTGTGCAAAGCATGGTAGAAATCCAGAGAAAAAAAAACATGTTCTTTGAGCCAGAGAGTTTGTAATCCAAGAGTAAGGGAAGAAAGGATTTACCCTGGAAGGTGGAATTGACAAAATACAAGCATCTTCTTATATCATCAGTTAAACCAGTGAGTGTTATAGTTGGGGAAGTAGTTCTGCTATTGAACTGGATTAGAAATATGGACATATTTACATGAAATCTTAGGTAACAGATCGTGTTATTTGATTAAATTCTGGGCAAATACCCATCTGGACTGATTTCAACAGAGTTGGGGGGCTGAGCAGAAAATCCTAAGAGCTTTATAGACTTTACAGTGTCACATGAAACTGAGAGACATTAATGGGAGAAATAAATAAAAAGGACTATAAAATCTCAGAAAATACCCTAAAATCTCCAGAGTTTTTAGCAAATCTGTATCTCAATCAATTAAATATTTCCTTTTTTGTCATGATCAATTAGCATACAACAAATCCAAGAGAGAACAGGATCAATAAGTAATTGGCAAAGTAATAATTAAAAGCAAAGCCTTACAACCTTTGCTTTTTAAATATTTCACCCTTGTCAGTTGCTGAATCCACTGGGTTTAAGGACGTGCTCACACTCCACATTCTTTGGCAATAATGAACTGCACTCAGATGGGCTGAGGAGGGTGATGAACATATTGTTCTATGATACTATGGTGCAGATGCAAACATTAAAAATTACAAGATCTCTTAACACTGGCTTTTCAAAAATCTGGTTTGATTTATTATTAAGTAAACAATACAGAAAAATCAGGAATTAACCCACCTTCCAAACCTCCAGCTCTCCCTCTTCCAAATCTGAAAAGACTTGAAGAAGCAGGATTTATTAGGAGATAAGACAACCAAAAATGGCTTGCTTCAAAGGTGAAGGAAGAGAAATTTACAAAGATTTTGTTCAAGAAAACAAGTGAGAATAAATCATCTATTTATGTCTAAGACTTTACAAGTAATCATTAAAACTTCCTCATTAAAGTACATGAACTTATGCAGAATATCATCCATATAAGTATAAAACATTAAAAGGTGTCATTTCAGATTTTGACATGTATTCACTTATTATAAATCAAAAATGTTTAATAGGAATGACAGTTCCCAGGAAATGTTCCTGCCTTTGCTTCTAAAACATGTGAACTCAGGCAAGTTCTTCACCTTAAATGATACGATTTTCCTATTTCTAACATAACATTATCCACAGATTAATCCGCATGAGAATTTAGTTCATGTTTGTACAGCTTTCGGGTATCTAATGAAAAATTATGTACTAAAAAGCCAGATATCAGTAATCCCACTAAAAGAAATTACCTCTGGCATGAAAAAATTGCCAGAAGTACATTTTATTTTCAACTTTCACCCAAGTGTTTTTCTGAGTAGATACTGTAGCAGTGCATTTATTTTCTTAGTGTACCTTTTAAGATACTGCTATTTGAAATTTGTGGAAAATATGAAATATGTAGGCAAACACATTAACCTGTTTGCTCAATTTCTTTTCCAGGAGACCACTGAAAAGGCCTTTTGGCAAGTAGATAGTCTGGGATTTATTGTACATAGAAGAAATAAACTTTCACAAAGACATTTTCTGATTAGGAATTTCCTTTTTTTTATTCATTATTAATAAAAATAATTCATTATTTCAGTTCTTATGTTTATTGTGAAGACTTGAAAAAATTCCAAATAATCCAAATCACCCCACAATGTTCCTTTGCAAAATATCAGACACATTGTCATGCATTTCATGATCACTGTAACAGAGTATCCCAACCTGTCTGGGTAAATACATGGTATATACAGAATAAAAAGTTAATAAGAACAGAAAAATTGCTTTTTTGTTGTTTTATGAAAGTTCTCCCATCTGCTGCAGAGAGGCATGGATTCGATTTTGTTATATCAAAAGCTGTACAGTTCTTTGAAAAATCACACTATATTTGAGACTAAGAAAAATGAGCTCTTTAAAAGTAGTAAAAGTAACAGAAAAATGATACATCATATAGAACATAATCTCTGCTTGTCACCAAGATCCTAAAGGTGAACTAACTGCTTGTGTAAGTTAGCATGAAATATGATATCTCATAATCAGCCTGAAGCAAAGGGCTTCCGGCTCCTGGCAAAAAAAAAAAAATTGTAGTGATTTCTTAGTATATATTTGCCCACAATGCAATAAAAACAACTCAGATCTGCTTAGAGCTAGGTATAGTAAAATTGTTATAATCCCTACTCATTTGAAACACCTTAATTTTCTGCAGAATATGTTAAAACCTTTTTTATAGGTATTTTGAATAAACATCAAACCTCATTTAGTTCTAATCAAGTTTTGGGGAATATTTCAAACCTTCCTGGGTTTGATCCATTTTATTCACAGAGACTTAGTTTTCTTTGCTCTTCTGTGTTTAAATCAGATTGAAAATCTTAGCAGGCTTAGCAGGTTTACTCTTCCAAATTGTACTGTCAAGGCCAGTAAAGCAAAAACTCTCTACTCCAAATCTGTCTGTCCAAGATCTCATCAGTCGTGATACGTTCTGTTCAAAATCTGCCTTCACTTCAACACTATTTCAAAAAGAAAAGCAATAACACCCATTCATTGTAAAGGCTGGTCTTGAAATGCACTAAATCTACCAAAATAATAGAGAAAATAATAAGCCATGTTGGTTCTTGGAAACCTATGGAAAACCATCAAATTATATCCCTAATTTCTAAGCAGTCATTGATGCTTCTCAGCACTGCAACAAGGAACTCACCAGTCTGGCCATTTTTTCCAGACCCAGAATTTTCGTATCTATTTGAACCATTTTCTTACAGGTTCAGTCAAGGGCAAGAAGATAGACATCTGAGACATCTGAGTCATCAATAATGAACTGATATTTAAGGGGAAAATATTGTATAAAGTAGGAACAATCCACGCAACATAAGAAATTTAATACAGCCCATCCCATTCACAGACCTGTTACTTTCACAGTTTGTCTCCCAAATCCTTGCAAGGGCATTTTCAAATGAGTTGACACATGAAAAAACACTGTAAAGTTTTGAAAATAACCACAGAATCTTTAGAGTTTTAAAAGAAAGCCAAGTGAACGACTGGTAAAATACACAGATATTTCTGTCCAAAACACATACAATAAGACTTGCTATATTGTTTTTTAGTCACAACTTTGTATGTGTACAGTAATGCCTCTATGCTGAAAAAGAAGCATGTCAAAAAACATGGGTATTTCTTCAGTAGTAATAAATGTCAGATGAATTTTGAATTTAGAAAGATTTCAAAAAGAGTAAATATATATATATATACACATATATAGCGATATACAGAAATTTAGGTTAAAATAAATAGTGGTTATAGTATTTGTCTGAAGAAAAATTTATTTGAGTTTTCATTGCATTAGATAATTAACTTAATGCAGTTGATTAGGAGTTTAAATAATAATATAAATAGCATTAAAATAGCATTTTAATGCTATTCAAATTATTTGCCTTGGTATTCACATCAAGTTGAGTAAACTATCATATGTAATATAAAAAGATCTTTTTCACAATTATTCTGCAAGTGCCATATATTTTTTTGTCTTTAATGTCTTTCCCACACATATTTTAATCAACTTAGCTCCTGTGTCTGGCTGTTCTTTACACAGTGTTTGAAATACCAGATAAAGAGAATATGACAGAAGTTTTGAAGTTAATACCCAAAGTTCTCATGCTATAGTGTGGGACATCAATTTATTTCAGATATATCTGATTTTTGAAACAATAGCTTATGACAGTGTCATTCTCTATTTTATAACCAGCTTCTGTTGCAGGCAACTGAAATAGATATTATTTTTCCCTTACTTCCTGATAAATTCAGTTAGCTTACAAGCTTGAATTGCCTTTAAGTTTCTCTTCTCTGCTTCTCGTTCTCATATTAAAACATTACTTTTTTCCCTTGAGTGTTTCCTCTGTCTGCTACAAGACAATGTTTCTGCTCTGTAAAACCTAACACTAAAATTATTGTTTACCTGATCATTTTCTTTACCGTTAACCTTTTCTCAGCTTTTCAATATACTTTTATGCATTATACTTCATTTATTTTTAAGAATTACTTTTTTCTTTCTATGATATTCCCAGTAATTAAATGTTAAATTAATTCTTAGGGTATCATTAAGCTAGCAGAAACACACTATTGTGCATTACATTTAACATCTGCAATTTGGCTGTGCTTTTTTCTATATACCAAAATATGCATTCTACAATGTCTAACATATGAAATATCATAAGATAAATTTAGAAGACAAAAGTAATGCAGTACACAGTGGTTTCCTAGTGAAAAAATTCTTGTTGGCTTTTATGCACCTGGCAAGTTAGCCAGATTCAGGTTTCCCATGAAGAAGAGAAGCTGGTGATGGCAGTGTGGATTTCTTCCCTTGCCCTTAATTCCTACAAAAGTATAACCCCACTTTCCTGGAACACTGCTGAAATTGAATGAAGGGGCTCTGTCTTTGCCCCTCCTGCAGTTTCAGCTTCCACTTCTCTCAGGAACAATTTGTTTGAAGGAAAGCCTCTTACTGTCCCTCACCCCCTCTGTCCTGATGGTACTGACAGAGAGAGCACATTTAAACTCAAAATTCAATTTTCACGACCAGAAGAAAGATGCCTCTGTCTGGAGAGTCAGAGTTGTGGTATGAGCCAGTTGCCCTTCCTGAAAAACCCCTCTGTGCACTCTGTGGCAGCAGAGACTCAGGGTCTGCAGGCCAAACTCTACTAGTGGCTTGTGCTGTGAGATAACACAACAGTATGCACAAAGCCTTGTTTCTCCAGATCAGATTTGGCTCTGCACAAAACAGGAGTTAGTCAAACTGGTCACTCCATGTCATGGGGCCTCTTGGTCATGCCAGCTCCGTGACTTGTGATAGCCCCTTTACCCAAAGACAACAGATACAAACTACATCAAAAAAATCTTGGATAAGAAAATTATGGTGTTTAATCTGCTGACCTCAGAAATCTTGCTTATAGTAGCCTACTTTAACACTCTATCATTCACATGCTTTCATGTGTTCTAACTCATACACAATAACTTTCCACCTGTAGCTATTCACCTAATTTTTTGGACTACCCTAATATAGATAAGTTTTCAGTATATCAGCATAAGCTGAAAATCAAGTAACCATTAATAAACACGGTTCTAGGCTGTCATATTGTGATTTTGAAAAAAATCAAGGAAACCTTTCTTCCACAGAAAGTATATGAGTATATAAGAGTGACAGAAAAAAATTATTTGGAAAGAAACTGTCTAAATTAACTTCAAATCAGTTGTTCACTAGAATGGTAACAGGAGCTACAGGGTAAAAATTTATGCAAGAGGATATTTCTGCACAACTAGATCAAAAACTGTAAGAAAATGCTGACATGATGCAGGAAACCTCCAGGGAGAAATTGTTTGTCTCTAGACCACCTTTATACTGGTAAATCAAATGAGCCTACAATCACTTACTGACATAAACACCAAAACACATTTAATAGATCTTGTCTTCACTATTAAACTTCCTTATGTGCAAAATGAGGGAAGCCACCTCCAGACTCCCTTCTTGGAACAAATGTTGGCTTTTACAAACCCATGATCAGTGCTTAAGAATTGTTTGGTGTGGTGTTAAAGTAGCCTAGTCCCAAAATCTAAAAAGTTCCCTATTAAAACAAATTATTTATACTGACTAAAAATGTTCCTTTTACAGTTAAGAGCACCAGTTTTATTAGAATATGCATGTTTCATGTGAGGGAGTGGGAGAGAGGAATCACAGTAGTTCATCATACTGCTCTGAACGCCAGGCAGTATCCAAAATTTGCTCAATCTATGGCAGTTTAAAAAAAAAACAAAATACCGGAAAATGTGCAACGCATTCTTTAAACATGTTTATAACAATAAGATAATAGGTCATCCACATAGAATTACAGAGTGGCTGCGGTTGGAAGAGACCTCTGGAGGTCACCTAGTCCAATCTACCTGCTCAAGCAGGTTCACCTAGAGCAGATTGCACAGGTTTGCATACAACCAGGTTTTCAGAATCTCCAGAGAAGGAGACTCCAAAATCTCTCTTGACAGCCTGTTCTGATGCTCTGTGACTCTCACAGTAAAAAGACTTTTCCTCATATTCAGATGGAACTTCCAAATTTGTGTCCTTTGTCTAGTCACTGGGCACCACTGCAGGGACTCAGGCCCATCCTCTTGGAACCACAGATAAGATACTTGATAGGTTGGTAAGATCCCCTCTCAGTTGTCTCTTTCCAGGCTAAACAGGCTCAGATTCCTCAGCCTTTCTTCAAAAAAGAGGTGTTCCCGTCCCTTAGTCATCCTCATAGTCCTCCCCTGATAGCTCCTTGTCTGTCTTGAACCAAATTTATGTAGAAAAGAGTTGATCCCATCCCCTCTATAATATTTCTTACTAATTCTTTGTAGAGTTGCAAACATTAATTGACTTTTTAAATGTATCTGTTCTTCAACAAGAACTAATCTTTTTTTTTCTCTTCTTTTTAATGATCATACTAAAATAGTTCACTCAAGTAATAAAGACTCACCCACATAATATTTCTCATTTCAGGAAAGTCTCTACTTGTAGACACAGTAGAAAACTAGAGCAGGTATTTGGCCAGTAGCAATGCATTGCATCATTAATTAGATTAACTTATTAAATCCAGAAGCTTTTTCTAATTCCTAGCTTTATAGCAAAAGGCTTAATAACCCTGTGACTTTTGGTCCTTTCAATTTTCATCAGTAATGTAAAAATAAATTTTTGGTGAGCTGTTCACTGAGAACTTCTGATAAGGTATTAATCTTGGATATAAAGGACAGGCTGTGTCATTTATGATCATGTGGTTTGTTTCTAAGTAAAACTACAGTTTGTGTCATGGATCAGAAGGATACCTGTACTAAGGATACTGGTGTGGGATATAACTGATTTCTGTTCTAGCCTGCCTTCCTTTCTAAAGATCATTAACATAAGAAAGAAACCTTTGAAGGCTGCATATCTTCAGAACTCCTCTATGCAAACGCTTCATGATTTAATGTCTTTATTAGGAACAAGTTTTCCCCTGTTGGTTAAGGTTTGAGGAAACACATTTTATAAAAGAAATGTCCTTACAGATGTGAGAATGTATCAGCAATATAAAAACAAAATAGTAGTACAGGGATGGTATGGTAGGAAGCATCACTGACTTCCCTGGCTCTTCTCAGATATCTACCACTTGCAATTGTCAGACAGAAAAACATAAATACTTAATCTGTGTTTATACTGCCTTTCCCATTCTTGTCTTAGCTAACAGTAATTAATAAGATAATTCTTTATTGATTTTTACTTAGAGCTATTGAGATAGACAGTGGTAGAGTAGTGATTTAGACATGAAGCAAAATAGTTTGCTGAACGACCAGTATGAATTATTAGTCACAAGCTGCAATATTTTTTATTTTAAAAAGAAATTATCACTTGTGATAGATGTCACTCATTAATCAATATTGATTAGCAACTGGACAAGTAGTAATGTGCAGTTGAATTTTCCGTTTTGGTAAACTCTTTTTTTTAGCTTATAACAAGACTATCAATGGACAACCTGAATATGCTTACCTAAATAGCTCTAATAAACATGGAAACACAGGGTTTGGACCTTACATGGTTACCCAGTCCATTCCACCACTTCTCTGTGATATAAAATTTTAATATGAAGAAAATTAAAAAGAAAACAAATCACATAGCATTAGTGTTTGCAAAATTTTCCTCACAAGATGACAGTGGTGATGTGTCAGTAACAGGTTTTTAATAAATCTGGGGCTGAGGACTTGAATGGTGTATCTTGAATATAGCTCAGTAAAAACTGGAAATATATGAAAGAATATTTATTGGGATTACCAAAGGCAAATTTCATCAAATTAATGATCCTTGATGTAATCTCGTTTTACTTTTCTAAAAAGTAGTTGTTTCTCTGACAGAGGGCATTATCTTCATCATGCACCCAACTTCCTTTAGCTGGGACTTCTGCACCTGAATCCACCTTCAATCTTCTTATCCCAATGATGCACACAAATGTAGGGGTGGTTGTCAAGAGGGTGAGCCAGATTTTCTTCAGCAGCACCTGGCAACTGATCAAGGGTCAATGAGAACAAACAGAATACAGAAAGTTCTATCTGAATATGAGGAAAAACTTGCTTACTTTCAGAGTGACAGAGCACTAAAAGATTGCCCAGAGAGGCTGGGGAGTCTCCTTCTCTGGAGATATCCTGTGCCTGGATATATCCTATACATTTTGCCCAAGGTGAACCTACTTGAGCAGGGGAATTGGACTAGAGAATGTCCAAAGGGCCCTTCCAACCCAAACCATTCACTGACTCTGTGATTCCATAATTCTGTACTTAGGATATTCTACATTAATATGGTGTAAGAATTCACCAGCACCTGACTTCAATCTGCTTTTGCTATATTTACCAAAGTGATGGTTGACATTTTTCTGTAGAGTTTCAACATGTTTATACAGTTTTCATAATGAACACTAAGACCCTATAATATATTAAATATTTTCAGCAAACCTGAAGCTACAGCAAGACCAAATTCTTTTTTTTTTTTTATTTTATTATCTATAGACTATACCAAAACCATAAAATTATTTTTGTTTTTCAGAAGTGCCCTAAGTCATGACAATCTAATATGTTAAATTTGTGGGGCAGAAAGACACAACTTAGAAGACAATTAATACTTTATTTTCAATCTTCCTACCTAAACAGAACAGAAAGTAAATTTGTATGTGCTTTAGGTTAGTGGAGCATGAATTGCACAATAGCAAAAAATTTTAGTATGATTGCTTATGACTGGAATGTAATACAGGAAATGAAACTTTGCATAAATAATCATGTTCTATAATTGCAAGCTTGATGACACCCCAGAAAGATTTATGGAGTAGGCAAGGCATTAGGTGCATCCTAATCCTCTAGGCCCAATGGTGTTATCTCCTCTATTCTAGTTCCTTCTAAGAGTGCTAATTGCATGCCAATGCCTCACGGATTTAAAGCTTATATTCTACTGAGGAGTGGTCTATGAAAGATTATTGAAGTGCAAAACATAACGAAACATAATGAAATCTAGTTAAACCCACATTTGCTCCTTCATTTTTATTTTAAATCTTATTTCAGACTCCAGCATGATACCTGCAGTGTTCAGTTTCTGTTACCAGAAATCTTTGAGCCTCACTATCAGCAACCAGCAGAGAGCTGGAAATATGTAAAGGCAGAGATTTCAAAGTGTACAGCAATTTCTCCTGGACGAGAATTACATATAGTACAAGGTGGAATCTTTACCCTGTACTTTTTCTATGCATAAATTCCAAGATGCTAGCACCAGCCCTCTGTTTCTTCTAAGACAACAGATTTAACAGAGAACAGAATATGGTTTCCTCTCTGATAGCTCTGTGTTACTGAGAAATTAAGTGCTTCTTTGGTATAAAAGAATTAAATTCCAGGCTAATGTCTGAATTAGCATAATGTTCCTCCCAAAGCTGTAACTTCTAACCTCTTTTTGACCTGCTTTTACTGAAGACATACCTTTCTTCTTCAAGAAAAAAAGTAGCTAAATATATTCTGCTCTTTACAGCAGCACATAGATTGCAGGAAGATAATTCCCAGTATAGGAAGGACATGATTTTTCAAAGCAAAGAGCAGAATCAGATTTACTAGACACTTTCTTATAACCAACTCCTGCAGTTGCACAAAGTTTTGTAAGTTCTCCCCCCGAATTTTGTAGACCTTAAAATAAGCCATTATTTTAAAGGCATAATTTAGTTGTTATTGTTATGAGTAAAAAAGTTGCCCATTTTCTTTATAAGGTTGCAGAGATCACAGGCTGGGCTAGTTGCTGCCAGGGTGGAGTTCTAACTGTTTGTTGTTGTAATCACATGTCGTTTTCATTAACTACCTGTTGTTCATGGTTAAGAATTCCCCCTTTTGTCAGTGGCACCCTGCTGCTTCCTGGAGGATGGCTCCCAGAAGGTGAAGAGGAGCGGACATCGGAGTTGGCATGCAAATCAAGAAACCCCTCACCAAACCTATCAAAAACCCCTAAAAACAATGAGCCAACATGGAATTAAGGGATTGAAGTGATTTCTAGACATCAGAACAGAATCCAGTATCTGTTAAGACCCTTTTTACCCCTCACCCTAACACAAAACATGTCGGCTGGGCAGAGGACCTTAAATGTCAAACCAAAAAGGTTGTAACCTCCTGGTGCTCTCCTGAGGATGGAAGCCCCAGCTCTGCCTGCAGACCAGTGGACGCAGCTGCGCTCCTCCTCCTCCCCCTCCTTCTCTGCGCCCCTCCTGGGAGCAGCGGTGGTGTGTGCACAACCTGTCGGTTCTCCCCAACCCAGCTGATTTTTAACAAATGCATTAAAAAGGAGAAAGATCTGCTGCCCTATTTGTTTCAGTTATGAGATGACTTGCCCCAAAAAAACACCTAAAGGCTTTTCAGTAAACCAGGACCAAAAAAGCCTCTTTTGAACCCCTTCAGAGTATGGGGCCTAATGAAAGGACAGCCCTTGTGACCATTTTTGAGGCACTGCGTAGAGTGCAAGAAAATATCAATTCAAACAGAGTCAATAAATCAGTGCTTTGATGGAGAAGAAGTACTTTGAAGACTATATGTCATAGTAAATAGGATTTCATTTTCAGCTGTCTGTAAAAAAACATTACAACTGGAAAGTACATTTAGAAAATATTAAGGAAAAAGAACTGAGTTCAACACCGTATATTCTCATTACAACTTTTACTGTCCTTGGAAAGGGCTTATATCAAGGCAATTAGGGTCTTAACTGGCTCACACTTGCACAAGTTAGTCTGCAAATAGCCAGTATTGCCGTAGTGTCTTTTTTTATTACTTCTGCAGTTGGTGTCTTTTTGCAACTTGAATTCCAGCTTCCCTGTAGACACCAATTAAATCTTGGGCATTTGTCTCATTTCTGAAAATTAAGAGTAGTTCTTTTAAGAAGGCCATGGTGAAAATCAAAGGAGTCAAATGTATACTTCACTATTTTTTTCAGTACTGATTTAGCCATGCCAGTGTGGACTTACATTAACGCAGCAGTGAGATCTGAACTTTGGGTTTAAACTTGAGGTTGTTTTACAGTATAATCCACTAAAAAGGGAATATAGTACAAATTTAACTCAGGAAATGTCTTGGGCACAGTGGAATTTTAAATACATATTTTCATGTGAAATCAATCCTTTTGCTGAGGGAAAAATTAAAAATTATTTTTCAACTACTTTCTTTTTCTTATTCTTTTTTAGAGTTCCTTTTGCCCATTTACTGTCATCCTATAAATCCCAAGCTTTAGGCACCAATACACATCCCAATATATTCTTAGATTCGTGGCTCTTTGTTATAATTAATCTCACAGAGTTAATCCCCTAATCAATTCACTATTTGGTTCTCTCCACACAAGAATTAGCCCACAACATTTCCTCAAATCATCAGCTAATTTCTCACTCCAGTACAGCTAAGTGTCACCAGCTGCACTCTTGTGTGGACTGTTGGACAGTTAAAACTTAAGTCAGAAAAATGAGACTCTGTAAAACTATGATTAGGAAAACATGACTTGAGAAATGAAGAAAAGTCTGCTTCTGCTCTTTCTGTCCTTCCCTGTCATCTGCCTACTGAGTTTCTGTGCTTTGGAGAAGATGAGCCTCTACATGGAAGCATTTCCTAAAGAAAGCTTTCTAGCTCTATCAAGAAGTTGAGGAAGAATTTAAGGAACATTCATTGTCTCCTATGAAAATATCTCTTTCCTATGGTCTACTGAACCTGTTCTTCCCTCAGACAAACCATTCGCAATGAGTTTGCTCCTCAGCACAATTAACTTTCCTTCTGAATCAGGAAAAATTCTTCAAGAATTTCTGAATGTGAATATGCACATACATGAGGGTACATTAAATCCTTACCAGAACGTGGGATTGGAAAACTGGTGTAAAAAGAGTGAGAAGGTGGGAAAGGAGGTTTCAGTGCATTCTGGGAGTTGCCCGTATTGTGAGTGAGCATTTGTACAATGCCCAGCACACGCTATGGTTCTCAGGGCTGTCCTGTGCATGGCCAGGAGCTGGACTCAATGCTTCTTGTGGATCCCTTCCAACTCAGAATACTCTACGATTCTGAGAGTTGAAGAGCAAACAGGACTGGATGTGCTGAAGGTTATTTAACACATGGCCGTGGTCTAGGAAATACCATTCAGCAACAAATAAACCATCTGACCTGATAGTAGTACAAAAGCTTTAAGAGATTTCAGACCTTACAATTAAAATTTTCAGAAAGATTTCACAGATACTTGTGCCTTCTTCTCCAATAGTGTTATAGTCTTGTTCTGTTTAATTATTAAATGTTACTCTAGCAGTTAAATAATTCTTTAATTGCATAATTATTTAATAAGAAAATAAATAAATTTTATTTAAGATTTCAGGGGGAAAAAGTCAATTATTCTTCATTCAATTGTTATTTACTTTGCAATCATTTATCAGTTTTGGAAATGTTAGGCTTCAGAGTCAGCTTTGTTTGGGTTAATTGAATACTTTTAATTAAGATAGCCAAACACAATCCTTGCAACTTTAAACACAGCCCCAAAGGCAGCTCTTGGTTAAAAAAATTTCAAAGAAAATTAATATTTGAAGTACAGCATATACTCTATTGGTTTGCCAGATGAATTAGTACAGAGGTTAATAATCATACTTTAGAAAACATTGACATAAGTTTAATTCCCTTTTTTGGATGAGGTTACTAGTCAAATTAATTGGTGCCAGTCCCTAAGAAGAGCAAAAATAGTAACTTAATTATTTGTAATAGCATTTCACAGACATAACTGTAAATACATGCAAAGACTATACCCTCAGAAAGTGTATGTTTTGCTACTATAGCATGACAAAATTATGTTACGCTTCTTCAGAAGTCATGTCAATATTATCTGTTTACAAACAAAAATGCTGTTTCCTACAGAAAAAAATCAAGATGTGCCAAACAAGTAAAAACTTCAAACATCTCCAAAAGACATTGAATCACATCATCTTTTCCCTCTTGTCTTCCACAAACACAAGTCAAAAAATGAAATTTTGTTTGCAAAATTGTCCAGAGAAACAAACTTCCTGTTGATTCATGAGAAAAGTTCTCAGAAGCCACATTAAAATATAGTAGGATTTTGAGTCTGCAAAGAAAAAAAGACAATATTTGGAAACCTAGCACTGCGGAGGAGATAAAGAATGAGGCTTTGAAAATGCTGCTGCCTGGTAATGTTTATTCTTTATGACAACCCCTTATATATTTATATCAGGCTTATTGTTAGGATTCCACTTCTGACAGCAAAATAATGTTATGATGCACTGAAATAGTGCTAGTGTCTGATTATTAAGAGATGCCTCTGCCTGAATTAAGGTCCAAACAAGACCATATGCCAAAGTCAATAGTACAGATTCTACTTAGCAGTTAATGAGAGAGAGACAGAGAGACAAAAATAAAAGGGGAGCAGGGGGAATGGGAAGAGGAGAAAAAGAGTGAGAGAGAGATTAAGCCAAAGGTATCACCACCACATAAGTTCCTTCTTCTGGTCGTCTTAGTAGTCCCCACACATTCTTCTGGAGGTACCACTTTTATACAGCCCAAGTCCAAGGTGTGCACAAGGCACACGTGCTGTTCCCGCAGCTAGGGATGGCACGTGTGTAAGCAGCTGCTTCCTTCCTTCAGTTTGTTATGGCAGAAATTTTTGTTCAGATAAGCTGCCCAGATCTGCCTTACCAGGCCTATTCACCTCTTCCTCTTGTTGTGCCTGTCCTTCTCCCACAGTCTGCTCAGTGGTCTGGTGTGCTAATTCTAAATCTCTCATCCCAATTTAGGCCTGAAATTAATGCCCTCCTGTTTGCCATCTCTGCCCTTGTGTTACCTTATCTTATGGGAACTTCCCTCTCTGGGAGTGCTTTGAGACAATTTAACTGTGTTCTTTGAATGCTCACACCCATTAGTACAGAATTTTATAGCATGGCTCAAATTCACAGGTTTTCACTGAGGGGCAGTGAAACAGGCCCTGCCCAAAAAGCACTTCTGTTTTATCAGTAAAATTTTAGTTTCTTTTGTACAGAGAGAGACTTCTGATTTTCTTCTCTGGTGTCGCAGTAATATGACTGTATGCCCCTTGAAATTCTAAGTATTCTCTACACTTGAATAGTCCTCTGGACATTGATTATTGGGTTCCAAATCATTCTAGTCCTTGGGTTCTGCTTCACACTCTGTTTAATAAAGTCTTTAGTTCTGTGAACTCTGAAGACAGAAAAGACCCTTATGTCATCCAATATATCTTGCAGATTGAAGTTAATAAAATTTTACTGATTGCATCCAGTTATTTCTCTTTGAAACCTAATAATTGATGTTTGATTGAGGCATGGGTATACTGTGAATCAAAGAAAATCCTTTCCTTCTGTGAAAATATGAAAACACTTAGGATCCATTATTTTCCTTTATGTTTTTTGTAAGTACTGATCATCCTTACAATTTAAAAAGTCTAACATTTTTCATTTTAATTCTCTTCCCTGAGTGTCCCTTTTATCTTTGTATGTTAAATTAAAGATACACATAGTACATAGGATTTTCTGCATACAAAGATATTTAAAGAATAACCAGATCACCTCTCAGGTTTTTAGCCACAACAAATAAAGAATGAATTTGTATAATGTCTGAACTATATAAGAATTCAATTTGAAAGCAAACACTGTAACTCATTTAGTCCAAGCACCTGTTCTTTAAAGAGATATTCTATGAAACTGAAAGATTGGTCCAACCAAATTTTGAAAACTGTGAAGGACAAAGATTTCACAACCTCTTCTGGCAGCCTGGTTCAATGATTGCTAACACTTTGCAGTGAAAATATTTTGCCATAAATATTTTGGAATTTCTTCTGTTGCAAGCATGAAAGTTCTTCAACTTTCTCCTCTTAAGACATTGTCTCTGACTCTGAAGTAATGTTTCAGATTACTTTTTACACTTTTTCTGATTTCTCAAGAACTTATTAAAAAATTCTGGTCACTGAACACTATTACTTGAATCACCAGTGGAGCAGCTTTTGCTAAATCACTGAACTGCATCCTTCCTGTCTGCATCCTTTTGCCTTTATGTCACCTTAGCTGTATTTGTTGTGTTTTGTGGTCATTACAATTGTCATACAGTAGTTGAGTCATTGTTGTCCAAAGCACATAACCCATAACCCCATAACCCTGTAGTCACTGGTCTTAGATATACAGTTTGATTGTTTAAAACACATTCAGTTTGAAGGCTCCCAGGCACTAGGGAAAAATCTGGATTGGTACAGTATGGCCACATAGATTCATCCGTCTTTGTAACTTTATTAAATTTTATTCCATCAACACTATTTTAAAATACATTTTATTTTCAACAATAAAATAGATTTTCTTTTCATAAGTGTTATATATACTTCCAGCTTATTCACTAAGCATTCAATAGCATTTTCTGCAGCTCTCCTGAGAAACCTCAAGTACAGGTGGTTGGGAATTGTCAGAGAATCAACTTTAATTAATTTAATGTGTGTTCTGTTATAATTGTCAAGTATTAATTTCATACTCTAATGTCATCAGGTGTGGTGGTTTGACCAGGAAGAAGTGGGAATTCTGGGAAGCTGTGGTCAAACCAATGAAGGTTTTGAGTTTGAGACTGGCACCTGGTGTAGCCAGTGGGGTTTGGACACACCTCCGAGAATACACAGGGGTTAAAAAGCAGGGCTCTGCCCCTGGCAGGCTCTCTTGGGATGTCGCGGCGAAGAGGTCAGATCTCCCCCCCCGTCCAGCCGCTGCTGCTGGGCGGGGGAGGGGCAGCCACGTGGTAGGCCCTGGACAGAGATGGGAGGTGAGGAGGCCCCTCGAGGATGGAAGGGTGGAAGACCCCAGGGAGTCAGCCCTCGGGCAGCCATTCCCCCCCCCCCCCCCCCCCCCCCAGGGGGGAGAGAGAGAGCCGGCGACACCAAATGTGATAGCAGCCGGCCCCGGAGGAGAAGGGGGGGAGAGTGCCCGGCCGGAGCGGCAGCGTATGGGCAGCGTGTGTGGGAGTGCCGCAGCTCCGGGACAGAGACTGAAAGTTTTAACCCCTTTCTTTCATGATTGGGGCCTTGCAAAAATGCTAATCCTCCTCGAAGCTGAATAAGAAGGGAGATAAGAGATGAGATGAGACAAGGACCTGGCCCGAAGAACGTGGAGATGATTGAATGGGGGGAGATGATTTGGAGTGGCCTTTTGGCTGGACTTTTCTTGTGGCCATGGACTCTGTTCCTGTGACACAGAGACTGCACTTAGGGGGAAGCAGTGGCTCAGAACCAGGAGGGTTCATCGTGAGGACCCCCCGGCCCCAGGGGGTTGGAAAAATATGGGGGGGACAGATGTCCCAAAGCAGAGACTGTGCCTTTTTGGAGTGAGACAAGGCATCCTTGAAAGACAACCCTAAAAGCAGCTCTGGTCCATGCGCAGTGGTGAGAGCACTGGGCATGGAAGGAAGATGTCACAAGCGGCAAAAGGACTTTTTTCCGGGCGGTGCCGAAGTGACAGGGAAGCACACGAGGTTTCAGTGTGTTTCCAGGGGAAGCCTATGGAACAAGAAGGACTCCTTTCCTCTTCATGAACTGAAGTTTGAGTGTACTAAAGTGTGGTGCCAGGCTGGGCAGTTGGTGTTTTGGGAGAATGTATCGGATTGGGAAAGTCAGGTAGTGGGGAGGAGGAAAGTGGTTTTTGTAAGGTTTTCAATTTTTTTTCTTTTCCTTATAGTTTTTCCCTATTTTCCTGTAGTTTAGGTAATAAAGTGTTCTTTATGTTTAAGCTAAAGCCTCTTTTGCTTATTCCTGGTCACATCTCACAGCAGACACCAGGGTGAGGGCATTTTCATGGGGGGCACTGGCTCTGTGTCAGGCTCAAACCATGACATCAGGTATCAAGCCAAAACCTTCCAAAAGCACTTTACATCTGTGTAGCTGAAATTATAACCATAACTATGACTGCAAAACACAGTATCTCCTTTCTTCTAATGTTTTCAGTTAAAACATTAATTGACACTAATAATATCCTTATAACCTAATTATTTATTAATTATATTAATTATATTTTCATAGAATCAAAGTATGTTAAGGAGTTGAAATGGACCTGAAAATCACCTGGTGCCAACCCTCCTGCCATGTGCAGGGACACATCCCGGTAAGACAGGCTTCTAAAGGCTATATTCAACCTGGCTTGGAACACTGGCAGGTTTGGGGCACCCTCAGCCTCTCTGGACAACTTGTTTCCCTATCTCATAACCCTCAAAGTAAAGATATTCTTCCAATTTAAATTAATAATTGCATGATTTTTACAATCAGACTATTTTTCAAAAAAAATGCTGGAACAAAACCCAGCATTATTATCAAAATGTTTCCAGACTTGTGGCAGTTAGTGAATTTGGAAGGAAGTTCCCTGGAATACTGAGTATATACAATTAATCATCCTTTAATTGGAAAATATATCATTAGTAGAAATTCATTATCCAAGGTAATTTCTCATCGCCTGGAAATAATGCTGTTTACTGAAAAATGAAATTGTCTACCTCTCGTTTACAAAAACAGTAGTTTGTTATTTATGACAGAATACATAAGAGTATTGTGTGGTAGTGTAGTAGAAAATTGATATTTCAGTATGAATTGGATGTCCTTTACTTAAGATATACTCATGAGAAAATGATTTAACAACTAACTCTTAGAATATAGTGGTAAATATATGTTTATTTCCAAATTATCTGAGAGCGAATCTGGGATACTGGTTGCAGTGTTGGTTTGTTTGGGTTTTTGTATATATATATATATATATATGAGCAACACCAGGCTTTTGATGTTGATATACAGACATTCATGGATTTACATATTTGGTAGAAACCATCAGCACATGATCTTGCATCTGAAGGCTGAACAAAATCAGTATTCAGTCAACCAATAATGAAGAAGTGTTTCCAGATGGATCCTGCCAGGTGTTAGAAATTAATTATTGATGTATTTGGGAAAATATTTAAAGGTACATTCAAATATAGACTTCCTGCATGAGACTGCTACATTATATTGATAGTTGATGATTGTATGAATTTTCCCTTTCTATCTTACACAAAATGTTCAAAACAGATTCTTATGAAGATATCAAAGATACCACTCTGGCAGATTATTGTGGGGCCTTTTGAAATCAGGGTTTGGAAGAGATTATTTCAGAATGTATTTTGAAAAGGAATAATAATCACACTAAAATGTGTTGGGAAGTTTTTCCTCTGCTGTCTTGTTTAAATGCATAGTTAAGTACCAGCCATGAGGCACTAATAAAAAAATCAAAATAAAATTAAGCACAACCTGTTGTAAATGGTCTTATTATATTTTTGAAGTGCTGAAGGACAAGAAGGAATGCAATTTACCCAGTCTGTGATTTACACAGTATGATGCAATAGCTCAGCTGACAACTCAGAGGATTGATGTCCTCTGTTTCACAGAGCAGGGACAGCTGTAGAAAAGTCACCATAGAGGCATGGTAAGGCAATGTCTATCAAGCCTCTCCTTGGTATCATAGCTCATTCTTTCCAGCTCAGTTTCACTGACTCATCTTGATAGTGAAAGTGATGATAGTTCTGTGATATCAATGTTTGTCTAAAAAAATCTACCTTATTGAAGCTGGGGAGACCACCTCATGGTTCCAATCCAATTTAAAATTACTATAGTGATGTGACCAATGAACTTAAACACTGCATTTTATTTCTCTTTCTGATAAAAACAATTAATTTTATTTTACATGACTGAAAGTGGTCTTTGAGCCTATTTGTTCTTGAATATACCTTTGAAATAACGCTAAAATAGAGCTAGCACAGAAATCCTCATCTGTAAAAAACAATCTTCACAGATTTCCCTCTCATTCTGTCTTAGTCTTAATGAACAAAAAGCAAAGTTGGGATTTATTTTGCCTAACTTTGACATGTAGAATTTTAGAAAGCTAACTCTAAACTAGTGAGGTTTCTCTTGTTTTTCAGTCAAGAGAGAAATACTGGTGCCTCCAGAAAGTAATTAATTTTCCCTATTCCATATGCTTCTTTTACAGTGAAATGATTTTTCTTCAGCATTTATTTCTTTACATTGACTATGGAAGGAGGCCACGATAGCTTTCTTAGTCTTAAAAATGTAAATATAATCTGTGTACATAATTATCTTATCCTTAAATATCTTGAAAATATTGCTTCAAAAAGACCTCACAAAATCTTTTTTCTAATGTCATGTTACCCATTAAGGAAGGACTGTTCTACAACCTGAACATTTTGAACAGGTCCATATTTTTCTAGCGAGAACATTACAGTGCAGAGAAAAGTTTTGAAGCTGAGTTTCAAATCATGCCCAAATTTATTCTTGTTGTAAAGAAGGTGAGACAAGAGGAAAGATTCAATTCAAATTCAGCTGTCTGCACATTGGAATCTGCATAGGTGTCTCCCACAAGAGAGGTCTGAGGATCACTGTGTTTGTTCATTGAGATTTTTACCTAGGGTCTCCTGTGCAGGACCCTCTTCTTACCTTCTTTAAGGGGATGAATCTCAGAATTTTCCCTGATGTCACACCTACCAGGGTACCCTGTGGTGTCTCAAATTGCCACAGGTGTCCATGAAGGTAAATTAAACCACTAGTTCATGTAGTCAGTGGAACCTAAACTGTAATTCAGCTCTCTCTAAATATAACCACTGTGCTATTTCATTGCATGCACCAGCATGACCAGTATTATCAGACACATCTGCAGAGGCTACAACAGCTTTCTGGAAGGGCTGTGACCTTCTGGTGCACAAATCAGATGTGAGATTGGATATGGTCACCTGAAATGCTTACACATCTCTTCTCAATCTATTATGTTGGCTCCCATTGGCTGTAAAGAGGTGCTGAGCTGCCCAGCATGCCTGTACGTAAGCAGAGAAATTGACCCCTAACTCTACATGGTTTAATCTTGAGACAATTTTTACTGATGGAACTTTTCAGTGGTCCTTCTAAATTCCAGACTTCAGACCTGGTGTTCCACACTTCCGAAGTCACATCAAAATTCAGAACAGTATGAACCAGAATTTTTATTCTCCTCTATCTGCTCACTCCAACTGAGAAAAATGCTGACAGGGTTTTGTGTTGGCATGTCAGAACAAAGGGCCTGCAAAGCCACTGGGCATCTGGGAATGCTTCAGGCAGGAATTCCAGGCAGGAAAAATACAAAGTCAACACAAGTGGCTTCTTCATTTTTAGAATTTTGGCTGTAATGAATGGCAATGGGCAGCATATTGCTCTGCTCCAAATATGATTTAAGCCATCTGGGTCTCTACCTAGAGGAAGCAACTTGACCAATCCTTTTGGAATTCTGAAAATTTATTTATTTTATATATTAAATTAGATATGGCTTTTTCTAAAGCTGCCTAAACATTTGCATCCTAGAGGACTATTTGAGTATCTTCAAAATCTCAGTGAATATATTTAGACAGAAGAAAATTTTCTCTTCCTTCACAGAACAACCACAGTGCTCCCTCTTGGATCATTTAGGGCCTAAAGATTTAGAGGAAAAAGGTGTAAGATCTGAAAGGCATTTAAAGTCACCTAACTTCCCTATGGTAACAACTTGAAAATTAAGGATCTGGCATAAATAGGATGATTCAGATAAAAAAAGAGGAAATTTAAACTGGTTGTATTGTCAATGCAGAGACTGAGGAAAGACAAAAGTTTCACAAAACTACATCAAAAAAGATCTGAGCTTAATGGCTGAGTTTGAGATGCATCTTTCCCTGGAGCTTAAGTGACTTAGGTTGGAAATACCCATTAGACATCTGTATTTATTCAAGCTTTTATGGGTGAAGTTAATTGGATAGAATTCCCTTTTAGCAAGTGAAGGGCAAAGCAAGCTTCTGAATCACTGCTTTGCTGCTAGTCTTTGTCACTGACACCTCTCATTGACTTATTGAAGTTCAGTCTGCATTTCAGTCTGCATTGTAAAATGTGAATCTTTATCATGAATTCCTTCATTCAGTTGCCATAATTATTTTGATTTCTGGGTATTCATGGTCCATGTTCTTGTCCAATGCCATTGGTTTATGTACAAACAATGGTCATCTGTAAGAAGGCATGAAATGACAACTCACCCTCTGAAGGTGGCTGGCAACTCATCCTGAGAGCATGGCCATGGCCATATTGTCACATATTCAAGGTCATTAGCGTTGATGACACATCTGACGTCTTTTAATCTCTGTGTATACATGCCCTCCTTGCTTCAGAATGTTTTCTTTACATCTTTTCTGTTCCAGAGATCAAATGCAGTTTTTACTATCCTATTGGACTGCATAGGAATGGGGCCATATTTGCTGCTGCACAGGGTGGTATAGAGGCCAGAGAGCATTTTAAAATTAGGTGGGTCTATTATCAGCAATATAAAGAGTTAATGAAACAGACTTCAAAACAACAAAAAATAAGCACAGAAATGCATTTTTATCTGACAATATAATTGGCTACGACCGAAGTGAAATTTTGCAAGTTATAACAAAATACTAATACAAATAACATGATTATATGCAGCCAAGGATCCCAATTTTGTCTTGCACCTTTTTCCCCAAGTGAAAATAAAATTTCGGCTGTTGTTTTGTCTTCTTGCAGAAAAAGAAGGCTCGTCTCTTGTTTTCCCCTTCTACCTCCCAAACAGAGAAATAGACACCTGTCTCTTCTCTGACTCCCACTGGATCCTGTCCTGAAATGAAAAGTTCTTCTTTCCTCAGATTTCACAGCTGGCCAAGGATACAGACATTTTTCTCGTGAGGCTGCCTGACACGGATAGTTATGCCAAAGCAGCTGTTCAAACAGCTATTTTGTTGAAGAAAGGGCTTCAAGTGATTCTAACATCTCAGGTTGTGTCTTCTTCCATCATATATTTATGCACAGAGAAAGCTTGCTTCTGATATGACCGACAGACTAAACAGGAGGCTTGAAAACCTGTCTTACTTCTGCCCACTGTCCTTACCAGTGTCCCTTTTCAGCAGCACTGTTTTCCCATGAAGTAACTCTTGCAGCCTTCTGCCCAGCACAGACACTAATCTGACTCCTCACACTTACGGGTTATTGCTTTCTTTCCTTTGTCTTTGAGTATCAGCTTTGACTTTGCTCACCTTAGCCCTTACACCTCTGCTTTCTTCCAGGGCCATCCTGTTGAGATGCTGCCTCTCCTCCTGCTGCTCTCTGCAGCTTCTCTTCTACTGAATATGCTGAGTTGTTCCTGGCATGAGACAATCCATCCCATCCCTTTCTCTAGGGTTTTCCATAAAACTAGGTAAGCATCTGTCACACCAAGGTAAACACACACTTCCCTCCTGCCTACCGTCACAAATATATATATATATTTTCCAGAGAATCCATTCAGCATTTTTATGGTGGGATTTTTTGTAGTTTTTGGTTTGGGTTTTTTGTTCGTTGTTTTTTGAGGGGGAGTGCCCAACTCAGTTAAATTGCCCTACTGTATATTACACTACTGACAAAACCTAAATATGCCACACAGCCACCTCTTTTCTGTAATTGTCTCACTCAGAGTGCATCTCCAGCAGACCTGTGGGACTAGAACATTCTACACAATATGATGTCTTCTTTTGATGCTTCTCTTGTAAATATCCCACAAATTCTGAAAGCTTTTAGCTTGTTCTTAAGGTATTCCAAAGATAAGGAGCTTTCTGAAAACAAAACTCCCTCACTGAACCAGTGTACTGGGGAAGAAGATAATTGCAGGATCATAGTCTGATTTATTTCAGACTATGGAATGAGTCTGAAATAGTTCAGACTATGGAATAGTCTGATTTATTTCAGACTACTGTGGCTCAATCCCACTTCATGTAACAAACAGAAAGCAAAAATTATCTGAAGGCACAAATACAAATTGGACCATGTGAGATGAGTTTCTAACTCATTTATAATTGTTCAGTGTTCATACATATTGAAGATAAGGTCAGTGCCATGTAAATGTAGCAAAGATTTTGTTAATGAGAGACGAGTAAACAATTCCTTGCTGCCCCTTTCACTGCTTGCTCTAAGGTCCAATGAAGAGGTAACACAGATAGAAATCCAGATATAGAGAGCACAGAAGAAATGCTAAATCATTATTCACAACCCTAATGATTGAAAGGGTAATTTTAACATAGGCATTAATTTGTTTTTGAGCGTTTTACTCTGCAGTCATTAAGGTGGATTGATACTGATTTTCATATCAAATCCACAAGAAACATTTTCCTATTTCTTTTACTTCATGCACATACAGCATGCAGTAAAATATCTTGTAAGCATTTTGTTTTGGGATTAAAGGATAATTTTAAAATTTTAAAATCCTCCTTGAATTATCCATGTTGTCATAGAAAAAGATAATGGTACCTAGAAAGTCATGTTGAAAGTATATTTGTTGTGAGGTATTAATATTTTAGTGTTTGTTCATTCAAAATAGCTTTAAGATTTAGAAAGTGAACAATTTTTAAAACTTAATGTAAAATAAAAATAGTTTTATCTATCTCAGACGTATACACATAGATCAATTTCCCCCATGTTTTCCTTTGTTTTTTTTTCCCGAGAATGTAAAGCTCCAACTACAAACAGATCTTGATATAATGTCTACATTTTCATATATTGTATATGTATTGGTGTAGATTTATTATTTTAAAGCAACTTCATTCCCTTTTACCTGACAAAAATCAAATTTTTTGGAAATGACATATGTAAAATTTTTAGAAACCAATAATATGTGCTTATATTTTGTCTTGAATTCAAGTTTTGCACAGAAGAATGAAAAAAATCTTATTTTTGCCTTCAATCTTAGGAAAAATTAATATCCACCTTCAAAGCTATATTAACAAAATTACTAGATAACAAGAAAAGTTAAACTCTCAGACAGAGTTAATGAAGAGTGGTTATTTGAAACTATGACTGTAAAACACGTGTGACATTAAGAGAGTTTGATGTGGACAAAGAGTTTCCAGACAACAGGCACATGAATCTATAGCAACATTACTTGGGAACCCTTTTGTCATCTAGTGATTGAAATTAACAGAGGCATTAATCTCATAGATAAAGTTAATTAACTAATATGAGAAGCTTATGCAGTTATATTTGTAGACGAGGTTTGCCAAAAAATCATAAGTCAAATTATTTCATAAAAAGCCTGATCGAATGCCCACTAAAGCCCATAGGAATCTTTCCTATGATTCAGTGATCTTTCTTCCAGTCCTGCAACAAAACATCAAAGCATTCATAGAGAATAAATGCTGTTACCAGAATATTTTTAATTTGAATTTTTATTAGGCAGAAGTTTTGCATGGAGGGCTGAGTCTGACAATACCAGCTCATCTGTTGACTGGCACAGCAGTATTTTGAGAAAAGGTCCCAGTTATGCCAGGACAGTCATTGGTACTGCTGCCACTGACTCACCTGCACCCACCAGTGTGGCACTACTGTCCTTGGCTCTGAGGAACACGTGATAACAAAGACTTCAATAGCTGCCTGGGTAATTTTCTGTACTAAATGCATTGTTCACCCGTATTTGTGTTTGGAGTTTCAGCTCTTACCACAAGCAATCCATACTTAAAGAACCCCTGGTTGTCCTGCACAGATATTTGCATTGGATCACAATTACAGGAGCTTGTATACAAAGATGATTGAAAGTTAATATAAAAGTATAAAGTACTGACACTAAATAAGGTATCCTGCAAAAGAAAAATAAAATCCACTGGCACTTAAAAATAGCTAGATAGCACTACAATATTGATATTTTGCTTTGTCTGATTTATTAAATTGTCATTAGGGACAAAAATCATTCAATAAATCAGTGCAACTGATGTGTGCAGCTGAGCCAAGGAAACTAAAGTAAATTAATTAATCCACTCTTTGTTAGTTTCTTTCACTATTTATTAACATGTTGGCTTTTTCTTTTGGTCAGAACAAAACCTCTGCTTCTTCATAGGTGAACAAAAATAAGCCTAAAACTGTAATTAATTACATCTCTATCAATTGCTTCTTGTTTTTTATTCAGTATAAACGAGATATTTTAATTTTGCTTTTGTTTGACCTTAACAGAATTGTTCTTTCAACTCTGCAAGTTCTCTGCCACCTAGGTTTCTTGGACAACCTAATTTGTTTCAGTACATTTCTTACACATATTTTTGATATTTTGCAGCTAATAAATCAGACCTCCTAGTAAATGTAAATAACCAGTCATCACTGAAAAACCTTCTCTTTACATTTTAACCATTCCTGGATGTATTTTCTCTGTACTGTAGCTCAAGTATCACCATTTTGCCTTTGCTGTCAGGAAATTGAAAAGATTGCAGATCTGCAGTGTTTTCCTCAATTTTGCCATTTTCATGTTTGTTTTTCTGATTTTCTCATTACAGGTCAACCTCTATTAGCCTGCACCAATGAAAGCAACATTGTTTACTGTTCACAGCCTTGTCTCTCTGCTTATCTAAAATTTATTCACACCAACAGATGTGTCAAAACTAGGCTTTTTACCTCCAACAAATTTCTGGCACGTCCACAAAAGCTAGACTGCTTTCCTAAACAGTTTTCCAGGGCAAAAGAGGCCTATCTTAATCCCAGGGTTATTTCAGTTGTTGTAAATATCCAAGCAGACACTGTAAAAATCTAAATGGGAACATCCAAACTTTAGTTTTATAATGATTTCATACAACATCAACACAATTTTGAGAACCAACATTAACTGGTAAGAATAAGAACTTTCTGTTATGGTCAAAATCAATTACAATCTTCCTGGATTCAGTGTTTCCTGTGGAATTTGCAGTTTTGTGTATTATACTCCCTCTTTCAGGGGGGAAGAAAAAAGCCAGCAGTGTAAGTTACAGAATTAGGCTAAGTGTGGTGTAAACCTCAAATAGCAACATCTCAAAAGTAGTCAGTAGAGAAATATAATATTCATAGGAAAAATTCATTGGTTTGAAGGGAAGGTTAAATGATCCCTATACATATGTCTTTCTCATCCTCTCTCTCCTTATTCTTTCCATTAAGAGACAATACTGAGATGCTGAAAACATTTCCAGCAATGGAAATCACAGTTTATAAATATTTCACACAACCTGATGATTATACTTGATTAATTAGTTTTCAAGGAGCAAGTTGAAAACCATGAAAACATCAACAAACCTCTCTGAATAAATTCTCAAAGAGAGCATCTGTAAGCAGAAATCTCATTTATAGCAAAGGTAGCCAAATTGCCAAGGCCACCCACCTCTAATACATGGGCTGAAATACCAAGGAAAATTTTTGATGCTTGTTTTACATAATGAAAGATCTGTATATACTCTAAGACAAAAAACAAGATACCTATACCAAAGTGCACATATGAAAAATCAGCATTTTTGGGGATGAATCTTAACTTTAACTCTGATAATTTTTAAATACCATCTGCTACATAATGAGACACATCTCCTGTCTTAAACTGATATCTGAAATCTCTTAACACTACTCCATATGGATGTTAACTATTGGTTAGACATTAGTGTTTTCCCATACTTGTCAGGATCATTTAATATCCAATAATCAATTAATGTGAAAGTGCAGGAGATAATAAAGCTGATGTTATACTCCAAGCCAAAGGTGTAAGTGATCTTGCTTCAAATAGAAATATAAAATTGTCCATGCAAGTTGTGAGTGCCCCTTCTCTAGCGGCGTTCAAGGCAAGCTTGGATGGAGCTCTCTCAGCAGCCTGGCCTAGTGAAAATTGCCCCTGCCCATGACAGAGGGGTTGAAACCAGGTGGTCATTGAGGTTTCTTCCAACACAAGCCATTCTATGAACCTTTGGAAATAAAAACAATATTGAGTTTACAATATTGGTTCTGCTGTTAGGAAATTAGTTTAAATTAGGCTTAATGTACATGCACATGTTGAATGCACTTCAATTACTAATCTTGGATTCTTTATAGGAAAGGCTAAGGATTCCATAAGTTTGAAAATAAAGTACAATTTCAATGCACTATTTTTGTATTCCCATCAATCCAGGAGGAGCAGCACAGAAAGCAGGATCTTCAACTGCACTAGATTAAAGATTCAGCTTCCTAACTGAAAGAAAATAGTAAAAGAGTGCAAAACCCAATTTATTCTACTGCAGAGTAAGAACTACACCCTTTTCTAATTAATGCTTGGAAAAGTTTTAAATTTGCTAACACTAGAGTTAATTTAGTTGATCGGGAAAGAAAGGAAGATGTAACACTTTGCAGTCATGCACGCATGTAAAATCCTTATTTTATTTTTAAGAAGGAAAAATTCTGCTGTGGGTGCAAAGTGCTTGCTAGCTTACATAACAGTTCAAATATGGTGACAATATTCTTAAGAGAGAGTGCTCTGCATCTCTGATGAACCTGGGTACTTCAGAAATACAGTTACTTCTCTTGGAACAGGATTTTATTCTTCCCCAGGTAATTCATGGAAATAAGTAGATAGCTATCTTTAAAACCGGAGGAAATTATTTTTAACAGAAAGAATGCCAAAAAATTGCCAAAGCACACGCATAGTTTCTGTCCTATTTCTTTGTCAAAACAGTCAACATTCAATAACAATAAGCTAGATTTCACTAAATGTAATTACTTATTTGTGTTTGAGTATATCCCCTCAGATAACAATACCACTGTGCCTACCAATAAAAATAATCATTGCTCAAGTTGCAATGCACTCATCTCAGATGTTCCAGCAAGTCACAACATGATCTTCTACTCTCCAAGGCTGTAATCTGTAGTTATCCCTGCACAACTACTGCCTGCTGCACATCCTGTGTAAATTATCTATTTGGATTTTCTTTCACTACTAGAATTCTACTTCCTTACTTGAGGCCAGCTTTTCATCCTTTGTTATCTAAATGGCTTCAGTCTCAGCATGGCTATACTACTATGGGAATATGTCACGAACAAGAGCAAAAAACAGAAGGAAAGGGTGCCCAAGCATCAGCAAAAAAGGGGTTGGAGTGCCAGAACTGATAAAATGCAATCAGAGAAAAGCAAGACAGAGCTGATGGGAAAGGTGTTCCAAATAGCAAAATTTCTAGTCACATATCTGGTTCATTATTCTTTCATTACTAAAGGCTTTATTATTCTCTGGGATCATAGTGTAGGCAGGAGGAAAAGACATCAAACAAAGCCTAAAACATAAGCTGAAGAGTCAGCAGTGTAGTGGTTGAAAATAACTTTCTATCTCTTCTCATCAGCCACCAATGCAAAACCCTTCCAGTGGACGTAAAAGATTTTGTAAAAGATTCACCAAATCCCACGCTTTCTCTCAATTCATGTAAAAAAACCCACCAAGCTTTCAAGGGCAGATGCAAGGAATTTTTCAAATGTACTTATGAAGGGGTTTAATGGATAGAATTCTGCCTTGAAGTATCAAAGTATATCTCTATTACAATGTATTTTATGTACTGTGTAGATATATGCAGTAATGTTAAAAATTAGATTTACTTTTACCAAGTTGAATAAAATAAATTCTGTCAATTAATATCATATTAAAGGCAAGAGTAACTTTTCTTTTTACTCAACGTGCATTTGCTGCATTTTCCTTATTCTGAAATCTTTATTTTTCCTTGTATTTTGAGAATGTAAACTGGGACATCCTACAATCCTATAATCCCAGTCTCCTTGGTCTCTCCTCGGATGGAAGCCTTTCCATGTCTCTATCTTAGCTCACACTTGAACTCTTCATGTGACAATTTGATCTTAACTAGGTTTCCATGCCAACCTTCTCCATACTAACCTCTTCAAGAAACCACAGAAAAAATGCCAAATAATACAGGGCAGCTGTTATAAAATAAGAGCAATGTTTTAAAATGCTACCACCTGGTGGTAACTGAGTAGCAAATCCTTGACACATACAAAAAAAAAGATGACCACATGCTGCCTCAGACTAAATACAAATTAAAACCTTACAGAGGTGCAAACTCATGAATAGGACTGAATGGGTTTGCACGATGTTACACCTACAGCACCTTGCTACTGCACTCAAGAGAGGAAACATAGTCCCAATGGTGTATGATCTAGTGGTAAATGTTTTGCAGTTTTGTGCTCTTCAGTTCAAATTCACATCTCTGGATAGGAAATCAAAACTGAAGTCTCCTAAACAAGATGACTACAAAGGTTTTGGTGTTTGATATTGAATAATTAGGGTATTTGTCCCAGTACAGAGGGAAAAGAAAAAAGAGACAAAAGAAGAAGAAAGGATGTATTTTCTGCAAATGTAATCATCCTGACTTCAGCAGAGGTGCTGGCACAGGAAAACTCCATTCAGAGCTCCCTTTGTTGACTGCATTATATAACATGATATGCATTAATCAGTAGCTAAGATAATGTAAAGGAGGAAAATGTGTGCTTCTACAAATATCCAGTGATAGCTTTTAAAATCTTCGCAGTTGCTACTTTAAGGTAATGAAATCCTATTCTCTGGGCAAGGAAACCAAGACCATGGAGTGCTTCCATAAACTCAGCTAGAAAAATATAAAAACTTTTATCACAGACACCATGGACCTGGGCGTGATCTCACACTGAGTCAGTATAAGGATGACTCTGCTGGCTTCAGCTGAATTATTTCTGATTTTTATTGGACTGAGATTAAAACAAAGTCTTCCTCCAGGTCTAATTAATTGTATTTTCCTTTTTATTTGCACCTGAATTAGCAGTGGACAGTTGATGCATATGCATGAATATTTCCCTGCTGACTGGGATGATAGAAGCATATGCGTACTTCACACAGTGCTGTGTGTCAGGGTACCTGGAGAATATGGTTTTAGTTGGTACAGACAGATCATAAGGGAGGATACCCACAGGTATGAGAGAAATGCCTGATAATTTGCATAAGCAGCTGGCAGTATGCTCAGAGGGCCAAAAGCTCTCACTACAACTGCAGATCACCATCACATTGCTCTGCCTGCGCTTCTGAATGGCTTCTCTACATAAATATATTTTACTGCAGTTTCTTTTTCTGCCTTTCAATTTATTGTTATGCTTATAGATGAATGTCCCAGCTCTTCACTTGTCCTCAGAAGTAGGAAGCTCTTCTCTATATGCAAAAGCTTTTTTCTTTTTAAGGACATGAAGCTGTGTTTTATATACCCTAGTACTTTCAGTTTCCTAATCCAGAATTGCTGTGTTGTTTGACAGATGCATAATAGCCAGAAATGCATGGTAAAGTTGAAAAAGAGAATAACATTTGCTGCAGTACAATATTTCATGTAAAAAGCTATACAGTTGCAAATTTCCTATATTATTTCCCATACTTATGATAGCATATAACTGTGATATCTATTTGCACTTACATTTTATGATGATCATTGCAGAAATTGACTACTGTGAAGCAGAATAGCTTGTTCAAATAAATAAGGAAACCCTTATTTAAAAATAAGAACTCTTGTCTTTTTTTCCAGAATAAGGACAGTATTTTAGACACTCTTTTATGTCTGTCTAATTTGGTCTGGTCTATGTCCCTTCAAATGAAACTAGAATGGTAGTATCATACACAAAAGCAATAAATCCATTCAATTATTTAAGCCATGGTCAGGCTGAGAATTTGGTTGGGGCTGAAATGGAAGGGGATTTGCACATGATTACAAGTAGCTGCTACTAAGAGCATGTTAGTAACCAAAAATATTTTTCAGATTTATGTGGGGTGGGGGGCTTTGCTCATATTTGGGAGGAGTGGTTAAGAAATGAGAATTAGATTTTTTGACAATGTCAGTTCTTTCTGGACCCCTAGTTGTTACTAATGTTTATTTGTACTGGCAATATAATAAGGTGTTTCTTTTGAACACTTATTTTTCTGCAGAAAATCACACAATATGAAATATACTTAATATTGTCAGCTTGCCCCTTTTGTAAACCTGAGTATTGACCCAGCTTTCTCTCAGGTGACAGTCTGGTAGTGCCTTAAGAGCCTTGCTGAGTAACTAAGATAGTGATAGATTGGAAAAACAAAACCATTTCAGTCACCCCCTACATACACGCACACATTTCAACCATTAAAGTTAGATTAGGTATTTTCAGTTTGAAGTCTGGCTGGTAAAAGGTCTGATTGCCCAGCATTTTGTCAATGCCCATAAAGCAGAAGGAAGTGTGTGTCGGGGGAGAGGAAAGAAATTACTGATGGGAGCTGCTGGTTCAGTCAGAAATCAGGAGCTGCTAGATAAGTGTAGTGTGATTAAAATCAAGATAACATGGCTGGCACTAATAAACAAGATCCTCAGGAGGGACAATCTAAAGCAGTGTAAAGAGCAAGGGAGACAGAAAAAGATGAAGGAGAAAAGAATGCCACAACTTCAGCAAAAAAAAAAAAAAAAGGCAGGATGTTACATTTGTATTAGAATTCCATGAACAAGTGAAATTACTTCACAAACAGTGATGTACACATAGTTCTAGATAAATCTGTGACAGCCACGTGATGCAGGAAAAAAAGAATTTGCAAACAACACAGTTTTCTCAAACAGGGAAGGGCTTAAGCAGAAATTAGGTCAGAACACCAAACAAGAGTGGTTGGGAGAATCAAGGGCATGCTAAAGCTGATGAAAACCTGAAAGAATATTTGGGCTGCAAAGTGAAAATCTGGAACTAAAAAAGGCAGACCCAAAATACAACTTCAATCCTTAATAAAAGCAAAGCCAGAAATCAGCCAAGGGTACATCTAGACCGTTATAAAAATAGAGTATAATCCGAAATGTAGTAAAAAGCTCTTTAGAAGGGTGCTTCTAGAGGATGAAGGAGGCTATTCCAATAATAGACATGTCTGTATGTAATATTTTCAAATGTTTCAGAGGCAGAAGGGTAGTTGCACCTTCATTGCATACAGAATGAGACATCATAATGCAGAAAAGCCATACAGTAAATTTCATTTAAAAATGGAAAAGAGGAACTAAAGTGTTAGCTGCATATTTAGAACAGTATAGATCTTGGCTTCACAAGCAAGCTGAAGAGATTTGGTAAAGAAAATAATAAATAAAGCTACTTATTGAGGACTCAGACAAGTACCAGATAGAATTTTCATACCTAATTTTTCAAGGAAGTAAATGTCAAATGCTGTATCTAAACCAGTCCTTAGCTCCAACACATATTGTTTTATAGAATGATTGTGTGACTGTCTTTTTAAACAGTATCTTTCAGCAAAGAATATATTTGTCTTGATTTATCAGCGTATTGCTTTGAACTAGATCTAGTGAAAGTAAGCAGGTCATAAGTGAGACAACAATTTAGAATACTGACCTATTTTTCAAAGAAATTAACCCCAGGTATTTCTATAAAATAAAGCAAACAAGGTCCTGGAGGTGAAAATTCTATGGCAGGCCCCACAAAGAATGAGGTCCTATTATACTGCAGTCTATGGCTCTCAGCAGTTGTGACAAACAATCAGCCAAGTAGCCTGAAATTGTAAGCAGACTGATCCTCAGTATAACTCCATTTATTTGGAGGAATTTGTATCCCAGACAACTGTTGTTTTGAGCCTAATTCAAACCTGATGTAAGCACCTTCAACTCCCTTGATATCAGTGCAATATGACCAGCTTAACATAGGAGGCCTGGATTTGCCACGTATTGAATTGATTTTGCAAAACTCCAGTTTGTCAGCTCTTTTGGTATCTCCAATCTCAAGAGAACTGCCCCCTTCTAGTACTGCATTGATTCATTGCTTAGCTGACCTTTACAAATGGGCCAGAATAGAATGAAATTTAGTTATATAATGTCTTTCATTCAGGAGATGTCTCCAATCACTGATAAACCATTAATGTATGACGTTAATTTGAAGGCAAATATAGAAAGCAGTTGTAAAATAAGCAGAAGTACCTATAGCACTTTCAGTGCAAAACTATTACAAATGAAAGAAAAAAACCCATTGGTTTTATTTGAGTGTTTTTCTCCTTCCAATTTAAATCAATTTGGGGTTAAGAATACACTAAACTGTAGCATAAACACACAGGTAACTCATTTCACTAGTTCCTTTGATTTTAAAATTGTTCTGTTTCTTACAGATTAAAAGTATGTACTTCAATTGTTTTTCAGAATCAGTTGAATTTGAAGCTATGCAGTAATTTTTGAGACATGTGAGGCTTTGCCTTGTAGGTTTTGAATATTTGTCTCCACAAACCTGCCCATTGCCCATAATAAACCATTTGTTTCTGGTCCATTAATTCCTTTCTATTTCCTGATATTTCTTTATTATCAGGGAGGTAAAGAATCATCATCATGCACTTCATCTGAAAGATTGAAAATGCTTTAAACAATACAGAAGCAATAGAGCAGTATGCTGAAACATTAAAAATGTTTGCGAGCCTCCATAGCCATTATGTCCCTTACATGCCCTTATATTCACCCTGAATTGTGTGATGCTTAGTAGGACTCCAAGCAGATGAATTGCCTGGTCTGCTTGTGAGTCCAGGGAGCTATAGCACGGCAACAAAAAGCACACGAAGCACTTGTTTTGCTAGAAATGCAAAGGACAAACAGGACAAAGACAAGAAATGGCAGTCTCTAAGCCTGAAAATCCATTAAACCATAGAATAAGGAAGTACAGGGAATTTGGGGAGGTTCAGAAATGCAGACATGCTCCTCCTTTGTCTTGTACCAGCTGTGGTTGCCTGATTTCAGGCGTTGCCTTTCTGATTTTTTTGTGTTTGCTTGGTGCCAGTATAATATAACCACAAATGATTAATGCATCATCCAACATATCTTTGTGAAAGAACATTGTAAGTCCTCAGAGACACCTGTCTTGTTCCTAAACACAGCTTTGTAAATCCATTCCATCAGGCTGTGGATTTCCCACTGCTCTGTGCCAGCTAATGGGTGGTTATGAAATGCCAAGATCTGGTACATATAGACCTCTTTGAGTATAGGGAACTTTTCAAGTATAGACTTTTTTTTTTTAAGTGGATACAGTGGATTGTAGCAGATGGCTTCCTCTCTCTGGTGAATCCTTCTTCATTTGTAGCTCATTGAACTAGTAGTGTCATTACTGTCTAGCACATTAATTTGGAATCCATGTGCTAAACTTCATTGCAAAATTTTAGGATTAAGAGATTAGATTTGTGTGCACAATAACTACTATTTCTTATTCAATATGGCAAAACAGTTACAGTTCCTTCTAGACATTTTTCAATCTGTATTTTCAGCTCTCATCTACAGTTTGATTGGAAAAGCTGATTTCATGAATCTGTTTTTAGTTGCTGGGAAGTTAATGTAGAAGCATATTTTTTTCCTAGTGACTTTGAAACAAGCTTAAAAAGAAAAACCCCTTATAAATTAATCTAACATTAAATACATTTCACAGTTACAGCTTCACTCTTCAATTTTTTTCAACCTTTTCCACAGCCCAGGATGTATTGAAGAACTTCACATTTCACATACTGTTCCTCTCTATAACATAAGGCAATATGCACTGGAAGCATATGTTTAAAAAAAACTTGGAAATTGATCTTCAGCATTATGTAGTGGATTTCCTCGGGCCTTTTAGTGATTAAAATTTTAATCACCTGATGATTAAAGGTTTCATTACTAGGCAATTAGCACTTTAAGTGTAAGGCATTTAATTCCGTTTTGGAAGTGAACCATCAGTAGCTGGGGATGGCAAAGTCGGATGGAGCACAAGGCAGCAATGAAGTGTGTGCAAACTGACCAGACAAGGTCAGGGGAAGGGAGAGCTTCAGGGTGCATCTGCATGAGCAGCATAAGGCTCTCTTTCAGCGGGAGATGAGATTTAGGTCTCACAAAGCAGATATCGGGGTGCAGTAAGAATCAGTCGCTGCCTGGGTGGCCGGAGCAGAGCAGCTGCAGGGGCAGAACCTCCTTGGGGATGGGGAAAGTTGTTCTGGCATGATAATGTGGATCTTGAGACAGAATTAGCCTTGCCTAAAAATTGGGCAAAAATATTTGCTTAAGCTTCTGTGCATTTTGAGATAGAAACCATTGGTAAAATCTGAACTGTTAAATGTACTGATGTTTTCCATAACAATATATGATTAGCTGGAAAACATCACTCTATTACCCTAGGTAAATGGAATTCTAACATTAATTTTTTGCTAGCTTTTTCAGAATTGTAGACTTTGCATATTGACATTGAGTTTTGAGATGCCAAGCTGGAAGCTGGTTCATTCTTTTCTTAGCTCTTGCTAGTTTTTAGCTGCCTCTAAATCCTTTTTCTTTTCCATTTTTTCTCTTTTTTTTTTTTAATTCACTAACAGAAACAGATTAGTACCAGAAGGGACCAATATTCATTTATCTGTGGAAAAACTGAATTTATTATTTCATTGTAAAATACATATAGTAGATATTTGAGCTGGAGGATGTTAGAATTCTGTGATTTACAACAACACCACCAATACTACTACTACTACTACTACTACTACTATTACTACTACTACTCCTAATAATAATAATAATAATAATAACTAGATTTTTTTTTAAATACCTTTTCCTGACTCAGTTTCATAGCTCACTTTGGTATTAGAAGAAGATGCATTCATATAACATAACCTAAACTATGGAGCTTAATATATTCCTTCAGAGCTGTCATGCTCTTTCAAGGTAACATAGGGGTATGAAATTATAACCAGCTGCTCAGAAGGAAAGGAAGTTCACTCTTTTTTTCTCTTCTTCTCTTGCTTTTCCTTCACCAGTCAAGTACCATTCTAGTGATCAATTGCTGGCATAAAATTCACAGTGTTTGTAGCAGATTTAGTAAATGCATGAGGGGAAAAACATCCAAATTTTCCCCATGTATTGCCTAATCCTTTTTATTGGTGGAAGAGAGATGTAGCATTGAACTAAGCACTGGACCAAGTCCTGTCTGTAACACTGTTGCCAGACAGCAATCAAAAAATGAAGAATCAGAATGAACCAGGAATTACAGGAGATATGTAGGAAATTAGATAGTGAATGTGAGCTGTTACAGGTTTTTTTTCAAATGTGAAGTTCAAAAAAGTACAATTCCCTGTTACAATATTTAAAGAATGAATGCCTGATTATGAGCTGGTGTTTTGGGAATAGCAAATAATATGCTAAATTGTTCTATCACCTGAAGAAATAATGTCAAGTTACAAGCAAAATTCTACTTGCAAAGCTGCTACTGAAGAGATATTGTAATCTGGATTTATTTCTTTCTTTTTTGAATGATATAAATCATGAAGACTGCACATGTCCTTATATAATTTTTATTTAAAACATGGCAATTACAATGGCCTCTACTATCTTGAATAATTGCCTTGAGTCACGTGGAATCTCAGCATGGAACTGAGGTCTGAATGCAGGTTTTGTCTATTTTTCATAATGATGAAACACTATAAATTTATGTCAGAATATTTTACAGATGTCTTAAACACAGCTGCAGCTTTTCAAAAATAGGTTCATGTGACCTATAGAAAGTATGGGGTATGATTTATCTCATATTCATTTCAGCCATCTGCAGAAATTCACCTGACTAGTTTTAACTTCTTACCTATCTGCCTACCTCAGAAGAAAAGAGCTTATGTCCTTGAGGTGCTTATTTTTGTCTGCAAACTGCAAAGTGGACTGAAACAGGCAGGTGCATTGTGAATATTTATGTCTGATGACAGGAATTTTATCCTCAGGAATATTAAGGTTTTCTCAGGTGTTCATGGTCAGCTTTCATTTTTATAAACCCTGAATCTGGATCATCAGCAGCTTGTCACATTACTGCTAGGATAAGGTGAATCATGCCCTGATAAACTTCTGAGTCTTGTTTTTTGAGTGGGGATGGGGTTTTTTAACCCAAGCACATGATTATGCATATTAAAAATCCTTAGACAAATGTTATTGCAAACAAATTAGATGGTGTGAATAGGGCCCCCAGTCTTTTCTCTTCTTTAGCAGTCAGGCATTATGCTTCTGAGCTGCTAACAACACATCTCAGAATGAAATGAATTCTACAGCATGAACTGCAGCTACCAATAAGCCATTAGGCAGCAACTTAAGTGAGAGGAATTAACATAGCAGTTGCTATACTACCAAAAATGACCTCTCTACCTTAAGGGTTTATTTTTTCACCCCTTCTTGATTAAAGTACAAGGCCACCATGCAGCAGGAAACAGATGACTTTTTTTTTAAATACCACACTGATTTCTGTACTGTATATAAAATTAAATTCTGATGGATTTTGTGTAATGATAATGATAGAAAACCCAGACTCAGGAGTTTTTGGAGTTGAGTGGTGAGAGAAAATCTTGAGATACTTAGCAAGAGAGTTCAAGTTAACCTTTTTCTGGCTTTAAAAGAAAAGTCTTTTAGAGGAAGCTATTTGGAGGCAGAACAATTTCTGAAAGAAAATACAAAGGCATTGACATAGGAAGAAGGCCTAAATAGTTAATTAGATTTACAGAGATAATACCTGGTCAACCCTATGATAAACTAAATTAACAGGGGATGAGACTTTTATAAGGTTGTCTTTGTTGAAAAGACTTGGTTCAAAACTGTAAAATGGAAATAGTCAAAAGTACTTTGAAAACAGAATTATTACATTAATTAAAGTTTAATTAATCAACCTTCCACTTCCATATTAAATTAATAAGCATATAGCATGTAAAAGAAATTAGAGGCTTAGAGACTATAGATCCATTTACTAAATCTGTGAAAGTACAGTGAGCGGATGAAAAAGGAAATGTTATATTATCTAAATACATCTCACATTTACCATGAGATGCAAAAGAATTCACTTCTACTTGATGCATTTTCCTATGAGATCATTTGCATACAGAAAATTTGGTTTAGGAGATTTCATTTCTAGTAGCAATCAGTCTCAGTTCAGGAGATTAATGGTTCACTCCAGGGTTGCAAGGGACGTTCTGTGTACCTGAGCACGGTCTCCCAATTAATTAGGAATTAGTCAGTGATCTCAGTTACAGCAATACAAAGACACCTTCTTTAAAACTTTAAATTCAGGAAAGATCTTTAGAGTTCATCTTCGAGGACCAGTAAGAGCCAGGATTCAACATTAGACTGTCCTTTATCCTTCCTTACCTTCTAGTAGTCCGTGCTTGATTCTGAGCTGCCTGAAGATGCGAAGACAGAGCAATGGAGAGAAGTTAGGAGAGAAACAGCAATTTCACCAGCTACTCCTCTCAGTTTTACTGATGGATTAATGGATTAAAACATTATATGAAACAAATCACACTATCTTACTGCATCTCATTTTTATTTCTTGTACCTCATGAAGTTTTCAAAGCTTTGAGAAATCTTTAAATATGTAAATACTGGCTGACTTTGTTCCAATATCAGTCTCCCAGTTGACATAGCATCTACTTTGTTACTTATGCTGCTGTCTCCTTTTAATGCATCTGAAGGCTTTGCTACTCTACCAGTCAGCAAGTTCTTCCACTATGTAGCTCACCATTATATTTTCATTTGATAGCATTCAAATGAACTTTTGCATGTACCACTTCACCATGTAATCTAGATCACATTCTATAACTTGTCTTGCTTAATCATCATCCTTCATACTTTTGATCTTTCAGTCTCTCACAGATATTCCCATATTTTGATTGTTTCATACCAAACTCTAGCTCATTTAGATGAATATTGATTGATATTAACATTATTTCTGGTCAGCCCAGAACCTAACTAGAAACCCAATTATTCAGCAAAAATTCCACTTTCCTTGTTTTCTCTTGAGATCTGCTAATAAACTCTAATCCAAATGTCCTAAGAACTGTTCATACCACATTATGCTACCTATTTAGTCATCATGAGAAGGGACAATAAACTGAAAATGTAGATACAAAAAAAAAATTATTGCATGTACATGTTTACCTTTTTCTTGTTCAAACCACTGGTAAGAAAAGATTGTAAATCTGACTTTTGTCAGAATGTCTGACCTAGTTACTCTTGATGCTTGATTAAAAATCTGCATTATATGTAAATTACAAAGACTAAGGCTTTCCCAAACATAGTTTTTCCAGTTTGTGGGCACTTATCTCAAAGTAGAGGTGCTTTGCCAAGTGCTATTCAATAATTTTATCAAGAATGCAGACAATATAGAACCTTGTCCATATGAATTTATAACTAGCATTAAGATGGCCAGGACAGTAAATAACAGGAGAGCTTGCGATTACACAGTGATCAGTGTTCAGTTAAATTGCTACTCTCCAACTGTCGGGTTTTCGGCTGTTTGAAGGGCCTGGAAAGGCCCGGAGTGGCCTTGGGACAGCCAGCGTATCGAAGGACGAGAAGAGGCTTCAGTTCTTCTTTTGGTTTTTATGTTTATTGATTGTTTATCTAAAAGATTTTCTTTCAGCCCGACAGAGGTCTGCTCAGCAGTCAGCCATGAGCACACTGTGCTGCCCTCCGGGCAGCCACCTATCTTTATACCCATTGTTACGTGTACAATATTTATCATTTTTCCCCAATACCATTTATTCTTATTACCCGGTGCACTTTCAGTAATAACCAATCCAAAAGTGCCACCATCACCAAAGAAGATGGAGGAGAAGTAGAAGAAGAAGAAGGACAGGACACACCCCAATTCCTCCATCTTACTTCTCTAAACCCCCCTGTGCATAAATCCTAAACCCTGTGTCTCACCTTCTAATTAACTAATCCCTTCACCATTCACCCCGGTGAAGTCCTCCTATCCTCATACAGGTGTCGTCTCCTGTGTAGGACCAAAGTCCAGCCACCAGACACTTCTGGCAACATTCCAGGACTCCCGAGCCCCCCAAGGGTGGTCTCGGTGGCCCGGCACCTCAGGACTGAGATCCTGAGATCCGACATCTCCCACTTCTGTTTGCACCAAGAAAACCTCTTTTACAATCCGATTCATGGCACATGGGACGACATGGATGAGGACTAGGAGAACTATTAAAACATAAAACCTTACCCTTAAAATTCTTCTCCAAACGGGAGAAATGTCAAAGAAATCTACCCTTAAAATTCCTCTCCAAATGGGAGAGATGTCAAAATCCTACCCTTAAAATTCCTCTCCAAATGGGAGAGATGTCAAAGAAATCTACCAGCTGATCAATATATGATCCTTTGTCAGTTTTCCCTGTAATAGGTAAATTTACCCCATTGCTTATTGCAACGAATGAAAAAGGATGATGCACATAAGCATCATGAAACTCATGACTTCCCTTTTGTGCAAAACCATTGTTATGTTTTTAACTCAAGACCCCAAAGGGAAAACCCCCAAAGTCTTTAGTTCTGAGTCGTCCTTTGCAGTCTGAGTCCCCACTTTTGTCTGAGTATTCGTCTCTTCTTATATCTTGTTGAGGAAAATAGTTGCAGACTCGTTACGAGATGATACTGTGGCTCCGCCGAACCAATCCGGCATGTCATGCACTTCGGTCATTCCCCCACGAGGTGGCGCTGTCACCGGGTTCCGTGGCTGGGATGACGTCATGAACACAACTGCCTCTCGTTCGGCTGATTGTCGTTGTTTGCAAGCTCACTTGAGACCGGGGCTACCTGGCTTTTAATTCAACTGACAATAGGGTTAGAACACACATACCTCCCCAGGAGGGAAGAGGGCTTGGACTCCGAGGGTTTTAACCAAAGGCACCAAGTCTGGAGAGGGCCCCTCCTCGCCCGAGACGTCACCGTGGGTCTGGCCCGCCCCCGCCCGCGCTCTATTCTCTGCGCATGCGTGCTTTCCGAGCTGCCCCCTGTCTCTCCCGAGGTAATTTCTCCCTCTCCCTTTTTGTTCCACCTCTGAAATTTTCCCCCCTCGGTCTGCCCCTGACTCTGTCTCCTCCTCCTCCGACGGTGTGTGTGCAGCCCCTTGTCGGTGTGTGCAGTCCCCCTCCCGCCGGTACCCGTGCCCGCCGCGATTCGGGCCGATCTGCGCACCGGGTTTTTGCGTCACAACCGTGCACCTCCTACGTCTCCTCATGGCAGCCTTCTGAGGCTGTGCAAATCCCCCAATTTCGCTGCTTGGGTCAGACGCCTCGGCGTTGGTTTGTGGTTCTGCCCCCGGGATTTCGCGATTTTCGCCCGTTGCGCCCGCTTCCGCATCCCTGCCGGCCGGGACCGCCGCCGCCCCCGGCCCTGAACTAAGCAAAGCCGCGCGAAAACACGTGTCCCTTGTTTTTTCTTCACCCACGCTCCCCGCCTGCTCCGCCGCAGCCTGGCTTCCCTGCTCCGTCGCCGTGGTGCTGCGAGAAAGCGCCTACCCCGATCCCTTCTCCCCCCCCTGCTCCCCCTCTTCTGCTCCTGAGTCCTCCATGCTCTCTGGAGTTTCCGGACGCTTTGGGGGTTTTCTGGGGTTTCTGAGTTTTGGGACCGGGTGTTTTAATAATATTCATTGCTCTTTTTCTCCAAGAGCCTTTTCTTCCTGGCCTTTTAAGGCCAGAGCTAATTTTTTCCCGGAGTCGTGCTCCTCCCCCTCCTTTGAGGGTCCCCCAGATGTCTGCTGCATCTGTTGGTTTTCCTGGCATTTCGTTTGCATAGAAATACCTTCCAGCATTATTCTTGCAGGAGACAACAGCTTCAACGCTGTCTCATTCTTTTTAGTGGCTAAGAAATATAAATGTCTGTTTATCTCCTGCCAAAACCCCACTTCGAATAGCAGGCACGTTTCTGCCAGTGGGTAGTTTAGCCTTGCCCATAGCAATAATTGTTTTAATTCTTTCTTTGGAATTCCCTCTGTGTATGCTTGTGTCACGCCTTGTAAGGCGGACAAAATTTCCCGTTGTTCCTGGGAAAGTGTGCCCCCCATGTTCTTATTTCTGGGCTTTCTTACCAAATCTTTCGTCAGGGCAGTCCGGAGGTCTCGGTCTCTGTCCAGCAGATCACGAGAGGTGGTCCCAGGGTGCCTTTCTGGGTCCGGTCCGGGCTGTTCTGCTACGAATTGTCTTCGGCAGAAGCTGAGAGATGAAATTCTCAGTGACTGCTGTTTTTTGCAGACTCTGTCGGCTTTTTTTCTCTTCTTCTCTCTTTTTTTTTCTTCTTTTCAGGCTTCTTTCCTCAGGAGTTATCAGTGCTCTCCTGGGACCTCGTCTAAGATCAGAGCTGTTCCCTTCGGTCTTCTGGTCTTCAGGGCTTTGAAGTTGCCCCCCCCCGAAAGGTTTTGTGGTGGTTCGAGCTCATCCAGTGGAAGCCAATTGTCGGGTTTTCGGGTCTGTTTGAAGGGCCTGGAAAGGCCCGGGGTGGCCTTGGGACAGCCAGCGTATCGAAGGACGAGAAGAGGCTTCAGTTCTTCTTTCGGTTTTTATGTTTATTGATTGTTTATCTAAAAGATGTTCTTTCAGCCCGACAGAGGTCTGCTCAGCAGTCAGCCATGAGCACACTGTGCTGCCCTCCGGGCAGCCACCTATCTTTATACCCATTGTTACGTGTACAATATTTATCATTTTTCCCCAATACCATTTATTCTTATTACCCGGTGCACTTTCAGTAATAACCAATCCAAAAGTGCCACCATCACCAAAGAAGATGGAGGAGAAGAAGAAGAAGAAGAAGGACAGGACACACCCCAATTCCTCCATCTTACTTCTCTAAACCCCCCTGTGCATAAATCCTAAACCCTGTGTCTCACCTTCTAATTAACTAATCCCTTCACCATTCACCCCGGTGAAGTCCTCCTATCCTCATACAGGTGTCGTCTCCTGTGTAGGACCAAAGTCCAGCCACCAGACACTTCTGGCAACATTCCAGGACTCCTGAGCCCCCCAAGGGTGGTCTCGGTGGCCCGGCACCTCAGGACTGAGATCCTGAGATCCGACATCCAACCAAGCATGATTTCAAACAGCTGAAGGAAAGTTAATTGATCTGAGGACAAGGAATGAATGTTCTAGGTAAGTAATGAAAAAACTATTTTGGAAAACAGTCATTCAGAAGGTACACTGGAGACGTAACATATGAATATTGTACTAGTGCAACTTTTGGATAAAACAAAAAGGAGACTGTAGAGAAAGAATATTCTGCTGAAGACAGCTAGGGAGACTACTGCTATACATCAAAAGAAGCAGGACAAGGGATATTATTATCTCTCTCTACCTCTCTCTTGTGAGACCCCATTTGGATTGTTGCATTTTGGGTTCTAACACCACATCGACCTCCAGAGCCCCCAACATCAGAAGGACATGGGGCAATTGGAGTTAGTCCAGAGGAGGCCAGGAAGATGATCAGAGGGATGAAACACCTCTTCTTTGAAAACAGGCCATTGGGAGAGGGGGGCTGCAAGAAAAGTGAGGAGGGACTTTGTGCGTGAACATGTAGTGATTGGGAAAGGGGAATGGCTTGAAAGTGTGTAGATTTAGATATTAGGAGTAAATTCTTTACTGTAAGGGTGGTGAGGCTTAGCAAGAGGTAGCCTAAATGAAGTTTTGGATGCACCATCACTGGAAGTGTTTGAGACCAGGCTGGATGAGCCTTTGAGCAACCTGATCTAGTGGAATGTGTCCCTGCCCATGACAGGAGGGGTGGAAATAGATGATCTAAAAGGTTCCTTCCAATGAAATATAATTTTATGATTCTACTGGGACAGTGTCTGTTGACCACATTCAAAGAGTAAATTAGAAAAAGAAACATGTGGTCGAGACTCAATTTGTTCAGCTAATCAAAGCGGTGGTTAAAAGGTGATTTGATTGCCATATAGAGATACTTATTTCTACTTTAAAATTAATCTGATCAAGGGAAATAAAGGTAAACTTTCAGCCTTACAGACAAAAATATAACAAGATATGCACATTCAACCTTGAAACAGAGACAGTAAATGTAATTAACAATTTATCAGGAAAGGCAATAGATGCACTGACTCTGAGTCTGTAAAATGAGATTAGATATCCTTCTGGAAAACACACTTTGACTCAGCATCTGAGAAAATCATATCCATTGTAGACCAAGTGATCAAACAGTCTGCACATCAAGTCTATGAATCTATTTGTCAAACAAGAAGCACTGGCAAAGAAAATCAAGGAGTAACCTGCCAGGATTTAATCCTGTCGTGGCATTTTGAAATGGCAATATTTTGCTCCCTTGTACTGTGTAAGTGTGTCTGAAGTGATCTGGCAGATCTCCTCCAGCTGGCTGAATGGTACCAGGGTTTGCTATGACAAGGAAAATAACCAGCTCCCTGCCCTGGGCAATGCAGGAATGTTATCAGTACCAACATCCTGGACAAGAGGACATGTTGAAAGAAAATCGGGTTCGGGTTACTGAAGATTGTTGGTGAAAAGATGACATTGCTGGTGGGTACTTCCATCTGAAAATGACCCTGAAACTCCGTGAAGGAGAGTCCTGTAAATGATGTGATTTAACCTGAGTAGCCCAATGAGCTCTTCCTAGGTGTTATTGGGCTGGCAATGTCAGTACCATTTCAAGACAAATCAGCACAGAAACCCTTTGAAATTTATACATATACATGGTTGTGTAATACTAGCCATACCCATAGATAAATACATGGAAACAGGTTGAAAACCAGGCAGTAAAAATATTTAACAGAGATAAAAGCAATTTTATTCAAAATGAAATTAAATATTAAGTCAAATCAAATTAAATTAAATATTAAGGGATAGAGTGTGGTACAAGATAAACACCATTTTATAAACTATTTGAAAAATGAAATAACATAAAAAATGTTTGTTAAACTAAATTACAGCTGAGAATCAGTTAAAGCATATTATTTTGACCTGCTTGGGGTTCTTTTTCCCATTACATTGCCATTTTAATCAGCAGCAATCCTTTTAGAAATAAATGTATTTACCAAAGTTAGCGCACAAATGTGTTTAGTGGTTTTTACTAGTCATTTGGTAAAAGGATGAAAAACACTGTGAGAACTTCAGCAGCAGAACAGCTTGTCAAAATAAAACCTTAAGCAGATGGTTCTAAATCACTGGAACTCTACGGCATATGCTGAATGCTTGAGCAGTTCTATGAATAACAGAAAGCTGTCCACAAATGCAGAGGAAAATAGCAGGTGTGAGGCTGATGTTACCTGATCTCTATCACATAGAATCCTATCACTGTCAAAAGTGCTGCCTCTTGACTGCTTGAGAAAGTGACTACAAAAGTCTCTGTTGATGCAGTTATTCATAAGAAACATGTCATTTTTTGAATGCTGTACCTCAGCCTGTTGCTGAGAAAAAAGGAAATTTATACTGGCACAGAGAGAAGGCAACTATGGCAACAGTTCCAAGGACATTTCAAAATCTCTTAATTTCCAATTTACATGTCAACATGAAATGCAGATGTACTTTCTGTTATTCTACCAAATGCATTTCACTTTCTCCACAAAAAAGCAAGTCATAGTCACAATGATACTTGTGGATGAATCTCTGCATTCCATGTACCTGTAAGGTCTTACTCCAGTGTAATGTTCTGAGATAGCAATCGCCTTCTTTTTCAACTTTAATTTAGTTTCTCTTGGTCACCTCAGAGAAAGTGAACTGAATTTTATTCCTATTGCTAGTACTGACTGTTTGCCAGCAAACTATTTATTACAAAAATTACAGTAGAAGTCCTTCTTTCTGGGGCAAGTGCTACAGCCTTTAGCAGAGCTCTGGTTTCTGTGGTAGTCTGTCTCCCTGAGAAATAAGGCCCACACAGCAATAACAAGATTTTTTTTCTGTAAGTACAATAATATGGTAAGCAGAAGCAGGAAATATAGCCTTTGGCTGCTGATCTTGCATTCTTTGCATAAATAGGGATCGGTCATACCTGAACACCTTCAAGCATTAATATTTTTCCCAAAATGTGAATTGATTGTATCTGCAACCTCCAGTATTTGGTATTGGTGGAAAAGGCAGGCATCCTTACACTGCTTTATTACTTCTGTGTAGGGTAATAGAAATACTGGTGTTCCCAGAAGCTGTTTTGGTTTGAATTATAAACTTCAAACAGCTTACAGTGATATTAAAAAAATATATATAGCAGAAATATAGCAGAATGCAGAGCCTCATCTGCCTGAAAATGTATGGTATGTATTATCTGTCATGGTACTGTATAATTATATAATACTATAATGATGCCATAGGATACTGTAATGATATGTGTCATCTGTAAAGTGCTAAAATAGGACAACAACTATCTTTTCATATGTTCTATATTTTGTATAAGAATAAATGCAAAATGAAATATTATGTATTATTTTTAGCATATATAATCTTACTTTTGTTTATAGAGTGAGCCTATGCAAACTGGGAAAAATAAAATTTTCTATTCTTATCTGAGAGTTTTGATGCAATACCCTTCCAAGTAATTCTGGTATCTGTCTCTGATCCTAGAAATTGGCAGACTGACTAGTGCATTTGGAGTCCAGAGTCCAAAGGCAACTTTTATTTGAATTTCAGAAATTCAAGCCAAGCATTAAGAACAAAGGGATTTTGCACCAAGCAGGTGATTTAAATCATTGACTTGGATGTCATCTCAGAACTGCAAATTAGCTCCTTCTGAGAAGCAGTGTTTGAGTCCCTGTTATTTCTGTGATATAATAAAGTATGTTGAGATGCTGAAAGATCCTTTATTTGTATCATCAGGTGCTTTCAAAGATTTTGGATCTTCAAAAAAAACATGAAGATCATATTTTTCCATAAGAATGTTAATATAATCTGGTAAAAGTTTACTGAAACTGTATCACAGTTCTCATCTTAGTTTCATTGATAATATCTTTCTGACTTTATCCATAGAAGATGCTTTTTTGTGTTTTTTTTTCTTTTGTCTGGTTTTTTTCATAAAAGGGAGCTACTATATTTTAGGGTGCTTGAGAATTTGGAAAAAGTGTTCTGAATATAACTGAAATGTTATTATTTTGAGTGCAATAGCCTTGGAGCACAAGGATAGATACAGTTTAAGCTTCTGTTGGAAACTAAAAGTCTCAAAGATTATCATTAGCTTTCCAGAAGCTTTAGCCCATGATTTGCATAATGCTGTGGTATCAAGAACAAGGCACAGGGAAGATTGTCAGATATTTGGATACTGGTATGCTAGCGTGTGCCATCTTTCTCTCCTCTCTCATTTTGTAGAAGAAAATCCAAGGAAAGGGACAATTACATTTTCCTCTTGAGATTAAGACAGCCAAATATAACTTCCTTTGTATGGTTATTTGAATAACTGTGTGGCTAAACCCACATTATAATCAATGGATGTCTGATCTCCTTTTATTCATTGACCAGCAAGTTTGGCTTCAGCTTATAGCCCAGGGCATCCAAAAATGCTCATGATGCCCATATGTAGGCAGTGGAATTGAGCTACTAGTGACTGACTCATTCTCCAGGGGGCACAACTTTTAATTGATCTACAACTCTTCCCTTATGGGCCAGTTTAATCCCCCCCTCGGTGAAGTTCTGATCCTGCCTTGCAATGGCCTTTCTCATACTTATATGAAGTAGTTCCTCTTCTTCTTTAAATGACTGCAAAGTCATCAGCATTCTCCAGGTGGTTTGATGGGATCATGGTTGTGTAATTCATGTACCTCATTGAGTTCATGAAAGGAAATTTCTTTGATCCTTTTAAATCCAACAAGATGTGATCTTATTTTACATTGTCTATACATATTCTTACACTAATTTCCTTCCCAAACCCTCTGAATATTTTAAGATCTCTGGAATGATGTTATGATCCCACTCCTGAAATAATATCCGAGTCTTGTTATTAAAAGATACCTCTACACAAATTAAGGTGCAAATTAGACCTAATGCCAAAGTCAAAAGTACAAATTGATTTTATTTAACAGCAAATGGATGGGAAGGTGGGGAGAAGAGAGGGGAAAGAAATGGGAAGGGGGGTGAGGAGGGAGAAAGAGAGAGAGTGAGAGAGAAACAGACAGGTTATAATCACCATCATGTGAGTTCCTACAGTGTCTCTCCTGGCCCTTTTCCTTGTGGTCCTCTCAGTGGTGGGATCCCCAGAATGTTCTTCTGGACGTATCACATCTGTACAGTCCCAGGTATCCAGAGGCATATGTGCCCTTGCCCCAGCTTGGGATGGCATGTGTGTAAGCAGATGTTTCCTTCCCCACAGTTTGCCATGATGGGAAGTTTTGTCCACATAGGTTATCCAGATCTGCTTCACCAGGCCTGGCACCTTCCTGTTATTGCGTCCGTGCTTTTCCCACAGTGGAATATTGTCAGCTGTGCTAATTCAAAACCTTTCACCTCTGTGTAGGCCTGAATTTAACATCTTTCTGTTTGCCATCTGAGCCTGTTTTGGTGACTTATCTTGTGACAATTTCCTGCTTTGACAATGCTTTGAAACAAATTGACTGAGCTTTTTAAGTCCTGACAGACTTCCAACATAAGCAAAAGGACTAACATCTCAGTTGTGCCTTTTCCCTTTATCTTCTGCTCCTCATACACAGTGTGCAGCTTTTGTTTCAGGGAAAATTGTTTCCTTTGGTTTTTTATCGTGTTTTTTTTTATTTTGTTTGAATCTATTTGTTTTGGGGGTGTTTTGTGGGGGGTGTTTTTGTTGGATTTTTGTTTTCGTTTAGGGTTTTTTGGGGTTTTTTTGTAGAGTAGGTTTTTTGGTTGGTTGGTTGTTTTTTTTAATGATAATACTGTTAGGAATTTATATTGAAAATTACTGTCAAAGGAACATACCTTGTGATTGCAACAGCAGATAATGAGGTGTGATACTGTTATTAATCTCTGGAAAATGTTTGTTCTGTAATCCCATAGAAAACATCTCCCTAGCAGACATGAAGCTTTTCTAACAGTAGATAATTGACTGTGACAGTGGAATTAAACTCTTTGGCCACATTTTCCAGCCCATGGTTTAATTATTGTTTTAGACTTTTTGGGCACAGAAAAAAAAACAAAAAACATTAGGCAGGACTTTGAACTTGACTTATTTTACTAGAAAAAAGGAAGGGCATAGAGGAGAGAACAAATGAGTATGCAGGAACTGAGTGTCAAGGAAATTGATTTGTGACTCCACAGTCAAAAATTTTAAGGCTAGATGTGACTTCACGTGTTGTAGTGTAACTTCTTTCATAATAGAGACCACATATTGTTCTTGTTGATCTCCAGCAAGTTCAGAAAATGTTGCTTAAGTAAAACATATTTCTAAAGTCTCTTGCAAGAAGGTTGAGGAACTACCCTGTTTTTCAGTGAATTGTTTGCTATTTGCTTCACTAAGATTCATTTTTTTCCCTGTGGGTGTCTCTGTATTTCCTCTAATAACTGTTGAATTTATGGGGTACTGAAAGCTGAATTTAACTGGAAGGGGAAACTCCCAAAGATATTAACATTAAAATTGACCTCTGTGTAGAGCAACGGCTAATGTTTCTGCTAAAGGAAAGGCTGCAACATAAACTATTGAAATCTTTTTAGCTCACCAAGACGTGGCCTCACCAGGGCTGAGTAGAGAGGCAGGGTCACTTCTCTTGATGGGCTTGTAATGCACTTCCTATTACACTCCTGAATACCACTGGCCTTCTTGGCTACAGGGGCACACTCCTGGCTTGTGGATCTCTGTTTTCTCCTGTGCAAGCCCTGACTGTTAAAGGAAGGCAGACATACAAATTAGGCAAACTGAGTTTCCCTCTGAAGGTTTCTCAGAGGATTTGCTACCTTCTGTTACAGCATAAGGAACACAGGGGATTACAGCATCTGAATTTCCCTCTCTTTTTGCTTCACAGTCTTATCTTTTCAATGAAGTAAGGTCTAGACTGGGCACATAATTTAAATGCATTAAATTTCATACTGAGGAATCCACTCAGGAGAGTTTCGACAAGAGTTACGTTTTTTAGATATCAAGTGTATCAGCAATAAGAGAACAGAAAATATGTTTTTTTTCCCAGTAAATTTCGTTTAAGTGTTCCTAATTATTTTCTTTCTAAATAAGAATAATGAGGGACTTTTGTGTTGGTGTTTGAGAAGCGTTACACAAAAGCATTTTTTTTTGCTTCTGTATCCTTTCTGACTTAATTACAATACCAGTTCATTATTCAATATCTGTTCAGTGTTTTGGAAAATGTGGCTGGATGTACTGGAAAAAAGCGTTCATCTCCAATTCTATGTGAATGAAGATTACAGTAGTGAAAATGTATGATAAATTTTCCACATACTGATAATTTTTTTTATCTAGAATGTTAGTGCTACAATAAACCTTTTCCTGGATATCATGAGGATTATGCCAGATAGTCAGAAAAGACTGAATTGACATATGCTGAGTAGAAATTTCCATTTATTTTTTGGAGCTGCATATTCAGATCTTGATGGAACCAGCTATTTCCATGGCAGCGGGGCTGTGCCTTGGGGTTAAATCTGGTATTCTCTAAAGTTTCAGCCAGAGCCACCTGGTGAAGTCTTGGAGCTGTAAGGCTAAGTTCTGTCAGTCAGATATATATTTGATTTGCCTGATAAGGAGTAAGAAGTAGATACTACTTGGAGAAGTCAATCTTTGTTAAAGAAACTCCTTAAATTTGTCTTTCAGACTGGGTTTTCATCATGTAGCAATATCTTCCATTTGGGGAAAGAGGGAATTAATGTGGTAAACTGATTCCAGTACTGTTTGAAGCTTCTTAGGGTATTTGATTGAAAATGGCTTAGCAGTGTGGGGCACTGCTTAGAGGGACACTGTGCATTGAACTTGGTAGTGGACAAAGATAAGATGCATGGCATTTAATATGACACTGAAAAACTCCATAGGAAGTCACACTTGAATTATACAATTCCTGTTTCTGAAAAACCTGACCAAGGTCCATAGCACTGGCCAAGCAGTCATCCATGAGGACAGCTTTGCCATTCAGAACTAGAGGTCATCACCAGCAGCAAAGTCCATGAGTGAGTAAAGGTCACTGGGACATCCATATGTCAGTGACATTCAGACCTGTGCATTAATTCATTCATTCTTCCCTGGGCCTTTGAGAAGCTAAGTTAGTGTCTAGCAGAAGCTGGACTATCAGTAAAAGTTAGCTTTGTTAGGCACTGCCTAAAGGACCAAAAAGCAGCCTCTATACCTGCAAAGTTTGCAACACCTAGCAAAGAAGCAATTGCTTCCAGTTGCCATTGCAAGGCAATATCTAGAGTATCTTTACTCCCGTGGCAGTGACAGTATTCAGCTTTAGCCCACTATTCAGCCACAATGACTAATACCAGGTAAGGGAAGGAGAATTAAGTGTGACAAATATACAGAAGTAGTTATCTGTCGCAGACATTTTTTCACAGAAATCCTTTCTCTGGGATTTGTTCATCTTCTGGGAAGCTGAGGCCCCAGAAGAATGTAAACAATTGTTATTGGCTGGTGTGGAATGCAGCAGGTGCAGCTGTGATTGGGCTTCTGTGAGTGTTTGGATTTGCTGACCACTCACAGGAGAGTTTGCCCTTGCTTTCTGCTGGACACAGAACTTTGTTAGGCATTCTTTTCTATGCTATTCTTAGCTTAGCAGCCTCTGCAACTTCTCTCTTTATTCCTTTTAGTATAGTTATAATGTATTATATATCATATATCAATAAATCCAGCCTTCTGATCATGAACTAAGATTCTTGTCCACTTCTCTTACCCTGAAGACCTCATCAGGTCGCTGTAATAGTTATCCATAATAGTTTCTATACATATGTTTTATCATCTATGTGTAGCATGAAGTTTTTATTTTTTTAATGTTATTGGTTTTCCATACCAATAAATAAATGTACGCATTATCTAGTGGCCTGTTTATTCATTTTAGAAGTTAGAGATTATGATTCCACATTAATCGCATTAAAAAGCAATAGCTCTTAATCTATAAAACTATAGCAGTGGAACTAAGCTGAGGCACTCAAGCTAAAAAGAGAAAGTCTTATTCTTTCATTTCAAGAATCATGTTTCTGATGAGAAATTATCAGCTTTATAATATGTGCTTTTTGGTTGGTTCTCTGGAGTCCATATTTGTGAACTCTCACTTTCTGCTAGTCTTGCCTGGTTTGGAACACCAAGTTTATGGAAAACCATGGTAGAAAGAAACCTGTGACTTCAGGAAGGGATTTTCCTGGCCTGACTGGAAAATCAGTAAATTAAGCAAATGCAACCCTTCCTATGCACTATTTTTTCACCCCTTTCTCTTACTCCCATGAGTTTCCTCATGTACTATAATGTGAATATATGGATCTACATCTATGAAAGGATAAACAGATTTTTCTAGGTTCAGGAGAAAAGTGAATAATGCTTGCAGAAATTACATAAAGGAACTGAAGACATCATCAGGGTGTGGTACAGCACCTGCCCTCAGTTTTTTCACCCTGCCTCCCACTTTGTTCTCTTAAAAAAATGTATTCTGTACCAGCTTACAGAGCAATGCTTGCCTTAGGTTTTTGGCTTGATAACTCTTATATCATGCAATGCTTGAACCAAAGTAAACTGGGGGTTGTGAGGGTATCTGCACTGGGAGAGGTATGCTCTAGAGAGTAGAGGAAATGAAACTTGATTCCTTTCAAGAAAGAAAACTATAGTAACTCATACTTTAGATGAGAGTCTTTGTCATTAAAACATTGAACTGGCAAGGATCCTGATCTGTCATTCTCTGACAGAAGTGGCAGGAACTGTTTGAAATATTTGCTCAACAGGCACTTGTTTGGCCCCACTCATAGACTTTAAATCCTTAAGAAGATGGAGGGAAAGATGAAATATCTAGTTTCTGACAGCACTTACACATGAGGATCTAAGTGCATCAAAAGAGAAACTTCTGGCCTTTCCCAGAGCACGACTGAAAACATTCAATTAAAATGAGCCCTTGAGCAAGTTGCCCAGGGAAGTAGTTGCATCACCATCCCTGGAGATATTTAAAAGATGTGTAGATGTAGCACTTGCAGATTTGGTTTAGTGCTGGACTTGGCAGTGCTGGGTTAACAGTTGGACTCAATGATCTTAAAGGTCTTTTTCAACTCCAGTGTTTCTAATAGTATTTTGTTTGGTTGGGTTTTTTGGTTGGTTGGTTGTTTATTTTCTGTGGATCTAGTCTTTCTTGCTAGGACATTGGGCTGATATCACCATATCCAAAATTAAATGGGTAGTATCGTCTTTCAGATGTTAATGAACTGTGAAGGATGAAAGGATGTTTGATGTTTCCTGTTATTTATCTTTGTCTTTCTCCAAAGATCTGTCCTATGCTTCTCAACGTGGCACCTGAGCATTAGCAAGTATTCTGAACCATACTCTCACATCTGATATTTATGTTTTGAAGTTGTTATGCACATCGGTTTGCACGTTGTTCACGGACAAAGGCATGGCTGTTTGAGATGACAAATAAACACACTGATTTCTTATGATCCAAAATGGATTGAAGCTTGCAGCCCTCTAAGCTTGATTTTGCCAGTTAGCACATTCCATGGCACAGTGCTGAAAATAGTTTCTTGACTATGACAGCTGTAAAATAAATGCTCCAGAGCTGGGCAAATTATTTCTTTATGTAGTGCTTTTCTTTAAAGAATGTCAGTTCTGAGTAACAGATCTCTGTTTCAGGATCAAGTTGTATCTTTGAAATGAGTATTTGGATAGATTAGGTAAGTGGGTGTTTGGCAGGATCATTAAGGTCCTTATTCTTACTTCTGAGATGGTGTATGGTAGGCAAAACTTTTACTAAATTTAGCACTTAACAAAATGCTGACTTTGAATACTAGAATTGCACACTGCCCCCTGAGAACGCCATGACCTTTGCTGAAATTGGGTGGAAGAGCTGACAGGCACCTTTGTGGGCATTCAGTTTTCATTTCCTGCAGAGCACAAATGAAGCAATAACAGCAGAAGTGAATCACTACTTGCAAAGAGATACTCACTTTGGTGAATTGCTCAGTCAGTGTGGGTGTTTAGATCAGATGAAGAAGTCAAGCAAACAAGAACACAGGAGTCACAGGAACAGTTGGGAGCAAATCTAAACATGTATTTTAGAAAGCTGCAGGTGGGCTTTGTAAGCAGGTGTAGAAATTATTCCTGTGAAGCCAAAATGTCTGTTATGAGTAAACAGTGAAGGTTTTGATCCTATTCTGTGTGTATGAAGGGGAAATAACCATTCATAGTTAATAGAGTACATTTAACCAGATGGAAAATCTATCACTAAAATTTAAAAAAGGAGAGAGATCCAAACATGCAATACAGATCATGGGTCTGTAACTTAATCAAGGCCTAGGATTCAAAATTATTTAGATAGGGAAACATACCCACCAAGCTTCCAAATAACAAAAACGTAGAGTTGGTTTTACCTGTTTAAAAGTTCCCTATATTAAAGGTTTTATTGTCTCTTTTTCATCTGATCTATTCTATTTTTGAGTTTCTGGTAATTTTTCTTTTTAGGTTTTTGGAGAGTTTTTTGGTGATTTTTGTTTGTATGTTTGTTGGGGTGGGGCTGGGTTTTTTTGTTTGTTTTGGTTTTGTTTGTTTGTTTGGATTGGTTACCCATTTTTTTCTTGTAAAAAGTGTCATTTATATTTAAATAACAATTGTTGAAATAATCAAGATCACAGCAGCAAATGTTGTGACTGATCCCAGGTGCTCTTTTCTCCTTTTCCTTGGGAGATGTGATAGGTAATATGTGCATAAATATGAAGTTTCTGGAACTAATAAAGGGAAAAGTATCCCAGGTCAGTAACTTAAGAAAAATATTTCTTTAATTTCTTTCTGCATGTGTAATGCACTTCCAGGTAATTTAAGTTCCTCAGTTGGAAATGAAATTGTGCTGGAATGACTCCTAATTGGAGCTCACTGGCCTATGAAAACAATTTGGTGGTCTCAGGTGACGTGTGCCGACACCAGACATGCACAAAAGCCGCTGCACAGCTGGCACTGCTGTGTCCTGCTTTGCCACACTCCTAAAGCAGCAGCAAAGCTCTGAATCAGGAGTGGGCAGTGCACTCTCCCAAAGGCTTTTGCAGGTCAGGTTTCATTCAGGCTTATTACCAGGCCAAGTTTCACTGTCACTGTGAGCACTTTTAAACTTTTCTTCAACAGAAGGCCACTCCAGAAAACAGAACGTAGCTTTAAAGACCATACAGCATAATTCCCAAGAGGCAGACTCTGTAGAAAATAAGAATTTCTTTAGATGAGTTTCAGTAGCTAAATATTTCCTTGAAAAAAAAAGAAGGATCTGAAGAAAGAGCAACTTAAGAAGACTGGACTTTGCTTGTATTCAGTGCAGGATTTATATTGGATTGGGAACTAAATACTATTCTTCTGGAAAACAAACCCCAAAACTTGCAATTTAGTAAGGTTGTTTTTCTGCACTGAGAGGATATATATTCTGAGACCCCAAGCTATTTTTGCTCTGTGTGAAAGACAAACAATTTTGAGCCTCACCAGCAAATTTTATTAAAATATCAAGCTCTCATATGCCTAGAGTTTTTAAAATTACTTCTGTGGTTTCTCTTTTCTTCTAGGATAAATGTATGTAACAAATTTGATGTTTCTTTGGGATGTAAAAAAACTTGCAACTTCTTTTCTACACATCCCAGCATCTTTATTTCCATGACCCACTACATCAGAAGGCTCTGCATTAGGTAGTGCAAATTTTATCTATTCTCTAGAGTATTAAAACAAAGGACATGATCATAATTGTAATGTCAAACAACAAGCAAATCACCAGCTGCAGAATTTGTCAGGAGAGAAGCAAACAGGGAAAATCCCAGACTCATCCTTTTTAAGGATTCCCAAGACTAAGGAATGCAAATACAACCACTTAGAGACAGAACACCCTGACACTATCCCAATGCGCAAACAAAATTAATCATTAAAAGGGGAAACTAAATACAGTATAATTACAAGACCCCAGACACTGATGTGTGTGCACTGATATGCCTTTACGCGACATCCCCAATGGATGAGTAAGACAAATTATTCACTGTAACAGTAGCCTTTGATGAAAGTATTTTGTGTTTCTCTAATGACTGTGCTTGCCTTACCATCAGAAAGAACTCTTTTTTCCTCAGCACCACTTCTTCCCATGTTCCACATTCTTGTGATTTTGGAAATTGTGCAACACCTTTTCTCTTAAAAGCAAATAAAACCCCCACAAAAACAACAACTGCAAAACATCAAACAACAAAAGACAATCAGAAACTGTCAGTCAGCAGATTATTCACCTTAGTTCTGTAAATATAAACCTCACATCCTTTTCTGACTATTTGCAGACAAATATTGCAATCTCATAGAGCAGAAGAATGGCTAAGCTATCAATTTGTTGTGTGTTCAGTGTAGGATACAAGATCAAATATTATTTTGACTGTAACATTAAATTCACATTTTCTCTGCTCATTTTCTGAATCCATGTCTATCTATGCAACTTAAACTGAAGCTAACTGAGTTTTGTTACTGTCTACCCAATATAAGTTGTTTTCTATTCTCAAATGAAATATTGTTAGATAACAGTGACTGTAATAATAGTGGATCTGTCCCTGGAATCTGTCCTACTCAATAGTGTAGATGCTCTCTCCATTGCTTTGTGTTTTTGCATCAAGCTTGACTGTTTTTCTAACAGATCTGTAATTCTTGAGACAGAAGTAATCAAGACTTACAGTATTACATACTTATTACAGAAACTGAAAGTCAGCTATGGATGTTGTCTGTCTAGACTTTAGTAAAGCCTTCGACACCATTTACCAGAGCATTCTCCAGGGGAAACTGCCTGCTCCTGTCTTGGATGTGTGTGCTGGGAAAAAGCTGGCTGGTTGGCTGGGCAGGGACAGGGGTGGTGAATGGAGTTACATCCAGCTGACAAGCATGTTCCCCAGGGCTCAGTATTTGGGCCAATCATGTTTAATATCTGTCAATATATAGACAGATAGTAACTAAAAGTCAGACTGTATTAGACAGGGTTTATGTTAAGTACAACAGATGCTCCTAAAACACCCATGTGAGGCTTGAATCATTTACTGACTAATTAACTATGATGTTTTCCATTTTATTTTTAAAAATAATTTTTGCATTTGTATCTATTTATAAGTTCTTTCTAGGCATTGTCTAATCTACATAGCTTTGGTTGATAAGGCTGTGATGATGTTAAACTTGACAAAGTTGTAGAAAACGTATGGCTGCACTATGTTAGGAGTGTCCTGCAGTCAAAACCTGTGCCATGGTAAAGGTAGATGGTAGTTTAAACATTTATCAGTGAGACTTTCTTCTCTTGCACCTCTTCTGCCATGTAACTCTTTCCCTTACCCTTTGAAGAACACTCAGCCCGATAATCCTGCACCAGCTGCCATTTCCCTGGGTTGCCCTTCTGCAAGCCAGGCAGCAGGCTGGTGACAGAGCAGCTCCACAGGTCACACAGGTCCAGTGCTCCTGTGGAAGTGCTCCATGTGCTATGCAGGCACAGATCTTTTGGGAAGGGACAGATTTCCTGCATCTGTGCAATAGATCCAGTCATACCATCAGGCTAGGGATGTGCCAAGCCCTTCTCTCACTAAAACAAGCTCTGTTCTTGCAGAAACTGGCTGTCCTAGTCATTTGCTTCCCCCAAGACTCTGGCTGCTAGAAAACTGCTGGCTTTTTTTTTTTAATTAGTAGGAATCTGCATGTCACTCTGGTTCAGGATTTAGGGCAATCTGTACAGACACTTCCCAATTTTTTCCCATTCCAAAAGTCTTAGTTCAAGAATCAAAATTTAGTTTTGAACAATGACATGCAGACCCAATAGTTGCATTTAGATCTTGGCTTCTCTGGCATTATTATGAAGTCCTGAAAAAAAAAAAAAAACAGGTATATTAAATTAACATTGATGTGTCACATTTTTCTCTGGAAATAATCAGGAACATCCAGAAATATTTGAAGGTCATCTTCAGTAAAAATGGATTTGGTAGTGAGAGGGTATTCAGTTTCATGTTGTCTCTTCTGTTTGAAAGGTCAAAAAAGAAAAATATTTGAAAGTCTCCAGAATTCCTTGTTTGTGAGTTCAAAATTTGCATAACTGGTATTTTTACTTTTTCTTCTTATAAAAAATCTTACCAAATTTTAGTTATTTTAAATTGTCTTTTCCCCTTTTTTTCAAATTTCATATTTCATTTGTGCATTTTCTAGGTAACCTTGCAGCTGAAGAAAATAGTAATTCCTCTCAGAGACTTATGCATGTAGCTTAAGACAAGATACAGTGAAATGGTAGTGCCAGCAAATGGCAGAGCCAAATTAGAGCTTATTAATATACACACCTTATTAGCATCTCATTTAGATCAATTATAGGCCTGAACTGTGGCCTTAAGTCAATGCAATATTTTCCATTAACTTCAAGGAGCACCAAATGAAGCCCTATGTGACAGGTTCAAGTAGCTCTTAAAAGTGTATCAATAGAAAGGAACATGAATGGTATTATGCACCTTTTTATGACCTCCTGCCTAGACATTGCTACAGAAAATAATGATAACATCTAGTAACATCATCCCTGTATCTGACATATCTAACTGTTAAATTGCTGCATGTTCTTCTCTAATAGAGCAGTTCATGCCACAAATTTTATTTTTATCCGAGCTTAAGTTACACTTTTACTGAACAGTCCAAAGAGCATGATGTAAAATGTCTTACAAAGTCTCCTGAAAAGTCCTTTTCTTGGCCATGTTCTAAAAGGGATGTAGACTTTTTCATGTCATAAAAACGGACATTCAAGAAGGTAGAACAACTAACCTATATATTAAAATTGACTAATATATAAAACATGGAGTACCTGTATCTGGTGCAAAATTTCAGAAATAACTCTGGAGAAGATTGGGTTGAATGTAGCATCTGGGGGAGATGCAGCATGATATGAACAATGATAAACAGTTTGGATGCAACTGAAGCAGACTACGGCATGATCCTTCTCTGTTATCTTTCTGCTCCTCTCCTAGAGGAAAAAGCCTTTGTAGCTGGTGCAGTTGGGACAGCCAAAGCAATGTGCAGCATCCCAAAGCACTGCCTGGATGCCAGTACCAGGATCTGGTCTGTCAACTGGGAAAGTGCATGGATGCCTTGACAAAACTTCTGGGGAATGAAAAATTCTGATCTTGTTGTTGAAAATTAAAAACTATACCTCCTCCTGGCCGCTGAAGCTCTTCTCTTCTGACAGACCTGTGCATCATGTGCTGCTGCCTAGTGATTCCTTTGTTGGAAGATGTCAGAGAGCCACCAGTGTTGCAGTGAGAGGAGGGGAACTGCTGCTGCTGCTGAATGGCCTCTAATGCTGCTCTGTGTCAAAGCAACACATCTGAGCCCTTTGAATTTGGTTTCGGTTGTTGGATGTGACCATGCTATAGGGATTGTAATGACAAGGCGAATCATGCAAAAAACAAAGTATCTGTGATTTTCAATGTCTTTACAGACTTAAACACAGACATTTGCTAGACAAATATCAACACACGCATACTTCTAAACACGTGTGTCTGTACTCATGTCCATGTACATCATGCACATAGAGGATAAAAATATTCCATTTAGGTTTTAGACATGGGGTCACTCTGTCAGGATATCCATTCACCAAACAGAGTTATTTCTCTCAGTGGGAGCTGCCATTTTAATGAAGTTATGCAGCAGAAGTTTGCTTTGATAATGAAAAGAGAAACAAAAGAAATAAATTCACCACCAAAGGGAAAGACATTTTCATATGATACATTCTGTAAATTTAAAATTATTTTTGTTAATTGAACAACTTATTTTTAGTTAAGGGACTTACCTTTTAGCAATGAGCTTTCTGACTTCTAATGTTTTCCCTTCCTAAAGACTGTCCCTCCCAACTTACTTTCATTAGCTTTTTATCTTTTTATTTTTAAAAGAATATTATCCTTTTCTGGGTTAATCTCTTACCTTTAATATTGCCTGAGCTTAGTAGGATTGGACATCATCCCTGCTAATGCTGTAGACATTCTTTTTTTCTCTGCTGGTCCTTGCAAAGGACAGCTCTTTATAACTGCCTCAATTTCTCCATTATACATTGATCATGTACATACATATAAATATAAATATATATATATATATACACACACACATGAGCATATGTATATACATGCACAGGAGTGTGGAAAAAAAAAAGACACCCACCCCACCAAAGGCCACCAGCAAACAGCAGGGTGCCATCATCCTTCTGTTAAGCTGCAAAGGTAGAGGCAGGACGCCCTGCTGGGAAATTCCTGGGCTCAGTGGTACATATTTGGACACGAAATGAGGTCACTGAAGAGATGGATGTAGTGCAGGCTCCCTTTCCCAGTGTACAGTGGTGCCTTTGAGTGGGATGCAAATGTACTTCACCTTTCCGTTACATTTTAAGGCTATGTTGTCTCTGAGTCTTCAGCTACTGTGAAATTATTTTAAAATAACAAATGTCAGTTGCTTTGGAAATCTCTGTAAGCATTAGGTGTGAGACTGTTTTACTCTGACCCTTGAATCCTTTGGATGTGCTCAGTCATGAGAGCCAGTCAGATGGAGTAATGAATTCATGCATAAAAAACTGCCTAACTGAGCTTACAAAGAACAATCTTTTCCTTAAGACTGTCCTAAAAACTATATTCAGTCTTTGTTTTATGCTATTATAGAGTAAGACTACATGTATGATTTATATCATTAGATATCTAGCTTGTTAGAAATTTATTAGCACTGAGGAATATATTTCAACATCTACCTAGAGTTTCACTTAATTTTGAGATTTGATCAAAGGCTATAGATCAGAATTCTTCATCCTTTGAGTAGTATTATCCCTTGATGTGAAAAGCTCTGCAAGATTCATCATGCAGACCTTCCTGCATATTCTTCTGGACCTTATGTTTATTTCCCACTTTTTTCCCCAACGGCTCCATTGAAGACCCAAGTGGTTTGCTGCCTTAGTTTCTGGTTACAAAGAACTGCCAGGGGCATACCACAAACTACAGGAGGAGCTGAGCCTGATCCCTCTGTGAATCTCCTGCTGTAAGCACTGCTTTCTGGCACTGTATCTCAATATACATAGCTACCACATAGGTGCCACAACTTGTGCTCCTTGGCAGGAGCATTTTTTTTCATGGTGTGCTCTTGGATTAATATAAGCAAGTTTCATTAAATGCCCTTTGCCTCGGCTGAATTTTAGAAAAACAGTTATTTGGTAGTCACAGACTTTTTAGTGACTTTAGAAACATCTGTTACATTGTTACCAAACTCTAAACCTGGTCTCAGTAGCCCAGGAACATCAGGACACATTCTTTGTCTGAAATGATAGGAATTAGGAATCTTCTGTTACTACTGGAGACCAAAAAAAGGCAGTCCTTGAGTTTCTTATTTTCTTATGAATTTGAATACTATGTGAATAAGAATAACTGAACAATAAAAACAAAATCAGAGTCTTGGCAATAGTTAACTAGCAGGCCCTTGTTATAATACACACCACATACATCCAATGCCATATGGAATAATGAGAGCCTCCCAGTGTGAACAATAGCAGCACATTTGGTTTGAATTATTTAAATGGAGTTTGGTCCAAGCAATTGGAAATGCAGTGGGGAAATGATTCCTCATTAACCATGTGTCGTGGTTTTAACCCCAGCTGGCAACTCGGTCTCTCCCAGTGGGATGGGGGAGAGAAACAGAAGAGTAAAAGAGACAAAACTTGTGGGTTGAGATAAAGACAGTTTAGCAAGTAAAACAAAATCTGTGCATGCAAGCAAAGCAAAAAAGGAATTCATTCATCACTTCCCATGGGTGGGCAGGTGTTCAGCCACCTCCAGGAAAGCAGAGCTCCATCACACATAATGTTACTTGGAAAGACAGACATCATCACTCTGAATGTCCCTCCCAGTTCTGTTACTTCCCCCATCTTTGTATGCTGAGCATGAGGCCATGTGGTGAGGTCCTTTGTCCTGACTGTGTCCCCTCCCAAGGACTTGTCCACCCCCACTGACTTCACTGGTGGGGAGGTGTGAGAAGCAGACAGAACCTTGGTGCTGTGCAAGCCCTGCTCTGCAACAACTAAACATCAGTGTGTTGTCAATATTATGCTCACTTTAAATCAAAAAGACAGCACTGTACCTGCTACTGGGAACAATATTAACTCCATCCCAGCCAAAAGCAGCACACTGTGAGGTGGACAGTATGACCTAATAAAATTCATATATATCATAAGAACTTTGTTACTTAAATAGTAATAAGAACTTTACATCGTATATAGTACATATAGGGGCTTTGTGACATAACAGTGGCCAAAGCTATGCACACACAAAATTAAAAGTGGTCTCCACCCTCAAGAAACATGAGAAGAGCTGCAGAAGAACCAGAAAGTTCTTCACAGCAGCGTAATGGCCCATGTTACCCAGCTTGAGGATTTGTCGTACTCTTTGGGATATAAGCAATTGCAAACGTTTCATTGAAGCAGACAAGGAAATTTTCCTTTCCTAATATTTCTTATTTTTACCACAAAAGCAACATGTAGTTTTTAGTTTTGAATTGGTGTTGTTTTATTCTGGAAGTGTTACATGCCTTAGATGCAGCAGCAATTTACTAAACAAGACTTCAGACTATTCAGACTGTAATTCAGTCTGAACCATAATATTTCTGTTCTAAGTGTGAAGTCAAATGCAAAGCTCCCTCAGCCTGAACAAGGATACAATTAGCCTGCAGTTCTCTTTGGTATTTTCTCACTCTCATATATCTCAAATCCTGCTCCATTTCACAGCAATCTGCCAAAGATCAAACAAGTCTCTGCATATTTCAAATTTAGTCAATGAGAAAAGACTATCAGTGAGCATCATTATTTTTGGTTTAGAATTAAAATTTTGCTTCAAAAAAAGAACAAGATTCAATTTTCAAACACTAACAATTAGGCGTACTGCAGATACTTTGCATTTTAACAGGAACTGCTAAGCTTTTCTTTTATATTAGCCTTGTGATTGGCATGACCTTCAATTAACCAGATCAGACATCATCCATTCCTTACAAGCAATTTAAAAACGGAAAAGGCAGTTGATCCTCTCAAAGGAGGTCCATTCCTGATTATCGGAAATGAACTAAACTAAGGGTAGTTCTGAAACGATGCAGCTCACACTTGCCCTCTTTTGAAGAACTCAGTTATAATAGGCTGTCTTTATACTCTGTGAGGGTACTCAATTCCTAACTGTGATAAATCTTCCTAAAATCACTCCTTTTAACAAGATCAAACAGCTTAGAACATCCAAAACACTTAACTCTTTCACCTTGATTGCATTTATCATCAAAGAATACAACATGTATTGCATGATATTTGGAAAATAGTTTTAATTGCCCTTTTATTCATTATCATAATCACAGAACATAGAGCCAGCAGGATTATCCAAGATTCTACTACTTTCAGTAAACAACAGGAGTGTTTAAATTTTGAACCAGACATCCTTCAGATATCCCTTCCACCCTACTTTATGATTCTATGGCTTTATGATTAGCAACTATATATACATGAATTTCATTCCAGAGAAGATGTCAGACAATTCCTTCTTTATGAAAAGTGGTGTGCTTGAAAATTCAGACATCTTTACCCAAGAAGAAGCAACACAGGTAATCAAAAATAGAGTCAGAAATATTATGGTTTAGGAAGGCATAACTGTACAGGAAAGAGAAGACTGAGAGGAAAAGCACTTGCTGAAAGTACTGCAGGAACAGGGCATTACAAGATAGGAACAAAAGCCAGGACTACAATGGAAATCCTAAGCTTGATGGGTTGGAAGTTAAATTATGCTTATGAAAATGTTGCAGTAAAAATGAGGGCACTATATGGAGGATTATCAAAGATACATTCAACAAATTGAGGAAGAGAAGCACTGACAATAGTAGTGACTGGGATAGAGACTGTAGCAATCCAGTTAATTTTAGAAAGATTTTTCTGACAGGAAAAAGACAACTCAGGCCACCTGGTGTTAAGCTAACACCAAGGGGGAAGGTACAGCAGTGTGAAAAAAAAGAAAGCAGTTGTTATTTAGGTGAATCAATGCCTTGAGGAAAGTGGTGGCAATATTTGTATTGTTGTGTGAAACATTTTTGGCTCAGAGAGCAAAATGCCAGTTATATCCTGGTGAGTAGTGGTGCCCTACATGAGGTGAACACCAAACCACTTATTGCAAGTATGTTTTGCAGAAGTCAGTAGACCCATACATAATTCTGAAGAACAGAAGGACAACAGAACTGAATATTCTTCTTACATCTTTTCCCAGTGAGGCTTATTTTGAATGCCAGTGTCCAGAACTGTCTTTTGATGGAGGAGGGGAATGGTATGTAGTAAGGAATTAATTATTCATGAATTTAAGTCAAAATCTGAATTTGACTTAAATTCATGAATTTAAGGCAAATAGCTCAAGCTGAAGGAAAATGGAAAACTTAAAAAAATCAATTTGTCTTTTTGACAAAACAATCAATTTTTTCTTGAGGCAAAAATTATTATAGACTATCACAATTAATTAAAGGAAAAACTTCAACTTAAAGTGAAGAAAGTGTTCATCAGAGATTAAATATTTTTCAGCTTCTTTACTTGTTCTCCTTGAAAAAAATAATCACTTTTACTGTGTCAGCTAGTACACAGTCTTTGCTCAACCTCTCTAGCCCAATAAAAAACCTAAGAGAGAAAAACATTTTTTTCAGGGATTTCCTTCAGTCATTTTTATCCAGCGTTGCTGCTGCATGGAGAGAACTTGTTCTCTGTGCCCTTCTGTGGGGGGACAATGGGAGCTGCAGGAGCAGAAGAGGAGAGAGGCATATCTCTGCTGCTGCACTCAGACCAACCTGCCAAATACTCATCATATCATTCTGTCAGTCTGAAAAAGAGCCACGGATGCTGTGGACAATGTGTGTGGCTGTCTCACTCCAGCTGTAAACATGCGCCAGTTGACGCTGATGAGGAATTTTTCAGCAATCCAATTTTGATGGAAAACATTGATTTGTCAAAACTGATATACTTCAGTGGCAATGGACATACCAATTTTAACATCCAGACACTCATCTGCTGCAGGATAATCAGTATCACTATGGTAGGCTTCTCCCCTAAAAGACCATGGTCCTGCTCTGAATTAAAACTGTTCTTTTCTTCATTCATTATATAGGGAGCCTAGGAAATCATTGTCTAGGAAGCCCAGGAAAACTGGTCAGCTAGGTTAAATATCTAACCTTGGTGTATTCAAATACCTACCCACAGTTCAATCTTTTCAACCCAATGTCTTGTCACTCAGTGGGAAAACTGTTCATAATCTCCTCAATATAAATGAAATATCTAATCTTATTCAATGATACAGCAGCACACCAGGTATCTTACAAGGCTGACAGCAAATGTTTGAAGCATAAAACGCCTATGAAGAACTAAGGAGTGAGACTTTTATTTGTGGTTTATGATTCATCAGTTGGGCTCTTTATTGGAACTTCCATAGGAATTAGCAGAAAACACATTTTTCACTACTTAAAGTTTTGAGAATCAAAATGGTTTTCTGTGCTCTTTCAGAATAATCCTGACACATTAAAAGTGTGAAAAAATATGAGAGCAAGACTGCAAAGAATGGATTTGGCCCACATTTGAATTCTGGGAAAGTTCAGTCCAAGCCTCTGCCTGTATGGCATAAATTGATCTCAAAGATATTCAGAGGTCCATAATCTTACAGCAGTTGAGATCCTATTCAGCAGGTCAGAGAAATCTCCTAAGCAGTGGTAAGCTTAACATCTGGGATGATTCAAATAGACCAAGGAAATCATTTAAATTGGACCCCAAGTAACCCAGTTATGACTTTACTGGTTATTCCCCAATAAGAAAGATTTCATAACTTTCCTGCCCATTTGACATTTTTTTTCTACTGAATTTAAAATTTCCAATTTCTATAAACAATTAATTGTAAAAACAGCATCTTTCATCAACAGAATGTATACCATTGAAAAATTACCTACTATTACTGATTTTTTTGACTAATACAGAACATTCTTGAATTCCTACATACTTTTACACATAATCTGAACCCCAAGAGAGCTCTATCCACAAAGCTTATATGCCACTTCTATTTCCAGTTTGCCCAAGTTTACTGTAAACATAATCTCACATAAAAAATACGATTTTTCCCTCAACTTAAAGCAGAAAGGGCATTCCTATACCTTTTCCTTCCTGCTTGTACTTGCATACTATTAGAGCAGATGGTATAAATTTACTTTAGCAGTTCACCTCTACAGTTTGGGTCCCTGTGGGCAGACAATTCCCTTAAATTTCACTTTGATCTATAGTGAAAAGCAAATTAAAAATATAAAAGTAACTCTCACTGAAATTCACAGATTTTTTGTGAAAATCCCTCTGCTGATTCTTATTCTTCTTTTGTACTGTAAACTTTAATCTGAATACCTGGAATAAATTTAGACATTCCCAGATAATAATAATTTATTCTCATCATATCCCCTTTTTTTTTTTTGGCATCTGTTGCACCACAGCCATCCTTGATCTGTTAATGAGACAGAAGCAGAGACTTTATTTTCCAGAGTCATTTGAGTAATTTTTTCCTACATCGGCCAGGTTTCAATGCTGCTCTATAAATCCCACTTGAATCTGTCTTTATTAAACATGTGTGTTCAGATCTTTATACAGCACTACAAACTAGTTCTCCCCATGATCTTTTGCCTTAAAATTTATAATTTCACTTTGTGTGCTCAGTAGAAATATATTCATATCACTTACAAATTCCTTTGTCCTCCTAAATACATCTCATCAGTCATTAGTGGTCTTTCTGTAACCTTATATTTTTCATACCTTTCTCCTCTTCTGTTTGACAAGTAACCCAAAATCTTATCTTTTATTCCATATGTACATTATTTTCTACTTGTTTTAAAAACTGAACACAATGTAACTAATCTATTCCTGAAAATATTCACTTTACAGCATAGTATTGGCATTTTTTTTCTTTTAATCACATCTGGTTTTCTATAGCAAGTCCATTTCTGTGCTCACAACCTTAATAAAATATTATCATTTCCAACTTAAGTGATTTAGAAATATTTAACCCTTGCCTGAAAATTCCAATTTTTACAACACGCATTCTTATCTGTCCTTTAGCTCAATTTCAGTTCTCTAAATCTCACCTTCCTGTTCAGTTTAGTGATTTCCCCTGTGCCCATATAAAGTACCTTCTGAATTCCAGACAGGGAAAGCTTATAAAATTTCTCCACATTTAAAATAAGTTTTCTTGAGAAAGAATGATACAGTTGGATGAAATCTGTCATTGGTGAAATTTGTATGAACTGATAGTTATATGTTGGTTTTCTTTTCTAATTCCTCTTCTACCTTTTTTTTAATCTTATATTCTATTTCTGTCTGAATAATGTTCCTGAACTTGCTTAGAGTACCTTTTTTTTTGCTTTTCAACTTGTTTATTATTTTTGTGTCCTGCAGACTTGGTAGATTTATTTAAAGTCATAAGACAGCTCCAATGATTTCATGCACAAGTTCCTTCTGCATTGAGTTCTGAGGAATTTGGTCTTGATATTTGTAAGTCTTGCTTTCATCTTTAACTGAGTTTTTTTTCATTAAACTGCATGTCAGTCCCACTGATATTAGTATGAACTATAAATTTGCTAAGGATATGTTCTGTCTCATTGTCCAGGTTACTGACAGAAATACTGAGCAATTCTGGCTTCAGTTTCAGCCACCAGGGTAGTCCATGTGTTACTGGCCATTCACTGAATTTCAAATCACTGGTTACAACCCTCTAAGCTGCTCAGTCTAGTCAATTTTTAATTAATCTAACAGGATTAGCCTTTTAGTTCCTCCAGTTTCAAATGAACCAGCTGTACAAGATGGTACTAAAATCCTTGCTAAAGACAAGTCAGATTACATTCATCCATTTTCCTCATACACATGCCAGTCATTTCGTCTCAAAAAGCAGCTCTGCTGATCAAACATGATATGGCCCTCATAAATGCATTTTTCGCGTCTCTAATTGCCTTTCTTGTTTGAAAATGTTTTCCAATAGGATGTTATTCATTCAAAGACTAAGGTGAAGATAACCTGACTCTTTTTCCACAACCCTCTCTTCCCACCTTTTTAAAAAATGAGTAGAAGCTTTATTGATTGTGGGGAACGTCCCCCTTGGCCATGACTCTGCATGGAATATCACAGTGTTCATTTTTGGGTAAAATCCACCTGGCCCCAGATATCTGCATAGATATCTAACTTTTGTCAATAGTCCTGCTCTGCTGTCCATCTCCTTCCAAAACCATGGAGGTGTGCACCAAGGTCTGGGAGCAAACTTATCCGTGAAAAATGATGGTGAGTACTTCAGCCATTTCTATATCATATTTACACATTCTTTATTTTTTTTTCTTTATATCTCTAAATAGTTCTTATTAACTGCTTCCTATTAAGCTGAAAACAGTTTGATGACACAAAGAGATCCCACTTCAGCTTTTATTCTTCTTAGCCATGTAAACTTTATTGGTGTCTACAGGTAGTTCTCTTTTATAGCCTAGTTTGTTACAACTCCCACCCCACTTTACTTATGGCCTAAATTTATTTAAATGTTTCTCTAGTGTCCATAAACTTTTTGTTTCAGGGTGTTATCTACAATTCCATCTTTTCTGTGAACTAAAACTGATGAAATTATGTCTAAAATTATATTAATTCTAATTATTTTAGATAAAATATTTTTTGGTTATTACATCTGCAACTAACTATCATATAAGGGCTCTGTCACTATTAGTAACATTTTTCTATCTAATCTAACTATTTCAAATAACACAATACCCCAAAATTTCTCTTTTTTAAGTAGTCTTGCAGAAACCTATCCAGACAAATGAATTATTTATTAAGGCAGTAGACCCCAGTAGTATTTGTTTGAATTGTGGCTAATGCATTTTACTAGACTATAAAATCCTAAGTAATCTGTGTATATCTGTGCATACAGAGATTATATATAGCATACATAAAAATATGCATGTTTTCCTTAACCTACAAAGGTCTTCATCCTGACACTTGAGCATTATAAACTAAAATTATTACTCTGTATTACAATATTTTTTGTCCTGATTTATATTGTCTTATGATGAAAAGTGAATTAAAATTAAACTGGTTTTCTGGTGTAACAAAGCAATCTAGTTGCAAATTATATTTTTCAAAACCAGGTTTCTTTAGTCCCTGTTCTTTGCCCTTCTGTTGCTTTTGAAGGACACAGTAGGAAGATATGTATGACTAGTGTGCAAAATTTCAAAGTTTAGTCGGTTTTTTTTTGGTGCATAGTACTTTCTTAGTATTTGTCAGTAGTCTGTTAATTTAGTGCTGATTTAGAGAATTGTTGAGGGGCAACACACACAAATTGGCTGGAAAGGGAGATCAGAAAAAATTAGTTGATAAATGTTTAAAGATGTAAATATATTAATTCATCCTGTTTATACTGAATCGCATGTTTAAATAGACATCATTAAACATAATTTTTGCCTAATATAAGCAGTATCTTATTGCTTTGTTGGACTCTAAAATATTTGCAGCTTCTAACAATTATAAAACATAGAATGAAAATAAAATGTATCTAATAATTATTAGATTAAATACAGGACAACAAAATAGCTGCTGAAAGCAAACTAACTAAATGTAGCTCTATGTAATACTACAGGAGTCTCTTAATCTATGCAGCTTTTTAAAACAGTAGAACTGAGTGGCAGACATGAGTGATCCAGATGAATAAACTAAGTGCACTGACGAGACTTGACTGAAGGAAATTTTTCAGTGATGCATATGGTATAAAATTCACTAGAACACAAATTCCATGGGAGGGACTGCATTTATTTGTATGTATTTAATAATAAGATATATTTCTTTTTAAAGTCTACATCTTTCAGAAACCTCAGGGGATGAATCAAAAGAGATAAGGATGATTTGACTGACTACACTTCTGAGAATAATACAACTTGACTGAAAGCCAAAACTTGACTGAAACCGCAGAAGAGCTGCTTGGGATGCTAGATAAGAAGCTGAAGGTCCTGTGTGGGAAGGTGACAAAATGTCTTCAAATCCATACCAAATCAGCACCACCTTATGACAGACAAGCTCTCGTCTTCAAAGTTTTAAAGATTTGGTTTATTTTCCTTTGTTTTTAGAGGCTGAACTAGTTCTTCCTATAAAGCTGAGCATTGGAATAGTAATGTTTCCATCACAGATACAAGTGCATCCATAGAAGATGGATTTTGGAAACTGAGCCTCAGTCACGAATATGAAATAAAGATCAATTCACATGTTCAAGTGGCAGATAAAAACCAGTATCAGAATTGCAAAAGAGGCCTCCAGAGATAGATGAAATAGGAAACAAGGGAAAGGTAGCTCAGATTTGGCACAGGTAAAATGTTGTGCTTAAGCTGCTGCTACACATCACTGCTACTTTTAGTTTGAATTTAAGTTGACCCTTTTTTCATGGCATTCTACCTTGATCTCTTTTGGTCCCAAACTGCTATCATATGATCATTGGAATCTGCACTGTTGGATAAATTAGGCCCTTCAGTTCCTCATTTAGAAAAAGCAGCTCAATATAGCTTCTCCATTCACTGAAAAAGAAAATCAGAAATATAAAACAGATTTTCTGTCTCAAATTTAAAATGTCACTTTCTGAATGTGTTCTTTGCCTCAGTACAAGCGGGGGCAATGAAACTACTTGAATGCTTTTGCCACAAATACACTTGTGGCAAAGCCCTCTCCCTTCTTCCCCTCTTTTGGATCTTTCTAGACATTATTTATTCTCTCCTGCTAAATCCTTTCTGCAGCTACATTCTGCTGGCAAGAGCAGTAGCCTGCAAGTGTCAGGCACATTTATCCTCCTTCTATATTTATCCATAGTCTTTGGTAGATTCTGTGAAAAAGATACCTAAATCAGACTGAAATAGGTAAGGAGGGAAGATAGCAATTCAAATGGAAAAATAACCCCTAAAGTAAGTGGATATATGGTCAGGATCAAAGAGAAATCTGGTAAAATTTTATAGAGGGATAAGAACACATAATCTGTGAACACTTGGAACAAAGACAAGTTGAATTGTCTCCAAGTTCCTAAGTCAACCAGGATGTCCGAACAACAGATTGATTAGGACTTCTTATAGAAACTGTATATCTCAGCTTAATTTTACCTAGCCATGCAGGTACCCAATAAAAATAGAGTTAGAGGACAGACTGTCTTTATCTCAGCTGCTGACTGCCCACAGCCCAAGCTATGCACCCTGACAATGGCCTTCCTCAGCAAGGATGAATTTAGAACTCAGAAAGGATAAGGTCATGATTTGCTAGGTTACTGCAATTCCCTTTGCCTCTCCTTCAGTAGTAGAAGGAGACGCATGGATCATATTCTTGTTTCAGACGAATAGACACGGCAATATGTATCCAACAGCATGATGAAGAGTGTGAAGGAGATTTCATATATCTTCAAATTAATTTTATATCTTAACATTTTATCTAAAAGAAGTCTGTGAGGAAAGAATGCAGCACATTTTGTAGAGGCATAGCTATTCTGAAATAACTTCTTTATCAAAGCAGGTGCTTTTCAATATATGTATTCTTTTACCTGTACCCACAAACAACAATAGAAATCATATGAGGTGAAAGCAAGAATTCCATGAGAAGAGGAACTAGAATATATTTTTTATAATGTTGGAACCTAGGTAAAACAGTGAAATCTGTATAAGTTTTAAGTCTGGAAGATATTAAAATAGCACAGGTACTTTAGCTGAGGCACAGTTATTTCTGATTACTGGGTCAATTCTAGACATTTCCATCATAAAGAAAAAAAGAAGTCCATTGCAGGCTAATCCTATTTGCATGAGTCATACTAACTGAAGACATGGCTTTAAAGGAGGAGGCTTATACCTGTGAATTAAATTGAGTCAGGGAATAAGCATGGGCTCTGAAGGTGAATTCCTTTTGCCATTCATATACTCACTGAAGTCCAGAGGGCATGTGCCAGCTTGCACTCCTGCAGCAGCCATTCCCAAGGAGCCACTGGCATTGCTCCACACTGGAGGATGGAAGAGTTTGAAAGCTGGGATGCAGAAAGTTTGCCAGAGGATACACATTGAGGGTGTTCAGTTTACATGTACAAATAGACCCCTGGTGTCCCACATACAACTTAGGTGAGTTGCTCAGCTTTCCCTGGTTTTCCTAAATGTGATTTTGGGGATGAGACAAGCAGAAAATGGGTAGAAATCCCCCAGTGAATACTTATCTTGTATTATTTTACATGGAAATTGAGTAAGAAAAATATTTATGATGGACTCAACTGCTTTCAGAAGTGAGACAGGTGTGTGCTCTAGCAAACACAGAGAAAAGGCACAGAAGTGCATATTTTCCTGAAAAATTCAAAAGCTCATAGTATTAAAGTGGCTCACAATGTCCACAGAGAACATGGACACAATTCAAGGAACTGGAATGCATATTTTTTTTCTGGGGTTAGAATTCAGGTGGAGAGCTGGTTTCATCCTTTGGTGACAAACCACTGCAAGTAGCAGTTAGGGGAAAACTGAGGTTTTTAGCTTGAAGATCAAATGTCATTTAGCCAGGATTCTGTATTGCTCCAGTGATATTATGTCTAGACATCAATAACTAAAGTTGAATCAGTAAGGAACAATATAATGATTTATTAACTGAAGTGTTTATGAAAGAAGTTGAATTTTAAATGCATAGTATCTGTTCTACTCTCTCACCTCAAAATTAATATTTCTTCCTACAAGACATAACTGCTGTACTTTTTAATTCTTATATGGTTAGGTTGATCCACCCTGGGTGGAGGTACTTTGCATATTTTGTTGCACAATCCTACCACTTAATCAGCTGCTGGAGAGTTCCATATGGCACCTGCTCTGCTTGTTTCCTTTGGGATCAAGGTGAATATTTTTATTTTAGTCTTTACCAGAACTATGGGGTATGATTCCAAAGAAATCATTGTAACATAACTACAGCATTCTGTTCATAAGAAGAGTAGTAGGGAAAAAGGAAGGGAGGGAGGAAGGGAGAAAGGAAGGAGGGAAGGCAAAGGGTTAAAAAATAATGACTTAAAGAGAAAGAAAGTAGAGATGAAAAAAGAGAGAGAGAGAACGAAATAAAAAACAAGGAGAGAAAAAGAGGGAAAGAAAAAGAAAGAAACAGAAAAAGAAAAAGAAAAAGAAAAAGAAAAAGAAAAAGAAAAAGAAAAAGAAAAAGAAAAAGAAAAAGAAAAAGAAAAAGAAAAAGAAAAAGAAAAAGAAAAAAGAAAGAAAGAAAAATATGAAAAGGAACATGGCAAAAACAAAATGGAAAAGTAAAAGGAAAGACATTACAAGAGTGAGGCAGAGAGATCCCAAATTTGCTCTGATCAAGAGACCAGAATTTCACAGGATCTACTGCCTCTTGTGACTCTTTTGTCTATCCAGAAGGAAATGGTAATTGACAGATAGAATGAGCAACTGACAGACATGGTCTCATCTGTTAATCTATCCAAATATGTGTCATAACAGAGTGGAAAGAGGTATGAAATAGCAAGAGGATGAGGAATCTAAATTTAGATTTACTGTAATTTTAGACCAAAGATGGCTACTGCCTGAAGCAAAGACCCAATTACTAAGTGCCAGATGTTGCAATTCAGAAACACATCTGTAGCATGGGGAAATAAGTAGGAAATCCTCTCAAAGATAAAAATGCCAGATGATAAGGCATTTTCAAATTTAATTAATTTTATAACATATGGCAATGCTTTCAGAAACATTGAGTGTGTTTTGAACAACTTAAGTAGAGGGTGTTGACCAAAAGTAAGTTTGATTTCAGAAGCAACTGTTTACCACATATATTTAAAGTAAACACAGTTTGTTTATCCAAAATAAAAAGATGGGAGAGGTTGGCTTTTTAATTAAATAAAACATGAACAGAATCCATCTGCTTACTTGCTGTTCATTGACAAAACCTAGGAGTGTTAAAGAAAAAAGGAGAGAGATCTATCTAATATGCAACAGGCAGTCATCCAATGACCTTGCTCCTAGTAAAGAAGTAAACTCACAAGCTCCAATTGCCTTCTGTTATACCTAGAATTCTCATATTATGGAGGGGAAAATTATCCTGTTAGAGTTCATGTCTGAATAAATAAATCAAATGTACCATGAAGCTGTGGGACACAGGCATTTTTTTTGCTCCTATGCATTGCTGTTTACATTTTGTTGATGTGACTGCACACCTTTATCAGATTTGTAAAATATATCAATGTTTTATCTTAATATTTCACTGTGCTGAATTGAATTCATTTTTATATATGGTTTTTAGACTAAGCTGCTGATCTCTTTTAAAGGTTCCTTTCCCCTAGTAGTCCAACTTCAGTAGTCAAATAATTTCATACATAGCAGTCATTTATATTGTTTGTTAGGGCCAAAAGTGGGATTTTTCTTAATCCATCACAATCAATTTTGAGAGATTCTGTCTGTCACATTTACATTATTGAAGACACAGGGAGAAGAGGGTGAAAGAGAGATGATATGCAGAAATTGACTTAATATTCAAAACAGGTGCACTGAATATAAGTAATAAACACAAACCCTATCATTGTCAACGCCAACTGTTGTTTTTCTGATTTTCACACTACAGGTATGTATCAGGAGCATACAGACAGAAATATTTCTGGTATTTACAAAGATATTTTACCAAGGCCTGTGGTGACAAAACAGGGAAACCTGTTTAAAATAAAAGTCAGTAGGTTTAGACAGAGCATAAGAGGGATATTTATCTTGAGTGTTGTGAGACAATAAAACAACTTGACCAGAGAAACTGTGAATGCCTCATCCCTGAGATGTCTAAGGTTAGTTGTATGGGGCATTGAGCAAACTGGTCTAATGGAAGGTGTCCTTGCCCACGGGCAGGGCTAGATGATCTTTAAAGATCCCTTTAAATCCAAACTGTTCTTTGAGTCTATGAATATCTTCTAGATGTCTAGCAAACTAGAGTTGTTTCCACCAAAATAGTCCTCTCATTCTATAAGGTCTTTCTGTATTCTAGCTAGAAGTGGTGGGAGACTGAAGGATATATAGGTGATCACAGTGTTACAGCAAGAGGTGACAGGAGTACATAAAATACCTCCTCTTTTATGGGGTAGTAGTGTCTCTTGAAATGAGGGACAGCTTGGCAGAACTCCATTATCAACACTGAAGACTACAGTGAGGCCGGAGCTAGCATATTGTGCTTCTGTGTAGATGTGGGAGTGGATATTTGAGTGGTAAGACCTAGAATCTGAATGGATGGGAAGGAAAGTAATACTGCATGGAGTTAAGATTATTTTTGTGTAGAAATACAGAAAGAATGTGAAAGAACTCAGAAAGCTGCAGGTCTTGGAAATATTTTGCCCATTGCACAAGACTGTTCCTCAAAGTCATATATAATTCTGGGTAGTAATATCTCTTTTAATACTCTAGATTCTTATTTTCAAATCCAGTTTTTTTCAGCTGATGCTGATCCCTCAGTATATATACAATCAGTATCTATTAAACAGTGTTTCACAATTTCTAAAATTTTTCATCATCTCTTTTGATATATCTGTGCATACTGGTTAGAAAGCACCATAACACTTCCTTCTTCCCATGGTGTGCTCAAGTTCAGAGAACAGTGCACTGGATATTTGCTGGCTATTAAATTTTAGCATAGTAAAATCAATGTTGCATGCTTTTATCAAACAGACAATAAAACTAATTCAGATCATGAGCCTTAAGAAAATTCCATCTTCTGGAAAATAAAGGGTATTTCACCTGTGGATTTAATAAAAAATCCTCAACCCCCTACTTCTGCTCTTACTTTCAGTTCATCCAACCTTCAGAGTTTTTCCAGTTGAAAGAAAAGTGAGCTCCTTCTGTTTCCAATGTGCACATTTTCTTTCAAGAAATTCCATGTACTACTGCTTTAAAATTAGGTCTAACCTTGTGGCAAATAGAAACCAATGAGGCAATCAGACTCCAATAATGGCAGTTGAATGGTTTTAAACAACTTTTTATTAGGAACAGGAAAACAGTAATTATAGAGCTGAAAATGTACTTATGGAAACCACAGAAAACACAGGGGTCTTTGACATAAAACTCCGAGTCCTTCTGGTTTTCCTTTGCCTAAAAGAAGTAGCTTACAGTATAAATAAAATCGATTGATTTGGGGTAGGATTTGGAAGCCTGAGTTCCACTGACAATCCGTGGGATTTATCCTAAGTCTTTTATTTATTTCTGGGAATCTCAGCTTTGAGGAAGATCTATTGTTAAAAACATACTGGGGCTTTTGTGGTTTTTTTTTCTCACCATGTATATCAGAGACGTGTTTTCATTATTAATCAATGGTTTACTCCCTACCTGCTATACTCCCATGGGTATTTTCATTGACTGTGAAATAAGTATCTTAAAGAACATGTTCTGTTTACAGATCTAGAGCTGCTTTAGAAACAACTTTTCAGACATAAACATATTACTTGCTACCAGCATCTGTTACAATACTGTAGCAGACAAAAATGGAACAAAAATAAAAAAATGTATTAATTAACCTAAAAAATGATAAAGAGAAACAAAGCTTGACTGCATGCTAGCAGTTGATGCTGATGAAATACAGCTTGGCCATTTGGATTTTCTCAAAAATGTGAAATTTATTTATATCTGTTGCTTTTTATACAGGAATAATGCTCCCTAAGCCTTATGGCAAGCCTTTGGACATTAGGTGTGCCTTTGGGAAACAAATATCACTAATTGCAAATTATTAGGCTGTCGCAGGGTGTAGGGAAAAAATCTGGTCATTATATCCTGGGACTAGAAAACTCACTATGGAAGCCAAATATATGGTCTGAGGGAGAGAATAGCTGCCACGTTCTGTGCAGCTCTTTGAGTGACATATTTTGAAAAGATAGGAATGGGTGACGGCACTGAAATTTTTCTGACTTTAGCTGTCTCTCTTATTTAATTTATCATAATTGATTTTCATCCTTTCTTTTCTACTTTCCACTCTTTCTAATAATCTCTCTATTTCTCTATTTCTTATTTATTCCCCCCCATCACCCTGCCCTTTATTTAAGATCTTCCCCTGAGTTGGTTTCCAGTACAAGACTTGTTCCAGTAAGAAGAATTCTTCAGATAAAAGTACACTTAAAAATCCATCTACTGGAAACATGGCTGCTACCAGTAAAAGAAATGTCTTTAGTTACTGGTAATAGTTCAAAACTATTAGAGAGCATCCAAAGGAGGGCAAAAGAGATAGGGAAGGGCCTTGAGGGGAAGCTGTATGAGGAGTGATTGAAGTCACTTGGTCTCTTAGCCTGGAGGAGACTGAGGGGATTGGCAGGTCCTTGTGAGGGGAGGAGGGGCAGATGCTGATCTATTGTCTGTGGCGATCAGTGAAGGATCCAAGGGAATGGCCTCAGGTTGTGCCAGGGGAAGTTGAGGCTGGATATTAGAAAAAGGTTCTTCATCCAGATTTTGATTCTTGCAATTGTCTCAGGAAGCATAACTTATATTTGCTTTATTCTGAAAATAGCCTGAAACTCCACAAATATTAGAAGCAAGAAAATTATATAGCCTAGATGTTTTACACAAAAACAAAAGGAAATTGAAACATATTCCTATGGCCAGGAATATTTTTTGACAGCTGATAACCAGTGTTTCACTGTGTCTGTACTCAGGCTACAGGGAAGGTCCTTTAACACAGTGCTAAGAAGAGTCCAGATGGGGAGCCAAAATGGTAGTTTTAACTTTGTTCTTCTGCCTTTTCTCTCAGGTCTTTCTCTCTGACTTTGTTTTAAATTATACAAGTTTCAATTTCAAGCATAATAATGTCAGAATCTCCAGCCCATCTGAACCAACCTGTCCTTGTTTCCTCAAAAAGGACAAGTGATGCATCCAGCTTTACTGACCTGGGATTTTGTTGGGGTTTCTTTATTTATTTGTTTGTTTGGAGGGTTGGGAGTTTGGAGGTGGGAGTTGGTTGGATTTGTTTTGGTTTTTTTTTAATTTAGTCAAATATTTCGTTTACAATAAATGTGCATATAGTCCCATTCCTCCAAAACCAGCAAGAAGGAAAAGAGAGAAACTGTTGTGGTGGTTTTTCCAAGGCAACTATGCTTTCCATTTACTCTAAATTAAGCACTTTTTCCAGGTTTATGCCCTGTACTTCCCTCTTGGCACTCCGAGATCTGGTTCTTTAGAGATGTTCTTAGCAACCTGTCCTCAAATCAATGTCTCCAACTTCTGTGTTTTCAGTCAGTGTGCCTATGTCTTCAACAAGCTTCCCTGTGTTCTGGGTTTTGACCTCTGTCATTATAAAAAAAGATTTTATAATTTGTTTTCCCCTCAATGAAAGCTGTGACCAACATATACATATAATGGCAGCTCAATCAGCTTCTCAGCAGAATTAGACATTACCACCAACAAGTACCATTCTGAAGGTAACCACAGTTACTAAAATTTTGTCCATAAAATTTGGCTAAACAGATGTCCTACTTGTCTCATATTTACGTTTAGTGACTCCCCTTTATGGCCTTTAGTGGAGACCACTTCATAATACAGGTAGGTTAATGGATCTTATTGTGGTTTTAATCTCAAATAGTGTATTTATACCTTCATGTAAACAAATTACTAATGCAAAAGAAAGATTTTAGTGACTAGAGAAGGAATGCCAGCTTCTTGTGTAAAGCCATGCAGAGGGCTTCATAGTTTGCAAAGTAGTACCTTGAAGTATTAAAAGCCTTTTTACAAATATGATTATTTTTCTTTTTTTGTTTTGGTGCTTGGTTTTTGTTTTGTTCTTCTCCTTAATCATCTACATAAATTACACAGCTGTTTTATATATACTTTTCAGCACCAGCTTAAGTATCTGATACCCAGAATTCATATTAACCAAAATTAAATAAGGATTTCTGGAAAAGGGGAAAGCAAAATCAACAGCAACAAACAACAACAAAAAAATAGCCCAACAACAACCAATCAAACAAAAAGTCATGTCAGAAGAGGATAAAAAAGAACAAAGACAAAACAAGATAAATGAAAGACAAATGTATGGATGAGGCATGCATGTCTAGGAATTTAAAATTTTCCCTGCTTGCAGAATCACTCATTTTTTGAAGCACTAGGCTGAAATGTGAAATTGCACCTTTTCAAGGTGAGAACACTTAAGGCAAAAAATAAGGGTAGAGGGAGAGTGAACAGAATTCACACCAGACAGATGCGTGAACTCATAGGGAGCAGTAGAGACAAAGGTTCCTCTCAGAGACTTTACAGCTGAGGGATGATAAAGTTGTTAAGAAAACAGAAAATGAGAGCATAGCTTAAGTTCAGTGCACATTAAATATTAAGATCTCAGACAACAGTAATTTTGAAAGAGCCTTTCACAATTTCTGAGGAGTGCCAGCAGCCTCACATATTTTTGACTTTTTTTAATATGAGTTTGAGGCTGTAGCATATAAAGCAGGTAGTATAAATGTTACAAACCATGAAATAAGGGGATCAATGCATTTTAATATAGGCTTTCTTATTTAATTTCTAGCAACTATCTCTGTTCTCATTGCTGAAAGCTTCATTAAGGCTGGCTTGACTGAAAGTCAAGCACCCAAAATTGCCACAGCTCTGTACTGTACCTTGCAGCACAGAATGTAAAATAGAAATGGCATATCAAGCCAGAATAAATCATAGGAATGGGACATAGGGGGCATTTCTTAGAAATAGTCACCTTTCACCAACTTATTTTGAGGTAGAAATTATATGTTGAATTATAAGTTTAGCCTATGATGGAAAGACAAATGCATGAAAAATGTAAATGATTGCCTGCTTCACACACCCCTCTCAGCCACCCTAATCCTTTTGTTAGAGTCACCATTTTAATTTAATATCTTCTCTGAGGCAAATGAAGCAATATCAAAACAACTTTCACCCAGTAAGAGACATTGGAAATGAAATTGACAGTAATGAAAATGGTGGTGCCTCCATTTGCTGAAATAAAGTGAACCCTACTTTTTAGTCATGTACAGATTTTTTCGCATTGCTATGTACAGAAGAAGAGCTCCTAAGATTAAACTGCTGGTGGCATTTGGAGTGCTTTGTACTGAGAACCTGATTAAAAAGTTCAGTTTAAAAGGTTTCTATGGGTTCTACAATGCCAACCTATTAATATTGTATAAGGCAGTGGGGCTATTGACTGTGGTCCAGCCTAATTTCTGCTGCCACATTTTATTTTTGTGCAATACAACTGTACACTGAAGGACACTGCTGGTAGCAAACCAGGTTGCTCCCATAGTAGTGTTTACCAGTGTATCACTGATGAATAGGTATTGGGGTTAATAGGTAGATAAAGACTACAGGCTACACTGACAGCTCAGACACACCAAGATCAAGCATAAGGGGTTTTGGAAGTCAGTAATTTTAAAACATGATATATGAGTGGCAGCACCTACTCTGAGCTGTGAGAGATGAAAGCTGGGAGGGAAAGGGAAAGGGAAAAAGAGCAGCCTCACAGCAAACTGCAGTGGTTTGGAGTTCCTTCTATAGACAATAGTGAGGGTGAGTCAAGCTTGATGAGCCACATGTCTCTGTTCCCAGTAAAAACCAGAGATGTTACCGAGGCACCTCTGCCTGTGGAGATACTGCAAGGGTAGCACTTGCATCAATATTATCTCCTCTGACTGTGGGCTGAAACGCAAACCTGCTTATGCAGATGCAGCAAGGTCAGTCTGCTGGATGCAGGCACATACAGCTCTTTGGCAGGCAAGTCATGCTAAAAAGATTGACATATTTCTTAGAAGACCCAAGGAGAAGATCTGGTCTGTTCAGTTTAGATGCATTCATTTTGATGGCCAGAATCTCTTCCTCGAGATTATCAAACACACTCACCTGCCTCACTGAGCTGTAGAGGGAGCATGGGCACCCACATCAGGTCCCAAACACTGTTTAATCAGGAGCAATTGTCATAGAAAAACACCACTCTTCCTGTAGCTGAGAAACTGCTTCGTTTAAAATCCTGTCATAAAATGTCTGTCAGAGAATGTCTTGGAGAGGTTTTGTATTCACAGAGTGCAAAGTTAAGTGAGGTCTTTCTCTTTAAATGGTTATTGTCCTTCGCCCCACTTCCCTGCAGGAAGACCTTTGCACTCTGAAGAGCTCAGCTTAAATCAGTGTAGTTCAAAAAGACCACAGGGCTTTACAGCTTATATGAAATAGGAGGATAATTATGGAAAAGACACAACAAGTGCATTACAGACACCGGGAGGCAATAAGAGGCAAGAGATAAGATTACAAACAATCCTGCCCTTATGTAGGCCAGGAGCATGCACAGCTTGAGAATTCAATATATAGCTTGTAAATTGTAGAAAATTTTATGGTTTCAAAATATTATATTGAAGAAGTACTTCAATAAATCTCATTAATCATTTCTCTGCATCAAACAGTACACTCATGAAAGCATCAAGCTGCCTTACTCCTTAAGCTGGTCCCTGGAATTTTCTGAATTCTAGAGCAGGCAAATTCTCTTATTGTAATAACTGTGAGATCTCAATCCTTATTCTTGTTCCACAAAAGCAGATCCACAGAGCCCCACAGCATTCCACAGCATTACAGTGAAGATTCAGTGAGAGATTCAGAAACACATCTGCAAAGCCAGGTCCACATCCTGTTTCACGTGGGTTCCATTTAAAGAAAGCAGAGTTGAATGTGTGAGTGGAAGAAGTGGGGGTAAGGCCTCCCAATGGGAATACCAACCAATGGTGTATAAAAAGCTAACATAATTATATGAATAGCTTAGAAAAAGCATCACTCCAAGTTGTGTTGAAACTACCTATCGCTGTCAAATACATAAAGCAAAATTACTTAGCATTCACATATAGTGAAAAATATTACTGTAAAAGTCTGACATGTTGCTATAGATTACCAGTTCTGTATGTCTTCCCACAGAAAAGAAATAACTGAAGACTGTGATGGACAAGAATGAAATCAGAAAGGAAATAAAAAGCTGAAGATAGTGAATTAGAAAGGCCATCAAACCACGTGGTTCTTGGTTTGATGCCATGCTTTTTTGCCACAGTCACTCCTTCCAGTACTAATCTTATATGGTCATGTTTGGCAGCTGTCTGTCTATACTCTGACAATGATTTATATAGCATTGAGAGGGGCAGATGCACTCCTGTAGACCAGGACTTCAGAGTGATATCCTGTCTGGAAAGGAAAAAGCCTTGGCTCCATGACACATACCAGTTTGTAGTTGCACTCAATTTTGCCAGACTTTATAAGTAAATGAAAGAGAAAATAGAAGATTCTATATAGCCTAAACTAGAGTTCTTACAGCTGATGGCTTCCTCTAACTTGTGATCCTGAGAAGTGGAGGCCTGAAGAGAAATCCTTATATGATGGATTATGTATCAGAAGTTGCAGAACTTACCCAGCAGTACCAGGGTTGATGAAAGACGAAGAAAATTGTTCCTGTTGCTGAGGACCTAATATTTGGACTGCATTGAAGGAAATTATCATGAAAGCTGCTGAAAAGCTTCAAATTATAAACTTTCTGATAACTGTAATTGTATTTCATTCAAGATTTGTATGGATCTCTTTATATTCCTTGGGTGTTTCAGCAAGCACAATTATCTCAAATATCTCAGTCACAATTTAATTCAAAATGCAAATAAATTATCCTACAACTTCAGAGCAGAAACCTCATTATTCAAATAAATCATTACTAGATAATCAGTGTAATTTCTTAGAGATGATGTGCAAAATCAAAGTGTGCATTTTTAAGACTGTCTCTAATAAATCAGTAGAAATTAGGCAGCTGATTTAAAGGGAAACATGTTACAACAAGTATCATTATTTCAATAAAACATGCGTTCAATTCATGATGAAAAACATGCATTAACTTTAAATCTATACAAAAGCTGATAATTTTCATTCCAGAAAAAAAGTAAATAAAAATATCCAGGGCTGCTAAATGCTCACATTTAGGTTGAAGGGCCATAAAGTTGAGGAGAGGACTGGAGCATCCCACCTACAAGGACAGGCTGAGAAATTTGGGCCTGTTCAGCCTGGAGAAGAGAAGATTGCATGGAGACCTCAGAACAATATTTCAGCGTCAGAAGGGACCTGTAGGAAAGCCAGAGAGGGGCTCTTTGTCAGGAACTGTAGTGACCGAACAAGGAATAATGGGTACAAATTGAAAGAGTGGAAATTTAGGCTCAATATTAAGAAGAAGCTTTTTATTGTTTGATTGGTGAGACACTGGAGCAGGCTGCCCAGGGAGGCTGTAAATGCCCCATCCCTGGCAATGTTCAAAGCCAGGTTGGATAAGACCTTGAGCATCCTGGTCTAGTGGGAGGTGTCCCTGCCCAGGACAGCAGGGCTTGGGACTAAATGATCTTTAAAGTCCTTTCCAGACCTTAACATTCTATGATTCTATGAATTAACAATAATAATTTATTTTTAATAATATAGAAAAGAATAAAAATCCAGAGGATTTTCTTCTTTCTGTAACTCACTAAAATATAGGTGGCCTCTACTTTAAAATGAAGCTCTAGTAACTCACAGTGCAGTCTCTGTTCATGTAACGCCATGTGTTGCACAACTTTTCATTTTCCCAATTTGAGATAATACCTTAGTGTTTGTTGTGTTGTATCAGTGTCCCTAGATGGAAATACTGGAAGAGAACAGATGGATTTTGCAAGATGTCCAAATCATGTATATTATTTTCCAATTAGTAATGTCTTCATCCTCTGTAATATTTGTCACAGCCATATGTACCCAGAGAGCAGTAGGTAAATACAGTGTAAATTTGTGTACAAATGCCCCCACCCATGTGTGGACATTTAACTGTTCTGCCCCAAGCTTACAATCAAAGACAAATATGGTTATATACGTTCAAGAAGAAACATATGTTTTATCCACCAACTTTTCTATTCTTCCCTTGTGATTTATGGCATTACACAAAAATCATAGTTCTAATCTGCAAGTCCCCCTACAAATGCCCCTACAGAATTTGCAATGTTGCTGAACTCAAAAGGGACAGTAAGTCAAATGGATCAGACTAGACTATTCTATAATGCTAATTTTCATAATTTATTGCTGCTGAGTAGATTGGTTATAGGACTGTGCATTGGTTACTATGCTATATGTTTCTAAATTCACCTTGTCACCTAAAGGATTCTATTAGTGCTTTCTCAGTGGAAGGTCTTCGGGATTGTGGAACACTTTCAGTTTGCCCAAAGTAGGTTTGGTAATAGTTCAGAAAGGGAGCCTAGATTCCTTTCACTGAGCTTACTGACTTACATTCTAATTGTATATATTATTGTATTACTATATACTGCATAGTAATAATATGTACTTTTATTTTAACCTATAGTGACTGAGAAATTCTCCTAAGTGACCTTAAAAGAGCAGTTTAACTGGTACACAGTGTCGACATTCTTTCACAATTGGCAGCAGGATGGCTAATATGAATGTCTCTTTGTATTGTCTCCCACAAAATAATGTTCTGTACAGAGAAATCATCCAAAGTATAGTAGTACAGGCAGAGTGGCTGATTCCAAGGAAGGAGACCCCCTCATCTTTCTCTGAAGGACTCCAGGTGGGATGGAGCCAAAAGGGAAGCGTTGATGTTGGCTTCTCATGGAGTGAAAAAAAGGAAAATTACTCAATGAGCAGGCATTAGACATATTCAATTCATAAATCTTCTTTTATGATGAGTGGGTTGTTTCTGTTAAGAATAAGCAATCTTATGGTGTCAAGGAAGATGTAACACTTTTACGAAGGTAAAAATTTTGGGTAGTCAACTTTGTCTGACTGCATATTGACTCTGCCCTCTGTTAAATCAGTCACTTGCCACATTGGGCTCCAAATGTTTAGAAAAACAACAAAGTGAGAGAAAGAGGTGAAAAACCCTGTGTACTTGTTGCACTCTTGTTCACAGTACAAAAATCACAGTGGATCTACTTTTTAGCAGAGGTGTGGGATAGTGGGAGGGCCTGTGATGGGCCCACAAGGCAGCTAAACTGCAGAGCAACTCTGTTCTTTCTGCACCCCAGGGCAAACACAAACCCCACAGGATTTGACAGTCCTTAATTAGAAAGAAGGTGTTACTGGAGAGGATGGAAAACAGCCAGGTGCTCTAACAGTTGTCATACCAAGGAGCTAGAGAGGAGAACTGGGAATAATTACGTAAACTGTGGAGAAGAATCTGTCATGCACTTACCCTCTTTCCTCCTTTCGGTGAAGGATTTTTCTTCATAGATATGTTTGTGATTAAGGAAAGAATATTATTTCCGCAAGCATCAAGCAGCTCAGGTTTATTCTTGCATCCTAGCTGATGAGACCTTGAGCTAGCCCTTCTTAATGATCCCAAAAATTTAAACTCTGACTTAATGACCATCAACACAGACCTTCCACTACAACAGCTATGCAAAACCTTGGAGGCGAGGGTCAGGGTTTGCATTTTGCCTATTCAATTCAACTAAATTAACCAGAAAACCAAGAAAATAAACTCTCTACTCACAGTTTGTCTCTTTCAAGTCCAAGCACATCCACAGTGGCACTGTAATAAATTTGCCTAAACTTGCCACCATGGCTGCTTAACACAGGAGGATTTCAGAAAAATAAACACATCCATTTTCCAATTATTTTATGGTTCCTTAACAGCAAGACTTAGAAAACGGCCAGTAATTTTAATACCAATATAATCTGAAAAAATAGCACAATTGAAGACAGGTATTTTTACTATTTCATATTGTAAGGCTGAATATGTACTGCTCAGGCACATCACAATTCAAAGAGTAATTCTGCTTTCTGGTGTTGTACTCTTTCATGAAGGCTTACAGACTTTAGAAAGTTGTCCCTCAAGAGACGAGGGCTCACAGTATAGGACTGTTGTAAGGTTCTTCCAAAAACAAATAATCAATAGAGAGCTACCCTACTGAGTGAGAATATTGCAAGGAAACAGCATGTTATGGAAAACTACACCACAATTTTCCTAAGAAAGCAACAACAAAAAAGGAAAGTTTGTTAAAACTGCAAGATGTGCAGCGGGACTGTCATCAGAGTAGGAACTGGTAAGTGAAACTGAAAAATATTAAATTGCCTTTATTCAGATACAAGTTACAGGGTCTGAACAGCTTTCTTTGCATACCCTCTGAAGGCATTAGGAGTGACACACAGAATGCAAGATCAGGAGCCTGCAGCAAAACCCGGGCTCAGCTCTGCCGTTCAGGGAATTTGTGTTCTCTCTGCTAAGATAAATTAGAATAACAAATATTGGGAGAGACTAGACAGGGAGTTCACCTTGCTAAGTGGTTACCATTTGTGCTCCGAGTAGAAACATAAAGTAACAAGATTATGCCTGATTTACAAACAGGCTATTCTTTACTCTGCTTGGAAGAAATAAGGATTCATTCCTGCCTTCATGTGCACCTTGAAGTCTGTTCTCATGTAAGACTTGGACTTTTTAAGCTGAAGCTTTCACTGTTTAATTTATTATTTATATTAGTGTTAGCATTAATATTTCATAGCCATTAGCCATCTGTGAGATAAAAGAGAAGCCCAAGTTTTATAGTCAAAGAATCAAATATATAAAACTGTTTTTTTCAAATTAAGAAACTGTTACATTAAAAAAAATACAGGAGAAATTCCCTGCATATAAACTTCATTTATAATTCAAAACCTAAGATAATGAATCCCAAAGGTCAAGTCTTCCAAGTGATCTGGCTGGCCTTGGAATCAGCCTGTGAGCCTCTCTCAGTGCTCTTAAGCAGTGTCCCCTGAGGCTTAGTGACATTAGATCTTTTAAGCCTGGCAACTCTCACCCTTCTCATTTCTTTCATGAATCATAGAAACACTCAAGATACCAAGTGGCAAGATATACTGGATATTTCCACAGCTTCCTTTGCCCATGATGTTAAACTATAGAAGATCTCACAAAAATACCATTATGCAGAAGGCACTTATTCAAATTAATAATTTTTAATTTTTTTTCAGTCACAGCAAGAAGAAGACCACATAAAATAGGACTGCTATAATGCAACTTTCTGAGCATCAAGACATTTTCACAATAAGCAATGTGGCCACTGAGCCATAGTAGAGGACATCAGAGCAGCAAATGGCTGGTGTAGCTCCTCAGTCTGGAGTGAACAGGTCCAGATAAGACAACAGCAGCAGCTGGCTGGAGGCAGAGGGCCAGCTGAGGCAGCATTCCAGATGACAAAATGTCTCATTATGGTTCTGTACAGACATGCTTAGTTTAACCCATAGTCTGCACCAAAACAGATAATTTTCTGTTTGCTTTAAATCTTATTATTGATCTAGGACTCCAGATTCCCCCTTACTGTTTTATTGAGACCATCTTTCAACTTTGTATTTTCTAAATCTAGCTACTAAATAAAGTGAGACAATAAAACACAACTTTCAGTTTTAAACAATAGAACAATGAATATGTATTATTTCCACACAATATCTCAGAAATTAATCTTAGTTTTCAATTAAATCTCTAATAAAATTTTCTTAGAACACTATGTAATAGCAGCTAATGAGAAAATCAGTGTTATCTGTAAATATGCATGTACCAGACAATTAAATATAACACAATGTTTACAGGTTTAGCCATTGCCTTTACTAAAAAAAATTAACAATAAAAATCTTTCAAAAAACATGATTATGAGAATGAATTATTTATTTCTCCTAATGTATGACAAGGAGATTAGTCATGAATGTTGTGTGCTGTGTTTCAAGGACTTGAGTTCAACTTCTCAGGGCAATATCTTGTTTTTTTATTAATTGTAAAATGTTCAATTTTCATTGGGCTCTGTTTTTGTTAAACAAAGGTTTTCCTGAAAGAACCTTACTTTGAATTAGGAGTAACAACCCTTTTGCTTCACTGACCCAATTTATTCCCTGGGACATTTCTAATTTTGCCTGCCATTCCTAATTAACCTCTTTTTCTATGGAGATATTTAGCTCTAACTCAAGGTATTCTACAGAAATGTGTAGGATTCACTTGACCTGGTGTAGACATCTATGTCTTACTTAACCAGTCCCTAACTGTTCAGCAAAAAATGGTCAATTATAGGACATAATTCATTCTTTATAATATAGACACCCAAAATAATGGGTCAAACTTCATTTTGCAAATTGCCTTTTTCATTAGCAACTGACAATAAAGGAAATAGAAGATAGATGGTTCAGTGGACAAATCTACAATCTGAACCACCTGCCCAGATGTGTAGATTTCTTACAAATACAAGTTCTTCAAAGCAAAGTATTTTAAGTTGCCTTTTGAGGCATGTTTTTTGTTAACTGCTCACTTTTTCATGATGCACCAGCGGCTGTTTTGGTGTCATCATTGGATTACGTGTTCGACCATCTCTGTAGCATCACACTCCCAACATGCTGGAAAGCTCCCAGTGGAAGTGTGTACCATTAACCTCACTTTGCAAACTCACAAGCTTACTGAGGGACAGATCTGTGGTTACTAGGCAGAAGTGTACATTGGAAAAGATGCCTTTTAAGTTATGTAACACAGCATGCTGGAGGCTTAAATCTTTACCTATCCCCAGATATAATGAAGTATATCACTGTATTAAATTACAAAATATATGTAGAATTTTACAGCTTAAATACTCAGCTGATCAATACAGTCTACAGGCTCAAACACAGGAATTAATATGTACTAAATTTATCTCAGCAATGATTATTTAGAATTGCAGTAATGCAAAAAATACTTCAGCATTTAGATTATTATTTCATCATCAAAATGTGCTATTATTTATTTTCTTTTTCACTTTTTTTCAACTAGTTCTGAAGCAGAAAAGTAACCTGAAAAAATTATAAAATAAAAGGAAAAGAGGACACAATAAAAACTGCCTCTGCAGAGAAATATCTAATTGAGCTCCCTTCACAAATACACATGGGTAGATCTAGATGATAACTGAGAGCACGACAAATAAATCTTGCTGTGAATCTTTTCATTCCTCCTGGCAAATCTTTTAAAGTCTTCGGTAATAAAGACATATTTATATTTATTTGAGATACCTTAAATGTAAATCATTATTTTTTTCACCTCTTAACCCTAAATTGCAAGAACATGATTTGCACCTAGTTTTAAAGTTGACAAATTAATTAATTGATTAAAAAAAAAAAATTATGGGTTAGAAGCAATTTTGAAGGTTTTCTTTCATTTACTTTGTTTTGATTAGTTTCTAAATCTTTCAATGTCTTTGGATACGTTTGCTTACTGCATTTCTGTAAGAGGAATAAATAGCAGCAGTAACATTTTCTGTTCGCATGTTAGCTGTCTCTTCCACTGAGCTCATGAGAAGACCAAATTTCTTTCTTCATAGCATCTGCTAATACTTGGAAAAGGAGGTATCCCCAGTCTTAGATGAGGATATATTTCAGAAGATCGGACTACTGATATACCTTGACAGTTAATTGAGTAGCAGCAAAATAAATGATTGCATTTGTAGGATAAAATATACTTTAAGCATAAGGCTCAACTAAAATGAACATTCACTTCAGATTACAGGTAAGGTTTACTTTTCAAGCTTATTGTGAGATTTAATTACATATGGCAAAACTCTCAGATATGAAAAAGCCAGATACTTCAAAAATAAAATCTTCAAAGTTTAAACTGAAAATATGACTCTTAGAAATGAGAGTCATAAAACCACTAGGAGAGCTTATCAGTGAAAGTGATAAATTTTCCATTACCTGGACTCCTTATGGCCTTGTTTTAGCAAAGCTCTTAGACTTCCATATCCATAAATTCCACTGTACAGGTATGGTCACAAACATTTGTGTCCAGGAAAATGGGTTTTGTGAACTACCCAGACAGGAATGTAAGACTCTCTTTGTAACATGCTCGAGGGAGAGCTGTGGAATGCAAACGTGACATTAACCGTGGTTCTTAGTGGAGTTGAAACCCTTTTCCTTTCAGCAGTGTCTGCTGTAGAAAAAGTGCCAGTGTGTGTCTCCTGAAATAGATATAACAGCGTCTGGGCATCCCATGCACTCAAATTGGACTGTGCACACGGCAAATGTAGGCAAGCAGTTGGGTTACAAGGTGCAAGTGGGCGCAGAATCAAGGAAGGTTGGTATGGAGCAGAACCTCCTTGATGACTTAATTGAATGGATTGAAAGCAAAGCAGTTTTGTGCATGACTGCATGGTACCTCACTTCTCCCTGTACCTCAGTATAACCTTCAGTAAAGCAGAAGCCAGAAATTAATCTTTTTCTCAAACTTTATGAGCACCACCATACTTTGTAGTGAGAGTAATTCTAGAAAGAAATAGCATTTTATCATTCTCCAGATAACCCTGCCAGCAAGCAATCATGGGGAGCCAGAAATGTTCTAGCTTTTTTGTTAATAATTAATTGGTGAAACTAGAAATCCTCTGTCCAAAATAATAGAGATTCAAGGATCGACATATAGTGCAAAACTTTCCTGGATCTCTGTAGAGATATAATTCTCTACGTTCCAGTTAAATCAGTTAAGAAAATGTCAAATCAACATTCAACCCCTGTTCTCTTTTCAGAAATGACAGAATTGTAATTTAAAGCAGAGAGAAATGTTATATGCAAGTACTGCCAGTAGGTTGTTTCTGAAGATGACAAATTCTCCTTTCCTATTTATGCTACTGCATTCTGAATACCTGTCTAAATCCTTCCCTCTGGGTCTTTCAAAAGTGCCATTTCATAATAAACTGTTCTTTTGGATAAATAAGCATTGACAGCACAGGCTGATAGAGAGATTCATTTGCCTTTACTACCAGTAAGTCTGTCCATAAAATTTTCCTTTACATACAGGTTTTACAATTCCTTAAAGTAGAGAAGTTGTGTTCATCTAACATTCAGTTGTGTATCAGGAGTGATTATTCTTAAACTGTTAATTTTCCACAACAGAAATGTCATGCAGTGGAATGTAGGACCTTAGTTCTCAGCCTTAACTCCCAGACCAAAGCATCTACAGTTTTGTCATTCTACTGCTGCTCCACTCAGATGAAGAAATGCCATGAATATATTTGCATTCATAAACAAATACACCTGGTAGAAATCTACAACATACTGCATAGTTAAGAAGAATTTGGTCACTGTTTAGGGAATCTAATAGTCTTTGAAATGCATTGTTGGTTTGCTGATGAGACTCAGATCTTCTGTCCTGCTTTAGAGAAATCTCCCAAGCTGTCATTCCAGATTAATTCTGTCAGTAGCAGACATAATTTAAGCTCCTCTCTTCAAACCCTATTCCATTCTCCCTGTTCTCTATCAGAACTTACTTCCCTCTCAGTTATGCCAACTCAACTATTTCGACAACTGTGCTTCACAAAGGTTTTGTGAAAATACATTTTGCTTTTCCCATGTTGGAATTTTCAGTTTCAAATTTTGGACAGTTGCATAAGCCTGATCACCTGAACAGTACGACTGATGCCAGTTTCTGGTGAAAGACTGCAACCGTGCATAACACAAAGTAAAAGGAAGAAGGGGGAGTTGATCTGCTGCATAGCTGTGTCAGAGGGACTGGGTGGAATTCTTTTCTACAGCTCCAAATCACCATCTAAAAAGAGAGGTAGCCATGGAACCTAATACATTAAGGATTCAATAAAGTTAACATATTAGAGGAATTATTCACCCAGATTATATTCATGAATATACCGAGTCTTAGAATCCACTAGCAAATCACCTTTGCACTGGTACTTGCTCAGAAGCTATCTTTTGGAAAACAGTGGTAGAGTTATTGTATGACATAGATTTGCATGTGTCAGGCATATTTCATGGGATTTCTGATGTGTTCCTGAAATCCTTTGTAGATGATAGAGAAATGTTCTTCTGGAAACTTCCAATGGAAAAAACTACTGCATCAGTTCAGGCATCTAAGGTAGACAGAGATGATCTGCCTAATTGATGCTTTTAGAGGCACCTTTGTGAAAGCTGGGTGCTTAATCTAGACAGATTGGAACTCATTTCAGGATATTTATACCAGCTCTGACTATGCAACACTCCTTCTGTAATGAGAAGATCAAGTACTTTATATTTCTTGATATTACTATGCACTTCACATCCTTGGCATTTATCATCATTTTCAGCATACTCTCAGGAGTATAGCAATGCCTATTAGCCTCTAAACCTTCCCAACAGGAATATTTTCCAATATTGATGGCTTCCTTTAAACCATATTTAAACAGATTGACGCATCTGTACATTAGCAAGGCTGCTTGCTTGTGGGTTTTGACTAATATTTGGATTAATGTATATTATTTAACCTTAAGAGACATTAGGAATCATGTAAGAGCTACAAACTCAGACCTTGACTTAGCAGGGACTTCAAAGACTGAAAGCTATACAACCTGATGGATGCAGCTGGTGGTAAAAACAGGAGTCAAGACCATACAAGTTAGATCCCAACCTTATTGGCCCACATCTGTCTTCTTATTTAAACCTTATGATAGTATTATCAGTAAACAAATTTTTTTGATCTCAAGATTTCAAGACTTTTTGACTACACAAATCAATGTCCCAGTTGTCTTCAGGACTAGCATGTAAAATTATTCACTTCAAAACCAAAAAATCAAGTCCTTTGGATTAGAAGTATCTTATTTCAGATTAGCCTCACGGAGTACTGTTGGGAAACACGTTGTGAGATACTTGTTTGCTTCCTCCATGCTGCAAATCACTGTTAATGCCTAAGGTTGTCTGGGCAGAGGGTGTGTAAAAGGTGTCCTAGGAAAAGCCTCATTGCAAACTGTTTTAATACATTTCTTTTTACAAAACTGCCCTGTTGGTTAAAGGAGTCCACAATGGGAAGGCTCTACAAAGTATATTTAGCATAACAGCTATTACTACATTCACCATTAAATTATTTATTTTGAATTACAGTAATAACATCATCTGATTTGGCTTCAAATCAGAGTCCTGTGAAATTCATATTTAATGCCCCATAGAGTTCCACGCATTTGAAACATGAGCTTACCTACTTTCACATATTCCAAATGTTGTTTTAAGGAATATCTTCCCAAAATAGCTAATTTTCCATTGAAAGCAAGTCAAAAAGCATACATCTGGCAAAGACATTTAATGCAAAACTTTTCTATGGCCTTACTTCAATTCAGTTGTCCTTCTATCTTGTGTTAGGCTGTAAGTACCACCTCGGCAAAAAGTTCTCCCTTAGGTAACCACATTCAATCCAGCCAGGTAAGGGTGTACTGAGAGAGATCCTCAGTGAGAGGATTCTCTTTGATGTCAGTTTCTCACAGAGGCCTTGCAACAAGAGCAGCTTTTGGGTAGGGATTTCCACTTTGGTCTCAGCCCCAGAGTAGAATTCAGATTGCCAGCTCTGACACAAGAAGTTGAAAGACTATTGCTAAAGTTAATTTGGCCACTCTTTGCAGAGAAAAAAAATAATAAAGCACTGAGAGAAATTGTTTTGGGTTGTTTACCTGGTCTTTCTTTTTGTGGTCATTAGTATGTGCTCTAACAGTGAAGGGATCTAAACAGTAGTGGCCACTGGTTTGTTCAAGTTTTCTGCTTAGGCCTTGCCTCTTCTGGCCAGCTGATATCTAAAGTGAGAGCTCCCTAGTCTTTCCCTAAAACCCCAAACGCAAGAGTTTAAGGATCCACCATATCTTTCATTGATACCAGTATAAAAATAGTTCATATTATGCTGGCAGTGCATCCCATGGTATGTGCTTTGCACTGCCAGTCTGATCTGACATGATACCCTAGATACCTGAAAAAAATAAATCCTCTACCTGAAATATCCCAGCAGTATTGAGAAACAGCTTAGCATCCAGGTATTTATTACACTGGGAGCCTCTCTGCTGCTTTCAGTGCACGTGCATACCTCTTTCCTCATTGGAGTCTCCCCACGGAGGAGTCTCATGCTTATGGAAGTGTTGCAGCACACACAACTCGGAGAGCCAAGGACCCCCCTGCAGCTGCAGGGCTCCCTGGTGCCTGAGCAGCCTCCTGGATGGACACTGCTGGATGGACACTGCTGGATGGACGCTGCTGGATGGATGCTGTTGGATGGATGCTGCTGGATGGACACTGCTGGATGGACCCTGCTGGATGGACGTTGCAGGATGGACACTGCTGGATGGACACTGCTAGATGGACACTGCTGGATGGACGCTGCTGGATGCTCCTCACTGCAGGCAGAGAAGGCACGCCACTGGCACCAGCCACACCAGCTCCATGGATGGTGCAGGTCTGAGCTGGATTTGAGCCAATGATCTCAGTACTGGACCTCTGCAATGGGGTGCCTTGTATTTCCTGCTCCTGACAAAGGATTACCTATAGGATCTGGTGTTAGCTCCTTCCTCCCACTCACTGAACTTTACACTTTTGTGCTTGGTGCCTGTAAAAAGAGATCTAATACTTCTTGTCAAAAGCTCCCTATAACCAAAAGGACGAAGAGGATTGTGGAAGACATCCTACCCATTTTGAGAATCTCTCATGGTCAGGAAATCTCCACAAACAGCCTACTTAACTCTCAGTCCAGCTAATGTAATGCACCACTTCGGGCAGTGGCAGTGCCATGAGAGGAATCTGCCCCACTGCTCCACAGTGGAACAGAGACAGGCTCACAGTCAAGTGTTACATGACATAAGTTTTCTGTGGTCTGAATGAAACCCATATATCTGTTAACAGTATACTGAGCCTTCCCTCCAAAGAGCAGTTGGGAAAGCACTGCTCCTAATGACTACATTTTGCCAAAGCTAAATTGAGCAATATATTTCTTCCTTGGGAAGTATTATGTTGTTCATTATTTTAATATTAGAGACAAAGTACAAAATAAGTTAATTTGCTACAAAGCACTGGAGTACCAGGAAAAAATGCCAATCATCTGAAAGAGTGACATATCACATTAAGTGAGTTGGCCAATCCATACAAATTTTTATGTAATTTTCCACCAGCTATCAGGCAAAATTATCTCAATTACATTAAAATGCACAATTTTGCAATGTCTGGCTCACTGAACAAAGTGATACTACTGCAGGGGCTGTTCAAATCATCAAACTTCATAAGCATAAGGAAATAAAATACCAACTCAATGCAAAGCTATTCTAAACTGTAGCTACAAGAAGAAGAAGGAGGGGGAAAAACAGTGAATCTTCCTCCTTTTTATTTTTTCAAACCACTGGAATATATTATCATCCACTCAGCCCAGTTTTTTTGTAAGCAGTAGATAAATGCCTAGGTTAAGTGCTATTCCTTGTAGCAGCAAAAATGATTCTCTTCTCCTATAAACTTTATTACTATTATTTGTCACATTTTGAAATACATAGTTATTTATACTAGGAAGAGGCTAACCAGGCAATCACCTGACAGGCAAATTCAGAAAATACACTCTAGCAAATAAAAATGGTGACCGCCTGCCAACCACCAATATCATTTTCTCAGCAGAGCAGCAATTCATGAGTAATTCAATCAGGTATTCAATAGAAAATTATTCCTGTTTTACAGACTGCCATCACTAACAGTGGGCCTGATTTTGCTGCTTAACCACTTTGGCACACAACCACAGACTGTGCAGTATTGGATTTTCTCCCACACTGTTTCAGTACCAGCAATGTGAAAAGAATGAGACAGAAGGTAGAAATGTGGATAGAGGACTTTGCATGTTACCATAATATAATCTGCATTTCCATAATAATTTTCAAAATTGTGGGATAACATTCACAAAAAATTAATAGCACTTCCATAGCACATGAGGAGCATAGAATGCATTTCAGCTGAGACAAGCTGACAGGTGCAGTTAGTCTGTGCTTCACAGAGACATCCAGGAACAGATCTTGGAGTGTGGCAGACATCTTGACTTTTACAGGAGCATAGACTGACTGAATCCTTCCTGGTACAATCCTGATAGAAAATACACCTTAGCCCTCAAAAGAGTGGTCCCAGATCTTCCTTGCTGCAAGGGTATATGGGTTGCTCCAAGGGCTGTTCCCAGTGCTCTGCCACCCTTCTTCAGAGCAGCCTATGGTTAGTGTGCGGCTGTTCCCACAGCGTCAATGCTCTGCTAGCTTCTCTCCTGCCTGTGGCTTCTTTTTCCCATGTACACTCTTTTGCTAGCAACTTCCATTGTCTCTCAATTCTCTTATCTACAGTATGCATTGTACTACGTTCTATCATCTCCTTAAGCAGCCTCTTTTTTCCTTTTTAGAGCAAATACCCTTAACACTTGGAGTATCATGCCATTTATGATATACCTCTTTTTTCATGCAAATGCCCCCAGGAAAATGTAAGGAACAACAGCAGATGACTCCAACCTTCACTGATTCCTCTCATCATCCCATTTTCTCCAATCTGTGCCCAACAGAAATCTCTCTCTCTTGGTTCATCTGCCTAATGAAACTCTCTGACTTACACAAGGTAGAAGAGCAACGTCCCAGCACACATCCTTTGTAATATATGGTACGTCACCAAGACTGAATGAGACTTACTCCTTCAGAATCACAGAAACACAAGACTGCAAAACAGGCCATTTCAGTTATAGCTGGAAGCCCCAGAAGGTCCTCTGAACATCTGCTCTGTTTAGCACAGGCTATAAAGCAGCTTCATCTCCTTCGGGTAAAAAATTGGGAAATCAAGCTTCAGCAGTTGGAATTGTACAGGACATGCTCACTGATGTATATTTTTAAATATTCAAGGACTTTCAAGTTCTGTCACAGGTCAAAGCAGAGTCCACCAAGCCTTGTCATTTTATCCCAGCTTCAGAAAGGATCTGGACTACCTCAAGGACTTATACACAGGACCCCATTTCTTTTTTTTTCCTGATTATGGAAAGAAAGATGAAACTTGCTTTTCTCTCATATCTCTGCTTTAGCTTGTTTGAATTCAAAGTTCAACTTGTGAAGGGCCAATATCTTATTCTTAGTAGAGTCATGCTGTATCATCAATGTTTTTGTCCTCTAAGGTACTCTTCACTATGATAAAAACAGAACCTCATTCCCAATGTTCATACTTTGTTTAAGTTCTAGAAAATTTTAAAGTATTAGAAGTCATTTTGATCTGAAATGTTCTAGCAGAATTTCACTGTCAGGGGAATGCCCTGTCAGAAAGAATCACCCACTGGAAACAATCAGAGAGCAGCCCCTGTCTTATCACAGTCTGTCATTTTTTAAAGTGCAAAGCCTTCAGATGAATGATAGTGACCTCCAGACATTAGCTGGGAAATCAGGAGTCCAAAAGAGCCACCCCAAAGAGATAAGCCTTTCATGGTAACAGACAACAAGAATTACTTAACTACCTGTCGATCACGGGGATACAACATGGCAAATTCATGTGCTACAATAGTAAGTATAAAACATGTAAATCCTGAATCAAACTTATAAAATTAGCAAAGAAATTAGGTTTGAAAAATAGAAAATTAAAAATTTGAAGAAATGCTACTTGCAAAATTTCCTCCTGGGACAGGTGTTTCATCTAATTGTTTTACATTTCAGAAAAAGTCTTGACTTCTGCAGACTGAAATAAGTGAATAGCTGAGGGGCAGATAAATATAGTTGAACTGCCAATAATGTAAAATGCTTTAAGATACTCCATGATCTAGCCCCTCTATCTGATCTGGTAACGTGTTTATTTGCTGCTCATTCCTCAAGTTATTCCTTCTAAATTATTTTTTTAGGGAAAAAAAAGGCCTTATAAATCTTATATATCTGGCCAGAAATTTTCTTAGCCCTAAGATCCTAAGTTTGCATGAGCCACCCCAATAGTTTCACATATGTCCTCTAACACCTAAAATAATTAGGGCTGTATAATAGATCTGAAGAGACACCTCCTGAAAGATCCTCTGAGGTAAGAGCCATTAAAAACTTTAGGGCCACTGTTAATAAAGAACTGTATTCTATTTTGGATTCTTTTCAGAGATGAAGGATTTTAATTTGCAAATAGCAAATCTATATCAAGCCACCTTAAGCCAGTTCCATGCTGATCTCTAAGGCCGACAGAGTGAGAGGCTGATATCTCACCTGCAGTTCAGGAAATGTGAGGAGAGATTTCAATTCAAACCTCGGCAGGAACAGAGAAGCCTTGTTTGGAAGTTTCTTTCTTGGTGGTCCATACATAAAAGAAAACTTCTTAAAAGAGAACGAAACGGATTTTGATTTCTCATTGCAGAAGGGGTCCTTTTAGTCAGTTTTACATTCCAGAATGAAGGCCCTATGCAAGCTAACATCTACAAATAAAAAGTAAAGACTTTTCTTTCCATAAAACACTCTCCTCATTAAAATTTACAGCTTGCACATTTTTTTCCAGTGCCACCGCTGTACTGCGACTGTCTGCTTTACTCTTACAGCAAACAATCCTTTTCCCTTATATCTATGATGGAGCTTTTTACATTAAGTCTTTATTTTATCAGGCACCACAGAGAGGAATGTTATGGATTTATGGGGCAGGGAGAAGAAACTGATAATAAATGCACTAAAGCTGATCATCATACACATAAAGAGGTAGTATAATTACTCAAAAAAAAAAAAAAAAAGATGGATTTCTACCAGAAACAGAAAGCAGTGAGTAACAGGAGCAGAAGAAAAATGCAAAATGCACTGCAAATCCCAAAGATTTCCACAAATTGGAATAAATTCCTACAGATTTTACATTAGATTGGGGCAATTTTTAAAGCTTTAGCATTGTAATGAAAATCTTGAAGGAAAAGAAATAAAAAAGCATTCAATTTGCTTTGTTCATATAAGCATCTGCTTTTGATGAAAAGCACACTCTCTGATGGACTGTGGAAGGAGATGTGGTAGCAGGTCTCTGTGCTGGAGGAAAAGGGCTTTCATTTTGTTTTTGCAGAATGCTACTGTGGTGATGTTTTTTCAGTTGCCTGGTCCTGTGTAATTCTGAGTCCTTCCTAACTTTGCAATATTTTGATATGTTAAGATGGTTAAAAAATGAGAAACTAGTCTGTGAAAAATGAAGTGAAAAAGCCATTCCCCATTCAAGAGCTGAAAGGTAGATATTCTTTGACATTTTAAAACTTTCTCAGGATCATTAACCAAATCATTCTATAATTCTATGATTATCAAATACATTTTCAAAATGCATAACAAAAGTCATTTTTATAGGTAATCCAAATTCATTTGAGGAAGAAAAGCTAACTGAACAGGTCATATTTGCAGCATTAAATAATTACTAATCTAATTTTCAGACATTAAAATCAAGATATTTTTTTAAAGGTCAATTTCAGATAGAACCAATCCAGCCTTAGTTTTCAGGAAAGCAAAAAAATATTTTTGCTTGAGTGAGCCTTGTAGGAAGCACTCTGCTCAAAAGTGATTCCTCTTACAGAACAATTCATATATTGAAACCACTTATTGGGCTCAAAGATTTACAGAAGTTACAGAAGTTCTGAAAAAAATCCCAAGTCAATAATCTACCATTTCTTGCATTTTTAATTGTTCATCTGATCAAATCTTGCCACACATTTTGCAGTGATAGAGTGCTCAGTCTTTTACAAGATAAATATCCAGAATCACTTTTTTTTGCCCATAAAACGAGTCTATCATATCTTCTATACATAACTTACCCAACACAGCCTTGGGGCCCATTCAGTTCAAAGGTTCTGGTGTCCTCAGGTTTGGAGCCTCATCTTCCTGGCTCTACCTCAACTCTGGCCATTTAGGATTAGTAATGTTTCTGGAGTTACCACTGGTTTTTTGTTTGTAATAAGAAACATGAGGCAGCTTAGGTCCTAATTTACATATCTCTCTGTTGTGTCAGAGGTTAGGAGAGATGAATCTTCACCTGAAGGCAGGCTGACTAGAATTTCAAACAGAAATAAGGTACTTAAAACCTGTGAATTTGGTTCAGCTTTTAATAAATCTGAATTTACATGGCTGGATTGAAAGTAGAACCTCCAAGTCATTGAAAACTAAAGAAAAATTACATTTGATTTTGAGGTTATCTGACTTCCTGCAAGTCCCTTATCATTCATAGTTTCTTTCCTATGTTTATCAATGCTCTTTTTTCCTGTACAGTTTGTCAGAGCTAGACTGCTACATCACAGTGTATATTTATGTCACAGAGTACAGAGCCAGTGCAACAAGTCTGTCTTTACACTGAGTAATGCAGAGAATAAAATGGAATAAGGGGACATCTAAGTTGTTATTTTTTAAATGTACCAACACACCATAGGAGATAGAGCAGCTAGAATTTAATTTGCTGTTTGCTTGTTGCTCACTGGGAAAGCCTGATTCCTATCAGTTCCCTGATGAGTCTGGTGAATGTTATCACATACTGTACCTGTAATTTGTCAGAGATCTTGGATTTTTTATGCTACATATAATCCCTGTGGCTTCTTCTTGCCATTGGGAAATGTCCTTTCCCTGAGTAACCACGAATGAAGAATACTGAGCCTGTCCTTTCAAACCTTCTGCATGTCTCAATGGGACCTGGATAACAACCTTTTGTTCCACACTTTTCTCTTTAGGATATCTGTCTTGAGAGAAGAAATGTTATTAAGGGATCTAAAACTAAGCCTTTTCTAAATATCAAGTTTCTAAAAATCTCATAGGATTTGTACCAGAGGATACCCCTTACTCTTTCTTGCAGTAACTTTCAATAAAAAAAAACCAACATGTCATGTAGCCCACAAACCACTGGAATAGCTGGTGAGTCATTAAAACCAAGTATCTATAAATAAATCATACAGTTCTGTGTTTGTGTTATACTGTGCTACAGGGTCTATCCAGAGCAATCATTACTCAATGAGAGAATTGCTTTTTCAGATTTTTGCTATCCACTGAAGGGTACTTTTGAGAGTAGTCATTGACAATACACTGGCAAAAACACTCTTTGGCAGCTAGTAACAGAGTGATTGTGATTCCAAAAAAGTACAGTAACTTTCTGAGGGAGCTAATCATACTCTATTAGTGAATTCTTCATTGCAGCAATTTTCTACCTGATTATAACCCTAATTATTGTCTTTGGAAGAGGATGAATAGCTATTGAATAATATACTTGACATTTTCCTGTGTATCAAATAAGTATTGGCTACCACTAGTATATTTGAGTAATGTATTTCAAATGACAATTTTACTGTAAGAAAAAGGCCCCTCACAGGATGAGACTGCATTCTTGCAGCAAAAGTATATGTAAGGAGTCTGTCCACAACAAAATTTCAAATTATAGCTGTTAATAATGTTTTGCATTTATATGATATGTACAACCAGTCTGAGAGTGACTTACTACTGAACAATCTTCATTCATGTTAGTAGCCATGTTTCACAGGTATGTAAAATGAAATACAGTGCTGATTAGGCCAGCACTGTCCAATCACTATAACTAATACTATCAAACTAAGCATTCACATCCATCCTCCAAAATCAGTGCACCTGATTCCCAAAGAAGATGAGGGAATTTACTCCTCACTGAACTCACTGCTTACCATGTTAGCTATATTTAAACATTCAGACTTTAAAATGTTGCTGTAATTGGATAAATGGAGCAAAAATTGATGCCAGAGCTATAACTAGGCATATACTGGCTCCTGAGTTATTTCCTAAACATCAAGAAAAATATCCTCTATTCTATTACAAAATAGAGTATTTGCCATTTTTTCCCAATTTCCAAAAGCCAATATTAAAATTCAACTTTTCTTTGGATACATCATCAGTTTTCCCATCTCTTTAATACATCTATTTACACAGCTTTACAAATAAGTTCAAAATCATTTGTGGCAGTAGCAATGAATAGAATTTTAAATGCTGGCTTTTATGTAACCTTGCAAGCAGTTTTATCATTCAGCTTTTGCTTGCCCACTAACTGGTCAGTGATTTCAGAAAAACATTATTCTAACCTAAGGTATTAAATATGAGTTATCCTTCCAAAAATATATTACTAAACATACATCCACAGGAAGCAATGTGTTTTATCAACAGTATTGTTTTAACTTCCAATTCCTGTCAGTGAAAGTCAGAAACCTTCAAAGGCCTTGGTACCTTGCAGGTTTGGTGGTACCTTCCTTGGGGAATGGCTCCTGATGCTGGGATGATGATGGCACAAGGTTTCTGTGCCCTGGGTACCCTGGCTCAGCTGAACGTGGCGCTGTGGGCATGGCCCTACACTGAGGCCACATGGCAAACCTGTGATGAGGCTGGCTGGCAACCAAGTTTTTGTACTTTACTCCACAGTGCAGTCATGTCTTTATTCCCCTGAGTTTAGAAAGGTTGAATGGCTCCCAGACCTGTCTTTTTGCAGCTGTGCTGGCAAGCTTCATTCAATGCTAATTCTGTCAGTTAACAAAAAAACCTTCCATAAGGGTATCTGGAAAGTCAACAAATTCCTTTCTGGCTCACTTCTTGGAAGATTCAGATCCTGAAATCCCATCAATCTTTCCCACACACCAGTTTTATTTTATTTTTATTCATTCCCATTTGGGGGAAAAAAAGTAAATTTTAATGATGTAGCTTTTTCACCAAAATCACCTAGTATTTTCCATCCAGCTCTGCTAATGAATGAATGGAATTTTTTTAAATCCCTAGGGACTGTATATCAGTGAAGGGGGAAATTCTAACCCAAAATATTTCAGCTGCCTTGGAAGATTCTGGGAATCCAGATAATTTTCTCATGCCCTGAGCCCCAATGGTAAAATGAGATGGATGCAAAATTCAATTAGATTTGAAGGGCTCAGCTGGCCATCATTTTAGAACAGTATCAAAGGCATTGGAATCAGCATATCGCATTTCTTTTGACAGCTTATGGAAAAGCAACCAATGAGAGAGTACAAAATGTCATCCTGGCACACCTCATGTGTCAGTGTGCAACAGGGACCCCAGGAAACCTCTTCTATGGAGTTGTTGAAGAGGAACAAAGGATTTTGCAGAAACATTGCAATGCAAAATTGACAACTCCTATTCTTTAGTTAGAGGAAAGTTGAGAGCAACTACCATTAAAAGGATGTAAGTGTTGTGGGAAATGTTTAAATGTTTCACAATCCTGGACATAAATCAGAATCCTGATCTGGAAAAAGCTTCAGAGGTGATGTATGTGGTATAGATGTAAATGAAATGTATGGTATGTAGGTGCAAAAATTAAGCCAAATTTCTGAAGATTACAGAAGGAAATAGCAGGGGGATAAGAGATTAGGGATTTAAGTGTAACAGCTGAGAATAGAATGGCTGCAGTAGTAAAACAATTCTCCAGCTGTACAACAGCAACAGTCTCTGGCTCAAATTTCCAAACAGAAACACAAAAATTCTCAGAAGAAAAAAGAGAGAGAGAAAAAAAAATCAGTCAAAAAGGCAAAATTTTGGAGGGAAATTTCAGTGTTCATCAAATCAATTTTTGTTGAAAATGTGAAAATTTCCTGTCAGAAAAAAAGGCATTGTTATGAAAGTTTGATTTTTACCATATGTATTCCATAATATAGAATTTTACAGAATACATATGGGACATACTTGTACAAGTATGTACCATATGCATTCTGCAAAATTCTAAAAATAATTTGGTTCACTTTCTGGTTTATAATAACAGTCACTGTACTGGATTCTGTTGAAAAGAAGGGTCAAGCTGAAATGGGGGTCTTAGAATCATAAAATATGCTGAGATGGAAGGACTCAGCAGGATTATCAAGTCCAACTCCTGGCATTCCAAAGGACAACCCCAAGAGTCACACAATGACAGTATTGTCTAAACACTTGAATTCTGTCAGGCTGTGCTGTGACCACTGCCCTGGGGAGCTGTTCCAGTGCCCAACCACCCTCTGGGTGAGGAACCTTTTTCTAATACTCAACCTACACCTCCCCTGGCACAGCTTCAGGCCATTCCCTTGGATTCTGTCTCTGTTCACCACAGAGCAGAGATCAGTGCCTGCCCCTCCTCCTCCCCTCACAAGGAGCTGTAACTGCAGTGAGGTCTCCCCTCAGTCTCCTCCAGGCTGAACAGACCAAGTGACCTCAGCAGCTCCTCTTACAGCTTCTTCTCAAGGCCCTTCACCATCTTTGCTGCCCTCCTTTGGACACACCAATAGTTTAGTGTCCTTTTCATAATGTGGCACCCAAAATTGCCCCCAACACCCGAGGTGAGGCCACCCCAGTGCAGAGCAGTGCAGGACAATCCCCTGCCTTGCCCAGCTGGTGATGCTGTCCCTGATGTCCCCCAGGACAGGATTGGCCCTCCTGGCTGCCAGGGCACTGCTCACTCAGACTCAACTGGTCACTGATCAGGACCTCCAGGTCCCTTTCCATGGCCCTGCTTTCCAGCATCTCACTTCCTAGTATGTACACACAACCAGGGCTGCCCTGTCCCAGGTGCCTTATCCCTGAAACTGCTGGCTGCCTTCATTCAGAGCATTTTATTGTTCCAAGCCTTAAAACAGAAGCTATTTTCCAAAATATGGACTGTATATATATGGCTGGTCAGAAACCTGATGATTGAAGAGGCTTTATTTCCTATTTTCTTGGTGGGCTTTTCAGAATTTGTGTGTACTAGTAACAGTCCAGGGATCTTCAGAAAAGACAGTAAATTCAATTTGGAGTGAGAGAAGAACCTGCTATATGAAACTGACACAGAGAAAAAGCTTTGCAGGTAAACTTCTCACTGAGAAAGTGCCTTGGAGATATGTGAAAGAAGGTATTTCCCACTGTTTGTTTCTACTATGTATCAAAAAATAAGAGCCTTCATATATTTTTTTAACATAAAATAAGACTTACTCGGTCGCATTTAGCCTTTTTATCTTTCTAGCCAGTAAACCTTCAGAACATACTTTCCAGCAAATTACAGAACACCTAAGGAGCATCAAAAACCCTAACAAGTAAAAAAAATTCCTTTATAGGCAGCTGATGAATAATGAAAGGGACACCTGGGGACAGAAGACCAAATCAATAATTCATTTAGTTAATTAGGCCATTGTTAAGACTCACCTGTTGGACTTTGGGAATACCTGCTCAAACTTGTCATTCTCCCTACCTAATCTACAATACATAAATCCTTTAAATCTAGATTCATTCACAGTCTAATCAAGACAGAAATAAATGGTTCATGCATAAGCTTAAAAATACATTTAATAAATTTATTTCTAAGGATATGACCTTAACCACCTTAGGTAATTAATCATCCACTCCTAGTAAGGGTCATCATCATCAATGGGCCAGTCTGTCATAATTCCTTAGGAAAACTTTTATGATTTGTTGTCCCTTAGCACAAACCAAATCTCACAGCTCATGTACCCTAAGCCCTCAGGACCAATGCTAACATCACTCAAACACAGGCACCTAAGGGATATGCACTGCAATGCCTAAACTTCTGAAAGAAACTGAGCATCAGTCTAGTTCTTGAAAAAGGCGAATTTAAGCCGGCCATTAATCAATCCAGCTTCTAAATGAGTTTCCAAAAGAATAGGCTTAAATTGAATGATAGAAAAGTATAATATTTGCCCATGTGTTCTGTGTGTTGTTGATGTTCAAACTGTAATCAACATCCATTTCATTCTCTGTGAAGACAAAGTGTAACTCAGTTCATTTTAGTCCAAGTTATCCTTTTCTGCAATGACTAAATCTCATGGTTTTTAAAAATATTTACATTATATCATCAGCTAAACATTCAATTTCTTTTATTAAGGTGTGTTATTTTCAGACTATATGAGAAAAATCTTTTAACAAAAATATGTGTACTTTAAAAAATAAATCAAAACATATTGATATGACACTTTACTAGTTACACACTGAAATATTTTCAGAAAATTTCATCAAGTGAGTATTTGAAAGACTGTAGTTGACACAGTGCTCTAGAAGTGTCCAAAAGTGAAATGTCCAATCTACAAAGACCAGTAGGGAAGACCTCTGTTTACATATTCTCAGTCAGGTTTTTTTTTTTTTTCTGGAGCATTTACTTGGAAGTATCTTTGCAACTCTACAATGTAGTAAATTTTAATCAAAAATATGAAAAAAATATAAGCTGAATATTTCTTACCATGACCATAATGTCCCTTCTACTAATCCTATTTGTAAGCAGAAATTAAATTCCCAACACAAATTTGCAGGGGGTGCTGAGGAAAAGATTTACTGTTTGACTAATTTGTCAGGGACTCCATGTTTAACTGTACAATTATATACATTAGCACCAGGATTCCTCACGAGAAAAAGCTCTAACTAGCCACTAAACATTTGAAGTGATGTAGACCACCTTTTGCTCCTGGATTAAAATGCAGCATTTCCAGATGCAGAGCAAAAGATGACACAGTTAAATAGCTTTTGTGTGTATCCTTAGTTTTCAGTGGGATGGATTAATATCTCAGTTTCAGGCAGGCTGCCTTACTTGTCCCTGCAAACAAGCCAGTATCCAAAGAACTTCAAAAAACCAGGCTTCACCTCTTACTGATTTTGCAGCATTAAAACTGTTTATACAACCTACTTAGTGATAGGGTTTTTTAATTCTATTTTATATTAAGAAGTTTGAATTCTCCAACAAATAGTTGTACAATGTAGGATTTATAAGGCAGATTTTCAAACTATAAATACGCTCACCAGATAGCACTCTGCCTAAGTCCAGAATAACCCTGGTGTGCTGGATGAACAGTGGTCAGAGTTACACAGATGCAGTACATCTGGATGACCTTGTTTGCAGAAATGGAATGGCTTTGAGGGACACTTTCTTCTGCTGCAAGTAGACTGCTTTTGCCACACAGAAATGCCATTTGCCGTACCAGAATTTTATAAGCTTAACACATATCTTCCCTCCACACCTTAGTTTCCAACAGATGCCATAAGGAAATTTTTCCACATAGAGCCAATTCTAAAACTTAGTAGATTTATAGCTTTAGAGGCAGATAATTTCATTTTGCTGTCTGTGCAAGAAGACCATATCATTCCACTTTACAGTTTCTGATGTAATACAGAAGCCTCCAATACTGTTGGAGAGTTCATCTTTTGAAAGAGACAGGCTTGATGCAAACCCTTCTAATAATAAATAATCTACCATAAATTCTCTGTTATAAAGGAAGTCATTCTAGTGGTTAATTACTTTCATTCCCAGACAAATGGGCCCTTTCCCATGTTTGAATTATTCTATCTTCAGCTTCCAGGCACTGAGGCTTACAACAACATTTCTAATCAGGCACATCTCTACAGTCAGATACCTACTGACCATTTAAGTTCTAAAGAATTATCTTATAAAATGCAGGTTAAAACTGTGTTCTCTCTTGTTTGCCCTTCCTCTGCCCCACTGAGCTCTGGCCGCAGCCCTAATGGCCTACACATATTGCTTTTTGTGACTTTTATGTATTTCACAAAACCTGTGAAATACACAGGTCAAGTTGATGAAAAGGGGAAAGAAAAAGCTTGGCAAATCCTTATCTACAGCCAACGAAGCATGGTCATTGAAAAGAAAGCATGTAAGTTCTTTCTAGGTGCAAGTCTTGGATTTCATTATGTTTCTTTCAACTACAATGAAGTTGGGGTACACAGAGTTCCCTGTGTCAAATATTTCAATTTTCTCTTTAGTGAAAATTGAAGAGTAATAACGTAAGCAGAAATGATTTGTGACTTTCATCAGAATAGCTTTTTCCAGCAGAGTTAGTTCCAGCAACACTCTCTTTAATCCTCTCACATAACCAGACAAAGAAAAGTATGAGATTTAGTTTGAAGCAGCATTATAAATAAGCAACAATAATCAAAAACAAACTAACAAACAAAACAGACCCAACTCACAATTAGATGGTTAGTCTATACCTCTTCAAGTTGTCTAGGGACTTTTTCATTTAGATGTCATCCTTAAAACCAAACATATTTTACATTGTTTGAGAAACAGAACTACAGGAAAATCAAGATTTTAAGTGAAAAATATTGGTATTGTATATTCAAGAATGATTCAGAATGCAGTTATTGAAGTCACCAGTAGCAACTTCACTGTTCAATTTGCTAAAGGCACTATACTATTAGGCTATACTCCCTTGTCTTTTTTCTGAAATAAATCCTTCTGTATTTAAACTTGTCAATCTTAGTGCCAGATAAAATTGAATTTATTTTGGAAAATGTGACCATCCTTCCGTATCAAATAATTATATCTTTCATGAATTTTTACATTATTTCACTGACATAAGAATAATTCTTCTGTATCTAGGTTAGGCAACAATGTCACTTCATGTATTTCACTAATGATTTTTTACATTAACAGCCTGAGCAAAATTACTTTGTCAAATTAAAAGAAAAGTTAATTCTTTGACATCCGTAGGTAACACTTATCCATTCTTCATCTTCCTGATAATAACAGGCTGTGCCAAAAATGCCAGGAGGAAGTATGCTTCTTCTGGTAAAATGATTGGATCAGGACTCAAGAGACCTGACCCTGCTGTAGACTATCTGTATGACCTTTGTCAAGTCATTTGATTGATGCATGCTTAAAAGCTGTATCTGCAATGAGAAAATTATATCTGCCAGGTATGGTAGGGTGTATTTGCTTCATATTTAGGGGTCCATGAGTAGCTCAGAATGCTGAATCCTCCATGAAACAATGAATTTGAGAATATGTATGGAATATGAAAGAAGTAAGACTTCTGAATTATAGAAACACTACTAATCTACTTAAAAATACTGTTCAAAATAAAATTCATTACATGATAATGTGTAATATCAAGAAAATAAACTTACAACTATTAGGCATTTTGGCAAAAAGCCTCTTGAGAAGCAATTAGAGATATAAGCATTGTTCACAACTCTGCTTTTGTCCAGGTCCTGGGTGTAATTTCTAGCAATTCTTTTTAAGTATCCTTTCCTACTGAAAATACTACAGTGTAGAGTCATGCCTGAAATTTTTTCCCTCCATTCTTTTGTAGAGTAAATTATTCCTAGTACCTGATTGTTACTGCAAAAGGATACCTGGAGGGTAAGGGCAGAAAAGGAGAAAGCAAAATGTTAAATTTATATTCCAAAGAGAAATTTGGTCTCTTGGCAATCCTGGAGTACTGACGATCATAGAGAAGGAGCAGATATCAGCATCTGATTTGGCTGTCATGAATCTGAAAGATTCATTTACTACCAAAAAATATTGTACAGAGTTCTTTCAAATAGATTTACAGTCAGTTAACATAGTAAAAAAAGGGATAGGAAAATAACTTTTTTCCCCAGTGCAACATAATGGCAGCTAAGCTTACGAGACTCTGGGTACAATGTCTTTTAAAGCTCAAACAAGTTTAGGATGCCTACTGAAAAGAACTTATACTCTGTGACCAGTTTGCACTACATTCAATGGGCAAGAACAGGGAGAAACCACACTAATGGAAAAGTCAGATGAATCATCTGGGATGGATCACTTGGCAAAAGGCTGTTTTAAGTGCAGTGGTGCAGCAGAATTTAATGCATGAGAGAAGATACTGTGTACAAGGAGAAAAGGAGAGAGAAAATACAGGCTGGTGAACAACAGACACAGACAAGACCTGTGACATGTTGCAAACAAAGAAAAAATAATCATCAATGTATTATGCCTCTAATATACTACCCTAATTAAGTGATACTAGTAATAATTACAGTGACTGCTGTTGCTATTTCATATTGACTTTCTGTCATTTCAGGATATCTACATCAACTCTTTTCAAGCGTTAGTACACTTTGGTCCCTCAGAAAAGACGATATTACAAAAGTCTGAGGAAAGTACATCTTGTTTCATAGGGAGAATGGAGGAAACAAAAGCATTTCTTTCATTCATCAACTTCTCTTACACACATTTTCTTCCTTTTTTGCTTATCCCTGCTACTGGGCACATCACCCACCTCTGGGTCCTCTCATCTCCTCTTTTTGGTCTCACTTTTATACAGCTTTCTGAAAAGTAAGGCAAAGTAGCCACAGTAAGTGTGTACTTAGATGAGAGAGGGTGGAATCCCTTCACCACAGAGAGGAGGTTAGATAAGGGTAATAACAAAGTGAAAAATCTTCTTTGGAGGTGGTGAATGATATCTGATAAATCATGCACTGTTTACTCAGAAAACTCATTTGTATACAAGTGCCTGAAAAGGAAAACAGGTTAATAAAGACTAATTTTCACTGTTATGTACAGAAATTCTTTTAAGCTACAATATCAAATGCTATTTGAATGACTGGATTATCTTTTTTGTTGTTGATTGGGATCAAAGCCATCTACCATGGCAGTCTGGGTCACTCTCACAGTAAAAAGGTTCAGATCACATCCCTCAGCCCCTGCCTGCTGACAAAAACTGTGGTCAGATATTAGAGTATTAATGCCATTAATACTCGTAAGGCTTAGTCTGAAACCCTGCATGTGTCACCAAAACTTAATAAGGTTAATTCTAAAGGGATGAGAAAGGGTGCATTAAAAAGTCATGTATGATATAGAACATATTTTGCATGAGTAATAAAAGAAAACAAAGTTCTTCAGCCTAGCAGGAAAACCAGCAAAACCAAGACTGGGTGAAGAAATTATTGTTTCCTAAAAATATATCAGGAGAATAAACAGAAGAGAAGGAAGCTCAAGGGAAAAAAGCCTTTGCCTAAAACAAGCAAAATAACATTGTATGGCAAACGGCAATGCTGACACAAGAACAAATGAGCAAAACCTAGATGTGACTCAGTTTAGCCTACAATTTATGATATTTTGTTACACTAGAAGAATAAGAATATTCTAAGATAACTATTGAGCAAGGATCTATGCTATTTTTGGTCTTAAATAGAGCTTATTATGGCCAGGCAGATATGACTACATAATAGAAATTGCAATATATCATTGAGCATTATGATCCAAGGATCTTTATGCTTCTATTGCAGATGTCTAGAGCATGTAGATGAAGATGGCTGCTAAAATTACAGATCAAGGATTTATTTCAGGAACATTAATAACCTTCTTCCCCATAAACTCTAAATTCAGTGGTATTATTATTACTTCTCCAATTTTCCTTGTTTTGTGAAGATATCATTAGAACACATCAGCACAAAACCTCATCTTCTTACCCATGTAGTCCCATTGCATCAGCATCTGCACTCATAGGACACATGGAAATTGCTTATTTCTGCCTGCACCTATGAGTTTCTTTTGTATATATATCCACAGTTAGACCACTTTTTTTAAAGAGATCTGCTATTTGTGGTTGGATGTTTAATGTTCTATGTACCAATTACAAGCGAGGGGACAGTGTGTAACAAGTTCAGCTAATGGGAAGGAAATATTTGACATGAACTCTGAACAGCAAGGATCATACATATAAACAATTTTTTAATGTCCTGGGAATATTTACTGGTTTTTTAACTTGGGTACTATATTGATAACAGTGTAGATACAGATTAGTTTGAGGAGAGGAGAGGAGAGGAGAGGAGAGGAGAGGAGAGGAGAGGAGAGGAGAGGAGAGGAGAGGAGAGGAGAGGAGAGGAGAGGAGAGGAGAGGAGAGGAGAGAGAGGAGAGGAGAGGAGAGGAGAGGAGAGGAGAGGAGAGGAGAGGAGAGGAGAGGAGAGGAGAGGAGAGGAGAGGAGAGGAGAGGAGAGGAGAGGAGAGGACAGGAGAGGAGAGGAGAGGAGAGGAGAGGAGAGGAGAGGAGAGGAGAGGAGAGGAGAGAGGAGAGAGTAGCTACACCCATGGAACTACATAATATGAATCAACTGCAACTTATAAATAAACTTCTGGGTTGAATCTATCAGTTACTCATGTTACTCCTGTGCCATCACTCAGCATTTTACCTTGGGTGAGATGCTTTTGTTCTTCAGTGAACACAACTCCATGAACAAGAAGGATGTTAAAAGGTTTATTCACAGCTACAGTTTATTCATATCTACAGTTACAGTACAGCAATAATATTGTAACTGTCTGTCCGAATTTTCCCTCATCTGCCTCACGATTGTCATTGGGGAACCACTGAAGAGAAGACCCCCCTGTCTGCTCTGTAGGAGAAAATTACACATGCCACAGGCCCAAGACCTGAGAGCACAGTGCTAAACTGTTGTTTTCACAGGTGTTGTTTGCTGTATGCTACACTGAGCCCAAAGAAGGGAGCACCGTGCCCTTTTCACAACAATAGCCTTGGACCTGTCCCACCTCTCGGCCTGGCTGGACTTCTCCTGAGTTCTGGGTGGTCTCCTGCAGAAGACCCCTCTCACTCGTTTGCAACCACCGTGACAGACAGACTGAGATGGAAGAAGCCTCTCCATCAAGGACTGAGACATGAAACCCCTAAAAGGCCCCTCTGCTCCTTCCAAGCACTGGGACTGAAACCCCCAACCCGGGGGAGGTGTGTGGGGAGGCAAGCTGACCAAAGAGAGATGTTTGCCTGCAGGTTGTGACCACTGGACCACAAAAACAATGGCACTCATTTACTGCTGAGAACATGGACTACCTGTTACATCTATTCCCTATTGCATCTGTTTCCCCCCCCTCACAATTTTCAATAATAAAAACCTCTGAGTTAGCTAGAGATTTTGAGATCTCCCCAACGTAACAGGCAGATTCTCGACTGGACTTTACCAAAGGACTTCATCTCTACCCTTGGTAGCTATATCCCCCTCTTTCTCTCTCTCTTTTCTCTCTCTTTCTCTATATTTTTCTCTCCCTTAATCCCTCTGTGGCATTTTTCTGTGGTCATTCAATAAAGGTGCATTTGTTTTGATTATCACTGCAAACCCTCTGTGCCATGTCGGTTTTTTGCACCCTGAGATCAATCCACGAGCCATCACAAAACCCATTCGTAAGGACAGATCATGACACAACCCTATAGGTATAATGGCATAACTTTTTTTCCCAGTATAGTTCTTCAAAGAAAGTTATAATAGGAGGTCTATAAGAGCATATTTTTTCTGTTATTGCATAACAGTGAATTTCTGTGATTCTTCCTCCATCCTGTTTTGGAATGGGATGTCCCATCCAATCCCATTCTCTGGGTCTTCTTCTCCATCCCTACCCCCCAAAAAGAATAACATAAGAGTGCTGTGCTGATCAATTTGTCCATGTAGTCAAGGCAAAAAATCCTCAGTGTTCAGAAAAATAGGCCATTGTCTGTGGCAGTAAGCCAGAGGATTTCTGATAGTTGACATTCAACAAACAGTAGTGCTGTTGAGAGAACATGGCAAGCAACTGAGAATACACAGTATAATTTGTTTGCATAGCTTTCATACTGGACAATAGGTCAACAGTGACAGATGCAGACACACCTGAACTTACAGTGTCTTGCCAAAGCCAGAAAGACACGTCTAGAAGTGAGCTGGCAAGTCTGTCTGTGATTGCTGTACCAAGTGAGCTTTCTCTGCGCTGGGCCTCAGCCAGGTGAGGGGTTTATGTACATCGCATTTTTTATTAAGCACAGCATGTCCTGCACATCTGAAAGTCATCTTGACCCCCATATCAATACAGAGAACAGCCAAAACTAGAAAATTCACAATATATTTACTATAAATTATAGTCAATTGATAGAAACTTTAATGCAGACATGGCCTTCTGGGTTGAATTCATAGACAAAAACCATGAAAAATCTTTTATTTGTTTTTTTGCTGCACAAAAATATATCTCTTATAATTTCACCTCAAGACTTCCTTGGCCCATTCTTAGAAAGCCTCTTAATATCTATTCCATAACCTCTCTTAGATAGAAAAGCATCCAGTTTGTAAACTTTTTCTCTGTTACCTCCTTTCCCTATGACCCAGTATATCCTGCTCAACATGATGACATTCCTTTATGTGACAATTCAAGTATCTTTAAAAGATTAAGAATGCAACTTGCTTGTACATCTTCATCTTTTGGTTGAAACATGGTTCTTTCAGATGTGGAAGAACCTCTGTGTTTTAGTAGTCTCTGGTACTTCCTCTCCCACATTTTTGTATGCAAACAGGTGCTGATTCAATACTCATGCTCTTTCCATCACATGACAAGAAGCTGTGACATCATGTGGAGAAGACTGGCACATTTTGTTCACATGAAAGATGTTCATTTGTCTGTCCAACTTCGTGGCAGCAGCACAAAATCGTTAACTACATCCAAAGTGGCAGGTTCAGCTCAACCTTAGAAATGGCTCCTCTGGTTTGAAGCAGCAGCAACATCCATTAAAAAGCTGCTACTCCAGCTGGAGCTTGATCTGCCTGTGATTGCAGTCAATACTTTTTCTGTCTCTAAAAAATACATCAGTAATGGATAATATTTAGAGTAGAGGGCATGAAGGAGAAAGAGAAGGGCTGTGGATCTGGCTGGTCTCTGCAGTTCCTGCAAGCCTCAATCCACAATTACTTTTGCCTCTTGGCCCTTCTCCATAAAATATTTCCATTTTGGAAACAAAACATTCTAGAATGTACTTTCCTGAGACTGTATATTTTGTTTTCCACAGCAAACTTTCTTTACTGTGCACGTAAATTTTTGTAGCCATGCATCACACAAGGTAAGATTTCTTCTATAAAAAATGTGTGTGTGTATATATAATGGTATCTTGTTTTTTAATTTATGGAGTGTTTCCTTCTTTTGCTTTGGTTAAGGATAATCAAGAGATCCTGTCTGACCTTCTCCACAGTAGGAACTATTATATGCACCAGTTTTGTTATATCCTGTCTTGCACTTATTCTTTCCATAATAATTAGCCCTCACTTCTTTAATCTCTCTTCATGTGGAAGCTCCCATCAAAGGCTTACACACAGAACTGAATTTGGTTTTAGAAAAGAAAACTTCTGTTAAACTAATTGAGAACCTCTTTGAGGAAAATGGAACAAACGTATCAAGATAAAGGGGGAGAGCATAAAAAATTAAAAGTAAGCTTTCTTTTCTTTGCATACTGGAAATACCTCAGGCTAAGAGCTTATTGAACAGGGCACATGTATTATTAGCTCCTTCTCAAGGGACTTGCTACCAAAGGCTTTTTGTCCTCACTATTAGTTATGTTGGCAGGTGTTCCTCGTAGCTCAGAACTTGGCCATTTGGATATCATGATTTAAGTTATATCAGAATCTCAGTCTCCTGACAGGCGCAATTTGATGTCATTCTGCGCTACACAAAAATATATTTCTTAGATGCAACACATTGGGCTGCTACTTTTTTCCTGGCATAGAGCAGAACTTTAGTGAATACCACCATTTGATCTCAGCACATGGCTTGGAGCTCAACTGATTGATTGTTAGTGCTCATCTTATTCTTGTGAACTTGTCTCTGCTATTATATGACTTTGGTTTAATCTCACTAATAAATCCACACTTAATTTTAGCAAGATCAACACTTACCTAACACTAAAAGTCAGATTTTGCATTTTCTGGAACCTGAGGGCTTGAATAAAAAGAAAGTTCTGTCTTGCATATAGAAACTCATCAGAATACAGACATTGGGCTAGATAGTTTCACACAGAATTTTGGTAAACACTAACTTGAAGGGCTTTTTTCATAATATTTCCATGAGAGTTTCAAATTGCATGTGTTAGGATCTTTCTGTCAGGAGTCAAAAAGGACAAGGACCAACGCCCTGTGCTCCTTCTAACAAGGAGCTAAATGCCATCACCCGCTTTCCATGGAAGCCTGAGAAAATATAGCATGTCACCTAAACGTGCAAAGAACAGGACTTCCTTACCCGAGTTAAAAAGGAGCTCAAGAATTATAGTTTTGTGAAGTGGAGAAGGATGAGAGAAATATATTAAGCCAATTTAGAAAACCTCAGTAGTTGAAAGAAAGGAACGTCGGTGCTTTTGGGCTTTGTTCATTATCAGCCTGTCCTCTTCCTACAGCTTGTCACTATTTTGGCAGCGTGCCCCTCTCCTTTCTGGGCTATTCACCACTCACAATTTTTTGTCCAGCCTCATAGAAATCCAACTGTTTCAGAGTCATCTGCTGCTGTTCCTAAGTGATGTAGAGTTTCCTGGGACTCTATTAGCAACATGATCCGAATGCTTTGCTGAGCAAGGAGCATCAGAGTTCCTGTCCAAGGCTGCTGTTTTGGGGACCTCAGACTCAACAGCTGCTAGTTTTGCCCCTTGCTCTTGGTTACTGTTGTGAGCCATATGAAGGCATGCTTCCTGTCCTCTCTCAACTCTTCTGGCTGCATTTCACAAGAAGCTCTGCAGCAACTCAGCCTTTGTGTAGGATTCCTGCCTCAGAGACTTGGCAGACCTCTCATCCTAAAAATCCTGTACATGGCTTTATTGTCCATCCATTTTAAACCAGGAATAAAAATGTTGTGTTCATCTCAACTTTATGGCAAAATCTTATTTTCCAAGACACCATGGCCCAAATGTGCATGCAGATGACATATGATGCTGAAGGGATCTCTGTGTGTGTGCCAGTGAGAGCTGGCAGCACACCCCTTCCCTCAGAGGCATGCCTCTCTATCTGAAGTTCTCAAAACCTATAGATTACCCCTCTGTCTGTTCCCCAACAGATGTCAACAATTGGATCTTGCCTTCAGGCTCACACCTGGGGTTCAGGCATTTCCAAATTACATGAAAAAGCCACAAACACAGGAAAAATACAAGAGTGCATTTTAATACAGCCATCCTCTGTGCCTATTAGTTTATGTTGTACTTTTAACATGGAAGTGTGCAATGGAAGACAAAACCCACTTATAGTTCATATTCTTTAGGACTTAATTTTAGAGTATATTCCTGAAAGACAGTCAAGGTAATTTTTAAACAGTCACGGTATTTTTTGAAAACAGGTACCTCAGTGGCTTTCCAGTGGAAACCAGTATTTTAACCCCAGAGATTTTCTCAGAAGTTAGGACAGAAGAGTACAAAGTGTTGACTGGCTGGAAAATGAGATTTGCCAAATCAATTATGTCATTGATTTATCTGCAAGGGTAGCTCACCTCCTGCAGTAGCCAGGAAAAGCACTTCCTCAAAGGGTAATGCACCAATCCAATAAGCCATTAGCTATTTGTGGTGGTTTTTTCTGGCATGATATCTATCAAAGAGAAATATACACATTTCTTACACAACCTGATCAGATGGTAGTCTTTTTCCTGAGACAAAAGACTGGATATTTTATTCTCCTGGATAAAGAATTTTTTTAGATACATAACTTAAAGAGGTCTGAAAATAGTTTTGAATAGATCTGGGAAAATAACCTGTCCAAAATTACAGTCTTCTTTTTCTCAAAATTTGTGATGGTCTGTACATTAAAGCAGACTTGTGCCTACATGTCTAACGGAATAAATCTGCCCTTGTCTGAGTCTGAAAGACCCATGTTCAACCAAAAGATGAAGACGTACAAGCAAGTTGCATTCTTAAGTATGTGGTGGCAGCTCCTTTACAGTGACATAAGCAGGGTTTGGGTACAGTGTTGAGTGCATGCAGAGGCTTGGGAGAAGTGAAGGATGCAAGAACTAAGTAAACCCATGGGAATATCTTTCTGATATCCTTCTGACTCTGATAGTCATCAGAGTTTGAATCTTTGGAGAAGCTGGTGAAGATTGTTCCTGCACAGTAGAAAAAAGGAGAATGACAGAGAAACTGTGTATCAGAGGATGGGAGATGCTTGTTACTCTCTTGGGATGATGCACCACTCATAATTCAAATCTGAGTTAACGGTTTGCCCTAAATCTACGTCAGCAACTATGAGATATAAAAACAATACGAGATCATATGTCCCTTGAAAAGAAGAAATCAAACCAAACAAACAGAAAACCCACAGTGAAGTGGGTAAAGAATTCCATTGAAAGAACTGTGTACTGTTGAGCATGATATTGAAAATGATTCATGTTGGTGATTGGATTACTCCTATCTCATAATAAAGTCTATCTTAAGCATACAGCAAACTATTCAGAAATCTGCTGTTCACACTCTTTTCCAAGAATAATAAATTCAGCCTCTACCATAGAAGTTTACATCCCTTTGATATTTTGAGTGCATTATAATTGACCTGTTGGAGGCTTTTTCTCAATTTATTTTTCCCAAATTCTCACAAAAATTCATCTACACGTAGTACTGTACAGTAACCGTGGGTTTTCATTATTTTCAGGTTAGGAGTGATCATGCTTGGAATTCAGGTAGATATTCAAGACAAACGCAAATAAAAAAAAACCATTTGAATACTGAATCAGAATATCACATGTTCCAGTTTGTGTCCATTGCCTCTCATCCTGTTGCTGTGCACCTCCACCTGTAAGACTCCCTCTCTCTTGTATCCTCCAATCCTGGAGGTGCAGGCAGTAACAAGGTGCTTGTTCTGTTTCCCATTTACAGGCTGAACAAAAACAGGTCTCAGCCTGTCCTTGTCTGATGTGTGCTTTATTTTCCTTGGCTTGGGGACTCCACTGGACTCACTTCAGCATGTAAATGGCTTTCTTGTATGTACTCATGACAAAGGAAGCATTTTTATCAAATAGGGTGGAATTTCTGCTTTCATCTAGATAAGTGGCAGAAGTGACATAAGGAAGCAAGACCTCAGTGTTTATAGCCCTGGTAAAACTCTTCCTGAGGGCACCAGATGACAGAGGTGGGTCCAAATTTCAAGATCTACATTTTAATTTGTCCTAAGCAATAGCATTAGTTATTTGGGAGTTTTTTCTCTCTTTTTTTTTTTTTTCCTAAATCCAGTCTATTTCCTTTGTCAGCGTTTCATGAGTTGATTCTTACAAGTAAAAGATATAGGCCTCTAAAAGACCCAAGGAGCATTCACACAACAATCATCTGTCATAATCTCTTGGGAATTAAATCCTATAAACTTTTGGAATGGATAGTTAATTATTTATCAACTGTAAAATAGTCCACATAGATCCTTAAAACCATTTAATACTAAATAAATTATAATGTAGCAAAACCAAACAAAATAATCCAACAAGCAGCAAACTACTACAAAACAAAACTACACAAAAGAAGGCCTTTATTTAACAATGTGAGAAACGGAGTGAAACACAAAATAATAAATTACTCATTTTCTACGTTTTCAAAACACAATATGGATTTATGGCTATTTAGGATCTTTGAGGCCCCCTGAAGCATTTGTCATCCTTGCACAATACTAAGAGTATGTTCTATTTCACAGAATCTCTTTCTCTAATGCTCTAATATTAGTCTTGTTGTTAACCTAAGCTTTCTACACACACCCTCTACCCTGATCTTCTGAAGTGTTTAAATTTGTCTTAGCAACATCTCACTTACTTTGATCCATCTCATGAAATTTCTAATCCATAAACTCTAGAATTTCAAAGGGTATTTTCCAAGATAATTTTAAGAAAGTCAGTCAGAATTTTCAATGTATGTAATATTCATCTGTGTGGTAGCAACCTAGGCACAGAAAAAATCCCTGACCATAAGCACTATTAACTGTGTTTGTTTGCCTTTACTGAGAGCTCACAAAAGTATTTTTAAAAATTCATCTTCTAGAAAAAAAAGAAACCAAAACCACACTGAGAATTTTTGTCTTCAACTGTGTTTCTGAAATAGAATATTTATTTTTGTTCAGATTGGAACCTGTTTGCCCATGCCTCCTCCCTTGAGATGCAGGCAAAGCTCTCTCCCAGGAGAGGGTACTGAGCAGGATCAGCTAGGCATGGCAGGAAGAAAAGGAACATAGAATAAATTTACTATCTTTCAGAAGAAGAAGCCATGAAATTGGATGTGTTATGTCATAGAAGTGCTGTGCATTAAGCTGCTTATAGGGAAGTATGCCTACATCTTGCCTATGTAAACAGCAAGTTTCTTGTCAACTGTTATTCAATTCTACTTGAATTTTATCTGAGTTATTTTTTACTTTCCTTAGCATTACCTTTGCTAATTTGTCAAGTTGATATAATTGACCATTATCAGCCCTTGATATTCAGACAGTCCTGAGAGTTTGGAGGGTCTTCAATCTGAATGTGTTACAGTGACCAAGAGTTGATCCATGTCAAAGTGATAACTCCTTGTGCTTGACTAGTCGTCTGTGAGGTAAGGAGAAAGAAATAGTCTCCTGCAAAATAACAATACCATCTTACATTTATTAGCAAGTTAAAACCTACCATGACTACAATACTAGTGGAATTCGTGACAAAAGTAGAACATGCTGTGTGCAGTGAATTCTACTTATTACACTAATCAGAAATGTCTCATTGTCACTTTGGGCTTTCTGACATTTGTGTTGTATATGCCTGTTATGCCATTTCTGTTTCACTCTAGCTGTATAAGGGATGTCTTTTTATGACACACAAACACTGTATCCAGCAGAATGTCTCCTGGCTAGGAGACAAGACACTACTACAAAGCACTTAATAAAGGCATCACGAACAATGACTACAACAATGACAACAAAAAGAACAACGACAACAAGTTATTATTTTACAATAACACTGAACAATATCAATGGTCATGTTATTGTTACCACTGCTACCTGTATGTACTTTGGACAGTTTTTCTCAGATTCCTGGAAACAAGCAGGGACTCAGAGGCTCAGAGCAGTGCTTTGCTCGAGTGCACTCTTCTTCCAGTAAAAACTGAGACTGGGATGGACAATATAAAAGATCTATTACTGTTGGAAACTGTCAAATCTTAGTTCCAGGTCAATAAAGTCAATGAAAATACTTTTTTAGGTCCCTACCTGAGATGTTTTGTCCATGATTGATAACAGGTAGTTGTGGCTAAGATTAACTTTATAAGGGAGAGAGTAAAGAAATAGCTAAGGCTAACTATTAGATGCCTTTGAAGTGACTAGAAATTCACCCACAAATTAGGAATTAGAACTGCTCCATATAAGGGGAAGAATGCAAAAGAAATCCACTTTGCACAAGGGAGCTATTTAGGTTCATCTGCAGAAACTTTTGTAATGAAGAGAGGCTGCATATGCTTAATTCCAGAAAAGACCGATATGCCTTCTTCTGCTTGAGATTTACAGCTAGAAACTCTGTCCTAGAGTTGATCCTGTAACTCACTTTTTTTCTTCTGAAATAATACTGATGCTCTTTTCAGTACATATTCAGTTGTTGCGGTACTGTGGGATGAGAGTAGACCAGATTAAACTGTCTAAGCTACAAAACCAAGTTGAACTTATGCCTGTACAAATGCACAAAGCCCTGGCCTCTATGGGAAGGCCCTTTGCTTTTCATGAGAGAAATTTTTAATTAATCTCTATTGAAGTGATTCTAATACACAAAATAATTAATTTTTTGGTGGAAATAGCATAGCTGAGAACAACCTGATAGCCTGTTTTATTGAAATCCTTTGGCAGCCTCCAGTTCAAACCAGCATTGGAATGTCCACTTAAAATTTAGTAGAAAACTGAACACTCCAAAGCCAGAATTGACTAAATCTGTCTTTTCTGCATTGCTGCAGAATGCATCATTATTTCTTGCCACTGTTTTGGGAGGGTTGGGCCTTTGCCTGGAATTTCCAATGAGGTATTACAAGATATGTGCAGTGCCCAAGTTTGTCTTACACACAGGAGTGGGATAGACCTTGAGATACTCAGCAGTGTTCCAGTTTGTTTAGTGATGTACAGATAAAGTCGTTGAAACCTAAGTATTGAGACCAAGACTTAAAGAGGTTTTTAAGGTCCTGAATCTGAAGCAGTCACCACTTCTGCTAACTTCATTTAATTAAAAGCTGGCAGGATAATTCTCCTTGTAGATCAGCTTTTTTTGCAGCTCTAGCTCTAAACCTTTACAGGTTTAGGCATTGGTTAGTAAGGTCTGGCACCTGAATCTTAGAAGCCATTGGGTGTTTGAAGCAAAAAGTTTAACTCAGTCTTGTCAAGCTATCTCCTTCTGTCCTTCTATCTCCTTCTCTAATCTCATTTCATTCCATCAGAGCTGAAGTTTCCTCAAGAACAGATTTACCTTTGTGCACAGTCTCTGTTTGCTGGTAGTAGTTATTTGGTGTTTGAGGATATACATCAGTTGCTGTTCATGTTGACTAAGATTCTTTAGGTGATATAGTTTGAAAGATACTTTTGCTTTAGTGAGTATTGTTTATCATTAGTCTTTGTTAATAAGGGTTTATTGATCAGACAAATATTACTTCATGATTTAAACTAAAACTCCAGGAACTGAAAGATTAGACTTACATAAGATACTTGTTTTACAGCTCCATGACATTTTGATTAAAAAATAAGCACTATACACTATCATCCATGAACATTCTAAATTAATTCAGAAATAATTTGCAGACATATTTAATGTGGCTGAGCAATCATGATTAAATAGATACAGTACTAGTGGAGGTCCACATTGATATGTGAAACTAACATTCTCACCTGTAGGCATTGGTAAAACTACAGTTTACACCATATGTGGCTGACACACAGACTGCAGAGTAGCAAACTAATAGGGACAAATCAATTATGCAGAGGAATCAGTTCCTCAGCAAGCCATCACTTCCATGGTAAGGATGAATGCAACATATGTACTGAGGAATGAGAAACACTGCCCATACATACAGATTAAGACATTCTCTGAAATAAGACTTCTAAAACACTTATTAGTGTTTATTAGGTAGTAATTGCTGCAAATTTGTACCTGAATATAACCCTACATGCAACACAATAGCAGAAAAAGCTCAAATTTGAAGGGAGATTTGAAGAATTATTTTATCACTGTACAACAAATTACTGGGACTAACTTGATGAAGGGTTCCATTGCAACTGTTGTGACTGAATTCTTAAAATACAGACATGGTTCTATTATATTCCTTCTGTCAAAAAGATATTGGGAAATCTGAAAGCACCTACAAAAAAGCTGTTGCAATAATTCAATAGCTTAAGAAAAGGCCTTAACAAGGGACTTAAAGGAATCACTTTAGTTTATAAAAAAAGATTGAAAGGTGACTTAATTTTAATATCTTCCTGGCAAGGAAATATTGGATTTTAATGGATTCTTTGATCTATTACAGAAAGACATAATAAATCCTCCTAATATATATGGCAATCACTTCACCCACCAGTGAAACAGAGATGCTTCTGAATAAGAGTATGAAGTTAGCAGTGTTCAAGACCAATAAAGAACAATTAAGGGCAGAAATAAAGCAGGATGTTATGAGCAATTAAAACTACAGTGGTAGCCTTGAAGGGAGGGATATAATTTTTCCAAATGGATTTTCTCAGAACACAAGGCTACAAATTCCTATTCTTTGTGAAGTCACTTTATAGAGTATCACAGCTTCTTTAATGACCAAAGGGGGGTGAGCTTCTGCTTTTTGCACTACTCAAAGTATATTCTTGCAAGTGAAGTACATTAAGTGTCACAATGAGAAAACAGAGCAGAATCTTTTCCACACTGGGCTTCTTTCAAGCTGTGCTGAGCTCCCAAGGCACCCATATCCCATTCATGCAACTGTGTAGCCACATCAGTAATGACTTCTCATGGCTGTGACAGATTTTGCACTGAGGAAACTATTCCCAGTGGTACGTAGCTTCTCATTGTGTACGAACACCATGTCATCATATGCTCCTGGGGTGTGAAAAAAATACGAGTAGCTGCTAATATCTGTCATTTGTTGGAACAAAGACTAAGTTGACAACTGATATAGTGGCTTGTGTTAATTTGACAATGTTCACTTGAGACTGAGATCAGAGCATTTATCAGTTATCTATGCCAAACCCTGTCATACAGATGAACAGGTAGGGCATTCATTGTTTTTGTGTCACTTTGTCCCCTAAGTGTTTCAAGGACAAAAGAGCAGGAACTGTTTTATATCTAGTTTCTGCCTCAAGCAATGTTCAGAGTTTGACTCCAATTGCCTGGGAAGCAGAGACTTTGCCTTTCTATTAAAAAAACACAGTGAAGTTTAGAAAATGACAAAAAAATATTAATGATTACACACAGTAATTGCAATCATCAAATTAAAGCACAGTTCTGCAGAGAAGAGCATGTGGAGCAAATAGCTATACAGGCAAAGTTGAGAAAGGCAGTGAGCACAGAAGCAAAGTCTATAAGCAGACAGAACAAAAGGCATGGATATTCTCAAAGTAGACCCTTCACATCTATCTCAGAATGGTGGAACTGTGACTTCCTTATTCTGATCTTCCAGTTCTAGGAAAAGAATGGTAGTATAAACTATTAATGCTCTGAATCATTCCCTACAGAGAAAAACAATTGAAGGAAATGAAAAAAATTCTTCACCCAGTAATCCCATATTCAATTTGTACAAGATGGCCTTATGCTAAGATTTCTCTAAATCACGCAAACACAATCTTTAAATTTTTTACTCTTAGTAAAGCAAACCTTTGGTATCTCCAACACTGTCTTTTCAAAGTCTTAGAAAGAAATTAATGAAATAAAACCCCAAGGACATTTTGAACATGCCATTTGCCATGTAATGTCTTGAATGCTGAAAATTCTCTCTATAATTTTTTAGGCTTTGTTGTTGCTTTTTTCCCCTGCAGTTCTGATGACTGGAACTCGTTTGAAAAATGCACTTTAAAAAAATCTGAGAGTTTGCAGGCAGTAAGACTCCTGAGATTGGGGGTTTTGAAAATTCGCAATAGTTATGAAACAGAAAAATAATCACAAGGCTTGCCAACACAGAATTAATAAAGTGAGAAAATAATCTTCCTGCTTGTGTCCCAGATACCTAGGATACATACAAGCTTTTGCTTGTAGGCTCTGCATTTACAATCAGAAATTTTATTGGCGCATTTGAACTAACAGATTCCAGATTTGTACATCTGAAGGTTGATGCAAGGATTTTCTCAACAAAGCAGTCTTGATCTGGGGACTCACTTTGGACAAGAAATAAGCATTAAAGTTGTATGAGAAAGGCATATCAGTAAAACTTGAGAATCAGTGGGAAAATCTTACGTGACATAAAGAAAGTCTTTCCTGATCTCTCTGGTTTTTCTTGTTTTTTTCTCTACTCTAAATTCTTTCTGGTTTTGCACAAAACTTTTTGACTTCTTTTTTCATTTATTTGGCTTATTGCTTGCTTGTTCTTAGCATCCCCAGATTGCAGAGTGTTCCACACTGTTACCAACTCCAGTTATGCTTATTTGCTATATTTTCTGTTCCTTATCAAGAGGTAGTAAAAAAAAAAAAAAAAACAAGTCATTGTTTCTAAGTAATTATAAGGAACAGTTAGGAAGTTTCATATCATAAAATGCCTATATACAAGGATTCATCCGCAGAAGTAAATTTTCTTTGCTTACCTTGATGTGAAGAAAATGTGCATTCAAATTCTGTAAACAGGCTTACTTACAATTGAGAGGCTCTGAAAAAATAGAAACATTTCTGTTCTGGGTAATCCAAAAAATGTGTATTGTATTGTGTATTATATCTGTGCTACACCAGTTCTGCCTAATATTGTTACTGTTCCTTTACGAGCCAGTGGTCAGGAACCTGTTTGGCCCAGGGTGCCCTTAAGAGAGAGGGCAGCACTCATGTAAGGTCTCCTTTTTCTCTTTCTCTTCTTTCAGGGATCCTAAGAGAATTGCTTCTCCAAGCCAGTGCAGAATCTTTCTTTTGTTTCTCTCTGAGCTCCTTGCTTGGTGCAGATCTCCAAGAAACTGAATTTCCCAATCCTAAACTGTCCTTGGGCAAATTCCACAAATACCTGTCTGCAGCCACCACGCCAGGACTGGGAGTAGGGCCTCCCATTTTCAGTGCCCAGCGGGGCTGCTTCTTTTCCCCTGCAATGTGGTGCCAACTCAGAACTGCGGTGCTGACACCAGCTGGTTCCAGCCTGCCAAAAAAGTAGAGAAATTAACACTGCAAGTTCCTGCCACTGCCCGAGTTCCAGCCACCATTGCCAATGGAACTGCTGCTGCCAGGGGAGCAACCCTGTTGGGTGGTGTGGAGCAAACAGCTCGACTGGCATTTGGCTGCTTCTGGAATCAAGGTTTCTCTTTGTTTTGTCTTTGCTGCCTTCTGGTTGTTGTTTGGGGGAAGAGGGAGATTTCGTCATTGCAGAGGTTCAGTTTTTCTCTCTGTTCTTCTCTGTCAACCACATGGTCTGGAGGAGGAGGCTTGTCTGCCATCTCGTCTTTGTCCCTTGAACCACACAGTCTTTTACAGCCCCTGCATCCTGAGGGAGGGCCTTATCTGCCCTCTTGTGCTCTTTGTTCCCAGGTGACTATGTCCCAGTCCATGGGTTTCAGCACTATTGTATCTAGAGCTTATTACTGGTATATTGATTGTTGCTGTTTCATTTTTTTTAATTTTTCCACTTATATCTTCTCACACACATCTCTCCATATTGGTGAAAGGGGAGCAGTTAAAAGTATAAGGAGAGGTAACCTATTTTGGAGTGTCTGCCCTGTAAATTTTCTTAAACCAAGACAATTTCTGTGGCAGAAGCCTTGGTTTAAGCAAGTCTACTTTTCTTCCACTGTCTGTGTCACAGTTTGGTGCAATACATCTTTGGTTGTGCAATTTCAGTAGTTTGTGGTGGGGTCTTATAAACCTCTGAAAGAAAATTGCAAAATGGAGCACATAAAGATAGCACTGCAAAGCCAAATCAAAGTGTCATTGGCTATTTCATGTTGGAGGTAGCAAGTATTTAAAGCACCTTATTACTCCCTTACCAAGCACCTTGCATTTCAATAATGTAAGATAAATTTATGTCTTCCTTGAGGAAAGGGGCTTCAGGAACACTCCAGGAATTTCTATGGCTAAGAGCAAACCAGTCCCAAGAAAGGGTTAATCCTCCTCTCTCAGTGTGTTGGTCAGCTCAAAAAGGAGTCTCTCAAGAGTATATAGGACTCTGCTTCATAATCTTGCAAGGACTCACGTGGTTTCTGACCACATCCAACTATTCCTAGGAAAAGAAATCTCTAATTACAAGGATCAGAAGGGGATTATGCTAGGAGTTGGCCTGTGTCTCAAAAATAAAATGAAGATTAAAAGCTTTCCTTACTAATTTCAAATATTTTTATTAGTCCTAATTTTAAATTAGTTTTAACTAATTTAGATTAGTTTTATTATCCCTCTACTTTGAAATCTTTGCTTACCATTGGATCTAAATGTATACAGGATGTAGGATAGTGGGAGAAAAACTCTGAAATAACCCAAATTGTCTTCTATACTTTAAATCTCATATTTTTGATGTGTGATATCATTTTGAACCAGTCCAGGGCAAATGAAGCAATAAGGAAATGATCAGACAAGAAGTTGATGCTGGTGGGAAAGGGAGCTGGGTGACAGGAAGAGACATTGGGACATGGTGAGGAGGACACCAGGAGTGGTGAGCATTAAAGCTGGATTGATGTGACACGCTCCAGCAGAGTGTGGAACTGGGAAGGCCAGGATCAAGGAACTGGGAACAGGAAAAGGGAGTCAACAGCAATTGAAGAGCCAAGTTAAAATATAAATATGGTAAAAGTCTCTCTGAGTGCTGACACACAGTGATAGGACAGTCTAAAGCATCACACTCTCCAATAAGTTTCAGTAAAACACATTTCAGATTGATTGATTGTTGTTTAGGATGCTGTTAACATAGGACTCCTTTGTAGGCAGTTTAATAGAAGTGTGATGTTAATAAAATTGTGGCTGAACTCCATGAAGGAATCATTGAACCAGAACACAATGAGGTTCTCCTACATAGGCACTATAGAAGAGGGGTAGCAATACACTTCTGTGATACAAATGCTTATGCTTGCCTCTAGGTGGGTAAGGGTAATGTGTCACATTGTGGAACCATAGCCGTACTCACCACCAGACCAAAGAAACAAATTCCCTGGGGAAACCATTTCAGTTCAGAAATTCTCCTGAATAGCTTCCTGCATAATCGAAGAGAGCTGTTAGCCATTTTTCCTTCTGACTTTTCTGATGAAAGCTCTCTGCATGATCTCTGACAATTCCCCTGCAGCACTTCCTGTAGTGCATTTTATACCCTGCAGAATATGCCTAGATTGCCTTGAAGAAATAAATTCCTGGGTTCACAGATTACTACTCTTTGTGAGAGTCTGTCTCTTTCTTTGTCAAACTATTTTGAAATCATCCCCAATGTAAGCCAGGTTAAATGCAAGCAAAAGTTGGTAGTTACAACATACAAAGTAGGCAAGAGAGTTACAAATAATTATTAAATACCAGTGTGGAAATGAAAAAATAAATCTACTTCAGTTGTGCTCAGATTAAACAGAAAATACTCCTGGGCTTTCATTTCAGTCACTGGTGCCTTCCCTAACACCAGTCTGTGAAGTGTTACTCTTCAGGCAACATTCATCACAGAGAACAACAGTAACAAAAATAGGAATTTAAAAAAAAAAAGTAAAACACCCCAACAACAGCAAAAACAAGAAACACCAGAACAAACCACACCTTCCTTGCAAACCAGCCTGTATGATTTCTTTTTGGTCTGGGGTTTTTTTGTGTGTTTTTAAAAAGGAGATTCTACACATATGCAAACCCTTAAACTGTGGTGAGCAGCATAAGCACTCTGAGTTTAGTAACTGCTGCGATGAAGGTTGAATAAGAAAAAAAATTGTCCAAACTGTATTCTGCTGGGAAGGAAGGGATGCATTTTATTTCTTTGCCAGAATTACTGAGTGATAAGTAAATCAGTAGGGCCAAGGATATCAAGGAACATCAGTAAATATTTGATTTCATCTTCTTTAAATTAGTTGTTTAAAGTGTAGGTAGTCAACAGAAGAAGCCAGGCATTTTTAGAGGGTGAGTCTTGAAATCACTCTAAGGACTTTAAATGGCAGCAATCACCTGTGGAAGTTCTTGTCATTCCTAACAGCAGCAAGCTAATTTAGAACCAAACATCAACTTTCAGACTTTTTTCCTTGGCCCTCCCAAAGACTGAAATTCATCTTACCTAGGCTACAAACAGGGCAGATTATCTCTGCCAGTGTGGAGAGGCATCCACAGAAGTCAGTTTATCCTGTTCTAAAGGCCTTTTGTAACAGGAGTAGGCAATGGCTCTCTTGAGGTGTCTGTCACTCCATTAGCTGGAGAAAGAAGCAGCTTTAACAGTTAGTTCAGGTTAGATGGCTTAAAAAGCAAAGTTGAAATGAATTTCAACCCATGTTTTCTTTTTCAGCTTTGGATTTGGATTCTGATTTGCTGAAGTTTTGAGTGCAAAACTATCAGCAGGAGGCACAGCATGGTATGAGCAGGAAAAAGACCACATCACACTCATAACTCTGTAAAATGAGCAAAGAGACAACACAGAGTGGGTCTCCTAAAATTAGTGGCTAATCATTAGGAACAATTCCAACGTACTTCAGTTCAACACTTATAAATTGGGATAATGCCAGGCTTTCAATATTGAGAGATTTTGTGAAAATTAAGAAACTGATGTCTAAACAGTCTATTAATGTGTGTCACAAAATAGCTGCTGAACAAAATAGCAACCATTATTACAGCAAGAATTTAATATTATGTAGTAAACAAGCCTTTAGAGAAATGCAAAATATCAAACAGTCATTCACTGAGAGCATCAAGCACACCAGATATTATAGTTCTCCTTTGGGCTCAAAACTAAGCAATGCAACACTTTAAAGAGTTCACTTTAAGGAGCTGCAGATCTACCCAATTTGAATTTCCTTACTGCTTCTTTCTTTGTTTAGTAATCTGAATAAAGCTTAAATAATACTTTGGTGCATATCATATTACATTTTTGCACACAGATGTGGAAAAAGGATGAGGGAGGTGATACTGCCCTTTTTCTCAGCCCTGCTGAGGCCACATCTGGAGTGCTGTGTCCCCAGTACAAGAGAGACATGGAACGCCTGAAGGGGGTCCAATGAAATGAAACAAGATGATTTAGGGACCGGAGCACCTCTCTGATGAGGAAAAGCTGAGGAAGATGGGCCTGTCGGCCTCAAGAAGAGATGAGTGAGAGGGAAAGCATCAATGTCTGCAAGTACCTGAAGGGGGGATGCCAAAGGGTTGGAGTCAGGCTCTTCTCAGTGGAGTCAAGCAATAGGACAAGAGGCAGTGGGTAGAAATCTGAAGACAGAAAGTTTCACTTGAAAATGAGGAAGAACTTCACTGTGAGGGTGACTGAGCACTGGAATAGGTTGCCCAGAGGTATTGTGAAGACTCTCACACTAGACATATTCAAAAAGTGTTTGGACGCAATGCTGAGTTACATGGTCTAGGGAACCCTGCTTGAGCAAGGTGGCTGAAATAGATAACATCTAGTGATATCTTCCAACCTTAACCATTCCGTGGTTCTGTGGAGAAGCATGCTTATTTGTATGCCTGAAAATATTTATACATAAATATATATAATAATATTTTTATATGTTGTCATTATAGTGGAAGAGTTCTATTGTCAGTGCATTGCAAGGGTTCCATATTGCTAGTGTTTTGTACCTACTTGATGTTTCTTGTAGGCAGCTCTTCCAGGCACTGACTCTTCCTTGTCCTTGCAGCAGTCAACTGTACAGTTCCCACCAATCCACTCTTATAACACTCTTCTTATTGGCTACAGCTGTGGCCTGTTAACATCAGTCCTGCTCCTAATCTTTAGTAATTGGTTTGGCTGCAACTCTTTAGGGGGTAAGATTACATTCTATACCACCTTCATTTATATATGTATATATGTATCTAAATGTGTATACATCTGCATTTGCATTTGAAACTGTGCTGAGGTTTGGAAGGTTAGCTTAAGTCAGTGAAAAATGATTTAGTGTATAGCTGGAAGGTGACAAGGTAAAAGTGAGTGATAAATAATGCCTGGCATGAGCTATAACTTCCTAGCAACTAGAATATCTACATTAAAATATACTTTAAAATATCATTATTCAAACTATAGAAAAATTTGCAAACATCCATGATTCTAAGCATAGAAACCTTCATGTTTCTAAGCATAGAACTGACTGACATTTTAGTAGTTGGTAAGAGTGTTTCCAAAAAGAAACTACAATTCAGGACCATTTTAGACCTGTAGTAAATGTAGAATTTGATATTTCTGTTGTTAATTGTTCATGCAGTTTCTATCCATATAGATATTGATATTGTTCTGTAGGAGAATGGATTGCAAGCAACCTCACCCCTGATGAGTTGCAGCTGTACTAATCACCAAAGAGGGAGAATAGCCTTGCCCTTAACAGGCCACAGCTATGTCCAGTAGGGATGGCTGTTATAAAAAGTTGGTTAGCTGGTCAAAGGGGTTGAAGTCTGCTGGGAGGTGGAGTCTGCTGGCTGTGCTATGAAGAGGAAGGAGACAGTGGCTCTGTGAGGGACAGACAGGGTTAGGCTATTCTACATGAAGAAACAAGCGTCTCATCTCATTTCTATCTCTAGCACAAGGTCTATAGCAACATTGTTCTCTCTGTTGTGGTGCCTATGTCCTAAATAAATAACACAGTAAGATCCAAGTAGAGAGTCCTGGAAAAAATTATCTTTATCAGAGAAGAAGCTTCAATGTGTAATATTCATCTAAAGGGCAGCATTACCTTCAAAAGATAGTGCTTTCAGAAAGCAATTGCAGAGGAGATGGACATATTCCTCTTATGGAGCTACTTTTAGCTTCCCAACAACTTGTTGTCAAATGCCTAGTGAAAGTCAACCTGTGTTTCCTCTGATGAAGGAAACATGCTTTTTCCTCTAGATCTGTGTGAAAGTCTGATATAGGCAAAATAACTGCCTGCATTGGAAAAGAGTAGCAGATAAGTGCCCTGTGTATATACTGGACAGGTATAAACCAATGCTTGGATTAGCCCTCCCAGCTTCACTATTCATCATGAAGGTCTTGAAAAAGACAAGGTTTGAATTAAAGCCCATCAAATCCATTGCAATTGGCTACTGGTCTCTAAATTTGGAAGAAAAGTGATATGAGATTCCACTGACCAATTTGACTTCCTCTCCAGTCAATTATAGTTAAATGACAAAAAAGTAAGAAATCAAGAAAATACCAGTTGATTTCAGAACATGGACTCATGGAAAGTACTATCACCCTACAGTAGTCAAGGGTGTGTCATTAATTTCTGAATGCTGAATAACCTGCCCATGTAGTTCATGTTGTAAACCAGCTGATGAATAAGCAGTGCAGTTAATTGTAATTGTTCAAGCCCAGGCAGCAACTCAGACACGCACAGCTGCTCACTCACTCCTCCAGCAATGGCATGGGGAAGAGAGCTGGAAAGATAAAAGTGAGAAAACTCATGGACTGAGATAAAGATACTTTTAATAGGTAAAGCAAAAGTTGCACACAGAAGCAAAGCAAAATAAGAAATTAATTTACTGGTTCTCAAGGGCAGGCAGGTGTTCAGCCATCTATAGGGCCCTGTCACACGCAATGGTGATTCAGGAAGACAAATGCTACCGCTAAAATTGTTCCCCTCTTCTTAAATTCCCCCCAACTTCATAGACTGAGCATGATGCTATACATTATGGAATTTCCCTTTATTAGTTATATATAATCCTTATAACTTTGGGTTACTCTCCTGGCTGTGTCCCCTCCTGGATTTAGTCTACCTACAGTACCCTCGTTGGCAGGGGTTGTACAAGAAGCAGACAGCCTTAGCTCTGTGTAAGCACTGCTTAGCAATAACATTTGTGTATTATCAACAACATTTTCACTGCAAATCTAAAACATAATCCCACAGCAGCTACTTTGAAGCCTATTAACACTATCCCAGCAAAAGGAAAAGCTTTCCCCTTTATGCTTTCAGTGCTCTAGTTTCTTGTGCACCCTCTCCTTTAAAACATGAGAAACTCAATTGGAGGAAAAATAAAAATTACGCTGGTGCAAATATAGTGGAACACAGTGAGTGAATCATGAAGTCCCAATAGTTTGACCCTAGTCTAATTGAAATCAGTTAAAAATAGTCCCAGTGACTTCAGTGCTGCAGAATCAGCCCCTAATCTCTGAGAAGCCAAAGATTTTACTATCCCCGAATGCTGAATGCCTCATTTGGGGTCTAAAGAAATATGTGATTAAAATCTAATTTTGTCACAAGATGTACTCAGACTGAAGCTGAGCAAATAATTGATCATGAATAATTTATATGAGGAAGTTTATCTCTTTTCTTTGTCCCTGAACACCCATGAATAGATCATCATTTCTTCAAATTCACTTTTGCAGATTTTCTTGATTTTGAATAAACTGGCTGCTGTTTTCTTAAAGTATTGATTACTTAATCTTCACTCTTTTACCTGTGTTAATTATTTATGATTAGTCAGAAATCTCATGATGTATCCTTCTAATAGCACAGAAAACTCTTTAAAACCTCTGGCACAGATACTTCTTTAAAACTAAATTACATTAAAAAAATAAACCACCAAAAGCTTGTACAAGAGCTTAATAAAACTCTTTCCATTTCTCACTTCAAAATGCAAATATGAAGGGGCACAAACATGAGCAAAGCAGTTGATTTCTTTGTTTAACTGACTGATTAGTCAGAGGCTTTCCCTGTCTGACTTTCAAATCAATTTCTGTTTTAGAGATTGTGTTACAGTAGATGATTTTATGGAACTAAGCTGCCTGTTCCTGTGTATGTCATATGGCTGCAGTCTTGCAATATTCAATGTTATGTTTTCTCGCTCTACACCTTTATGACTGCTGCTGTTATCACTTCAATTTAGACAGATATGTTTGTGTTCACTTTTGAAATTGCATAGACCAGCTATCTATATCTATTTCCCTGTAGTTAATAATGTTGAATTTGTGTTGGAGACATATTTATTATTTTCTCATTCTCTTTTAATTTTCCTTGTAATTTTCACCTGTGCATTTTATGAAAAAGTAAAGTATTATAAATTGGTAAAATTCAAAATGAGAAGTCAAAAAATGTGGTTATAATTGTTCAAAAATTAAATCAGCTTGTTAAAAGAAAAGGTGCATTATTTCGTCCTTAACATTTTGAAAACAACATAGGAGAAACCCTTCAGAAAATATTCCTACAGTATTTTTACTGTCACTTTTTAGTGTCAAGAAGTACATAAAAGTCGTCCAAAACTGAGAATGAACCTATATGTATTTCCAAACTGTCCTCTAAAAACATCTATAATTGATCAAGAAAAATCTGGCACAGTAAGTAACTCTTCAGAAACTATGAATCTTGAAAAAATATTATATGTTACAAACAGTTAATAAATTAAAAGCAATAGGGGCATTATGGTAGAGATTTTTGTATTAGACATTTAATTTTTAAGGATGCCGTCTTCCTGAAATTCAGTGTGAAAATGTGACAGTGAAGCTAAGAATTTATTCCCACATGAAATTAGATCACATGAATCTAAAGAAGTACTGTAGTTATCATTCTTAGACCTCTATTTGAAAAATATGTTTCATTTTCTTAAAAATCAGTCCACCATTAAACCAGTCCCAAACTTGAAAGAAATTGAAGAAATGTCTGAAATGTTTTTTAAAATAAAAAAAGTATTTAATTTAATTTTAAAATTGCTCTTCAAGAAAAAGTAACAAAGGAGGAGAATTTCTGAGAGGCAAGGTCAGAAGAGGTCTTGAAAAGTATTCAAGGTGAAATATTAAATAAAACAACAGAGTTAATTAAAAGTAATTTTGCTGACTTTTTTAAGTCAGTCACTGAAAGAAACACCAAGAGAGCCTCAGTATGCTAGCAGCAAACACCATTTTAACTGTGATCAGAATGCTATGCTGAAGGATTATATTACCACTTTTAGTAAAACAAGTGGAGCATCAAAAGTTATAGATTTGTGTAAAAGTATAGATGTGTTTCTTCTGCTGTTCTCATATAATCCTACTACTGTTTTAAAAACTTACCCTCCCGTGGGATTAAAGGAGGAGCTGAAAGCATTGTAATTGCAAAGGGAGGCATTTGCACAATTGATAAAGATAGAAAAGGAAGAAGCAAATGTGTGGAATTAAAAAAAAATAATTTGGGATGGTGGAAAAAGTAATTTCTCATAGAAATTTATCATTCAGGTGGTGAAGAAATGCTGCTACTACCCACATGAAATGCTTATTTTGTCCTGATTTGTAACTGAATTAATTAGAGATGTCTTTTGCTGGGAATTGTTCAGTGCCATTGTTTTTAATACAAATGCTAGTTTATCCAATTTGATTCTTTCTGGAGGAAAGTATCAAGAAATATTTAATTAGGGAATATGTCTCAAAATGGAACAGTGTAAAAGACAGTGTTGCAAAGGCACATATCCCCAAAATAACAGTCAACTAGTAGTGTCAGTTAGATATCAAACTGTCCTTATTGTTTCATTTTCTCTGATTTGAACCCATATTTCATCATCCAACAGGGATGCCCAACAACCCTTCTAAGAGTCCTCTCTCTCCAGGCCAGGGAACATGTATTCATTTACAAGGAGTTTAAGCATAAAAAACCTAGAGGAATCTTAAGTTCTGGATGAACTTATTTATTTTCTTTAATTTGAACAATCAATGCTGAGATTTATTTCAGAAAGAGAACTTTATCATTTATCTAAAGAATGAATAGGGTATGGGAAAGAAAGATTGTTTCCCAGTAGCTAGGAGCCTGCTGAGGGTACACAGCAAGAATAAACAAACAGGTCAAAAATTGTGTCTTACTTAATTCTTTATAATGACTTCCATATATTTTTACTGGGAAGAATGCACAAATATTCTGTTAAAATATTATTCTCAGGTGTTTTATCAGGCATGACTCCTCCAATGCAGCTGGTTAAAAAAAATGAAGGTTTAAATACTTGATAGAGCCCACAGTATTCTGTAATAACAGATGCTGAACTGGTGACACTGGCAGCATATCTTCTGAGATCCTGCTCATCTAAATGCAGAGTGATTAAGAAGAAATATATTTTATTCTGATCAGAAAGAAGAGATCTGGGTTCAGACCTTCATCCTCTTAGCTTCACACATACCAGTAGTAACGTCAGTCCTGACTGGCAACATATCTTTTTTATTTTTGTCTCAGTATGTTGTGATGAGAACCTTCAGAAATTGTTAAAAATTACAACATTTTTCTTTAGGTACATGCTAGGCTATTCTCAGACAAATATGCCACAAATGAGTGTCGTGCTTATTTGATGACATGCAAGGTCATCTAATAAGGAGATGGTTTCTACTGTTGCACCTATTAAATGCAATAGAGTGATTTTGTATTTTCTGAAAATTCCTGGATGCTTTATCTTTCTCAATGCTTGAAACAAATTGGGACTCAGACATTTTCCACTACAGATGTCTATTAAGGAAGCACATTATCTCTGGTACAATTTAAAGCAAAACAAAGGGCAAACCAAGTAAAACCAATGAACAAACACATGCGCACACACACAAAAAAAAAAAAAAACAAGAAAAAAAAAACACAAAAACAAAACAAAACAAAACAAAAAAAAAAAAACAACAAAAACCACAATCAAACCCACAACCAGGACTTTTAGCTAACCCACCTGGATTTGCCAGAGTCCTATCCAGAAGCCTGTACATTAACCACTGTGCTGCAACACTGTGAGGGCAGTAACTCCCAAGAGAGCAACAGCAGCAAACAGCACAGGGAGCACAATTACTTTGTCCTGAGCTGACATCTGAGGAGCAAACAGCTGCCTGAAAGGTTGGTCTTTGCTCCCTAAGGAGTTCTTACAACTGAAATTTTGCTCCTGTTTCCACAACGCCATTGCAGAAGAGGAAAGCCATCTTCACTCTGCTATTAGCCTCTACTGGTCTGGACAATTGTTTAACCATTTCAGTCTGGGCAGCTTCACTGGCTAAGCTAATTCAGACCTATAAGAAGAAAGGGCCTTTTGGCACTTTCCAGCCTCTAAAAGTTTCAGACACCCTGGTGACAAATGTACTTTTAGAATATATTAAGGAAATATAAAAGCCTGAGATATGCTGCATGGTAAAAGTAAATCCATAAAAATTATCTTCCAGAATTCATTCCTTGTGGCTGAGTGGTATCAAGGAGTGTGTAAATACAGTCTAGCATCTTTTAAAATATTTTTAAAGCATACAATAATGCTACAAAAGTAATAAAAATACATCTTCATACATATATTGTTGTCTGTAATAAGGTCAGGTAATAAAATCCAGGAAGAATAAAGGCAATTTAATTATTTCTGTAGGTCAGTGAGCAGTTAACATTGGTATCCTGATATAAAACTAGATTTAACACAGATGGGATAGGTTAAACGTTTGAGTATATGTATGCCCAACATCATAAATAACTGTCAGAGGCTTACAAGAAATATAATTCTCAAAAGGACCTTTGTAAAACAGGAATGTGAGTCCCATTGAAAATCTCATTTAATTTCAAGGTGTGCTCTCAAGATTTATATTCCATTAAGTGTTTACCATATGTGCTTCTCTGAATCAGATGGCAAGAATCCCCACTGAATTGCCAAAGGGAAATGAACACATTTGCTAACCTGTAAATGTCTCTTGTTGACTTGGAAGTCACGCTCTATGTGATCTATGGTTTGGAGGCTGCTGCTGGAATGGACATCGATCCATAACATCAAAATGAAGAAGAAAAAAATTTTTCTGTCAGTACCTTTGTCATTTCTGCTGTCAACTGTTTTGGGACTGTCAAGGGAAAAGAAAAATAAGGTCATTTCCCTAGACTGTGATGCAGAAAGAGAGGTAACTTTCAGTGATTAGAGCTGGCAAAAAACTTTAAACAGAGCTATTTTCACAAGAGAGTACCATGTAAGTGACTGGAAATCTCCTGGGGTTTAATCAGCTTCACTCAAATTTAATAGCAATAATTAAATCAAAACAAAGTAAAAATTAATTGCCCAGCTTTAAGTTTCATGTTTTGTCTCTCATATGATATTAATCCTGTATTGTATTGTACATTATATTTAACAATATTTTTTTGTAAAATAACATGAAATAGATTTTCAACATTGAAAGAAATTGTTACAGCAGTAGGAGAACTGATTCCAAAATCAAAGGGGTCAGAATTTCCATTCCCAAAAAGGTGGACTTTTTGACCTGTTTGCAAACAGTCTTGAATTAGAAAATCCCAGAGTATCCCACCAAGTTGAAAATTCTGCTTTCTGGACATGTCCAAATTTTAATTTTTCCATGGCATTATTATGGTCTTAATAAGGCTCAGCATACATTTCTAAAAAAGTAATCATGAAACTTGAATTATGCATACAGGTACCATATTCAGAGCATAAAGAAACATGCAGATTATGATGGCCGCAACACGGAACAACATCAAGGAGGTCTACACTGAAGGCTAAAGATTGTGATTTCAAAGTTATAGCATTTTCTCTTTGTGTTTTTACCATAATATCTATCATATGTTTTGCTTTTCATGTCATGATTTCTGGATTCTGCCTAATAGAAAATCTTTTAACAGAAAAGAAAGAGAATTAAGAAGAGAAGTTTTCATTATATTTGCATATGTCATATTTGTTCTATATTCAGAATGCCTTAGAAATAAATTAAAGGATTTTCATGGTCCGAGTCTAAATTTGCATAGCTATCTAGGCTAATTTATTTATCAAAACAGTACAATAAATCCTCACCTAGATTCACTGAGCTTTGAGTCTACAGTTTATTTCTCTCCAATCAGCTCTCTACAGTTCCAAAACTCTTAAGGTGACTTTTGTCTTTTAATTTAAAAATAACTCTTTCCTTCTGTTACTCCCATATTAGCAAAGGAATATCTTGGGAGCTGCCTGGGATACATTTTTCCTATTGGCCAAGTATTTTTGAGGAATGCTTCTGATGCTGGCAGTGCTGAGGGGCCCTAGCCAGACCTCCAACACCTGATGTTCCTACATTCAGGGCCAAGTTCTCCTGCCAGTGTTCTGAATATGCTGAGCAGAGGTGAAATAGAATGCATTGCAGTCCAGTAGCAGATGACCAAAGATTGGCACTTCCCTGACAGCAGTGGGACAACCTTCAGCAGTACCTTGACAGAAGGTCCAGCAGCATCAGTTGGCTCAGCAAGATTCCATCAGCTTTGGTTCTCAAACTTAACAGAGGCACATTCCTGTCCATCTTGAAAAGCTCTTTTCCAATTACAGAAAAAATCATTTAATTCACCATCACCTCTGCCCCAACCAGGCAAGCAACTGTGGGGCAAGGTGAAAATTCAGTCTAATCTGCTTCCTCTCCACACTGAGCAGAAGCTCAGATGTGGTGAATTCACCTTGTCTGGCCCACCAAACCTCTCTATCACTCTTCTCAGCAGGATGGGAGAGAATAGGATGGGGGGGAAAAAAGCTCTTTTGGGTGAATCAAGAGAGAAGCAGTTTAATAAAGTAAAGCAAAGGAAAACAAAAATATTTGTTCTCTACTTCCCATTAGGAGACAATGTTCAGCCATTTGCCAGGAAGTAAGGCCTCAGTAAGCATAGCAGTTACTTCAGAAGGCCTTGAAGGTCCCCTCCCCTTCTCCTTTCTCTTAGATTTTATTGTTAAGCATACATCATATGGTACGTAATATCCCTTTGGTATATTAGGTATTTCTCCTTAGGTATTTCTCCTCTGAATCTCTTGCCCATGCACAGCCTACTGGCCTTTTGAAGGGAGGTGAATTTGGAGAGACAGCCTTGATGCTGGGGCATTGCTGCTCAGCAGTAACCAAAACACTGCTCTCTTACCAACAGCTTTGTGGCTACAAGTACAAGCACAGCACTATAGCTACCACTGTGGGACCAAGTGACGCCACCCCAGACAGACCCAGAGCAGCAGAGAATAAATATCTGCATGTGTTAGTCACTTTGCCCATTCAAATCTGATCTCTTTGGGTTTTTTCAAAGAATGTGGATCCTGTATCCGTACTTGCAGACACATTTGTGTTCAAGGAATTTAAGACTGTATGCAGAGCTACAAGAGTTCTTTGTTTTCCTCTGGGACACAATGACTCACTTCTGTCACCACATTTAATGTTAACCTTATTACTAACTTTACCAGGCCTATTAGCAGCACCTCTCAAGTTCTCCTGCTTCAGTTCACGATGGGTAGGGTAGTAAGAAGTGAGCCCAGAGCATCTGGAGTAGTGTGGTAAAAAGGGATATTATTACAGGCTGTAAGATCCTACAAGGTGGCACAGCATCTAATTAAATCATGGGCCCCCAGCCTTTACCCTTCTCCCTGCTCCCCACACACCAGGCTAAGGCTTAGAAGGCTCAGGTCAACTTGTTGTGAAATTGGAGTATGGAGAGGACTTTGCACTGTGTAAAGATATGGAATTCTCTCTTCTCAGTGCTTTACATAAGACAAAAACCCAACTTTGCCCAATGGAAAACAAAGATTGCACATGTAGATGAATAACTTACCTGTTCACTAATGGAGCTTTCATCCCTGGATACAGCTAAGGCTGAGATATGGGCCCAGCTGTTTGCCATGCAACACCTGTGCTCCATTCCTTTTCTAAGACAGCAACTTTATCCACCACTAAGCTGTCTTTAAATGTGCATAACATTGGCTCTCTGAGCTGCAGAATAGAACCTTATGCACCAATACTGAGTTTCTTTCATTAGTCCCCATAATCTGATTTTCTTCTTCCCCTTGTGAAGAGTCAAGCTGTGACAAATTGTTTGAAGCAACAGGCCTGCCATGAGATATAGTTTGCATTGTTGGCAGTTTTCACAGAATAGGAAAATAGAGAAAAAATACATTTTACTGAAACTTCTCTTTTGCATGACATTAGTAGGAGAAAAGAAGCATATTTCCAATAAATATTCAGTGACTACCATAAAAGATCATATGTTTCTATTTCCCTTGACTACAATATTTTACAGTTTTTCTGTACAGCTACTGTAGGAGGTAGTTTTAATTCCAGCTACCAGTTAATCTATGCTTCAGTGCATTAAAGACAACACAATCTCCTCCCAAACCTCACTCAAAGGCAGATTATTATTTCAGAAGAATCGGGAGATTTATTTAGTATTGAAATGACATATTTAATTTGGTTGATAATACTTTCTGCAGATAGATGTTTTAATCACTGTGGTTGTAAAATATAAGGGGGTCTATGATAAAATATGAACAATTTATAAAATGTACCATATGCTCTTTATGGAGTAAAGGGAGGGTTAGACTGCATTTGGCCCAAATCTGAATTTGGGAAATGAATAAGGATCATTTTCAGCCTTAGCATACATTCTGATTTGAGCACATTTCTAGGGCCAACAATCAGGGAGAAGGGCCTGAAGCAGGAGATGTGGTCTCATAGAGAAGAAAGAAAAAAGTAGTTAGTCATGGTGAATAATGTTAGAATATATGAATTTACTTCCTAGAATATATGAAAGGTCTTTCTAGTTCATATTCTGTCTTAGACAGGCGATAAATCAGTGAAACTATTTGCTTGGAAAGCAAAAGATTCAGAGTGATGGAATAACAAGAATGATAAAACAAGATGAAGAGACACCCACCTCAAGCATAAGTACACAAATAGGAAGGAAGAACTGAAGGACCACATACAGTCAGGAAATTGTGACATTGCAGGAATAACCGAGTTGTGATGGGATAGCTCTCAGGGGAGAAGGGAAGTATTCCTCTGTGAAGCAGCAGCTCGCATGTGGAGATGGGCAAGGGGCTGGGCAAGAGTTCAAGGGTCAGAATCAGAGAAGTCAGTGAAGGTGTCATCAGGGCGGGACTGTGCTGCAGACACAGTACAGATGAGAAAGTGGACAGTGCTTCTTATTTAAAAAAATCTTTAAGCAACTCAAGGAAGTTTACAGATCATAAACTATTCCGTAAGAGGGGCTTTAACCTCACTGATACCCACTGAAAGACAAAACAGCAGTATGCAAACAATCCAGGGAATTTCTGGAAGTTAAGAATTGTTCCTTGTTACAGGCACTGGTGAGCCAGCCAGAGCAGTGAGCACCTGTATTTGTTATTCAGAAAGGAGGGAATGTGTTAAGGATGTGAGTCTAAATGGCATCCTTGTCTGTATGGACCATGAAAGGAAGCTGAAGATTATGTAGGAGTAAGGAAGGCAACTATCAGAGCACAGACTGGTTTTCAGAAGAGCTGATTTTGGATTATCAAAGAGCTGATAAGTGGGATCATTTGGAATTAAAACTTCAGAACTAAAAACTTTGGAACAAAGAAGATATGGGGGTGTTTCTGAAAGGAACAGGTCATACAGTGGCAGCAGCACAGATAAAGTTGTGACCAACCAATGAACTCCTACCCCTGAATCAGTCTCAGTGGAAATGGATACAGGTGATGGGTTTGTGAAGCTCAAGGGAGAATGGAAGGAGTTACCACAGCTGCTGAAGAGATAGTTTAACTTAACACAAAGAGGACCAGACTTTTTTTAGGTAAATGGTTTAGATAAATCAGTTGAGGTATCAACTGTTTGTGTACATGGCTTTTTTAGTGTTAGCAGTTTCCCAGAGTTAATTAAGAGTTTGAAAGTTTTCTCAAGTTAGACAGATCAGCAAATGAGAAGGGTAGATGTGGCTCAGTCCAAGAAGGAATATAAAAGCTAAACAACAACCAAATAAACTCTGAAGAGGGTAACTGACTACTGCTGACTTCAAGCTGCCTATTCCTTCCTGGTAATAGAGAAAAAAGCATTGTGATGGGGTGCATATACAGACAGGCAATGGGAATAATATTTGCATCATATTCCAAGCATAACTGCAAGTGTTATATTCTGCACAGTGTAGAGTATTGCAATACCATTTTAGTACATTGCTGTATCACTCTGCCAAATCATATCCCTTGTAATTTATTCAAATAAGTAAATGTGTTATCAAATATTATTTCCTCATGTCAAATATCTTAATGAACCCATTCATTATGGGACTCTGAGAAAGGTCCTCAATGTCATATTTACCTTAGCTTTCATTGATGTCTCCCAGGCGTCTGTGCTTAGAAAAAGGCTTTAAGAAGTTCAAGGAAAAAAATTGTTACACTGGAATGAGTTCAGCCAAGAGTTTCACAAAGATGCTGGGGCCCAGAGCACTTGTTCTGTATATAGATGCTGAGAGAGATAGGCTTTTTCAGGCTGGAGAAGAGATGGCTTTAAAGGAAGCCAGCTGCAGCCCCTGTGCCTATGGGGAAGGTGCTGAGGAGATGGAAATGAGTTCTTTGCATTAGTGCATGGTGGGAGGATGAGACCAAGGTCATAAATCAAAACAAGAGCAGCTGAGACCTAATATGAGGGAAAACCTTTTCACCACAAGGCCAGCCCAGCAGTAGAGTAAGTTGAACAGACAGGTTGATCTAGATCTGTCCTTGAAGGTTTTTGAAAGTGCTGAACAAGCAGGTTTGATCCCACACCTGGCCCTGCTGTGAGGAGGAGGCTGGGGAAAGAGCTCCTGAGGTCCTTTTCACACTCAGTGAATCTGTGATCCTTTTCAGTAGGGATACATTACATAATGAGAAAATAAAGCATGATACTAGACACTCCCTGTTTCTAGAAACCTGAAGGAGTGTCCTAAAATAGCAACTGAATTTCAATTTTATGTCCTTCTGTCCTTCTAATGAAGATATAACTTCTGTCTCAAGGCTATTCTGTGGCAATAGCATCAATGGTGCTTGTAGTAACTTGTTTGCAACACACTGTCCATCACCTTACTCAAGGCCCCTTTTGTTTTATTAGAAACTGTAATTTGTTCCTTATTCCTAGTCTCAATCTCATTTATGATTTGTTTGGTGGATTTTTTTTTTCACTTTTCTGCTCTCAGTTACCACAAAGTTGAAGAATCTTGATTCATTCAATAGCTTTGAACATAACTCCGGTGATTGAACCTTTACTTAGCTTTACCCGACCTTTTTTGAAAAGATGCTGACAAGGACAACCTGATCTACCCACAATATTCAGGATTCGAGTGAACCAGAAATGTACACAAATAATAATGTTTCCTGATTTGTTCTCTATCCTTTATTAATAATTTCTAGCTTTCTTATTTGTTTGGCCCAGAACACTTTGTTGTTGTGAGATGCTTTCATACAATTATCCATAATAAAAATTTGTCCTCTGAGTGGTAATAGCTAATTTAGAAGCTATCACTGTGTATACATACTTAGGCTTGTTTTTCTCCAGGTCCGTTACTCTGCATTCATCAGCACTGGATTTCACCCACCACTTTATCACCCAGCCACTCAGTAATATCATAAGACTCTTTCCTAAATCTCTTCATCTGGGTCTGAATTTTAATACCCAGAAAAATGTTATCAGGAAACCTGTCACCTCATTGTGTATCTTCTTTTCCAGACAAACAAGTACACTGAACAACAAGGTCCAAACTTAGTACATCTTTATATTTCATTTGTAATTCTCAATCCCAATTGCTCCTTTAATTTCCTTTTAACAGTGTCTCCCAAAATTCTAGCATCTCTTTGTGAAGCCTGAATTCTAAGAGTTACAAGAGGTTTTTTGCTCCTAGAAAAAAGTTAGATTTACAGTTGTGGTTGTCAACATTACAGTAGCTCTTAGAAAGGATCTCACAAAGCCATGTTGTTTAACAGCACTTGTTTACTTTTTCCCTTGCATCAGTCTTTCTTCTTCTGCCATTTATCAATCAATTTTGCCTTGCTGTTAGGGCCTTCTCTAGAGGGTGCTTCTCCCATCAGTTTTCAGATTCTTTCTATTCCCATACCATTTCAACCCCACCTTATTTTTAGACTTCTGGTATTTATCTAGACATCTGGACATCTTACTCTGTTTCCCTGTCTTTATGTGTCTTGTTTACAAAGGCCTTTATTTGTTGAGACAGCACTTTGACTATATTTTACGTGAGTTTTATTTTCACCTGACACAGACATGGCAGGTGAGATGTATAGAGTTATTACAAACCATAGGATACTGCAAGCATGCTTCCATGTGCAGCTGGGGGTATCACACTTCTTGAAATACAGCTTCTGCCAACTCTTTCCCTTCTCTGCTCCCTGAGACTCTGTCTCTGCATTGCTAATTCCTGGACTTGTCTTACCCGTACAAATGACTTCATAACACATAAAATAAAAATAATACAAACAGATTTATTGAAGAATTTTTAAATTTTAGGGCTAATTCTGCTACCTATAGATAATGGACTGGACTGTAATTGCACAAATCAAAAATTTCTTCCTTAAAATATAGCATTATATTGCAGCATGCTTGATTTTCTACCTCAAGATTGCACTAAAATCTATATATAAAATTATTTTATGTTATCATTTTCATACTCAGTGAATAGTCAAACTGTGCAAGGGTGCCCAGACTTTTCAATATTCATTCGCGATCCAAACACCCAGCTTTCATCTGCAGCAGATGTAGAATTCTTGCCTCTAAGTTGAATTAAATAGAATTCATAAAGCAAATGTTTAGAGTGGAAGCCATCATTTACAATCCTATTTAGAACTACTCACTGCATTCAGGCCCAGTCTTTTGGGATTAAAAATGACCATGAAAACAGGCAGCTCCATGCTTATTGACATAGCCTTTCCCCAAACAGATACCTCCTTCAGCTGCTAGTAAAAACAAAGTATTAAAACAAAATATTTTACATACTGTAAAATAAGACTAAAATTACATACTAGAAGGATTGTTATAATGTAGGAAAATCTCATTAAACTAAATTAAACAGGGAAAATAATTTCCAGAAAATCATGTCATATTTCTCTTCTGAAAGCACAAGTTTTTTCATCAAAATATATTAAAAATATTCAGGAAAAATAATGCAGGTAATCTGCCATTCCAAAGTCTTACAAAATGCAGTTTGTAAAATGTTTCTGAAGATAAATTAAAAGCCCAGCTCTGGAGTCAAAAGATTTTTTTTTCATGGAGAAGAAGAATAATATTTGTGGCAGTGTAATATTTCAAATTAAATTTACTTTACTGATGCTTCCAGGTTTTATCAGCAATTACTCTATTTAAAAAGAAGTGCAAACCACAGAAATTAAACTATAATCCACACTTTACAGAACATATGTATTTGATGGGAGGATTTCAAATATACATGACAGAAAATAATCTCTATTAAGTAACTAGCATTGTGAAAGTCCACAGTTGCTTTTTCAAATGCTATCCACAGAGAATTAGAAAACTTTTATGTAGAAATTTGTTACAAAATCTGTGTGGCAAGAAGAGTCTTCAGTTATATAGGACACAAGTTACCTTCCTGCAGTATGATTGGCAGAAAGCTAATCTACACTTTCAGAAAGGAGCTCAGAGGCAAATTCTTTAAAGAACTGTTTATAGCACTTTAAGCAGTCAATAATAATTATGTCACAACTTCATTATATACTGTCTTTTGAGACTATACTGTGTAATCTAATTTTATTTGTTAAATTATTTTTTCCAATCAAGATCTTAGTGTTGGAGATCCTTATGACTATGCTTGGATATGAATAAAATCATTCCATATAGGAATTATTAACATAAGTGATAACAATAATTATGCATTCCATTTTAACAATGAGGAACAATTGTGGGAGATTAAGTTTCTGTACATACAGATTTGATGGATGCTTATTTAACATTATATGCCAGAATACAATGCAATGCAATGCAATACAATATAATAGATTATCTCAGTTGGAAGTTAACTGCAACAAAATATCTTGTCCAGCTGCCTGACCACTTCAGCATTGACCAAATTAAAGAACATTATTAAGGGCATTGTACAAATATCTTTCAAACATGGAGAGGCTTGAGGCATTGACTACTTCTCTAGAAAGCCTGTTCCAGGGTCTGACCATTGTATCAGTAAAGAAATGCTTCTTAATGTCCACTCTAAGCCTCCCTTAGTGTGGCTTTGTCCCATTCCCACAAGTCCTATCACTGGACATCAGGAAGAAGAGATCAGCACCTCCCTCTCCCGTTTCCCTCCTCAGGAAGCTGTAGAGAGCAATGTCATCATCCCTCAGCCTCCCTTTCTCCAAACTTTACAAACATAAATCATCAGCCACTTCTCACAGCCCTGCCTTCCAGCAAGGAAGATTGTCACTAGATTTGATGCCCTCTTCTGAATACATTCAAGAATCCTCATGTCCTTCTGAAGTAATGGGGTCTAGATCTGCTCACAGTTCTCAAGGTGAGGCTGCACCAGCACTGAGTACAGTGGGATAACCACCTCTTTTGACCAGCTGTATTTGATGCACCCAAGAATGAGGTTTGTCTTCTTGCCTACAGGGCCCACTAACTGCTCAGATTTCCACTGAAAATCCTTTTCTCCTTTCAGTAGACTTTTTAGCACTTGGATGTGTTCCTTTACAGCTGGCATGCACTGTAGCTCTCCTGGTAAGCGCTGAGGCAAAGGAGACTTGTGGAGTGTTTACATGTGCCTGAAAGGAGGCTGTAGCCAGGTTGGGGTCAGCCTCTCCCCCCAGGCAGCCAGCAACAGCACAAGAGGAAATGGCCTCAAGTTGTACCAGGGGAGGTTTCAGGCAGGTTCAGGTTCATCAGGAAGAATTTCTTAACTGAAGGAGTTGTCAAGCATTGGAAAAAGCTGCCCAGGGAAGTGGTGACATTGCTATCCTAGAAGGGGTTTTGTTGACAAGGTTGTGTTCAATCAAATGTTAGATTCATGATCATTGATGTCTTTTTCAACTCCAACAACTCTGTGATTGTAGAGAAATAAGGCAGTAGAAAAGACAGTGTTTGTACGATCAGCAGAAATCAGTTAATTGAGATGATGCTGCTTATTGAAATATGTCTCAGACTTTTTTTAAATAGACCCTTTGGTGGCACCCTCATACTTATACAGACTCTGTGCTGAAAGTCTGCCAGATAACATTAAATTATGCAACATTATACAAAAGTCCTCTTAATTTCACTGTAAGTAAATCAGAGCTATAATTTAGCTGGCTGTCTTTGCCAGCATAAGAGTGTTTTGAATGTCTTGCTTGAAGGACCACCAATAAGCAAGGAGCTAAGACACTTTTAAGTCTGCATTGTGATCCAACCAAAATACCTCTGGGCTGTTTTCCCTGATATTTTGAAACTTCTAGAAAATGATCAAAGAAACACCCTGTTGGCATAAGAGGGAATGCTGTGACTGATAAACACCTAAAACTGTAGACTCTGCCAGCCTTACAAATCAGAAAATGGCTTGCTTCACAAATCAGTAAGTAAAATGAACATTGCTAAATGTGCTTAGTGAGGATAATAATGTTGCTCTTTGTCTTCTCATATTTAGTCCTATTAGCCATATTGAATCATATGTTACAAACAACATTGCATTGGACAGGAGAGAATAAGCATATCAAAGTAAACATAAAATAGCGTTTTTGAAAAATCAAAATTTAAAATGTCTGAAAACAATGATGCTGTGACCTGGTTAAAAAGGAGACCAAACAACAGCATTCATCCTGCTGGAGTCTTATTTAATTTTCTTTTCACAGAAAAGATTTAGTAAAGCTATATAAGAAGATAACACAAGAGAGATGTCCCAAAGAAACAGACATCATCTAAATATGTCCAAGCCCTTAACACATTTGAATGATATTAATTTCCATAATGACCTCTGTTTCAGAATTACATTCTCTGTGTTCTCCTGACCTATGCTCATATTATGCAACAGTAATCCTGAAATGAGGGGTTTTTTTCTCTCTTTTTGTCTTCTAATGTTTCATCATATCAAAAGCAATATAGAACACTCATAGGAGACAATTCCTTAACTGTATAGTAAGTCCAGAGAGTCAGGAGTCAAGTGCTCCATTTGATGCCTTATATAAAATGACCAACACTGCACTGACACAAACTTCTGCACAAAATTCTGCACAACTATCCAAACAATCTCACACCACTTCTACCAGTCTGTTTAAGATTCAAGATTCCTCATCTACCTTCCATTTGTGGGCAATAAAAAACCAGAAATGTACTGTCCAAAAATAGTATTTGGCAACTACAAACAATTTAACTTAATATTTCCCCTCAGATGTCTTGGTTGCTTCCCAAGATGAGCATTCTATGGATGTATTTTAATATCAATACAATAAAACTGATGGATTAGGTAAACAGCAAGCCACAAATTTCTTTACACAGTTCACTTTTACAATATATTTTTACATTCTTTTTCTGTTAGAGTTTTCATTTGGGTGCTGACTAAATCTTTGCTGCAACAACCTCTCTCCTTCATGTGAATTTTTCTTTCACAGAATTTTCATTTTTGCTTATTTATCCTCCTTTTACATTTTTTCCTCTTTCCTAAACTGCCAAAATCTTTGATTTAACTTGTGGCACTTCCTTGCTGTATCTCTGTAGTATGTTCTTTGTAGCAAGTGAACCAAGATCTCCATGCTTGGGTGCCTGTCAAAAGTGATCTGGGAATTTCAAAACAGATCAAAGTGATCTGGGAAGATCAAAACAGGACTGCAATCCCCCATTTGCTGAGAAGCTGATCACTTTTCTATTCCCAAACTCTCCAGTGAGGTACTGACAACACTCTAGTTGCCAATGGTTTTCCTTCTGGTACTTAGCTGTGTGGAATTTGACTGTCTGCCCTATCGTGAGGAGGTTTTGCCTACTGTGAGATCGTGGATGGAGTGTTCCATCCTCCCCCTCACCCCTCTGCTACAATTCCCTGTGCCCAGAACCTATCTAGAGGAGTAAGCGAGTCTATTTTGTTTCATCTCTGCAACTCAGACACTGTCTATCTGCTCCCAAATCTATCTGCTGGGTCACCAACTCTGCAGTAATCCTTCCAAGCCTTGCTTCAGATACTGCAGCCAATGGACCACCCACATCCTGCGTGGGTCCAAAACAGGGCTCAATACCAGGTAGGTACTGGAAAAGGGAATGTGAACAGGGTTGGAGCTTTTGTTCCCTTACTAACAAGCTGTCTCTTAAATCTATTTCAAGCTATGCAGATTTTTGTATTTTTGTAATTCAGTTGTCAAACAGACCCAGGTATATGATCTGCAGGCACAGTAGCAGTACTGCAAGATTACATCTTATTTGGACTTCCACCAGGACAAGATTTTTGCACTGAAAATATTTGTATTCCAGCCCACCTGTATGAGAGAAAGTAGTGAATTATGCATTTACAGTGGTTTCAAAACATTAAAAAGTACTGAGTATTGGCAACAATTTAAAGGAAGTACAGTAATTATATCAAGTCCTATTTTATTTGTTGGAGTCATGAAGTTCTGGCCTAGCTCTAAATGATCAAAATAAAAATAACTTACTTAAAAGTACATTAAGAAGTATATCTATATCCACAACTTGTGTAAATAGCTCATCTAATGGAAAGAAAGTGAATGTGTAGTGAAAAATCATTTACAAAGACTGCAAGGGATTAAGGGGATTCACAACTAACAAGAAAATTGAGAGTTTATGCCATGAGCCCGTTCAATCCCTCTGGCAGAGACTTTATTTCTGTAAACAAAAGGAACTCAAAATGCATCAATTTTAGGTCCTGGGTATAATTTTTATGCACTGAAAATTAGCCATCTTACTGTAGTTTTAGCTCATCAACTGACATAGCAAACCCAAACAAGACTGTAATGGTCCTTCTATTACGGGCTCCACTTCCAATTACCAAGATTATCTGATAAGCCCCAGCCTCAGTTTCCAGGGCACAAAATATTTGGAAACAAAAGAGCTTGGGTAAACTGATTTAATATGGACTGAGGGTAGAGGATTATAAGAATATAATGTACCATGATATGCATAAACCCCAGGAAGGTATTAGCACTGTCATGAACATTTGTGAAGGTGTATGGGTTTTGATAGCAGTGGAAGCAAACAGCAGCCCTATGGTGAAATATATTTTATCAACTTGAGAAAACTACAGAGGGATTTTAAAGAATTTGCAGTGATTTTCAAGATATCTCTCAAAAACAACAGGGACTATCAATTCTCAAACTCTGCAGGAAAATGTTTGTAGGCAATCATTCTTATTTAGAATCACACAGAAAACCTCCAGTTTTTTTAATCTGCTCCAAGCTGGTGAAGGGTCTGGAGCCCATGTCCTCTGAGGAATGGCTGAGGGGACCGGCTTGTTTAGTTTGAAGAAGTGGAGGCTCAGGAGTGACTCTAAAACTGCCTGAAAGGAGGTTGTAGCTGGGCGAGGATTCACCTCTTCTCCCAGGCAACCAGATACTGGACAAGAGGACACAGTCTTAAGCTGCCCTAGAGGAAGCTTAGATTTGATATTGGGAAGAAATTCTCCTCAGTAAGGGTGATTAGACATGGGAATGAGCTGCCCAGGGAGGTGGTGGAGTCACCATCCCTAGAGGGGCTACGTGGCACTTACTGCTGTGGTCTACTTGACATGACAGGGCTCAGACAAAGCTTTGTCTCAATGACCTCTGAGGTCGTTTCCAACCTAATCTTTTCTGTGATTCTGTGATCCCTTGAGGGCTTGGGTGGTCAGTGTGTGCAGTCAGAAACCAGCAGAAGGCTATGGGAAGAGAGTAAACATGATGGGTGGAAAAACTGTTACGTGGTCTTGGGGGCTGGGTTTTGAGGATCAGGTACCAGAATGCAAATAAATTAAATCTTGTCTAATGAACACCTGCATGTAATAATCAGGCCATTTTCTGAGAAAGCAGCAATAAACTACTATACAGAGGTAATTATCTTATCAAGTGAGTGAAAACTTCACTCTGATGGCTGAACCAATTATGGACTAATGTGCATTTAAGAATCTGGTGACACAAGTCCATCAATGATTTGTTTTAAACAGAAGTTGATGTCATTACAAATCTTCTGAGCCCTATGCAGCTGCAAGTTTTGCAAAAAACACAGCTCTGCAGTCTTGTTGCTATCACTTTAATAAGAGGCTCTCTTAGGGAAGAAGCCACTGGAAATAAGCTTCAAGAATACCCCTGAGTTGTGGCTGACAGCAGCAGGTAGCAGTAAGCCCTTCTCCTCCTGATCTTACAATCCTTGTTGCAATCATGGATAATATCACATACTGATGCCAGTAGTGCTTGTCTGGCAATGAGCTACAATGAATGCCTCATGTGCATTGACACAGAGGAGGTAGATGGCCCCAAATGAGAAAATCTTCCTCTTCAACAAAGTAAGGGGGAAAAGGTTATGTTTTACCCTCTAAAAGAGGAATGGAAAGGAAAAAGGAAAATGGAAAGAGATATTGTCAGCAAGGATTCACCCATCACTTTGTTCTTTACACTGTAATTCTACACTGTAATTCTGATTTAAGTCACATCCTTTTCTATCTAGTGCCAAATTAGGTAGAAAACTACCTGATTTTAGTGATGTAATTCTTAATGGCTTTGTGGTTTTAAGCAGCTAAAATTATCTGGTGTTATAATAGTGTTGTGGTCCCACACACCATTTTGTCTTCCTCCACACACTGAGTTTGTTGTTTATTTATTTGCCTAAGGGATTGCAGTGAGAATATTTGCAAAGGGGCCAGCAAGCCATTGTGTCAGCACTGTGACTAGGATCTATGAGCTGCTGCCAAAAGGGAAGCAAGTGGTTCAAAGTAGAAAGTGGATGGAAGAACTTTGCCACCTGTGAAAAAGCAGCAGGGATCAGAAGAATGGTATTTACTGCTAATCAGACATAAGGCAATCTCAGTTTCTTTGTATTGACCGCATGGATTTGAAAGACATCAGCTGAGCGTGGATACATTTGTGTAGATCATGTTTCAGGTTTACCTTGCCATTTTTTAGAAAAAACATCAGAAAGGCACCATTAGAAATAGCTCCTAAAAGATTGAGTAATACTTAGTTTAGAAATTAAATTAGCCTCTGATTTTCAATCAAAGGCACTCTGTATGGAACTCTTACATTCCTATGGCAGAACCACAAGTCGAGGAGTTGCCAGAGGCAAGCTGCAGCTTCCACTGCTTGCTTTTATAATATTCCTTGGCTGTTTGCAGCATTTCTGAAAATCAGGGGTCCTCAGTGAAAGGTGAAGTTGTACTGCAGCCCCACTGGAATCTACTTCTGCAGGTCTAAACTTCATGAGAAGTTGCTTTGCCTGGTGGTGGAATGGTACTAAAAATTCAAACGGCAGTTATATTGCTTTATTTGTTTTTTCATATCATGGTATGCATTGTTACCTAGAATGTTGTTAAATGTGTTTAGTTTGAAGGAGTAGAGAATGACCACATATGTACTTCTAAGCTTTGACATGCTCTTTCAACTACATAAGGAGACAGACCAAATGACAAATACTTCTGAACAGCTTGTTCCCAGTGCCAATATTTGTTCACAGTGGGAGAGATATCATGACTGTGACAGAGTTCATGGTCAGTCTCAAAGTAAACAGATTCTCATGAAAAACAACTTTGGAGAAAACATTTCATTGTCAAAAAAACCTATGTGCTGCTGCCAAGACACTTTCATCCCAACGTGGTACTCCTGAAAGTGACATTTAGCTTGAGAGATCCCACTATCACTTTGTTCTGGTGTGCACATCATGGTGTTTCCTGCTGGTTGCCAAGCTGCAGATAGCTATATTTGGATAATTGTGTCATTTTTAGAGCACTGATCTTTCTGTTATCAGCATTGTTAATTCAGATTAGAGAACAATCCTTCATATCCACTGAGAGTCACTAAGGGAATTACACAGGCAAATGAGATCAAAGTTAAAGTTTAAATACAATAAAATACTAAAAACACTTCTTGGACAATGTTTATTATGTTGAGAATATGGCAAAGAAAATACATAGCCACTGTACTAGAAATACAACTTTATAATTAATCTCATGAATAATATGCTAAACACAATTAATTTTATAATGCCCTCTCATTTTCATTAGAAACAGACTTTCAACACTTGGCTGCTGTAATTAAGGTAAATGTGTTTTTAAGGTAGGTAATCCCCTTTTGTTCATGCCTGCTGGCTACATATTGACTCTTCTCATCTGTATTAGCACACAAGCACTGTATTTTAATTAGGTAAATAGAATTTCCAATTAGCAAGCCGTAATACTTCACATACTTACTCTAAGCATTTGAAGTTCTCCAGGAATGTTTTTTTATTATTCAAGTTAGTTTTGCATACTTGTCATGTGCAATTAGGCAGCTCAACTAGGAATTTACTCAACATTCACTCAATGATTATGTGCAAGTCAACTTAAATACTTATTTACTTTTGCTATTAACAAAGGAAGAAACCATTTCTTGAAATCAATTATCAAAGATCCTAACATGTCAAATTATACATTGAAAGGCAATTGAATTATAAGTTTATTAAGTAACTTCTAATATACTTGGAAGTAATTTCTTGCTTGGATTCTACTATGAAAAAATATTTCAGCAAGTGTAGTTTTCAACTCTGTTATCCATAAGGAAACACAACTGTCATCAGTCAGCAAAGATCTGCCTATATAGGAATCCCCAAGTGCTGAAAGACTTCTATAAATTATCCATAATGTACTGTGAGTTCGCTGCACTGTTGCCTGGAAACCCAAAGCTTAGATCTGACTCATCTGGGAAACATGTTAAAAATAGTAGCAGACACACTTAGACTCACAGTTAGGATTAACTTTAGTGTGTCTGGGGTGCTCTGGTCATCATGAGTTTTTGCAATTTCCTATGGACACTATTAAATAGGGAGGAATGCTCAAAAGTACTCAGAAATTTTCAGCAATATTCAGATGAAACCACCGTTCCTTTCTAAGTTGGATTTGCCATAGTTCCAATGGGAAAAGTAAAGATGTGAGTAAAGATGCAGAGATTTGGAGTAATTCTTTGTCTTTTATTACCATTTTGAAGTTGGGCATTCTTCTAACTCAGATGTTTGATATTAATTTCCTGATAGACACAGCACATCTATCTGTCTTCTGAAGTTGGCTTTTTATATATATTTTGGAATGAGAAAATTAGCATAAACTGTCCTTCAATTTCAAAACATTCCCTTTTTTTTTCCTACAGTAATGTGCAAAGAGCACAGAAGATTAAGTTATTGAACAAAGTAGATGCTACTTTCAATCTTTGTATAGTAAATAAAGGAAATAATATATTCATCTATTACACCTGCTTGTAGAAGAAAGTGATAAACATGATAAATTGTAGTATTTCATCGGTTTTATTTTTTTTCACCCTGATATGACGTATGGTCAAATAAGAGAATTATAAACATTTTTAGAACAACACAAAGTCACACTTCTGTAACACATTCTCCTTCTCTCTCTAAGGCTGACCTTGCATCAGTAATTTTAGATCCAATGAGATGTAGCTTATATTCCTAGCTGCTTCTTTTAAATTATTAACAAACTGATACACATAGATTAGGATATTATCTGAGACTGCAAAGCCTCCATTCTATGGCATGGTGAGCAACATATGGAAATTACTGTTTCACTTATTTTAAATTAATTCTTCTATTGCTCATATGTGCATAGATGCTTCTTCAAAAGCTGATAAAAGTGAGTACACTGAGCAGAATGTCAGATATGTTACTCTGACATATATTATGATTTTAAAATTTAGATTATTGTTGAATAATGAAATATTTCCATATATCTAGTGATGGTAGCTTCTTACTACCAAACGTATTATGACCTCAGAATTTTGCAAAGGAAAATAATATCTTGACAAAGGAGCAAGGATGACTGATTGGTGTAAGCTTTAGAAACACTGCTTAAATACACACATCTGAGGTAGAAATCCACAACATTGAGTGAATATGTGCCTGTCTACATGCAAATAATCACTTCCACAAATACAGCACCAGATTGGGGTAGGCACCATATTCTATATTAATCATGACCAAAGAACACAATGAAAAATTGATCAGTGGGTCCATTTAACCCACTGATGGGTTAAATGGACATATTTAAGCTAGTGAGGTCTCCTTCTAGCTGATGTGCATTTGTATATTATTTCAGTGTTTTCAATTTGAAAATGTAAATAAGAACTCACAACTAACTTAAGCCACCTGGATGTAATAACAATTTATTTTAAATGAAATTCCTGTCAAATACAAACTATATCTCAAAGATACATTATTTCACATATCAAACAACAGGATTTGAATAAATTTCAATGTTTCTGTGACCTAAATGCAGAGGTGAAAATATTACCTTGGCAATATGAAAAGCCAAGACAGCAAAGTCCTGGCAGAAAGTGCTGATTTTAAGTCCCAGGATCTGTTATGAAGGACATGAGGACAGGAGCTTCTGGCACCACTCTCTTCTCAGTAATTAGAATATTAGCTAATAGTTACTGTTTATAATGTCATAATGACAGAGAGGAATAAGACTTGGATGTCACACAGCCTGAGCTTTGCAACTGACCTCCATCCAAAACCAAACTGGCAGCCACTGGAGATCCATGTTGCACAAATACAAAATACTACCTATGTAGGTAACTGTATTTTGTTCACACTCCCCTTTCCATTTCAGCCTATAGACCCACACAGAGTACACTGTAGCAGTTTTATCTCAAACTCACAGAGATGTAGATTTATGTGGCAAAGGGTACCTTGCAGTAAGAAGGTTTTGCTCTCCTTGTCAGTCGCAGCTGGTTTTTTTTTAGCTGCGTTTCAGACAAATGCATAAATGCACATGCTGTAGTGATACACCTTGGATAGACCTGCATGGGCATCCCCAGGCTGGCTCTCAATGAGTTAGGTTCAGAACTGGGAGCAATGTAGCTACAGTGCACAGACTAATCATCCTCCTATCCTGGGGCTATTCACAATCGTATTTATTGGGCAGTCAACACAACTCTGATGCAGGTATGTTGTATCCATGAGTGAAGCCTTGGGCTACACCCCAGTGTAGATTAACTAGTCCACTTAGAACAAGCTGTATTGCTGGTGACGTGTTGTTTTGGATGGAGAAATCAAGCCATTTATTATGAAATTGCAAAAGCCACAGTGGTAAAATATTCCATACAGCCAAGAAAGCTTTCAGAGAGTAATGATCAATTCATTGTGCTAGATTTTAGACAATTTGAAAATAGCAAAGAGCTTCACTGTACAAGAGGTGGGCTTATTTTCATGACCCGTTCCAAGGTACTGACAAAATCAAAAGCACATAATTACTTTACCCTTGCATAAGGCACAAGGGTATACTATTTTTAAGCAAGAACTAGAAGATAAAATCATTGTTTCTATATGTGTGGGGAGGCTTTTTTTTGCAAGCCTCCTGTTTCACATATGACCTTTAAAATCTAAATACACACCTTCAGCTGGGGTAGCTGTCTGAGGTCTGGGTTTCATTTAAAAGAGTTTTAAGCATTTAAGCATATAACATGCATTCATCTATGTATTTGTCAGTTTGTCTGTCTGTCAGTGTATTCTTTGGCTGTGCAGAATCTTAAAATCAAAGAAATCTGGATCCATTATGTTAGAGACATCACGCTCTGGAACAATCACTCACTATCCAAATACCACATGCACTGCGTGCCATGCAAAGAGCTTCATCTGTTTGTCAGAATAGCCAAAACACACACTTCACATTAGGCAGAATAATCGACATCAGTTAAAATTAATTAGTGCATCTGGTTCTTTTACTGTCATCTATGTAACCATAGGGAAAAATTATTCTACGGCAGCTCAGTAGCTTGCAATGGTCTCTAACGTTTCATTTCTGGCATATGAAACACAGACCTCTGATTTTGCTTGAATCCTTCAGCGTCATGAAAAGGTTCTATTTTGCTTTTTTTTAGTGTTATACTCAGCAAGACTGCTGAACAAGAAACAGGTATCATTTGCATTCATGAGAAATACATGGGGAGAAAACACTGACATTCTTTTAAATATACACAGGGTAATTTGATTTTTCTTTTGGCAGTGGAACTTTTTTCAGTTTTATTTTTCACAGCATAAAGACAAATTAACATAGTGTTTTATCTTCCATACTTTCTCCTTTGACTGCAAGTACAGACTATGGATAGCCTTTTTAATAAAATGCTACAATTCTATATGGAAAATTTATGACTTCATACTTTAGGATACTTAGGAATTGGACTATCCATTTTAAAATGGATCTATTTCTTACCCTAAAAAATTTAAACAAATACAACAAATAAATAATGTCCAATTCTTCACCTACTTTAATTTGTAATAAAAATTTAGCAGAACAATCTTTTCCCAGCTTTTGAAATGGGGCAGAGGCTGATGCTTTATTTTGCCTCTTTCTAAACATGTTAATGGAGAAATGAAGATACAGATAAATAATAAATAGTAGCTAAATAATAAACTAAATGAGGAATCCCATTACAGAATTTCTGTCTGTCAGAAAACGCAACTCCAGTTCTGTGCTGCAAACATGGATGACTACAAGAGACCTAGGTGGGGCTGGGAAGATGACTCACAAGTTTGCACATCTTAGAGTGTTTTAGGACTGAATCTTATAGGCTACAATAAACCATTAAGGTCTGGCCTTAAAAGTCAGAATGAGTGCCATGCTAGAGCACTATCTTATAACTCCTATGATTAGTTTTATAGCTTTTTGAGGAGACAAAGCTGCTGTTCCACTACAAAGAAAAGCTGCAGTGACAGTGGAGGGAACTCTTCCAGTTCTAATTAATCTGCCTAAATGCTAATTTAGGCGGGGGAGGTTGTATTTAATCATTCAGGTTTGCAAATTATGGCTATGAATGAGATCCAGAGAGCCCATTTATGTGCTTAAAAGAGTGAGTCGTATTCTCAGAAAGTCTATTCAGAAAGCCAGACATCTCCATCTGTAGCCAGCCTGTCTTTCAGCATCCATCACCTACGTTTTGAATCACAGACACCCCCTATGCACATTGCGCAAGTATGTAGAGACACTAACTGTGTAGATGTGATACATTAATATATCTAAACTCTATCTGTTTCCCAAAATAATCCTTCTCAGTGGGCATTTTCAAGCCTTCCTAAAATACATGGAAAGCAATAAGTCTAGCAGAAAGCACTGCCTTACTGGCTGGTGTTCTGGTTATGACAGGAATGTTTCAGGCAAGAGTCTCTCTGTATTCCACCTCATGTTTCACATTACATGGATCCTGGTCACCAAAACAACCATGGGCACTAGAGCAAAACATTAGTGCAGAAAGTGGAGGTTTTTTTCCAAGGAACAAACCAGCTGTAAGGTGGGGATAGCACTCCTACTTTTCTGTGTCCTTCATGCTCCCCAATGAGATTAATATTTTCCAGCTTTGTCAGAAAGATCTGGCTGGTGCAACCTGGAGTTGCTGCAGCAGGCAGCACGCCTGGATAGTGCCCCCTGCACCATTCTTCTGAGGCCCACACAGGAGGCTCCCAAAGACACCCTCTCGCACTAAATGCCTGTGTTTTCTCATACAGCTGTCATTGCAACAAGGAAAATATGCCTAAAGGAACAACTGATTTGTTGGCTTTTGTGATCTTTGGTCTCCCTTTAATTTCTTCTTTCTTGTCCGCTGTTTCCTTTGAGATTTTAAACTACACATTTGCAGCAAATAATGATTATATTTTATATATCAAGATTCTGTCTCATACTATGAGGCTTGGAGAGACACCAATAAAAATGTGCATTTCTGGCTATATGTAAGAAGGTCCATCTGCCTCCCTGACCTTTGAAGAGAGGTTTGAGGTATAGGCTGGTGCATGAGGTTTTAGCATTTCTGTACATGTTGCAGCTTAGAGAAATGACAGGCTGATCTTGGTGTATTGGGTTGTAACTTTAAATAATTTGCAGCATACTTGCAGTCCGTATGTTTGATCTTCTATGTCATTGTGAACTTAAAAAATATTATTTTTAATTTTTTTTAGTAATATCACATCACTGTAGTAGAACAGATGAACAGTCTGTCAAGTCTAATATTTTACATCTGTCTCTTAAAATTTTTAAAACTACATATATGTATGCATATGCATATGTTTGGAGGGGGGTGAGTGCTTGTGTTAGTGAAAACTTACTGTTTAAACATATTACATCTGTCCAACTGTCTTTAATAATCTGCACTTATCAAGACTTGCCATAAGTTTTATGGGATTGCAAATCCAGTTTGAGAAGGCAAATGCATTAAGTAGTTGAATATTCAGAACCGTTTGATTTTCTGTGCTTTTTTAAAATTTAATTTACCACTATATATATGTCTGTCTAAAAGCAATTAAACCCATACTAGTGGAGAATCTGGGTGACAAATAGACTTCTCAAAGTAGTTAGAAGTGGGAAGTCATGTTTTTTGTAGACTTCAGTATAGGCTTAATAGTATTTGGTATCTTTAGCAATGATGGGTAATAAAACTACTGCTAATAAAATCTGATGATGCAAAAAACCATTCACTAGACCATAATAATAATTTGCTTATGTGGATCTAAGGTGATAAATGTATATTTGCATATTAGGAAGTAAAATTGTTATGGCAATTGTGTTATATTTAGCCATTTCCCAAAAAAATGGCTTTGCCTAAGAGAGGGAAGACAGAGCATGCCCTCTCAGCATGGCATGCTGGCAATGAAGGCTAACACAGTCAAAGCATGACTAAATTGGGGAGCTTGGATCTGGAATAAGTCCAGAGAAGAGCACTAACAAGTTCTAAAAATGAATCTGTGGATTACTCTATTCAGTTCTGACAGTTACATCCTAGAAAGATGTGGAAAAATGGGGTGACCTTCAGCAAAGAACAAGGCAGATTTTAAATTCCTCTCTCCTTCAAGGCAATGAATCTCACACTTGTACCTGTACAGGCTTGCCATGTTAAGGGATGTACCACTCACAAGCATTACTCTAGTCATAAAATGAAGCAGATACTTTTCAAATATAGCTCTGATATTTTATTCTATGACTTCCTGTGGCTATGAATTCCATACACTGAAAATAGATATGTCCATAAATCACCTTTATAACTAGTGTTTAAAAGTAGGGGTTTAGGGACTTTTCAAAATACAGGTTTTTTTCCTGACATATGCTAAAAGCTCCGTTGTGCACAGGAAATTCTGATAGACTTTAACAGGAAGGTAAAGCTAGACTGCAACAGGAAGTATTATAAACCATAATAACTACAGCGTATCTACCCAGCTTCTTCTAAAATGTAATGAGATAAAATACCTTTCTCCTCTTTGGAAAGGTCATTAAATACCTTTTTATGGGATATCTAATAACAGTTACCAATTTTTAATATGCTATAATGCTAATATATTATAAATTATATAAAAATTAGTTACTTCACACAAAAATTAGTTTTAAGTGATAATAATTTGTCCTTAATAAAAAAAACCCATCATGTGCTGACAAAAATAAATATTGGGAGCATCGAAATTTTATTTGAATAAACTTTTTTGTCTAATTGAAGAAAATATTGACAGCTCTTCTATTGTAACTTTAAATAATAAATAGGAGCTTTGAAAGGAATTAACAGTAAAGGATGTGAAAAACAGCATGATGAAGGAATAAAATTCATCCATAATATAATTTTCCTAGATCAATAACTTCTGTGAGTTTATATGGTAGATATTGTGCAATAGTTAAATTCTTAATATGTTCAATGCATGTTTCCATACCATTAAAAAGGTAATTTCTAGAAGCTTCAAATATAGAACAGCATGGAAGAAAAAAGTAGCATCTCTTGTGCTGCCTCTGGAAAGACACAACACACTACAAACTGCAAGATGAAGAACACATGTGAAATTAAAAAATAATGAAATTTTAAATATTCAGGTTTTATTTCACACAAATAGCAAAACTCATGGATTCCTTCTGCACCTTCAGGACCCTGACAGTAGAAAAAAAGCTCTGTAAATTTTGTTAATCTCCTTCATACTGTCTTCACTCAGTCATCAGAAAGACTTCAGATAATTGCTTCTTAAAACTGTAATTCAGCACTGCAAAACCTTCATTGCAGAGCAGCCCTTGCTCTGCCAGCGGTGCCATGCCCTGCAGCTGTGTCCGTCCTTGTGTGTCACCTGCCCAAGTCTTCAGCTGCCCACACAACCCAGAATGTACAATCTCTTAAGCTGGTCAACTGCATGTTAGCAACATTGATAACGATGCTTTTAAACTAGGGCTCCTGACTTTGGAATAAAGAAATGTAATCTTTGGCCAATAAAATTGAGCAGAAAGGCTGTTGTGAGGTATTTTCAGAATCTAATTACATGGAACCCTGTAAAAACCATGTCTTTGCTGATTTTATTGCAAAATGCTAGTCATCAACTTTCTTGAAGACCCATGTAATTCAAGATTGCAGAACTTTATGGTTTGGGACAGATATTTCACATTTTTTTCTCAGTGTTTCGAATAGCAGTTCTCAATGTTACTAATAAAGAAAGGCATCATTGGAGAAGGAACATATAGAAAGGATTAATGTGAACAGTTGAATATCTAGAACTGCCACTAACAAGTTAAAAAATATTGTTTAAAGTAATTTAACTTCATTCAGAAGTGGCAGGAAACTCAGGAAGTACAAAGGCTTTGAGATCTGTTCAACAGTTTTCATGAAGAAAATTACAGCAAGACCATGTGAGTTAATGTGCATATTACTGGAGTTACACTTATTTTCATTTGTGGGTTTGGTTGCTTTTTGCATTCCTTACTCAGGAAACATTTAAAACCCCAAGGCTGTTCTAGCCTAATTCCTGTTTGTTATAGAAATGCTGACAGACTTCTACCAATTGCAGAGAAGCAGCCACCACTTCACAAGTTTAAAAATTAGACATAAGCACAAACGCTTTACCATCAGGCTCACTGTTCTCAGCAGAGTTTCTCAATCACACGGCTATGACCAATTAGTACAAGCTGTCCCATATTCCCATCTCCTGTGGTTTGCAGCACTTCAGGGTGTGATTCTGCCCTTACAGATGGGATGTGCTATTCTCCATATGGATCATGGTGTTTGCACCTCAGAAATACTAGAATAGAATATTGTAGTTGAAACGGCCCTATAAAATTCATCTAGTCCAACTGCCAATGGCTACTACATTTACTAAATTTGAATATGCTTAAAGCATGTATAAAGTATAATTTATTAATATAACTATAAAAAGTAGTGTTAAAATATGTACAGTAATTCAGAAATATACTCAGGGTTTCTTTTTAATGCATTTATATTTCTAAGAAGGAGAATTCACAAGCTCTTGTCCTAATTTTGTCTTCTTTTGCAAATATCATTAATGCTTTCACAGGAGACTTACTTCTATGACTAAAAGCTGTTCAAATCATCTAAGCAGCTAGATCTCAAGTACTGTGAAAATTAAGCATCTCTGTGCCTCCACAGTACTTCAAAAAGAAACATAGACATTTCAATTTTTGGAGTATATGATCCATGGTACAACCACTGGAAAATACTAGAATATAAATCCAGAATGAGTGAAAAGTCTACTCTGAGCCCTGTTATCTACTATTAACTATCTAATATCTGAAATAAGTTTACCATTACTTCTGGGACACTTCAGGATGTATATAAGTGAATGACTGCATGCCTGCTGTGGCAGAGTTCACTGCTGCCCCCACTTAAGCCAAACCCCCAGTGGTTGTTGTGCTGGCTGCATCCAGCTTACGCTGAACTTTGGGGGACAGATGACAACAGGGTAGCCAAAGGCTGTCTAGAACAGTGACCCAGATGTCTTGCTGGCATGCCAATAAGATGGTATGTCATTAACTTTGAAATCTTAACTAAGTACCATAAGGGATTGTTCATATTATCCTTTAGACATAAACCATTGACTGTGTGGATCCAGACACACCTGTACTTGCCTCTGAGAGGTGGTTTAGGACACAAGGGAGTCTTTTCTGAACCTCATGACTCAGCTAGGGTTGAGGTTTCTAGCAGTTTTGTTCTTTTCTCTCTTTTTTCTATGCAGTAAATAATCTAGTGTGCCTTGGCATCAAATCTTGTCAAAACACTGTTGCATTTACTATCAAAGTTTGTTATATCAGTAAAGTGTATTGCTGCCTTTCTCTTACTAGTGAAGTGCATGGCTCCATCCACAGCACCTGTAATAAAGAGGAAGGTTCTGATGTACAATTTATTAGCAGCAAAAGGAAAAAAAGCACATGATGTGTTATAGCCAAAATATTAAACATGCATTTTTGTACTCTAAATGCTGTCATGTACTGCTTTCTTCAACTTTTGTCACCCTTAGCAATGATATTGACTTTCACCTCAAACTTAGTGACTGCTGTTTTTTGTATTTATTTCACTAATTCATATCAATGAAAACATCAATGAGCTGATAGCTGATTAGTGACTGGTATTAGTCCTTGTTCCTTATTCTGGAGTGATTTACTGTACTCAAAAGGGAAGCAGGTTGATTCATTTAAATGATCTCATTTAATATCTTGCACCAAATGTCTAGGAGAATAATGAATTACAGCTAAGGACAGTCATCTTCATTTTGTCTGTAGTAATTTGAAAATCACTGAGATGTTATTAGTTCAGAATTGAGTGCTATGAGCTTTTATTTTACGTATTCATTCATTTCACCTGTGGGAACTGGTGATAGGATGACTTAAAGTAAAATTATTAATAAAAAATAAGGTGAAATTAGTGCAGAGACTAGGCAGAATGAAAAATAAGCTCAGAGTTCTGTATAGAAGCAGAGAGAAGACAGAATGAAAAAAAAACCCAACGGTAGAGTTGTCACTTTTAAGCCTGTAAACAGGGAAAAAAAAAGAATAGTGATGTCCAACAACTGAGTTATACCAAAGACTTTCTAGGATGTGTAGCTCATTCTCACAAAAGGTTGTAATTCATGAGATTTGCCACATCCTAGTAACAACTACTACACTTAAAAGTAAAACTGTCACATAACTAAGCCTTTGAAAGTTAAGGTTTCCGTTCCAGTCCTCTGGAAGATTACTGCCTGGCTTTGATCAAAACATTTGCTTTTTCTGTCTCTTAATTCTTCATTTGTTAATAAGAATTAAATATTTCTCCTACTTAGAAAGGTTAATGAGGTCAAATCCGCTAATAAGTGGTTCAGGGACTACTTAAACCTTCTTGCCAAGACATTTCTTCTTAGTAGATCCACTTTGCATAGGACTTTCAACATCATATACACTCCAGTGATAAAGTGCATTGTGTGCATAGAGATCAGTGTGCTGAGTTCAATTGTATGAGGTTCAACAAGGCCAAGAACCAGGTCCTGCCCTTCAGTCACATCAAACCCATGCAGAGCTACAAGCTGCAGGCAGAGTGGCAGGGAAGCACAAATTTTATAATGAGTGGCTGAGAGAATTGAGATTGTTTAACCTGTAGAAGGGAAGGCTCAAGTGAGACCTTCTCATGCTCCTCAGCTATCTAGAAGGAGGTCCTTGTGAGGTGATGATTAGCCTCTTCTCCCAGACAACTAGCAAGGGGACATGGGAAAATGGCCTCATGTCACACCAAGGGAGGGTCAGTTTGGATATGGGGAAAAATTTCTTCACTGAAAAAATGTCCAGGCATTAGAACAGACTCTCCAGAGAAGTGATGGAGTCACAACACCTGGAAATATTAAAAAAAGAGTAGATGTGCCTTTCCACAATGTGGTTTAGTGGGCACAGTCGTACTCAGTTGAAGGTTTCACTAGATGATCTTACAGGTCTTTTCCAACCTTTATGATTCTATGATATACCTGATGTATACCCTGCAGCACTACTCACCAAAGTAGATGGATTTTTTAAATAATTTTCAGTTTTCTAGGAAGCCATTTTACAACTAAACTAAGCTGACAGCTTGCTGTCTTCTGTCACCAGTCTTGCCAAAAGTACCAATCACCATACTCATTGCAAGCACGTTGTTGGGATAGAACAATGGCCTCCAAAGGCATCCTTTTCCATCAGCTGTAGAAAGAGTGCCCAGGGCATTGCAGGGTTAAAGCTTAGTGTGTTCACTTTAAAATGGCTAGTTTATTTGAATTTAATAGTGATTTAACAGAGAAAAAAATTATACTGACAAAGTCTCCAGAGACTTGTGTTGACAGCTTTGCAGTTCCTTTCATAACCAAACAACTACAATCAGCAAAAAAGGCAGAATAAACAAAGGCATAGAGATCAGTTTCGGAGGTTTTGTTGTTGTTTTCGTACAAGCACCTTTTTCTAAATTCTGGTTCTCTTTGAGATTAAGAGCAGCATTCCAGCTATCTTCAGGACTATAGGAAACTGCTTCACTGAGATGTTGTGCTGCACACTATTTTCTGGAATTACTAGATATACAAAACAATAGAAAAATCGCCTAGAAAGCCTAATTTTAGAGGGCTTCACAAGACTCCTCTTGCTTCCTATTATTTGCTAATTAAAACAACTCTACCATATTAGGAGTTGATTTGCATTTGATACCAAGACTCTCTTCAAAGCTGAATCAGATCTTTGGTCAGATCTTTGTTTCCTTCACAAACAATAATGTTCTTTTGTTCTTTTCATATATCATTGCAATAGTGTTGACCGTTTCATGGTGATCTTTGGAATGCCTGTTGCTATGTTTTACAAATGGTGTCTTTTGGGAGATACAATACATTCTGTGCAAGGGCCTGAGGAATGAAACATATAATAATTTATCCTTCAGTTCTCTAAATCAGCAATCATCCTCTTGATAAGAAAATGATGACTGATTAATGTGTTTAGGTAAACACAAAATATTGATTTGCAAATATCAGTAAGATAATTTTAAGATCATGATGTAAGAACATCTCCACAAATTAATATGGAAGCCTTAGGACACTTGGATATTTGATTGCAGACACAAGAATTCTTACTATTATTGATATCTAACACTTTTTATTATTATTATTTTGTATATCATTACTATATGATACATGTATAGTGTTCTTATTTGTTGTTTGCTATTGTCGTTAATTGTGCATTTCAGCCTTGACTTTCAGAAAAGCATCTGATTAGTTTTATGAGTTTCCAAGAACCAAAGTTCCTAATTGGGCCAAGAATACCACTCATTTGTTTTTGGTTACATTTCCCTCCACATCCAAAGTTTATCCGTCATAACAGTAAGAACAAACTTCTGAATCTCAAAGGCATTTCACAAACACCCCAAATAACAATATAAAATCAAATATAGAGACCTGTTTAAAAAAAAAAAAAAAGCCATAAAAGTGATACTGCAGACTTGAGAATGTTGCCTGAGGAGCAAAATTCAGCTACAGTATTCTAATAAAAGCAACTACAAAATGGAAAGCAAATTTTATCTGGATGAAAACAGTTACTTGGATGAGAAGTCATTCTGAAAGCATGGTAAATGATAACAAAGGATTTAAAGGAACCTATTTATAAATAGGGGATTGCATTCTGACAAATATTTTGCTGACTTTACATTGGAGAAGCATGGAATATGCTTTGGTGTTTCAGAAATTGCTTTTTCTTAGCCACTTTACCCACATTATTCTGAACTATATAAAAGGTCATTGAAGTATAAAAAAAGAGCCAAATCAAAGATGATTATGTGAGTGAGGACTGCAGAAATAATACTGACACATAGAAATAATGGACAGAAAGGTCAAGGGAAACCTTACACGGAGGCAGGTTTGCAGAATTATTGACCATCCTTAAACATATACCCATTAACTTCCAAACGGTGTCTGAAGGAGCCAAGCAGAGTCAATCACAGCAGCTCCTGATCAGTGCACTTGGTAGAAGTCAACAGGTAGGATTCTGCTTGTAGTTGTGAAAAGAGTATGCTTCCTGGAGGAAAATTAGGGTAACTCCACATTAATCCATAAACCCTGGATACAATTAAGCTTTAGTAATAAGTTTAACATTTGCTAAAAACATTTTTGCAATCTTTAGACATGCTTCTTGTAAAAATCTTGAAAAGGCAAGTTCTGACGAGCAATTCAATGTTTTTCTTACATTTGCCTCAGTGAAGCAGTGAAGATCTACAAAAGCACCTGCATCACAAAGAGCCACAGTCTGCTCTTACCAGTCTGCAGTCCTGTCCAATACAAAGTTGATTCCTTCCAGGGGGCTCAAATGCATGTTGAAATTTTAAAGATGTGAGTACCATAAATAGAATATGTGCTTAGGAAGCTGAAATAAAACACAGTATGATATTTTGACATTCACGTTTGATGATCAGAATAGTCATTGTGTATTGCTGATTACTTAATTTTCTTTTGATGACGTTTCATTCTGAGATATGCTTCTAAGAATTATGTGAAGCTATCTGAGAAGGAAGGAGCACAGCTCCATTTGACCATTGAATGGCTTTGCTGCACAGATAGCAAGATCTGATCCTCTAACAGCTGGGATAACAGGTGCACCTTCTGCAAGAGTTACTGCTACAAAACTACTGAAAAGTCTTTTGACCCTAGAAACCAGCTAACCTCAAAACGCTGCACAGCATAGCTCAGAATAGAAAAGAATATATTTGCAGTTAGAGGAGGCCTAAAATTGTCATCTAGTCTACCTGCCTGACTACTTCAGGGCTGACCAAAGGGCAGAATTACTTCCAAGCACAGGAGTATTTCTTATTCACTCTACATATCCACCTTTTTTCCTGTATGCCTTATTTTCTGAACAGTATAGAATAAGGGCTGCTATGGGTTTCCTTGCTCTAGGGTCCTAGTCAGGCCTTGTTTCTCCCAGGAACTGGGATACCTGGGATTACCTCCTGTTAACCTGAGGTGATTTCAGATTTCACCAGCAGACTTAGCATAGATGGTGGTGATAACTCCATCATTAACCTATTCAAAATACCATGTGTTGCCAACACATTTTTGAGATCATTGAATCAGATGTCTGAAAGATCATCTGGTCTTCCTAATAGTACATAAACAATTAGTGTGAAAAGAAAGGTATGATGAGAATTGGAGAGGAATTCTGTAGATGTGGAAAGAAGTACACAGAAGAAAGGGAGGAGAACAGAGAGATGAAATAGGAAATTAAAGAGGAAAGACATGAGATAGTCAAGAAAATAATATGGCTTGCTCAAAAATTACTAGAGACTTTGAGATTTCTCAGTTTTGGCTGTACAAACTTTAAGTGGCCAAAATACCTTGATTTCTTGATAAAGTGTTAACTCATTCTTGAAAGCTGTTTTTATGTAACCTCTGGTTAATTAAACAATATAAGGCAAGCAAAATCTTGTGTAACTTTTGAGAAACTGAACCCTAAAATCTTCTCTAAAAGATGGGTAGGCTCCCTAAAACAAATAATGAGGAAATAGAAAATCATTAGGTATATCTAAAATATAGAAGGAGATAGAACATAAATAGTGTGGGAGGTTTTTAAAAATTGTCTATTTACCTGGATACAAAACAAAGTTGTAAAAGAATATCAGTAATGCCTATTTGATAATGGTGAAATTATGGTTTTGTTTTAACATAACTTAGCATCTACAGAGCAGCTATTACCATGTACCATTCTTAAACTACCAGCAAATTAAGTGCCAGTCTATCATTTCCAATCAGGAATCACAGAATACATGCAGATCCTTATTTTTGAGCATATTTGGAGTATTAGTTACATGTAAATAGAAAGCAAATATCTGTATTGATAATCCTTTCCATTTCATTGGCCTTAATTATTTGTTTTTCAAGATGACCACACACATAGGGTGGCCTGTATGTATTTTCTCTGTGAGGCAGATTGTCTAACCCATTTTTCTCATAAGTAATCCTGTCCTTTGGCAGCCAATGAGAGCACTTGCTCCTGAATCTAAATACTCATAATAGTAGACAAAGTCAATATTTAGGACACAGATTGCTGATTGACTTATTCACAACTCTTTCTCAGGCCTTCCAATCTGCTTTAGAGACACAGGAGCAGTGCAACTCAAAAAAATCAAATGAACAGAGAAAAAAGGGTCTTGTTCTTAAAAAAACATTTGCTAGCTGCCTCTTCAGATAAGGAAACACACAGCACAACGTGTGTGCTGGCCAACCTCCAAATCCCACCATGAATCCCTGGAATAGATCCCAGAATTTGAATTTGATCAGGGGCTGCCTGGAAAGGACATGTTTCTGGCCTTCCATAAGGAGAAACTATTCTGTTTTGGGCAAGGGGAGATAATGTTCAACCTGAGAAAATGTGCAGGTGGTGGCTCTAAAAGGCCTTTACAGCTTACAGTACTGAAACATCAATAGATCTCCTTCCTCATCTGTTAGAGCCAGCTTTCCCTACAGTATTGCAAAACACATGTACAAGGCAACTTGCTTTCCTTGCACAAATCTAGCATGCCAAGGATGAATGCTGGCATGTCCTCACTGCACTTCAGCATCATCTGCAAACTGAGTTTCAACATGCCAGTATGCCTATTGCCTGTCATCTGAGAAAGCCACCAACACATTTAAACTGCATTAAGGCTGCATTCATTTCCTAAGTCAAGTTAATGAAATGAGATGAGTTACTGAAATGAGATAAAAAATAAGTATTCAGGGATAAAAAAAATTAACTACATTTCGTGCTCTGTAGCTGTAATAGAGCAGCTAGGGGAAGAGCAGAGCTTCTTAGCAGCTGTTACAGGAGCTGAAGAGACAATTAAAATTCCAGCTGCAGAGAGTGAGAAATGTGCAGTCTGGAGTAAAAATAATAATCAGGCACAGAGAACTTCAGAGGAAGTCTATTGCTTTTTGGTCCAAGTAAGCTGAGGTTCTTAAAGGTCAACTGCAGTCAGTGTGACCAAGCTATCAGCATCGTGCTTGACACTGTAGTCCCATCTTCTCCTATGTCAATACCTGTCCTCAAAACTCTGAGTCCAATGTGACAGAGTTCTCACATTAGGAGTACTCACAATTCTTTTGGATATCTCTGTCCAAAAAAAAGGAGGATCACTATACCACTAAACAGAATGTTCTACTTTCAGCTCAGAAATAAACAATTCAGTTTGGGTAGAGATATAAAGTTTCTCAGCACTTATTATGATGTAATCTTTCAGCTATAGGAACTAATGTCTCTCATTCTCAACTTCCCCTCAACACCTCCTTCCCTCTCTATGACAGCTGACAGGCTGTCAGGCACATCCAAACTGTTGGACCAAGATACAACTCCAGCCCTTCCCTGACTTTATAAAACAGGGCAGGGGAGGAAAAAATTCCCTTTTCCTCATCTCCCAGACAGACTATATTTTTGGTACAATTAAATTAAAGTGATTTAGAAACAGATTTGTCACCATGGCCCATGTCACCAAAGTCACAGACCTGGATTTTGAGGGAAGATTCAACTGCAAGAGAAGATTAGCTTACAACACTTCATCTTGATAATATTTGAGTCACTAACCCTCTGTGAAACAGTTTGCAATATAACTCACAATTCTTATCTCAAATCATCATGCCAACATTGCATCCTTCAAGGGTAATCATTATCAAAGAATGCAAACAAACACAGTGCCCGAAGATGGTTTGGCACAGTATATTGCAGTTTCAGGATTAAATGTTAGCATCTGGTACCTTCTCTATTGAGTACCTTCTCCCTGTTCCATCAGCTCAACAGTATTTAAATGATTCCTCTCCATTATGCTATGCTAAAACCCCAGTATATAAATTGGAAGCACAGTTTTGCCTACACTGGTTAGTATCTTTAAAACCTCAGACTGATCATTGTTGATGAAATCTATTCTAGAATCACACAACACTTCTGCAGAGTATTATCAGAAACAGGGAAATGGCTCAAGAAATATTAATTAAAAAGCAGAGGAACAAGGAGAAGGTCATTGTAGATAGCAAGTATTTCTCACCTATAGGAATGGGTGAGATATTTTTGACTCTGTGAATAATGTCACAATAGTCATTTAGTTAAGGGCCATAGATGTTGAGGTAAATTTACAGTACTGATACTTCTGGACTCAAGAGAGGATTTTGCTTTCAGGAGCCTGTGCTTTTGTCTAGAGTATATAAAATATCATAGCCTTTGCTTAAGAGACCATATGTCCTGGGGCAACTTTATGATGCTGAATTGTATACCCATTTGTCTGTTTAGTCTAGAAATAAGTTTAGCACCCTTAAAACTAGATCTGAGCATGAACAGGGGGGAAGAAGTGGTGGAATGTCTGAGGTGGCTGTATTCAAAAACATATAGATAAGAGTTTCAGCTTTCTCTCTCAAAGACTGTGCTGTCTGCAGCACAGGCAACAGGAGAGCAATTTCATTTGCTTCTTGGCTAGTTTTTTTTTTAGCTAGCTGAGGCAACGAAGTTCCCTGGACTGTGGCTTTTCTTTCTCTTGGAACTGATCCCTCCTGCTCTGGACTGAAAACCCAGAAGAGCACCAGGAGCTCATGCCTGTGGCCCACCAAGGCCAGGAATGTGGCATTTTCAAGTGCCAGAGGGACTTGATAAGAGACCGAGTGAGCTGAGCTACCCCCCATGAAAAGGACTTCCTGAATTTGCCATCCCTTCAGAATAATGTGAGGTTTTATGTTTCATATTATTCATTTTTTTATGCTTGTTATACTTTGCTCAATAAATAAACAGATCTTTTCCACTTTTCTCCAAGGAAATCTTTTCCCGAACCAGAGAGGGAGGGGCTGCTTGAGTTTGCTTTTTAGAGGGATCCCTTTGGAAATTTCCTCCCAAATTTGCCCTAAATCAGGACATCATACCATTGGCATTTTGTTGCTCTTTCTTTCCAAATCACTTTCCATTACGTCTTGTAAGAGTGGCTTGATGCAGCATTCACTTCAAAATTCCCAAGCACCACTAATGCTGTTGGGTTTTCTACTGGATTTACTTTTCTAGTGATGTAGACTGAGATTTCTGTATTTAGAGTCCCATTGGAACCCACCCTTGTAAAGCTCTAAATGATGATCTTGTTTGGCAATCTCTCAGCTTTTAAAAGAGCCTTCTTTACAGCATTTTCTTTTTTTTTTCCACTTTCAGCATTCTAATAATAATACTGGTTTTTTAGTTCTTTTGCTCAGCTAAAAAATCTGAATTACTTTATGCATCCCTTTTCATTTTCTATTCCCCTGAGGGCTTCAAAGGTATTGATGAATTAAATAAACTTTACAGTATCCACTTGAAATAAAAAATGTTTCACACACTTCCACACTACCTTTACATTGGGGATCAAGGAAGTTAAAAATCCACATAGCAAATCTACATGCAAAAATATACACAGAAACCTTACCCATGGATTTGACAAAAATATCAGGCTTAAACAATTTGAACACAGATGGACAGAAGCTCATTTTCAAAGTTCATAAAAAAACAGACCGTCTCTTCCCACTACCTTTAGAGTTAGAAAGCATACCAAAACCAGTATAAATATCTTCCTCCTGTTCAGATTTGACAGGCACACATCATTCTTGCCCTTTCCAGTTGAAGTTAATGAAATACTGTCACAATAGACAACTAATCCACAGTAATGGGTTTCTAAAATGGGGAGATCATGACTGGATTTTAACTAAACTACATTTACTGATTTTATTTCTATTCAGAGATGACTTTCTACCAAAGAAAGAAATTCTTGAAAAATTGAATATGATGCCACAGGAAGAAATTAACCTAAAACTGGCCAATTCCTATCAAAGGAAAATTGAGAAGTAAATGTGTTGGAGATGGGACATAGCGTTTCTGTTTACAGTGGCATGAGAAAAGGAACAATGAGTGCTGTGGGAGAGACTCTCCTTTCTTTAAATGTACTTGGAGTCATCTTGATCTTACCCTGTGTGTACATGACCTCCAAAAGGAAACACAGTATCTACTACCACTGAATTGCAGAAAACATCTATGAGGACAAGAATATTTCAATTTCACACAGGCTAAGGACTAGATCCCACCCAAGTGTCAGGCATATTCAAGTCAGACGGGGTTGAACAGGCTCTATCATGTACCTTCCTTGTGGAGCCACAGAGACCCTGGCCAAGATTTGGCCGATAGCAGTGTGTCTCAGAAAGCTTTAGGTGGAAAATTCCTGAATGCCTGTGAAAGACTTCACACATACAGACTTGAATGTATCCAGTTTCTAAAGGGGAGTCTAAAAGTCGTTTGCACACTGAGTGGTAGACCAATTCCAGGAAATTTTAAGTGCATCCCAACTACTATGGGATGCCCTACTAAATGTGCCCAAGTCTATGAACCAAGTATTTTCATCCACTTATGATTCAGATTAAGCACCGTTTCTCCAAAGCAAACAACTGCAGCTATGCCTCCAAAGACAATGTGAAGTCTTCTTTTGCCTTTATTTTCAGCCTTATATAAGGATGGCTCTGTCCATCCTACATTGAAAAGTCAGATTTTAGGTCATTTCTGCAAGAACTGAGACAAATAAGGTCTAGGTCCTTGTCTTGGGATTTTTTGAAAGCCAGATTTTCCACATGTCTTAGGAGAATACAACAGCAAACAAGTTGTTGTGCAACATGCATAAAGGCATCCTTCAAAACATTTTCAGCAAGTATGTGTGTAATTTCAGGTGCTTCTCAATTATGTTGCAATTAAGAATGGAGGAAAGAGATGGGGCTGGAGGATGGCTAAAGCCTGTTCCAGTTTTAGCATGATTTATTGTAAGATCTCTAAAATTAAAAGTAAGCATTTCAAGAAGAGCCTGCCTGGGGCTCAGAGACAGAACTAGCTGAGCTAAAGATGCAAGCTGAGTTATCAATTAATCAGTGTGTGAATATAGGTCTATATTTAATGGCAGTTATATTTTTTTAATTTGATATAATTTTTTTCACCTGAAAATCAACTAGATTTGTAGAAGTCAAGGAGAAGGACATGATAAATAAAACTTAAACAGGGATGAGGATCAGACCTTGTTTATACAAGCTTTATCCTGATGTGACTCTACTAGATTTTGAATTTTATGAATATCACATGAAGTAAGATGGATATTCTACAACTGGTCAATCTGTTAAGGGTTCTAACACTTGATAAGCAATGCACAATGTTCCTAAGTTGCCTTTCCTAGAAATCAGTGGGAAGTTGTATTTCAAATATCACAGCATGGCAACTAAACAAGAAGGCCATGAAGATACTGATTCAGTGTAGAGATTTCCTGGGAAAATTTTGGAAAGGGCAGACTTAATTAAATAAATTTAGCTAAATAGTTTCGTTTCTGCACAAATGAGCAGTCCACTAGAGACATTGCACATTGTTGCAATTAATTGTTCTAGAGTTTTTCCTAATTTCAGCCAAGGTCATGAGGGGGCGGAGCCTAGAGCCATGTGGGCATGTCTAGGTTGTTGTTCCATGGCACTGCCACCATTGTTGGGGCTGGGAGTAGGGGATTCTCACTTCTGGGAAGGTGTGTGTGGCTTCGGGGGCAGGAAAAGGTGCCTCATTTTGTCCTTTTCAGGGGAGTGAGTGGCAAAGGGAGTTGTGTGATAGCTCTGCTGGAGTCCTGACCAGAGGGTTTGTCTGCCATTGGTTTCCATTGGTCTTGGGCTGGGGGGGAAGCACTCACACAGAGGGTCCAGAGGCCATTTGTTCTGTATTTCAAAGGGCTGGGCAGTGCCAAGTCAGGTTGTTCAGTGAACATTACCTGGATATGAATCACCTTCTTTTTGTATTTTTTTGTTCTTAATGTTGTTGCTGTTATTGCTGGTTTTCTTACTTCATTGTTATTTCCAGTAAATTCTTCTTATCTCTACTAGAATCTCTGCCCTTTGTCTGTCACTGGAAGTGGTTGGGGGTGGAGCAGACAGTGGTTTTTCATTTTAGTGGGAGCACTAATACGATCCCTAAACCATGACACAGTTTATAAAGCAAATGTTTCCATGGCATTAACAACTTGCTCATAAGCCTGTTAGAAGCAATGTAGATCTCCAGGCACAGATCAACACACAGAAAGTACACCCAAAAGATTAATGTGTTGAAAATGTTGGAGAGATGGTATCAAGGATTAACTGTTTGACCCTATTCTATTTGTATTACTTGCAGAATTACTGATAAGTAAAAAAATTAACTAAAAGCAATACCAGATGTTTTTCAGTTTTTATATTATAATTGTTGTAGGACAGTTTACTTAGATTACTAATCACATGAAGAAAACAAAAGAAAAAATGTCTCTTAATCAGTGTTCTTAGGGGAATTACAGCTTCCTTAAACAGAGGAATTAGACACATAGACATAATCATCATGCTTTTTTATTTGATTTTCAAGACTGTTAAAAGTTGTTTCTGTGCAAGCCACCCATGTATCTTTCACAAAATGGAAGCTAGAGTCATATTTGGGATACACAGTTTGGTAGATCTATGTTCTCCACCCTTTACTTTTTTTTCTCCTGCATGTGGCTATTAATCAGAACAGAAATGTTTATAACAAGGAATCCATTTTGACTATATGAAGTATCATAATATAGAATATGACCTAAAGGTAGTCTGAAATATTCAACAAAGTAGCCATGCCATACAAAACAAAAATGAGGCTTTTCATCTTTTAGAAAATTACTTTGAATGGCTAGAAATTATACACCAGTGAAAAGGAAAATGTGAGGCAGATATTCTGCACTTGCTTTCATTATCAATTGCGTTCATTCATTATCAATTTAACAGGGTTGACAACATTTTTTTCATGTGATGAAATTTTGATTTGTATTGAAACCAAAAATCAATTTGCTTTCTGATGGACATTAGTTTCAGTAGAGCAAATGTAAAAGCTTCACACCTTTCATTGATGCCTGAATTAGGCCAAATTAAAGGACTTGATATGCTTGATTGAGTGGTTATATGCCACTTGTCAATATTACAAAAACAAGCCATACTGAAAATCACAAATTAGTAACACTGCAAGAGCACAGGGAAAATTGCTGGAAGATATTTGGGATAATGGTATTTTCTAATGGTGTAGCAATAGATATGTCAAATCAGGAGAATTGCATGCAATTATGCTTCATCAGTGTTTAGAGCTTTGACCCAAGTTTCCATTAATATAAGAGGAATGCTGGAGGAAAAGTCAAGGTACAAATAACCCAGTATCTATATCAAAGTGTTCATATTTGACTTGTCAGAACTTCTGCAAGTAAACGTCAGTGTTGAATAACTCATCTCCTGACCAAAACCAAAATGCCAACACAGCATCATTTAGGCCCTAAAACTGTCCAACATAACTGTGAGTGAGGTGGCAACAGCTCTTTTTAGGCACGTTGATTAATCAACTTCCCTTACGAGCAAGTTTTCAGAAATTTACAGTTTCAGAGTTTAAATTATCTCTGCTGGTTTTTTTTATTTTGTTCAGTATTTCTACTAGATCTGTGTGATTTTTCTAAGTAGGAGGCCTAGGAAAAGTTTGATTTGCAGTTACTGCTGTCATAGATTGAAAGATATCCATTGGATATCCATTCTTAATGCCTTGGATATCCATTCTTAATGCCATTCATGTGATATTTGAATGTAAGCACTGGTGATTGCAACTATTTAATATAGAAAATGGGGGCATTCATCATTAAATCACCATATTAAATTCATTTCTCTGTTTCCTTTTATTTTGTTTTAATTTCTTCATTTTCTTCAGGAGTTTTCCTGACATCTTAAAGTAACAGTAGGAGACCATGGATGAGTCTTTATTAAGCAAATTATTGTTTCTTTTTTTGATCATCTGTTTCTGCAAACTCTGGAAAGAAACCCATAATAAAGTGAGTGCCATGGAATTAAGATCCATAGTAGTCCTATCTGGAAGAAAAAGATTTTGACTTCAACTATTCATGATAATATAGAACCATAAAATTATTTGGATTGGAAGGGGCCTTAAAGATCATCTAGTTCCGACCCTCTGCCATGGCTAAACCAGCTGAACAATTGCAGCTCCCTCAGCTCCTCACAAGAGACATGCTCCAGACCCTGCCCCAGCCCCACTGCCCTTCCCTGGACTCACTCCAGCCCCTCAGTGTCTTTCTCACAGTGATGGCCCAGAGCTGGACCCAGCACTGGAGGTGTGGCCCCAGCAGTGCTGAGTGCAGGGGGACAATCCCTGCCCTGCTCCTGCTGGCCACACTATTGCTGGAACAGGCCAGGATGGCACTGCCCTTCCTGGGCACCTGGGCACACACTGGCTCATGTTTAGCCAGCTGCCAAGCAACACTTCTGGGTCCTTCATTTACTCATTATTTTTTGTTTGTGACCTGACACCTAAAGAGAATTATGTGAACTTTTTTTATTTTTTTTTAGTTTACATAATGCAAAGTGTGGCAAAATATTTTTTCATACAGAAACATTTTCTAACACAATAAAAGCATTTTATCTACTAATCCTCAATTTCTTCTTCTTTCCTTGGCCTAAATAGTGTTCCTACTGAAACTCTATATATAAAGATAGGTTTGGGACTCTTACTTTCATTGTGTCACCTGAAATATTTCAGTAGAGAGAGTCCTAATGTCAAAATAGATTTTTTTTGTCTTTCAATTTATACTGCAAGTTTATCCAAGGCATTTGACTTGAAAAAAGCCAAAAATTACTTCTGCTATCATTAGATCATGGTTTTTTTTTTTACTCAGCCACCTGAATTAAACACCTTGGAAAGCTTCTCAGTACTAGTCTGATTTCATCTTGCAATCATTACCATTACTTAAACCATTAATGATCAGTCATATAGATCATAGTTTTATTCATCCCTTTCAAGAGAGATTAATTTAGACTGGAATGTGTGCAGAGAAATCTTGCTAGAAATGGGCAACTGAATGGAGACCTTATGTTTGGAAAGGACATTTGAGAAAAAAATACATTCATTTAATTCAGGAAATAAAATATAGAAATCAGTCTGTAAAATTGTCAGGGTGACAGATGAGAGGGAGAGAGAAGAGCTAGTTTAAGCTATAAAAAATTTGCAACAGAACAAATTAGTTTGAACAAGTCATAAATAAACTTTGTCTGGATTTTACCTATCTGAATGATGAAAAGTAGAAATTTTCTAGCACCTGGATAGCAGAACAAGAAACAGCTGATTCCATCTATCTGTCACCCTCACACAGAGAATTCAGTTCTATTAATGTCTTTTATTGTTTCTTTAACAATTGTTTTTTCTACAGACTCTCTATAGATCATATCATTCACACTCCATATCCTGTTCTTTAAGAACTACTCTGTATTCAGCAAGTCAGAGTTCCTTCTTCACCAGATATTGGCTCAACTGTCCTTAGGAAAGATAGTGAAAATGCCCCTCAAAAATATCAGTTTGTGGTGGTTGGTGTTTTTTTTTACTTTCTGCCTCCATTCTCAGGAAATATTGTGGAGAAGTCCAGTGTATAATCAGAAACCCCTGGTGTGTGATCTGCTTGCTAGACAGCCCATCTAAACCTGTTCTCTCAATCAGGTGCCAGGTTGGTTCTTTTCTGTTCGAACAAATCTACTGGTTTTGGCTGCATAGATGCACCTCTGTGAATAGTAAACTGTCAGGAAGGCAGAAGAGCAGAGGGAGTTAAGGAGGTGCACCTTAAAGCTGAAAATACTAACTTTGATTAAGATAAGTAACACCCATAGTGCTGTAGAAAATTCAGAAGCAGTTGATAGGTAGATCTTCTGAATCATCACTAAATGTACTTAGCAGTACATTTGAGGATTAAGCATTAAAGCTGAGAAGCAGACCTTGGAGGAAAAAAAAATAAAAACAAGCCTTTGTGGGGACCCTGGGGGGCATCCCCTAAGTTAGGGAGACACAAGAACCTTCTCTCAAAAAGCTGTTACAGCCCCATTGTCTCCTTCCCCTGTTCCAACATCTGTTCCTGTCCCTGAGCCCCTCCCTCTCTATTCCCCCATTGGCCATCATCTTTCTACTGAGAACACGGTTCAGCCCTGAGCTCTGGAGACAGAGAGAAACCTGGCCCCTCAACATGTGGTTGCTCTGGGACTCTGAATTAAACATCTGTGGGTATTATGCAAAGGCTCTTTTTGCTTTTTAACCCGGGACTTTACTAGCAGATACTCAGGCTGCAACAAGCTTTGGCCACCATAGCATATTTGCTTATTTTAAAAATTGCTAATTGGATTTGCTGCAATTCTCACCACTCAAGAAGTCCAATCAATACTAACATGTGAAGAAAATCAGGTAATTCTAGGGGATTTTCATAGGAAATTTATCCTTGGCATGTCCAAGTTCTTTCAGTTAAATTTTAGTCATTGCATAGCACTTTGGGAGCACAGCCTTCAATTGTCTTCTCATGCAGGTACATCCTAAGGTCAGCTTCAAACTGTGCATTAATGTCAGCTCAATTGTATAGAAATAAGTAGATCTGAACAACGGCATTGTCACAGTTCAGGGTAAACTGCATTTTTTGATTCATCCTCCATCTTTGTAGATGTCCCTTTCAAGCAATAAGTCTGTATCCTGCACAGTTATGTTCCAGTGTACTGTCTCTGGCTAAGATGGAATTAAATTTCCTCATAGTATCCTATATTGTGTTGTGCATTTGTAGCTAAAATAGTATTGAGAACACACCAACATGCTGGCTTTTTCTGAGCAGTGCTTGCACTGCCATCAAGGCTTTCTCTCCCCTCCAAAGGCCAGTAGGCTGTGTGTAAGCAAGAGGCTGAGGGGACACATCTAGGATAGCTGATGTGTCAGTCCCAAACTGACTTAAGGGACATTCCATACCATATGACATTGCAATCAGCTGCTGAGGGCAAGGAAACAAATGTGGGTGCAGTTGTGATTATGCTCTTTGGTTCCAAGCAACTGCTATAGCTGTGGAGGCCCAAAGAATGGCTGGAAATCTACTTACCAGTGGGAAGTAATGAATATTAAAATTACTTATTCCATGAGCTTTTCTATTTTTATTTTCTGCCCCTTTTCTTTTGAGAAGGGAGAAGAAAGCAAAAGGCTGGGGATCAGGCAGCCAGCCAAGGTAAACACATTTGATCCTGTTTGTATTGTAACCCACAGTTTACAACCACATAATTATGTAGGTTGGAAGGACCTGTAGAAATTTAAACTCCTTTGCTTAGTGCTGGCTGCTCATGGATTTCTCCAAATCAGCTTTGAGAATATCGAAGGGTGGAGATCCCTCAGCCTCTTTGGAAACTCATTACAGTGTTTGATCATACTCTTGGTGAGTTTTTTTCCCTAATACTAACTCAGAATCTGCCATCTTCCAGCTCTTGTCCATTACCTCTCATTCTTCCTCTAAGAGTCCATCTCTTTTATCTGCTATTTCCTTCCATAGGATAGTTGAGGACAGGTACTAAGATCCCCCTCTAAACCATCTCTCTCCAGTCTCAACAAGCCCAGCTCCCTCAGTCTCTCTTTGCAGGGAAATTGTTCCAGCTCCTCGCTAATCTTGATATTGAGTTTATTTATGTTTTTCTTGTTCTCAACAAACATTACTTCATGGGAGAAGGCACTTTCTCAGTAAGTCTGACGATGTTCAGGTACCTGCAGTTTTTATGACTCAGGTACAAATCATACATAGATACATAACAGCCTTCTTAAAATGAAAATGTTAAGCTATTGTAACAAAGGGACAGTATTTCCTGAGAGAGCAGCTGACATTCTCATCTATCTTAAAATCTTTTGATCTCCTGATGATAATGAAGCTAGTTGTAACTTCTTCTGGTTCCACAAGGTCCTATGTCTCAGCTGGCTGTTCCAAAATAATTACTCTCCACGGAGCAAGAGTTCATTTTTAGACCTGCAGGAGAGTTCTTTTGATCTCCTGCATACCAGGAACATTTCTGTCCTTCAGAATAGATTCTCAGCTCAGTGTTTTCACGGGCAATGGTATCAAATTTTGCCTTGCTTCCTGTGCTCTGACTTAACTTGAACCTTTCCCTTTGTGTCTTTAAAAAAGAACAAATCTTCTGATTTACTAAAAACTGCGATCTTGTGAAAATGTATCAACAATCAGTTCAATATACTGACTAAATTGCTCCTTATCAGTACCATTTTAAATAGATAACTTGAGTCTTCCAAGCACATATGGTTTAAGAAGTTTCTCAAATCTTTTTCAGGGTTATAAACTGATATTAAATATTAGTAATTACTTTTATCTGAATTCCCACTGTATCATGCTCCCAGAAGAGAAGACACCAAGCTGGCTGTTTGGTATTAAGTCTTTCACATGGGTAATATTTCCTATGTAGCTGAGCTCAGATGTACAGGTGTTCTTTCTATGTCAGGCTGCCTTCTCTAAGGATGCTGAACCCTCGTAAGCCCAGAAGTTAAAGAAAGCAAATCACAAAACCTCTCAGTTCTGTCTTTTAATGCAAAGGCTCAAAACTTTCCAAGATCCTGACCTGAACACTCAGAAAGTAGCACAGAGCAGGCCTAAACAAGTTTCACATTTGCTAATCCTTGTTCTCATGGAAGACTTCAATTTATCAGATTACTGGTAGAAATTCAACCCCGCAGAGAGAAAACAGTCCAGAAGATCCTGGGATGTGGAAGAGATCTTCCAGACACAATGAGTGTGCCAACCACAAGTGCAACACTGGAAGTGCTGTTAATGAACAGAGAAGCACAGAAGATGTGATGGTTGCCTCTTTGTCACAGAGAGGAAGATAGAGGCCTCTTTGTCACAGAGATCACAAAATGATGGAGTTTTTGGTTCTTGGGGAAATAAGGAGGAGGGTCAACAGTATTGCCACCTTGGACTTGCGGAGGTCAGACTTTGGCTTGTTTAGCAGTCTGGGTACCAGAGTCCCTTAGGAGGCAGACCTGAAGGGCAAAGTAGCCCAGGAAGGGTGGACATCCTTCAAGAGAGAAATCTTAAGGACCAGGAGTAGACAGTCCCTGTGTGCTGAAAGATAAGCTGCTGGGGAACAAGTTGACTGGAACTCAGGAATAAAAAAAGAGATATTATGATCTTTGGGAAGAGAAAGGCGACTCAGGAAGATTCAAGATTGTTATAAGGTTATGCAGGGAGACAATTGGAAGGGCCAAAGCCCAGCTAGAACTTACTCTGGCCACTGATAAAAAGACAATAAAAAATGTGGTTATCAATACAGAGAGGAAATAGCAAATTGCACCAAGGGACATTTAGATTGGATATTCTAAAAATATCCTTCACAGAAAGGGTTCTGAAGCACTGGAACAGGCTGCACCATTCATGGAGGTATTCAAAAGACATTTAGTTGGGGCACTTGGAGATGTGGTTTAGTGGTGGACTTGGCAGTGCTGGGTTAACAGTTGAACTCAATGATCTTGAAGGTCTTTTCCAACCTAAACAATTCTATTATTCGATATCAAGGATCAAAATGAATTAGAGGAAAAAAGTCTCAAATAAAAAAATCAAATACTAAAACTAGATCAAACATGAGTTTTCTTCTGATGTTGCTCAAAAGGCAGAACTTCTTTTATTTAAAAGGTAGTGCTTTTTCTGAAGTTTTGTGCAGTGATGACCTGGGAACACTAAAGACACGAATGACTAAATACTAAATAGCAAATAGTGAATAAAAAAAAAATGAATACATTAAAAAAAACCAACAGCAACCCACAAGCAAAGAAAGAAAAGCAAGTTCCTTGAGGATTATTTAAAGAAAAAGCATTATTCACTGGGGATAATTATTCAAATGTTCTAGTGCTGATGGTGGAAATGTGTTCAGCATAACAGTCTTCACAGATGGGCTTGAAGCTTCTGGCCTTACATGAACTAAACAGTGTGCTATCCAAAAAGAGGTGTTATACGTACAAAAATGGTCCTCTGAAATAAATGGAAGTTATTGCTCTTTTCAGGTCAATAAAATGGATTATTCATCAAGTCAAAGGCACAAAACATTATGACAGAGTGTTCTGAGAACCAGCACTGCTCCTTCTTGCTGAGGTAAGATGGCTTTTACACAGAAATGTTTTCAGGAAAATGCAAAAATTCAGAAATTAGGGCTTTTTATTTCAGGAAAGCAACGCAATACAGGTACTGTAGCCTAACCAGCAATGATGGTGTGCTCAGACAGATGTGGGTAATATCTTCAAGTTAAATATGTTCAACTTCTCTCTGAAGAAATGAGATTCAAACAGTCTGAAATGACAGACAAGTTATCTGCATTTCAGAAAACAGCCTGTGGAAGGACAGGAAAGAGCAAAAACAATGATGTAACGTACTTGATCTTTTTATGGACTTCTGTGAAAATTAAAATCTATGTGTATACAATGAAAACATGCACAATTGAACTCTGCATATTTAGAAAACAAGCTCAGGAAGTATTCTGAGATGAGAATTGACTGTAGAATTGATTAAGAAGTCTTTTTAATGAAGCAGCTTTTAATTGTGCTTCTCTGATCACCAAAAATACTGATTAAGTTTTCTTTTCACTGTACAGGGAAGATAAATCAGAGGCACTTTAGCATAAAGAATATTCAGCCTAGCACTGTAGCACTAAAAGAATATTCCAACTGATATGGTTTTCCTGCTCTTTGGGTCTACAGGGAACTGTCGGTTTGAGTATTTCTGTAATATTAAGCAAAAATTGAGGCTGTACCTCTAATCCTCTGCTCTCCACCCCTCACTTCAAGACAGACATGGAGGTGTTGGAACAAGTTCAGAGAAGGGCAATGGAGCTGGTGAAGGGTCTAGAGAGCAAATCAAATAAGGAGCAGCTGAGGGAGCTGGGGGTATTTATCCTGGAGAAAAGGAGGCTCAGGGGGGACCTTACCACTCTCTACAACTGCCTGAAAGGAGATTGTAGCAAGGTGGGGAGTGGCTTCTTCTCCCAAGCAACCAGCAGCTCCAAGGACAAGAGGAAATGGTCCCAAGCTGTGCCTGGGAAGGCTCAGCTGATGCTGGACATCAGGAAGAATTTTGTCACTGACATGTGGAATTGGACCAGTGTGCCCAGTGGGGTTGTGAAGTCACTTTGCCTGGAAATATTCAAGAAGCAACTGAACATGTCAGTGCTATGATTTAGTTGATATGGCAGTGTTTGGTTGAAGGTTGGACTTGATGATCTTGGAGGTCTTTTCCAAATTTAATGATTCTATGAACCTATGAAACTTCAGAGGAGATTGCATCTTGCTTATTTAAGGGCAAGTTTGCAAAATCACCTGGAATAGAGATATTACATCATGAAGCCAATTTAATTTTCAGCGTCTCCTATCTTCTTACTCACTGAGTAAAAACAAAACAAAAAACCCTAATGTACCTCAAACAAAATCACATTTCAAGAGCATTGCACTGCAAGTTATGTTCTAAGCAGCAGCTGTGAGAGGCAGTGATTTTTGATAGTGGGCATTTGATCAACTGTCAAAAAGAGAACTCACATCAATACCAGCCTGAATTAATGCTCTGACATGCACTGACACTTTTCACAGAACTCCACTGAGCGATGCTGCTTTTCTCCAGGATTTGTCCCATTCAGGCTGGCAACAATGAATCAAGAAAGCTGTGTAGACAAATCTCTGATGATCAGGTGAGTGAGCAATGCAGATGAGGAAAGCATTAGTGCAGGAAACCCCTGTAGACCAGGCTGTGTTTTCCTGTCTGACCTCCAGTAAGGACGGAGAACAGTTTTTGACAGAGTCACTTGGTCTGTAGGGCTGTGCAAAAAAGACTTGCTCCTATCAGTAGTGGCTCAGTAGTCATCCTGTACTTCCTGCTTTTCTCTGTGCATAATGTAGGGGGAGTTGTTCTTTGAGGCTCTTTCAGAATCTTATTTTCCAGTGTCACTTCTTACCTCTCACAAACAAAAATATTTGAGAATTTTTCCTACAAGTCCTCCGTCCTAACAGCAGCTGTTGAGCAGAATAACCTCAGAACAGACATGAGAAGTGGCATTTTCATTAGAACAACTGCAATTTCCCCACTCCTTGTGTAGGTTTATTATTCCATTATTGATGTTGGCCAAGATCCAAGCCCATTGTACCATCTTACAAAATGTGCTACAAAGTGAATTTGGTACTACAATAAAGTGCTTCTGTCACCCCAATTATGCAAAGCAACTGGTTGACTGCAAAACTGCATCAAAAACTGAATTAGGATCTTTCATCAAGAAATGTCAACATGAAATACTTGTTTATTTTGTAGTAAAGGTACTATATTACCACTACCATAGAAAACTGAGTCTGTATGAGAATTGTACTTACCATAATATAAAAGAATATCTTTTTACATTGGTCAATACCTCAGTTGCTGTGAACAATGTCCTGCAGAATTAAACCTGACTTATCAAAGACATATTTTTTAAAAGTCCAAAAAGGATCTTCTTGCCTTAACAATTTTATCAAAGGGGCAGATTCTGATCCCCTTTTTCATACTGTACAACAATATATTCCATTAATATCCTCAATAATATCAGTAGAAATCTTTGGGGTTTAATATGTTATTAATTGTGGTGGTATTGTAATCTCACTTGACCTAAACCTCTTATCTGCACCACAGGTACTTAAATTTTTGTGAGGATCCAGTGATGTCAGCTGGTGAGTTGAGGTTTGAGTTCATTCTTAGTGAAACAAATAAGCCACAGAAACTTTCAAAATGTTCAGATCATGTTGAATTTTGGAGGTGTTGAATTAGGAGGTTGCAGAATGTTCATCATCAAAGATCTGTTAGAATACGAAATTTGAAAGAAGGAAAGAGACTTTATCTGGCCTTGGTACAGACTGATGGACAAGAAAAGTTCTTGACTTCACTTCCAGCCCCAGTGTTTCTGATTCCATGACATGTGACAAAAGGCCATAGCTCTATGCCATTCACGTCACTAAAATCCAAGTCAAAACCTCAGGTTTCATCCTGAATAACTAACATGAAGACAAATGTAACATTTTGTTTTACAATTGCAGGACTGGTTTTGAGTTATTCTTTCTGAAGAGGAAGAATGCTTTCTTATCTTCACTGGAATATAATTTAGGAAACTCAGTATATTCTTATACATTCTGGACATCCTTTCAGAGGCTTTTTAATAGAACTTGCATAAACTTCCTATCAAAAATTCATATTTTGATATCTTTATCTTTTAATATTCATATCAGCTGGAGCCATACCAAGATGTATGCCATTTAAATGCCCTTTTGCTGGGATTAGGAAATAGTTAGCCACATTAAGAACCTCTGGGCTTCTTAAACATGTGAAGAACCATTTCAAAATAGCACTATTTTTTGTATTACCTGTAGATTTATATTACATAAGTCTGATTTAAACACCTAAAATCTCCATAAAGGCAATCTAGGCATGTTTTCACAGCATCTACCCAGTAAGTGGAAGAGCCTTAAGTTCTGGAATGAGTGGATCTGAAATGCTTACCAAGGCTATTTCCAGCTATGGGATTCTCTGACTAGAAACACTTGTTGGATTTAAGGCTGTACACAGTCTGCTGGAAGATTCATATATTTGTAAAAGATGCTTTGCCCAGCTATGCAGGATGTACCTAAGAATACTTGAATAGTGCTTGATTATTTGCCACGAGTTGACACACATTATGTAATTACATTTTATGTAAGTCCTTCTACATCTGAAACTATTCCAAACTACATCTTTTTCTCCCTGCTTTTGTTATAGCCCTAACCATGAGTCCAGCAGTATAAGTCCAGCAGTATGCTTCATTTCTCATGACAGAATCTACAGCCAAGATTTTAATTCCATGATGGTAATAGAGGACAGTCCTTGAAAGGAATCTTCACCCTGTCTTTCAGCAGTGCTTAAACACAAGTCACAGTATTTCCCCTTTCCAGTAAATATGTAGATTTTAAGTAAGCATTGATTTGGAGATAACTTCCTGCTCACTTGAACCCTTTTTAGTACTTATGAACCTGGTGCTCTTTGTTGTACCATGTTACACCTTCAGCAGGAAGGCTGGATGAGATTTTTTCTCACAATAGTCTTTAACATGGCAGAAAAAAAAGAGATGTTTTTGATAGGATGAGGAGGAACTCTTTCACTTCTTGCACAAATATAAAATAAATTATATAGTAAAAGACTGATTGTCTCCCCCCTCACAGCCTTCCTTATATTGGTGGGCACTACTAACTTCCCTAACTGTGCTTTTAAATGAATACAGCCATATTGCATGCTTACTGCTGATTCAATTTATGAGTGTTGATAAGGCTTCTTCTGAGCATTTTTAGTCACTGGGCACTGAAATTTCTGCTTTTGTGAATGATGAAGAAGCCTAAATGTTAAACAGATGGCAAGAAACTGTTGAGCTGAGATGGTTTTGTCACCACAGCACTTGAAGCTTTGGGGTACTTCACCATCTCAATGTTCAGGCGTTTATCTGGGTAGACATAATTGCTTTGTGGATATAATTTTTGGACTCGTTCCTGAATTTTATCTAAGTTGCACTCTATTTGCCCAAGTACTTTTTTAAGATATCTCTATTTGCCAAGTCACTATGAAGTATGAAATACAAAATAAAGACTCATATACTGGGAATGTGTAACCCAAACTAAAAGTAAGGTGATTAAAATTCATCATAAATGTCAGTGAATAGTTCACTTACTATATTTTAAAATTGAATTTGGACATGACAGTTGTCAAGCCACAGATTCTGCCAGTCACACATGTCCACTATTATTACAGACTCATCTATTTCCCTGCGTTTTTCTGTCTTCACAGACTTCTGGAACACAGAGTATTAAAACAGAAATGTTCAGAAAGTGGGGCATTTTATTAAAGTTTTTATAAATTCTTAACTTTCAGTTCTTGCTTTTTTGGTTATGTCCACATGACCCATATAATAAGATGCAATAAGCCTAGTCTTGTATGCTGAGGAAAAATATTGCATGCTTCAGAATGTATTACTTCAGAAATCATCTCTTGGAAGATGCTATTCTCAGGGGAAAAAATGAAGTAACTTTAGCCAAAAGTGAATCAGTCATCCATGCTTATTTTACTATTCATTATGTTCAGCTTTGGAAATGTTGCAACTAATAACAAGCATCTTTTTTGTTTTGGTTTATAAACATTTTCAGCAGTACATAGTTGCTTTTCTAAATTAACTGAATAACAGGGAAAGGACAAAACTGGAGAACAAGACAATTCACAAGCAAACCTCCAAATGATGTATGACTAAAATATGAGACAGGATCAAGTAACAGCAAATGCCATAGACCTTGAAAGTATTTTAGTGATTGCTAAATATGGCCACTGGCATAGAAAATGAACTGGTTGCATAAACTTTTCAATCATTAATGTAAAACTCCTACTGTGTGCCTCAATACCAGCTACAGTCCCACAGACTGTTTGCAACACTTGGCTTTAACCTCAGTGATAGCTGTAGTCATCTGATCTGATTTACAGCATTAAACACAGACATCCTTGCCCTGTGAGATTAAATTAATAGAGGAAATATACTGTGATACAAACCAAAGACCATTAAATTTGATGTATGTGCTTTTTTGGAAAAATGCTTTGGTTTATATACCACTATGGTATACTGAGAGAGACTCCTGAGTGAGAAGATAGGAACTGGTTTTTCCAAGTGTTTTGCATAAACCTAATGCTCACTTGTACAGAATTCCCTGGGCTACATCATTCCTCCACCACCACTAAGTCTTAAGGGCTGAAGGACAGGAAATTCTATGAGTTTAGCTTGCCTCCCCTCGAAAAAACCCTGTCCAAAGTCCTGCATCTTAGACACTTAAGCCAGAAAATGTTGAAATCATAAAGGTTCAAAAAATTGTAATTCCTTCACTGTTTTTGAGTAAAGAGGAAATTTAACTTCAAGTATTCAAGAACATAATAAATCTGGGTTATGACTTTATTGTTTCTTTATCCAGGAAGCAATTTTAAATTGAAAAGAAGATGGGAAAAAATAAGTTTTAAATATCTTCATATTATTTCAAGCTATAGCTCCTTGTTCTGAAAATATGCTTCTGCCCTTTTATCTTCCTGCTAAGTGGATAAAATAAGATTATTTTTTAAAAAAAGCAAAAAGAATTTATGCTTTTTTATAACCGTATCTGAGGGATAAAAGGATACCAAATAATTTATTTTCCTCTTTAAAGGACAATCAAATAGAGAATTCCAAATATTCATGTCAACAATAGAATATACAGGACCTAGATAACCCAAAATTGTTTATGTCAAAGCTTTCAGTACAAAACCTTTTTCTAAAAAATGCAAACAAAAAAAAATCCTAGTACAAGTATTTGTGAATAGGACAAGACCAGTTTTGGCAAATACATTATTCATAGCAAATCATTAATTTAGATCCTGTCTTGAAGTACTACAGTAGCTGTCAATCACTTCTGCAAACATATCAGATGTCACATCACAACTTCTGTGTTTATTTGGCTGAATATCTTCTTATTTATTTTGATTGTTTTAATGCAAAGAGGTACAGAAAATGGCATTAGCTGGTAATGCAGTCAAATATTCCCAAATAATTTCAAATACAGACAAAAAAAAATCTTCCTTTTTCATCAGTAGTTTCATGCTTGGATTACAAGACAGATTCTTCTCTCATTTGTTGCACTTTAGATTTTCCTTTCTTAGAGTGAAATGTTGAAGAAAACATAAGCTCACATTACAATGTGAGTAGGGTCAGAACTCCTTTTTATTGAAACAGGCTTTCTGGAACGCTTGATTGCAGTGTGGTACTTACCAAACTGTAATTATCAACAGGGAAGAATATCCTAGGCTGCGCTTTCCAAAAGCAGTTTGCTTGGGTAAGAGCATTAATGGCAGCACCAGCAGCAAAGCCCTGGCTCCGTGCTAGGCTGGGTGCATGCCTACAGGAGGAGTAACTCGCATATTGCTCATGGGATGCTTGCGCAGCTTGAGAGCTCTGGCCCAGACCCATCTTTCTCTTTGGATGAGCCCAGAGCAGTGGTCACCCCAGTGTTGCCATGAGGCAGTGCAGGCACTGTGTGCGACAGCAGTGCCTGACAGAGCACACGGCGCTCACCCCTGCGAGCACAGAGCGCATCGTGCTGGCTCAGAACATCTCTGCTGGGCCTCTGTGGGCTCTGCTGGGCTTACAACCTCTGCTGGAGGTTCTGGGGTTCTGCACCAAGTGTGCACCCCTGTGCTGATGGAGATGGCAAAGGGGAGGCTTGCACTAGCAAGTGAAGTATTTGTGGTATAAATATGCAAATCTGCCTTTCTATGGGGAAAAATTAATAGAGGCGGTAATGATCATCATCATCTTAGTTGTTCATATTGCTTAAAAAAAGAAACAAACCTGAGTGGGATTGTTATTGCATTTTAATTGCTCTTTGCCAGTTTTATTGATTTTATTCTGACATACATAGAAGACAAAGTAGATATACTGTAACTGCTAACATTTAAAACAGAAAGTAACATTTTTTAATCTGCAAACTGGGGTATACCACAGCACATCAGGAGATTTCTTTGTTAATTATTTCTTGTCTTAGACATGCTCAGAGGTCATTCATTGCTTTCTAAATTTGCAAGCTTATTGCAGACCAATCCAAGGTTATGTAACTCTCCAAACATAATTGTTCTGTGTACAATATTAGCTAACAAGTAATTATAACTACTAGCTGCTTCCAGCTGATAATATGCTCAGGAAATTCATATATTTGGAGTTGTCAGTTTAGGTCAAAATATTTGAGAAAAGGCCTTACTTCATTTGAGAAAATGCCTGACTTAAGAGAGTGGCAAAAGGGAGTATTAATTGCATAGCATGCTCTGCCCTTAAAATTGAATAATTTAAAATCTAAATCTCTTAAAATTTACAATTCCTAAGATAATTTTTATTAGAATATGGATTTGAAAAAGCATTTTATTGATAACATTTTGACAAAGTACTGAAAGCTCAACTCTAGGCCCACATGCCAGGTGGCAAAGGAGTTACATGGTTTACATCTATCTTTAACTAAATTACTACTTTGAAGTCAATAATTGTATAGCCATCTTGGATACCAGAGGAAGCTTTTTCTAATCATGCTTAATATAGACTTACTTTCAAGATAATGGAAGTCTTATTCACTTAAAAAATTCTGCCTTCAATTATTTTCTTCCGTACATTGGATCGTGTTGTTTTGGGGGTTTTCCTTGGGTTTTAAAACCGTTAGGACCCTATTTTTGTAAGTACTACGTTACAAAGGAAAACTAATCAATAACCAGCTAGGAAATAAGAAATTAAGTGCCAAAGAAAAAAGGATTTAAAAATGAGGAAAAAAAAATAGGTAGGGTGGAGGGAGGAAGGAGCCTGGTAACTTAAATCCACAATGTTCTGTAGACACTGAAAAATCACTGGAGCACAAAATTCAGAATTGGGTTATTAAAATTATTACAGTAACATTTTAGCAAAAGGTACAGTACTGATTTTAGCCCAGAAAACGTGGCTAGAAGTGGAAAACATCACAACTTTAAGTGATTTGAGAGGCCTTTCATCTTTGAGATGTTTACTGGGACCACCCATCATTGTAGCAGAACACCTAGTGCCAGAGAATTAATCCACATTAGTCCTCAGAGGCCAAGAGACACCAGATCTCCCAGGAGCCCACAGCTATGTACCACCTGTATGTCTCTCAGTGTCTTTAAATCTCAAGACCAGCACTGTTATGAGCCTTTTACCATTCTTTCACCAACTAATTTCACCAGGATTTTAAAGCATTTTACATTTATTTGGATTTTACCAAGGTAAATTGAACTGGACCAATAGGCTAGGAAGTAACATTGGCATTTTTGCAACAAAATATGTGAACATATGTCATGAAGTGTCATTTCTTCAGAAGTCAACCTGGAAAGGATGGAAACCAATGAGAATATTCAGTTTAATAACATGTATTCATCATCTCTTTTTAATTCTTCTAAAACATGCAGAGTTCCATGGTATCTTCTGGAATTGTGCAATTTTAGGAAGTATATTATCTGCACCAGAAAATCTCCTTGCAAATGTTATTTCTTGTCCCAATACATAAGCTTTGCTTTATCTGTTTATCAGTTGTTATCTCAGAAATACTACTTGCTGTACTATAACTACACAGTTTTTTCAGCCTTCCCTGAAAAGAGTTTTGAGGTTTTGAATGCCCTTGTTTCACATGTGTGAGGACTTAAAGAATGCAGTGGCATGTCTGAAAACACAGTCCCCATAAGATAAATCACCACCATAGGAGATAAGCGCAGATGGCAAAACAGGAAGGCACTAACTCCAGGCCTAACAGAGGTGAGGGCTTGGAATCAGCACTCTGGACAAAATGCCATATGCAAACTGTGGGAACTTAAGACTTATCCAGACAAAATAATTTCACAGTGGAAAACTGGGAAAGAATACACATGCCAGCCCAAGTTGTGGGAATGGTGTCTATGCCCATGGGTACCTGGGTTGGATTGGATAAAAGTTCCATAAGAACAACTGCCAACTGCCCCCACCAAAGACCAGGGTGAAGAAGGACCAGCAAAATGGCACAAGAATCTATATTGTGGTGATATCTTTTGCTTAATCTCTCTCTGTGTGTCTCACTCCATCCCTCTCTCCACTTTTCCTCTTTTTTTTTTTATCTTTCCACCTCATATTTACTGTTAAATAAAATCTGTACAATTCACTTTGCCATATGGTCTTGTTTGCACCTTAATTTAGGCAGAAGCAGCTCTTATAATCAGACCTTAACAACATAATTCTCCTTCACATTATATTTCAGAAGAATGAAAAATCTCCTCTGCCATTTAAGGCGGTATCTTGAATAACTTCATGCCAACAAAACCTGTCATTTTAGAATAGACATAACTACAGTATCAAAGTATTTTTCCTGCTGAATTTGCTTTTTCAATCTTCAGGGACTTCACCTTTACTCAGAAAAAGCATGCCGTCAGCTGAACTGTAAAATGTTGTGAACCTACCTAAGATGTTCTAGTTGTTACAAAAAAAAAAAAAAAAGGCTTTTTTTTTTCTGATACATTTCCTGTTATTTGTTTGCTTTTCTTGGTGGAAATTGCAAAATATGCATTTAGTTCACACTGTGCATACTTCTCTGTAGAAATATGTATGCCCCTGTATGCCTCATTTGGCTTAGAGTTGCAGTAGTTCTATACCCATTCTTTAAGCTCTTCTTAGTTCCACTGTGTTGAGCTTTCAAGTCTTTTTTTCTTTGATGCACCTTCTAGTTTCTGGTGCTTGTTAAAAGTGCCTGCAAAAGACCATGCTAGAGCCATCACACCACAGAAAAGCTCTAATACACGGGAGAATATGTGCTCACACTCTATGTGAGCTACTCATCTACCCAACTTCCTGTGTTTCCTAGATTTCCTCAAATTAATTGCTCTACTACTCTACTTCCTTTTTTAAAAAATGATGAGTGGCAATGTCACATCCATCTGCCTAAAGTTTTGAGCCTTTTTCGAAGGATACTCATTACTTAATTCTCACCTTAGACACTAAATTATTCTTCTACTATTTTAGCTATGAGTGAACCATGCTGTCGCCTACTTCTCTCCCTTTCAACAATGATCTCCAAAAGAACACAAGTGCATCACCACACTTGTATCTGGTTTTGATTCTCAGCAGAGACCTCTGTTTTTTCTGCATCCTTTTGGTCCTCAAATTCAGCTTGTTGTCTCTATGTACAGTTTATAAATTATTTTACAGCTTACTCTGTGAAAGCAACACCATTATCAGCAGATAAGTAGACCCAGCTCCTTAGGCCCATGTAAACTGTTTAAGTTTCTTATTTATAGCTGATTTTTTTTTTTTATCAATAGACTATTTTGTGATGGGCTCTTTGTCCTCTTTTAAATTCATGTCTATTCATACGGTTTGCTGAAGTCAGTCTCTGATAAGGCTAACCCATAAATACCTGACAGGCAAGAGGCAATTTCCATCAACACAAAATCTGTAAAGAGCAGCCAGAGTTATTTAAGCCAGGAGCCACAGTGGATTTTAGCTGCCTGAAAAATTATATATTCTTTTGTGAGACTGGTGAATCTTAGCACTGTTTCACTAATGATGTGGATGGCGATACCTCACAACATGATCAGAAAGTAATAAAGTAATGCATCTTCACTCCAAAATTGTTCTGAATATCTAAGTATAAGATGGCCATATACTGGGGAAAGCATGGAAGCTTTTTTTTTTGATGAAACTGGCAAGTTCTGGTGGTGCAGTTTATGAGCTCATATTCACATTGATAAACTCTTACTGATCTAATTAATCATACCTATCACATCAAATGTACTATAAATCTGGCCTTGAGTTTAGAGCTAATTTAAAAAAATCAGAGGTGTTTAGAACTTCTAAAGACACAGCTTATTTTCACAAGAAAAAAAAAATGTAACTTTCAGTAACATGCAGTTTACCTGACCAAGTACATTTTCACTTGGTCTTGGTTTCACATATAACATTTTTTGCCAGTTTTTAACCTAATTATATGAGAGAAACACAATTAGGTATTTCACATGAAAGGGGTAGCTGTTAGTTCAATACCAGTCTTCCCTCTTCCCCATTGAGTGCTAATGTTACTGAAGACGGATTTCCTTTAAAACTTAAGAGCATACATAGCAAAAATGGAGTTATTTCAATGCTTTGAATAATTTATTTGAGGCTTGCTAGTACCACAGTATCTGGTTTACTCATTTCACATAACAAAGCACATGCCAGGTCCAGTGCTTGCAGGCACCATTTAGATCTTTAGTGTATAGTGTACTATGAATATTTTCTAAAGTTAATAAAGCATTCTTTTCTTTCCACAGCAGAAAATTATTCTGGTACTAAGAAAAGTGTAGCATTCAGCAAATATTGAGAGCTTTTAGCTAAATCAGTTGTTAAATTAGCATATTCTTTAATTTTCACTCTGCTAGCTATTCTAGCCAGCTAGAATAAAACAACTAACCTGTTATAATGTTTGGAGAGAATATACAGTAGAAAGCCCAGGGATGGAGCCAGAAGCCAGGTTTGTTTCTAAAGTAGATTCAGAAGCTACTTTATGGATTTTCACTAAGTGTGACAAAAGGTTTGGAGACTACAGCAGGCTGGATTCTTTTAGCTACAACTGAAAAAGAGATCTGAGTCACTTTGTACCATTTTGACTTCATGAAACCTCTAACATGCTGTCAACCAAAACAGAAGTCCAGCCTTTTGTCTAAGTAAATCTGGCAAGTCAAGGTCACAATGTAAGAGAGAAATCTTGGATTCCAGTTCTGTATGGAGTCTCTCTTTGGGAGCAGATTACTCTTGTGCTAAACAGCACATTAAAATGGGAGGTAAAGTAACATGTGAGCATTGCTCTCAACATCAGTAACTGTGTTACAATTATGGAATCTTTCACAGGGTATCATCGGCAGCCATATTAAAGCTACAAAACTCTCACTGGCTGGTTTTGAACCTCTGACAAATCAACCAAAAAGCCCTTTGGTATATAAACATCCCCATGAGCTCCTGGGAAAGGTCAATTGGTAAGGGCATGAGTGCTGAAATGTGGCATTCTCTTCATTTCTAGGAATAGGCTGTGTCACACAGAATAGAACAGAGGAGTCAGCCAAAAGAGGACAGTGATAGAAATAAGCATAAGGTAAAAGTTATATTAAGATCTTTTTTTGGCATCAGAGGAACAAAAGGGAAACTGAGTGTGGGTCTAGGTCAGGAGCTGTTCCTGTGCTGTTCTTCAACAGCTTTCATCTTGATTTCAGAAACTCAGTGCCACATTTCCTCACCAAAACGATGATCACCAAGTCCTATAATCTTTGTTTCAACAGCTGAATCAGTGCATTGCCAGGGAGGGAAGGGAATGGAAACAGTGGGACCACAATGAGAGGCTTGTTGGAACATGCGTAGGAAAGAGAAGATGCCTACTGACATTCCTGAGATTTATGCTTTTACTAGTTACAAGACCTGAGGAGAACAGCAGTCCAGAAAAGGAATTTTGACAGTGATGAGGTAAAGGAAGGGCACTGAATTTTCAGTTGCAGCTTTAAAGCAAGGTGAAACAAAAGAGAGAAAGCTCTCCTGGCACAAAGGAATCTGCACTCCACTCAGTTTGTGAGTGAAAAACAGACCAGGAGCTTGCACCCAGGTTTACATTTTGGGATACAACCTGCTCTCAGTGACTGAAAGCCAGAGGAACAATGCAACCTGTGTTTATATGTCCCATGCAATCTTCTAAACCATGGCCAAGCACTGCCCAGGACAGGAAAAGCTGGCACTAGCCAGAATTGTGCCAGGGAGCTTACAGATAATGATACATCAGTGCTCAAATTGTGCTGTGGCACAGTGATTTTATTTATTATGGAAGTAGCTTATGAAACTATCTTAGGCAGGAGGAATGATGCTACTATGCCATGCAAGACAGGATTATGGCTATGACAGCGCTATGCAACATCTGAATATAACTTGAAATGCACTTGCAAGTAAACCATATCTGCAGTACTTGAAGCTTCTGAAAATTTATGGAATTAAAATTCTTTACCCATGTGAAAAATAATCCCTTACAGTGGACGACAGGCAAGTGGTAAATAGCAGACCACTACAGAGCCTGACAATCTCTTACTATCTTCTCCTGTGTTATAGGAATTCATTCATTGCATAGTTTTCTGGAAGGGACACTTGTTAAGCCTAATTTGGGTTATATTATGAAAATATAGTACTATGAATTATAGAGAGAAAACACATTTCTGTAATTTTCTGGAATTATCATGTGGGGACACAGAAATTTTCTATTGCATTAAAGTGGTACATTCAGGCTTTTCTGTAGGTTGCAGCAAATTGTGGAGATTTGTGACATCTTTCTGGAAGGTCTGCTGGTAGCATGCTCTTCTGGGAATGCAGAAGAGCTGTATCATTCAGATTAAGTCACTGAGAATTGACTCTGAATTCTCAAGCAGTTTACTAAACTAGAAGAGATTATAAAAATAGGAAAAGTGAGAAGCCAGCAATAGTCTCTCTCTCTCTCTCTGAGGGCATCCAAGGAAAGCTCAAGCAGATTTTAATGAGTTTGTTTATGGGAGTGCAGATACTACTTCTGGAATTACAAGAGATGCATCCATAGAAACCAATTTATATTACCATTCCACCTGTGCTGTTTCTAAGTTGAATGAAACAGAACATCACAAGATGGGGTGATGAACCCTAAGCAGGACAGCACTTCTGTCTTACAGCAGTTCAGAGCAAAATACACTGCCTTTTTGGCCTGCAGGGTGACTATTTGAAGATAATCTATTTTGGGGGGGTCAGGTAAACCCATAGCACTTCTTAATTCCTGGAGATTTCAATTACTTATGTTTCAGTTAATATCTACAGGTGGGTAAATAGTTACACTGTGAAGAAGAGAGCTGCCAGCTATCTGTATGGGCAAGTCTTTACTGATGAGGAATAGGGAGGCCCATAGCTGCTGTGGTCAGTTTGTATTTGGGAGAAGCTGGAGCATCCCAGCAGAATGCTTCAGGACATGCCAGCAGCCTTCCAGTCTCTACAGCTGATATGCCCAGACCCAGAAGAGGTTCACCTGGTTCTTATGGATCATACAAGAGTATGGTAAAAGTTTGAAAACACACTAAATTGTCATCCTAAACATTTATGTCTCTAACATAAGGGACAGCTATACTTTCCCCTCTCCTTCTAAAAACTCTCAGTGAAAGAAACATACTAGTCTTTTCATTGATATCCAACCTGTCTATTTATACTTGAAATTTACTAAAGCTTCTTTGGTTGTCATAAGATTCGTCAATCTCACTGCTTATGCTCCATCCACCTGGAGACCTTGAGGTAGCACAACAGATCCTTGAAGGATGAGGGAGAGGATGACATTGCATTAAACCCCAATTGTTCCTTGGATCCTGGAAGGGTCTTTGCTTTTATGAGTGGAGTCAAATGCTACAAATTTTTCACAATTGGTAACCCAATTAGCTCTTTCTTCTTTTTTAAATGCTTTGTGTTTAACTAGGTTTTCGGCAAAAATGCAACCGATTTCAGTATTACCAATAGGATTCCTACTCTATGAAAGTCAGAGTTTCTTGTTTCTGAATGGACTGCAAAATTCTAGAATTTTTCTATGAACTGCTACTTACATTAAGTACCTTTTATTGCATATAGAAATGATGGTGCTGCTGTAAGATATGTTGATGCTGTCTATGGTGCCTACTGCCACAGCTGTCTTCAGACTATATTCAGATTCATGCCAAAAACCCTTAGGAAATAAATAAAGCTGCTTCCACTTGCACTTTCTACCAACTTGTCTGAAATTAATCTGAGTAGAACCTATATGGACTAAAAAATGGAAGAAAATTATTATAAATCTTAAATGAACCAATTCAAATATAAAGGAATCTGAGACTGTTAATCACATACAGGAGTATGCAAGAATCAGTTTTGACTGAAGACCTAGATCTGATTTGTCAAATTTGAATGGCTCAGATTTGACTCAAATATGCGTTTCTGGGCAAATAAAAACAAAGGTGTTTGAACTATTGAGCATATGCAGTACCTATTGATTCATTGAGGGGTAAACAGAAGACATTTTATACAACATACATGTGTTTTAGTAATATTATATTTGTACTTCTGAATTCATTGCTTTCTTATCATGAGACAAGGTTTAAATGAGACTTTCTCACACAAAATATCATAAGCACTAGTGTGCTTGCTATTCCAAATGAAGTCCATTTAAACAATGGCGCATTTGAGTACTTCATTGATCCCTTCATATTTATTGTAGAGTTGGATCTGTTTTTATCAGGTGAACATTTTTAGCAGGATTACTGATGTGATAAACTGGGTAGTTGGTTTAAGACTATTGTTTTATACCACAAAAAACATAGATAAAACAGCCATGATGCTTTTGTGTTACAGGCTTTACTTACAGTGAACACTTGGACGTCTGTCTGTGTAAGAACCAAAGTAGTTAGGGTTTTAAGTACCCTTGGTACTACTAAAAGGAAGAAAATAACAGAATAAAAATCCTAACAGGAAAAAAAACATCAAAACTTAGCCAGCAACCCGGGAGCAATATTTCATTCCAGTAGTTATCCAGAAATCTGATTTCCTTTGCTTTGTGTCAGGCACTTAGCATTATTGTTGCAGTTAAAGGAACTTTATGAGAATGATTAAAATAAAACTTGTTGGAGAAGAGGTGCCACGAGAGACTGCAGCATCACTCGGGAAGTCATTTATCTACTGTGAAAACACAGATCTCTTGCTTTATTAAACATCTCTGTACAACTCCCCTTGATGTCTGCAGCCAGATATTCACCTGGCACAGTTCCACTGAAATCAATGGACTCATATTGACTTACACAAGCTGAAAATCTGAACCTCTGAGTTTATTACAACATCACTAAAAGGGCTGATTAATTGTAGGATGGCATCACAATATGATAATAATGCTCAGAAACCTCTCCAGAGTAGAATAGAATTTTTTATTTCTTTCTGCAGAGCAATTGTTTTATGTAATATACCTCTTTTTCAGTTGTGGGGGAGTTTTTTATTTTAGTAATATTAGATTGTAATCTTGTTACCATCTCTGGTTTACCCTGCAAAAAACATCATGACATGGTTGTTTGTATTTCCTGAAATCCTGATTGTCTCTGGGTCTCAAGCACACAGTGATCCTCTTGAAGAGGAGTACACATTCTCCATTTGCCAACACCCTGCAGAAGAGGTGTCCTTCCTGTCCTGCATTCAGTCAGTCTCAGCCTCTGCCCCAGAGAGGGCCTTGCTGCCTGTGCTGCCGGCCAGCCCTGATATGGTGCAGCTGGGACCAAAGCTAACCTGGATCAGGCTTCTGGGAAAAAAGCTGTGCAGGAGAGACCTAAAAGACTCTGTTAAGGCCCTCCCCAGCTTTACTCATGCACTTAAGCTGTAGCTGTTTTCCTTGGTTTTGGCTAGAGCCATGTTGGAGGTAGGCCTATGCCTGGCCAACATCCTGACCTCCTGATTTGACCTCAGGGTTACAGACCCAGGTTACCATCACCAGACCTGCCCTGTTCTCCTTGCTTAGGCACAGTGAGACTGACTCTTTCTTATGAGAACACTGTCCTACCCCCTTGCCATTACCTCAGCTCCTGCTTGCCTTCCCCTGGGCTTGCCTTGCCTGCTCTTGTTGCTTCCTGAGAGGATGAACCCTTAAATACTGCACAGACACTGCTACTGCAGCAGGCATAAATGAAAAAGTTATGCTGTTGTTTTCCAAAACAAGATAAACAAATGTCCCTTACAGGATCATTTTTATTTAATAATATATTTAGCAGGAGTAGTAAAAATTGAGCCTCTCTCCTTGTTTGTTTTGCTATGCATAAATATTCTGTTTACTAATAGTTCATAATCTCAGACGCCAAATGGCAGAGAGAAAATTGCATCCAAAGCACCATTGTCCAAGCAAATAATTTCTCTGCTTTTGCTTAATTTTAGTAATGTGGGTGGGCAGTGGCATGTTTCCCATGCTGTAGCCGTGTCAGCTGTCCTGCATGAGTGTGAGACACTCAAGGTTTCACCCCAGCCTCTCGTCCTGAGGAGTCCCTGTAGCTCCTGCAGCTGTGACACAGTGCCCCAGCCTCCTTCCCTCACCACAGGTGAAGAAGATACAGAGAGCAAAGGAGACCAGGTCCTGTGGTATAGAAAAGGCTGAGCCTCTTCATGAGGCATCCCTCACAGAAGTCACAACAGAAGAATTGTTTAGCCCCATGCAGCCTCATGCCATCATTCCTGTCACAAACTCAGCAAGGGGAATTGAGATGAGCTGGTGCAGAGGAGCAGGGATACATCCCCCACAGCATCCACCTTGCTGAGTCTCAAGGGCTAGGTTAGAGGAAAAGCAGAGGTCTGAATCAAACCATCCTCATCTGGCTTATCTCCTAATTCTCTGTTTCATGGCAGATCTGGGTTAGGAGAGGTAAAATGAAAAACCCCAATCCCTTAATGCATGAGGCTCCAGCCCTGACTGCATAGTGTAATTATGAAAGAAAAAAAGTTCACAGCTTACTTATAGGACTGCAAGTAGTCAATAAAAATGTAAAGTCAAAATATTTTTAACAGAACAACTCTTAGTAGAATTAAACTGTGCAAAGGGCAAGTTCTCTTTGCACAAGGAGTTTTACGGTACTGCACGTTCATCTTAGCAACACTAAATGTTAACAACATGAAGATATTAGGTAAAAGTCTGATATTTTGGCATTAAGTTCCTCAGCATGAGTAACTTCCTGAAGTGGCAGCAGGCATGACACATGTTCATCCTAATGCAGCTGCTGACATGAAATGCTGCTTTGAAATGTTTTGGGAAGCCGGGATGGCAGCAGTGTTTCCATCAGAAGCACCCAGGTCCCACGACATGCCAAACCTAGAGCACTGCAGTTTAGCAGTTCATTAAGCATTTCAATCATGCCTTGCAGTTCTCTGAATTGTGCTCTTTCCAGTACATCAATTTTTTTCTCTAATTATATTGATTTTAGCAAATTGCAGTGTCCTTCTGTTGATTTTCAACTATGTATAGCAAAAACTTACAATGTGGGAGAAAAAACAAACTCATTGTGCTCTAGCAAGTTATTCTATACTATTAGACCTTTCATAGAACAAAACAGACACATCACAGCTATGAACATATGAAAATATTGCAGTTACTACAAAAATAAACAGAATCTAAGTTTTTAAATTAATATAGACCTTACATCCATCACCCAGAAAAAAAAAAAAGACCAGTCAATTGTCTACAGCACCAGCTCTGTAATTACACACCCATTTAGCTTCAGTGTGTGGAGGATTTAATTGCCTGTGCCCAGCTCTATCTTTGGGTCATCACAATGGACCAACCATACCGTGTGCCAGCACCTGCCATCTGCAGGCTGTCCTCCCACACCAGAGACCTGAATTCTAGCCCACACTCCTGACTAAATCATGTTTTTATAAGGCTGAGAACTCCTAAAATCTGCTCAGTTAATTAGGGGCTGCCATACAACTGCTAGAAAGCCATCAACACAACCCCTATCTTGTTGCTTCCCCACAAAGACAAGCTATGAATCCCCTCTACACTTTCATTTTACAAAACAGTTCAGTAATTGTACTGCTGAATCATGCTAGAGGTAGGACTTTTGCACTGGTGGAAGTGCTCTGAAGTCAATGCAGGTAAACAGTATAGCTCCAGTCATTCAGGGGAGGAAGAAATACTACTTAGGTGTTTAGGAAGTATGTTTCTCTTCCTGTTTCTTTGACCTTTTTACTAATTTTAGTGAATGATTTGCTAATAAAAATACATAAGCATGTTGGGGAGCCAATAACCAAGCCTGGAGTGAGTGTTCTGACAAGTCAGACAGTACCAAGAGTATTTTAAAGAACAGCGGAACCTGGGCCATTCATTCAAGAATTGATATGGTACATACAGCCACCTTCTGCATTTCTGGATGTAGGGCCCATGTGGTGAGAGATAACTGGCTCATCACAGCAGGTAAGTGCCTTATCTTTAGAGGAGAGTGTAACACAAATACACATCTTTCTGCAGAGTTCCCTTCTGGTTAACTCTGAGATACTCCTTGTTCACTGCTTTTGGTTTAGGCCTTATCAGAGTAAATCAGTCCTTTGTTGGATTTAGTTCATATATTTTACAGATAGTTTAGAATTTTTTGCATTGATGAGTCATGACAATATATATAAGAAATATTTATTCTTCTGTTCTTTCTTTTGGGAAAATTATGTGTTCACATAACTGGGTTAGTCTAGCATCTAGCAGGCAACTTGCTCTTACATTTTCTGACATTTCTATTAAGTATAAAAAACCCAGAAAGATACAGTCTACAGTTAGTTATGTTTAGCTGTTATCCTATGTGTATTTAGTCCTTATCCCAAGAATTTTAGATGTATACAAAGGGCAAAATAATTTACACAACAGAAGCTAGAAATTACATGTTTAGGGTTTAGGGGCATTGCACATGACTTGCACTGCTTTGTGTTTAGAAGTCCTTCTTTCTGTGTAAATCAGGAGACACCTTGGTAGGATCCATTACAAGGACTTACCAGCTTAGTAAAAATGTGTAGCTTCAAAACTCAATTTAAAGTCTGTTCAGGTACTTGTTAAACTCACTAAAAATCAATGGACTAAATCTCATACATCTTATATATATCACCAGAATGCTGCTTAAATCAAAGGGTTGCCTTAGGTAAGTAAGGAAGGCATTTGTCCAGTAGGATGTTCATTCAAGTAATCCTGCAGGCTTATGTCTATCCTTGTTATCAAACCCTCAGCAATGTCAAGCTAATTAATTTATTTCCTTTCAAGTGTTTTTCCCCCCATCAGTGAAAAAATTCCATTAAATAAGCAAGAAAAAACAACTGCAAATCATTAATACATAAAGATAAGTGTCTTACCTTCAGTTGTGGCCTGCAGTCTGCTGCCAAAGAGACTGAGAAAACAATACCAGCCCACATTTGGGGCATACCATGTGGCAGCCTCCAACTACAGTCCTTATTGGAGCTGTAGCATGTCAGGCACAGCAGCATTCAGTGATGGTGTGACTTATATTAAGGCCACGATAGCCCCTTGTTAGTCTCCATTTTCCATTAGACCTTTTCACTGGCCATGTAGTATTGTAAAAGGTGAGCAGGTCCTGCTGGTGACTCCTTGGCTCTCAAGTCAACAAATCAGCTGATGGATGGGACCCATACTTGGTGAAATATTGCCATCAGTGCACTGTGCTGGTAGCGACTGGTGCCTGTTGTTCTTCAACCTTCAGCAACTCCACAACACAAGAGTCCTCTGAGAGACTGGGCAAGGAAGACACCTGCCTAATTTCCTCCATCTGCAAGACAGCTATACAGGAAGCCCAACCTTTTGGGTCCTCTTCTGAGTGGTGTTTCAAGGACTCATTTGCAGCGAGAGTCACTTCAGCCTCCAAATACAGTTAGCTGTTGCACACTCCAGTAATTCCAGAAATACAAATGGGTTCTGCTTCTCTGTAGCTTGATGGTATTAAGGGGCAATCTGCACCAGTATCCACTAGACCCTTATACTCCTGTTGGCCTGATGTACCACACCACTGAAATCACACTGTCCAGTAAATTCTGTTGTCCCCTCTCTCCACCTCACTGGATGGAGGGCTGCTCCAGTCATGATCATCATATTGGTGTATGTACAAAACAGAATTCTCCTTATTAAGATCAGAATAAGATCAGCTCTTCTACTCTGGGAAACTGCCTGCTGGAAACTGGAGCAGCAGTTTTTCTGAAGAATCCCATTTAGTGGTTGTTTTTCCTGCAAATCAGACACCTGTGAGGGTGTCAGGGTAGATTTTCCACCCTACTTTCTCATGTATTCCCCGTGGTCACTCAGGTGAAGCCACAGGATGGTCTGTGGTGTGTAATTACTATATCCTCTCTCTTGAGCAGCACAGCTCTAACTCTTGATAGCTGAGATAATGGTCCATAGAGGTGTGGACTAGGACATATCCTGTCTGAATTGCTGGAACTCTTGGATCACTTTCTCCACAGCTGAGACACAGCCTCATTGGGGGAAGAAAGAATTTCATGTTGCTGGAATTGAACAGTCAATTCATCCACTGTTTGTCTCTCTCCATCTTTCCAGGTCATTACAGTCTATGAGTTGGAATAGAACAGCGGTGAACTCCATACAAACTTCAACCTCCTGGGTGACATATGCTTGATTTCATCTGGATCTTTAGCTAATTTCTCATTGCTCATCATAAATCACTTCCAGCATGGCTAATTCCCTCAGGTACTGGATACCTTTCTCAATGGGGATCCATTTGCCTGAATGACATAACACCTTCCATGTAGGGAGACCTTCCCTTACTGCCTAATAGAAATCACATCCACAGTTGAGGTCTTGTGCCCTTTTTCCAATTACTTTGTCAATTCCTTGTCTAGGAAGGGATCCTAGCTGCTTTTCTAGCTTTTTTCTACCCTCTAGTTGCAGATCACTGACCCTGCATTGGAGCAATCAGGTGACAATGTACTGGTTTGGATGACGCTGAAATCCTTTCACAGTTCTCTCAGGGATAGGGATCAGGCGGTGACTGCCTTGTTTATGTGTTTTTTCACTTCTTCCTCTTGTTCTCATGATGGCTCTTGGAGAATCCTGCCTTATCTCCTCCCCTTTTTTGTAGGGGTTTCTTCCCTTAAAGCTCACTTTAGCATCCAGTAGTTCTTCTCATGTATGTTGGAGCAACTGTTACCAGTATGGGTTTGTACCCTGGCTCAGCTTTATACTTGCCAGGGCTGGAGGAGCTGCGGTGCCTGTTGTAGGGGGTTGAGCAGCCCCTGTGCCTGTTGTGGTTCCTGCAGTGGATTTTCTGAATTCTGTGCTTTTTTAGGGGTGAAGTCCCAAAATATTGGAGGCGTCCACTCACCTAGATTCCTGCCCATACTATCCCACACATCCTGTCACTCATGACTATCCAGCCTTGGATAGATCTCTGGGTGGAATCTTAAAATATTTGTTTAATCCTAAACAAGACCTGAAATTCATTAAAGAGACAGCAGTAGGAACACGCTTGTTTGAACATCCCAAGGATTCAAAATTCTCAAGAGCTATCATAAGTAGCCTGGAGGAGAAGGGGAAGGTGAAGTAGCAAGGGAGTGTTCCCTCTTGTCTCCCCCACAGATCAGCTCTCTGAGGAGAAAAGGTGGAGTGTAATCGTTAATGGTTTCTGAGAGGTGGTTCCCAAAGTACAGAGATGAGTAATGCTCAGTACAAATACCAGATTAGTTTCACAACCACTAATTTTATGATATCATAAACCAGTGCTACACAGTAGAGCAAAATGATAACCTTAATCCAGGCCCCAGGGATGATAAACAGCACAACAGGGAACACATACAGCAAGTCAGGTCTTACATAACATAACCCTGAGAACAAGCATAAATTCTCTGAGAGCAGTTAAATCAACAGTGTGATCAGCAACTATTAAACTAATATAATGAACTTGTAAAACAAAAATTTTTTAACAAATATCTGGTCAGATCTGTCATCTCAACCCTTTGAACCTGATTCAGGGTACCAAAAAGAACTGTTGGGGTTTAACCTCAGCCAGCAACGAAACACTACACAGCCATTCTCTCACTCCCCTCCAGTGGGAAGGAGGAGAGAGGGAGAGAAGAGGGAAAGAGGTAAATCTTGTGGGTTGAGATAAGGACAGACACTCTAAAGGGAAAGGAAAATATTATTAATTATAAAGAGAAGATATGAAGCAAGTAGTTTACAATGCAGTTGCCCACCATGCAATGACTGTTGCCCAGCACATCCCTGAGCAAGGGGCTGTCCCATCTTGTTGGCCAATTGCCCTTAGTTTTATTGCTCAGTAGAGTGCTGATTATGGTATGGAATACACCTTGTGTCTGTTTGGATCAGCTGTCCTGGACATTTACCCTCCCAGCTCCTCGTGCACCCCCAACCTCCTCAGCGGCAGGGCAGCATGAGAAGCTGAAAAATCTTTGAGTCAGAGTAAGCCCTGCTCAGTAACAGCTAAAGCATCAGTGTGTTGTCAACATTATTGTCATCCTAAATCCAAAACACACCTCTGTATTAGCCACTAGGAACTATAATAACTATCCCAGCCAAAATTAAGGTACTAGTTCTTTCTCTTCCTCTTTATTTCCAAGCTGACTGAATCAGCAGGACTATCTAGTGTCTCCAAAGTTTTAGACTGACTTAAACTTGGTTCCCACAAAGGACTTCAGAGGCCAAAGAGTTGAGCACTTAGGGAGATACTGTGGTGAAAAGAAGTAAAGAAAGGCCAGCAGTGGAGGAGTGCAGGGAAGTAATCACAAAAATTAACTTCAGCCCTGGGGATACCTGACCTGCTTCTCTAAGTTTCTTTATAGAGAATGGAGGATAATTATGGAACAGACAAGTCAAAGCAGAAACCTAATTTTAGGCTGTCTGAAACTGCAACCCCAGGGGAACTTCACTCACCATCACAGAGCTCCAGTGTCCACATTATAAAAAGGGATCTTCTAAAAGAAGTCTGTGAGCAGAGTTGAAACACAAAAATAATTTAAGAACTGGAGAAAACGTCATTCTTCTAGCTTGGTCTGTTTATCTTGTCAGGAAAGTTGACTGGGATGTGACTAGATTAAGGTGTATAAATGCTTTCATGAGTAAAAAATACTCATGTACCAAAGGAGACTTTGAACAAGCAGAGGAATACACAACTAGAACCAATTGTCTGGAAGCAGAAGCCAGAAAATTTAAATTAGAAAATAAGCATACAGGGAGAGAGAGTAGGAACATACTACAGAGGGAAATGCTAGATTCTCACCATATTCTGATTTTCAAGTCAGGAGTAGGCTGAAAGATAAGTTTCACTGAAACTAAGGGTCTCACTGCAATGTTACTGTCTGATTCTTAATGGCCTGTGATATTCAGGAGATTAGATAGTCTCTCTCAACCTAAAACACCATGAAGCTTAATTCTATGAGTCTGTATCAGGCACCAGGAATATAGGTTTTGTATAACAAAATACTCCCCAAATTCAGCTCAACAGTTTGATAACTTCTGGTATATTTCAACACCAACCAATTTCTGAAAGATTTCTGGACATAACATCACTTCTGCTGAGAACTGAAGAGTTGAATGTATACTAAATAAAACCATTGCAATAACTGTTTATTAATAATGTTTTCTATTCTTTTATATATACTTCTTGAAAACAATAAGATGGCTGTAAATTTATGGCATAAGTTACCATATTTATGGTAATACATATGATATTTAGCAGCTGTAGTGAAGCTAGAAATGAAGCTACAGAGTGGGAAGCAGAGTATGAGTATATTGTTGTGATTTGCAAATATTCATTAATTGCCAATCACTCTAATGCTGTGAAGTAAGTAAATATTATTAGTGAGATTTTAGAGAAATATATGATAAAAATAATTTTTTAAAAGACAATGAGGAAAAGAGTGTCAAAACCTATATAGGAAGTCCTGACCCTCTTGATGTAATTTTCAGAGTTGAGGGAAATACCAGCTTCATATCTCAGCTTAAAACTAAATCTATCCTAAACACAGTGAAATGTTTTTCATTCATTTGTTATCTGACCTGAAAATCTGTGCTTAAAGAAGTAAAATGATCACTTCAAATATATTTATTTTCTCCTTTTTCTGCACTATGTCTTGTTTGACAATCATGTTGAATTACCAGTTAAAAAATTCTTCACTCTCTGCTCACTTTATAGTATTTTCAATATATTTCCCATGAGGTAAAGTGAACTAAATTCTGCTAACAGAGACATTTGAAAATCCATACGAAAAATGTCCAGGGAGAATGATAATGGGCCTTTATTCCTAATAAAACAGTTTATTTCAGATGTTACCTTCAGCTAAGTAATCTGATGCTTAGGTTTTCCTTGCACTTAAAAAAAAGAAGCCCAGCATTAAGACAAATCTTTTGAATTAAAAAGGATTCCTGTTAAATAAGAAGTATCTAAATGACTTGGATTGAAAAATATAAATTCTGTAATTTGTAGCACTCTGATGGAAACTAATATGGGAGGGGCAAAGGGGATGGGCAAAAGGAAAAAGGAAAGGAAAGGGAAAGGAAACAAAACCTTGCGCACAGAAAAGACTTACAAACACTCTGGAAAGGAGATGTGATCAAAGGAAATGCAATTGAAAAAAAAACAAGAAAGAAAAAAATGAGAAATTTAGTGACTGAAAGGAAATGGACCTTGATTACATGAGTTGCAGTGCAAAGGACCAAAACATGCCAAAAGTCACCTCACAGATGCTGCAAAAACAGGGGAAAAAATCAAGGAGGAAGACAGAACCTTGAGGGGAAGATATGGGTGATATGGCAGTGATACTGTAAAAAAATTCTTTGCCAAAGTGAAAGTCATCAAAAGGCATGGGATGCCATGAAGTGCAGGGACATGGACCAACGCTTGTCAAAATTGATCCCCATTGAAATTGCCAGTAAATTCTCCAATAAACTAATATACTCTATTAGTTTTGGAGCTCTTTTAAGGGATTTCCAACATAGTAATTTTGACTGGGTTTGACTGGAGCTACTAGGGGAATACAAAAGCCGCTGAATATAACACTGAGTTTTAATGTCAACTTTTTCTACCATGTGGCTGCACTGCACTCTCAGTGCACACATGCACTCTTACACTGCCCACACATAGCATGGCTTTTCCTTCCCTTCATATCCAAGAGGAGAAATGGGCAGGAAGCCATAACAAAACCACGATCTCAACCTCTTCCCTACTCTGGCCCTCAATTTCACACAATTCCTCCCCTTAGCCAGTATCCCACCTTCCCCTCAGACTAAAAACTGCAGTAGCTGACAGGTTTCATTATTTGAGTAGACAGGCCACAAAGCTTTCCTCCCTCTATCCCTGGTGTCTCCAAGCAGGAATTATTGCCCATCATTTCTAACTGACTTCCTCTGTGCCTTTTCACTCAAGAGCTGTACACATTTACCAGGGCTCAGCAGTCTGCAGCAGTTTTCAGTTCAGCCATTTGCCAGCCATTTGAAGTTTCTCTTTCCAAGGAAATAGCATTATGCAGAAAAGTGACATATGTGACCTGGGAAGCATTAACCTTGCCTTGATTTCCTGGCAAGGTCATTGCAGTATATATTTGTATTTTTGTAGCTCTTCCCTTATGTATAACAGTACTTATTTTGCTAGGCCATCTACTCCCAGTGCTGAGTAAAATATTTATTAATTATTTGGGTGAGAGGATCGAAGGCACCCTCAGTCACCTTGCAGATAAGACTGAGTTGGGAAAGAGTGTTGATATGCTGAGGGGTAGGAAGGGATAAGGACAGGCTGGATCGATGGGCCAAGGCCAATTGTCTGAGGTTCAGTAAGGCAAAGTAGTGTGAGCCTTGGGTCACAGCAACCCCATGCAGAGCTACAGGCTGAGACAAAGTGGATGGAAAGCTGCCTGGTGGAAAAGGAGCTGGGGGTGCTGGTTGATAGCAGCTGAACATGATCCAGTGTGTGCCTGTGGCAGGACATCTACCCTTTCCCCTCTCTACCACAGGTGCTTTATGCCCAGATGGTGAATAAAGAGATGGCCCAGGCTGAAAGGGCCAGAAAGGGGTCATCTCTGGTGCCAAAAGGGCTCAGACCTCAGCTAAGAATCAACATCTTAGTCTGGAGGGCTGATGTTGGAAGAGATAAAAGAAAAATTCTTGACTAAAGACACTGGTTTACAAACTATAAAACACACACCAATTATGACAGAGGCAGAAGCTTTCTACACACACATACACACCCTGAAAGTGTTCAAGACTTCTCCTCGGAGTCTGGGCACGGGTTCCATGGTTTCTTCCTGGGGATTGAGGGAAAGGATCTCAATGTGTGCCCCGCCAAAAAGTGAATGGTAAGGTACATTGAATCCTAAGTTACATTACTTCTTCACTAGCTGTAGCGTTAATAGGCACCTTTAATTTTGTGCTGTATATATCTACTAGTAGTTTCCTTTGTTGTCCTTATTCCTGTGTAGTATTTAGCTTGTTTTTGGTCTTCTATCTGTTTGTTTTCTGTCTATTAAATAAACAAATCATTCTATAATGGACCAAATCAGCCATTACTAAAGAACCTGTGGGTGAGAGTGGGTTTTGGGATGCTGGCTGCCTCAATAAAGCCTGCTGCCAGAGGCCTGGGCAAAAGGCAAGGACTTATCTAAAGCCCCACATCCATTCATAACAGTGCCCAGGTGGCCAAGAAGGCCAGTGGCATCCTGGCCCATATCAGCAATAGAGTGGCCAGCAGGACAACAAAGGGATTGTCCCCCTGCACTCAGCACTGCTGGGGCCTTACCTGGAGTGCTGTGTCCAGTTCTGGGCCCCTCACTGTGAGAAAGACACTGAGGGGCTGGAGTGAGTCCAGGGAAGGGCAATGTGCGCTCTGCACACGACAGCTTCTGATCACCACACCACTCACCAGTCCTTCTCTGTTCACAAACAGGTTCAGAGGGGCACCTTCCCTTGGCTCACTCACCAGCTGTGTCAGGAAGGACTCATCCACATATTCCAGAAACCTCCTGGATTGTTTTCTCTGTGCTGTGTTGTATTTCCAGAATATAGCTGGTAAGTTCAAGTCCTCCATAAGAACAAGTGTCAGTGATTGCGAGACTTCTCCCAGCTACTGAAAGAATTTTATAGACTATTTTGTCTGCCAGTATTATAGAATATTTGGTCAGTTGCTTAAGCAAAAACAAAATACTTGAAAAATGTCTCTATTAATGCAAACACACATAGAGGAAATCACGCATAACGGATACACATCCACAGCGTCAAACATCTTCACATTGCTCTATTATGAGTCATACTAAAGTGCTGTCCTCAAACCATGTTTTCCTAAATTAAACTTCAGTGTTGGCTTTGTGAGCTGGAGAGCAGACTTACTGATTTCTAGCAGCACGAAACATGTTAGGTTACAGGTCATTTAAACAAATTGCCTTTGACTTTTGAAATGTACAGACTGCCTTTGCTGAAGGACCTGTTGGCATGAGAAGGCATTTTTGAGATGCACTAAACATGCTAGTTATACAAAAGAGCGGGATGTAATTGTTACATTAGTGCATGAAGGCACAGAGGTGAATACAAATATCATTCTCCAGATTGATCAGTTAGGATTTTGCATACAAAATTTGACCCAGAACAAAAAGATCAACTTATTTTCCATTTCAAAATAGCAAGCTGTATTAATCTATCAACAATCCAAATATATTATAACTAGCATCCTTAAAAAAACCTGAACTTTTCGTGCGAATCTTACAGGATGGGTTAGATGTGCTAAAATTTAAAAATTGCTATTTCTTTCCACTGTCAAATGGTCTTCTCAAATTACAATAATTAACACATTCAATTTCATCCTGGAGCAATCTGTGTTAGATCTGATTATATAGTACCTTTCAATAACTTTCCATCAAACTCTTTTGGGGAACATTATTTTCCTGAAACCATCAAGGAGGGAGCCTTGCTGCTTCAGGCCAGTCATGAGACAGTTGTGTTGGAAACACAGCTTTGGACTATGTCATTTGACGGGACAGTGACCAAGCCACAGTGCAGCTCAAGGAGATCCATGAAGCAGAAGAGGAAGGTCATTAAAACAGCATTTCTCCAGTTAACCATAACTGCATTTTCACTTACCATTCCAGTCAACCTGTGTTCATGCTACTAAAGACACAGTGCCTGAAATACAATTTTCAATGCTATGAGGTTGTAGACCTTAGTAGCAGGACTAATAACAAACTAGATGCCTTTTCATCACAGACCAGCTCCTTATGCTAAGAACAATGGGATGTTTCTTCATTCATGCCCATGCTGCATTTCAAATCACTTTACCAAATTATGTTGATCAGTGCATGGCTATGTTCCTGCAGAAACTGCTTCAATTTGAGCATATTTGCCCTTGTATCTGAATGTCATCAAGGATGTTCTCCAGGAATAAGTTAGCATGGCTACTGATTCTCCATATCCTTCTTCTACATTCACTTCTGGTTATTGCCTAAGAGAAATCAGGCAACTACTTGTTGAGGAGTACATCTGAAGTTTCCTTAACAAAAGGTTAGGCTATACAACAATGAAGAGAACCAGATGCTATTTGTTTATGAAAACAAATTTCCAGATGCTTCAAGATCACCACATTGTGCAAAGCTTAAACAACTGCTTGCTTTTTTTGTAATTACCCTCCAGTTCCCTTCTGCCATCACCCTCCAGTGTGTGCTATACTTCCTTACTTCAGTTTGTGTTCCAGGGTTTTATGTTATTTGAGGCATGAACTCTGTCTTCTAATCAAGTTTCTAGAAACATCTGCAGCAAAAATAGTAAAACAGAAGTTGTAATAATGGATCATAATAAAAACATCCCCATTTCCAGAAATAAAAAAACCCAACCAATCAGGTAGTATAACAACAGCCTATTAGTTCTGAAATTGCTTAGGAATGAAGGAGCTATGCTTTTAACAAAAAATATGTACTTTCTCATAAATGTCTTACCCCAATAGCAGGAAAATGTCAAGTTAATGCATTGGTCACAGTCTGTTGTTCACACAGCATGTTTCCACACAGCAACAGCTTCTAAGTCCCCAGAAGGAATTTTCTGCCTCCATCTGATAATGAAACACTCTACACACAACACATCATTCTCCCTCACAGAACAGTACAAACCTTACCTGCGACCTCAGCAAAATGACAAGTCCTCAGCCCTGAGATGTTTGCCAAGACCAGTTGTGCAGTGTTATACTCTAACACCTGTTACAGTACAAGTCCCTGGCAGACGCTGTAGTGTAAAGACCAGCATGTAGTTAGTGTCTATGGAAGATATAAAGTTTCAGCACCTTGGTAAGTGCAGACCCAAAAGAAAACTCTGTGCAGCAGTTTCCCCATCAGAACTAAAACACCCATAACTCTATCAGGTTCCCACTGTCCTGACAAGAGCCTGAACTTGGGCATCCCATGTACCTCTGTGACTTGTTACATGGAATGCTGGGAACCCCTTAGGAAGGCTTGATTTCATCAACAGTGACTGCATAGTTTGATTAACTTAAGGACTGACTAGGCAGATGGTGCTACACTTGATTGCCCCAACCATCTCTGATAAGGTAGTCATTTTCCACAGGATATGCAAGACTTCATAATGCCTATACCTGCATATGACCATGAAACAAGAATTCAAGACTGAATGTGGCATGAGTTCATGCTTAAAATGTTCTATTGATCCCCCTGATCCTATCCATTGTGCTATTACAGCTACAGACTGCTCTTCAGAGTAGTGCACTGAAGCATGCTGGATACTATTAACTATGTCTATTGAAAATTCACTCTGGCATTCCTATACCTTGGTGAGGTATACACTGTAAAAGCACACAAAAATGAGTATTGCCAACCCTGTTAATATTTTTACCTGGGTAAAAATTATTCTGAAGATGTTATTTTCAGTGATGAAATTTTTAACCTATCATTCAATGTATGATACAGATACAGTTATTGTTTATGCTCCTACTACAGTTTTAAGTGGTGAAAGGAAAGGTTATCATTCAGATGAGCTACTTCTCTGAAACAGTGAGACAGCAGCCAATTACAGATGCCTCAGACAGATGGGATTTTGCTCCTACTATGCAGGATCCCAATTATGTCACATACATACTGCCACAAGGAACAAATAAAGAACTGGAAAGAATAAGGACTTTGCTTAACAGATGCATTTGTGTAAGTCATTCTGGGCTTACACCTGAGTAATGGTGGCCTGGTTTTCTACAACAAGCATAAGTCTGCTCATTAGTGGCATTGGAGCACCCCTCAGTGGGAGCAAAATGTTAATTTATACCCATGAAAGAGGATAGGTAGAGAAATGAAGTGAGTAAAAAAACAGTGACTGTGCTTTCCAGGCAACATATGACAAATTCAGCATATTCATCATTCAGGTCATTGTGGACAGAAATGTGAGAGATTATTAGTAGTACATGCCATCTTTAGCTCTGGAGGGTACTACTTCATACAAGGATTTTAAATCTCTTCTTTTCACCTATTATTCATAGTTTTGCCTGAAGGTTTAAAAAGAAGCATCAATAAACATGAAGGGTTTCCTTCAGACCTTGTCAAACCAGAGACCAAAATGGGACTCACCTGTCACATGTCAGAGATTCTCAGAATTCCTTCATTTCCTTCCTCTGTGTCCCATTTAGGCCTTTTGGAAAATATACTTGTTAAGAAGTAGTGCCCTCCTTTTTGATATATGGGCTTTGTATTTCTACAGAACATTTTGTGTATAAGTGTTTGAGGTAGCTGAATCACTCCCAGCCTACACTGTACATTTTCAAAGGGACTATAACCATGGAGAAAGGAAATTACAACTTTAACTTTATTGGAAGTGCTGTACCTGGCTCAAGTTAGTTAGCCAAGTGAATAAATGAATGAGTGTACAAACAACTAGAAGTGACATTTCAGTTACTTTTCCTAGCCTGAAAACCATTAATCTTGTAATTAAAGTTTCTGAGATTTGAAATCTTATTAGAGCATTTCTGTCAATTAAATATTTCCACAGTAGCTCTTGGTCTGGTGCTCAGGTAAGCCATCTTCATCATTTTCTCTCCAGCCAAAGATTCAAGCTGGGACCAACATACCCCCAGGCACTCATCACAAGTAATTACCCTGCAGAGGGAACACAGCCGGAGAAATGTTACAGCATTACTATTATTACTTTTTTTGGATTAAGTAATAAATATTTTAGAGACTAAAGCTAGCCCACATGAAATGACAAATGAGCATATGCCAAATCCCCACCTACTCAACTGTGCACCTTTAGGCCTCTTCTACCTGAGATAAACAGGAAAAATTATTCCCTTCCCCACCACTGTGAGCTCTTACTTTCCTTAACAAACTATAATCTCCTTCAGAGCTAAAATTTACTGTGATATTAGTTACTTTTATAAAAGTTTCTAGTCTGTTTGCACAAGGCCAAAAGAACTTCAGAGAGCACACTAAAAGATGATTTCCTTTGTAGAGCTGAGGGTATTTCTCAATCTTTTTCAGTTCACAGATCGCCAGGCCTGTCTGAGGGAGGTGCAAGTCTTTGTACAGCAAAATTAACCTTCCTGACCACAGGAGCACATTTTCTATATACTTTTACACACATTTCAATGTTATTCAGAATCTCAAATATTCATAGACCCTGGAGTAAAGATCAATAAAACTGTTCTTCTTCCATTGCCATGTCATGCTTTGTCTCTCATTTACTAATCACTCAACTGGTAATACTTTCTCATAACCAGTTTTCATTGCCAGAAAATTTGCAAAAATAGATAGTAACAAAACAATAATGAACTCTGAGGAGTTTTTAAAAATAAAATTTTATATAAAAGAAATTGATTTTAAATCACCCCATTATTTGATCTTTCACTACATTTTTCCTAAATATAAATAAGCAACTTCAAGTTTAAATCAACAAGTATGGTACAGATTTTGGTAAATATTTAGACTTCTTGGAAGTTATTTCTACTCATTCTAATATTTCTCAGTTTTTGATAAACCATCAAAATTCTACAAAAAAGTAAAGCTGATTTTGAAAATTAGTTTGTTATAGAGTATATTCTCAATTCCATTTTTATAGATTTTTTTTTTAAAGTTTATTTGCATGTGGTAAAAATAAAAAAGATCTTCAAAAATTCCAAAAAATTTTCATAGGTTGATTTGGATCAATACACTATTTTTTTAGGAGTTTTAAAAATATTGATAGAATGATTTATCACTTGAGAAAATAACCTAACAAACACAGAAATTCCACAGATGTTAAAGGTCTTTTTTATTTGTCTATTTATTATATAGCATCAGCAATCCACATATGTGGTGTGTCTTAACTTCTTTAGGTCATGGACACAGGAATAAAAAAAAACTGTGTTGTATTGCCAATATTTCTAAAATGCAGACCTCAAACAGTTCCCTGAAAGCAGTTTAGCCCCACCTAAACTATGAAAAATTAAACCCTTTGTGAATCAGAGGAATGGAGCATGCACCATTCCTCCAAATATCTGCTTTTCATTTTGCAGCTTCTGCTTCTTTAAAAGCTTGTGTCATATAATCTCCAGCTTTTTAAACCACAGTTATTCCCTCTTTTTTGTCATTCATCTTCAACCAAAGAAAACTTTTTACAGACATAAAAAATGAAAACTGAAAATTAAACACTGATGAAGTGTTTTCTCATGTGTTTACTACTAGCATTGCTTTGGTCTAGAAGATTCTGGAGAAGTTCTTATTTGAAATATGCATTTCTATAAGGAATCAACACGGGTTTCACATAGACTGAGATCTCTAAATAAACATCATGAAAAAATTCAGGAGCAGTTAAATGCAAGAATGCAATCATATAACTTAATGTCTAACAGAATTTAAAGTGTGACATAGCAAAGGTGCTGGTAGAGACAAGCCGTATAACTATAAATTTCTGTAAAAACAGAGATTTGCCTTACTTTCACTCTAGCCTAGAAATGCAAATGCAAATCTCTTGAGAGATCCAGGTGAAGTCCACAGAGAGAGCCTGAGTGCTTAGAGGCAGATTCTACTCATTTTTTCTAAAAAAGGATATCATAGAAACTCAGTCTCAGAGGTGTTGTTTGAAAGACACATTACACACAGAACTTGGCTACTCCTTGAAAAATACAACCTCACAATATCAGACTAAAAGAGTTTCAGTATGAGAAAATCCCATCTCTAGTCTGTTAGAGATGGGCTGGATTCTTGGGGTGTGAGGTTAATACATCAGGTTGTAATGATAACTAGCAGATTGTTTCTGTTCTTAGAAGACCACCAGGACAATTGATAAGATTCGTTTTTCTTGGAGCAAAACCACTCTCTACTTGTAAAATAAAAAACAACATACGAGATGTCACTTATAATATTTCCCAGTTTTAAGCTTCTTACCCAGACACAAAGCTTTGGGATCAGTCTGTTCATCCCTGTGGCGTTATCTGTCTATGCAAGACCGGCAGGTGCTCAACACAGCTTCCCTTTTCCCAGAGCACCTGTTGGGGTCGGTGCTGTCTCCCTGAACCGTCCTCCAAGATGAGGATGCAACAGACTTACAGACTTTAGATTTAGAGAGTTTTCAGCTTCTTTTTTTATTTCTGTTTGGTTTTGGTTTTGATCTTGCCTTCTTGAGATTGTTCATCTTGGAAAATGAAGACTTCAAGATGACCTAATTGTGGCCTTCCAGCACCTGGAAGGGAGCCTACAAGAAAGATGAGGAGAGACTCTTTACGCTAATAAGAGGGGATGGCTACAAACTGAAAAAGAGTAAATTTAAATTAAATATTAGGAAGAGGTTTTTTACTGGGAGGGTGGAGAGGCACTGGAATGAATGTGTTGTCTGGAGAAGCTGTGCATGCCCCATCCCTGAAGGTGTCCAAGGGCAGACTGGATGGGGCTCTGAGTAACCTGGTCTAGTGAAAGAGGGATGGGGACTAGAAGATCTTAGGGCTCCTTTGAACCGAGGCCACTCTGGGTGTTGAGAATTAAAAAAAAAATAGAGAATTAAAATTCTTTGATTTTTATTGTCAAGGACTAGGTCTTGTCATAAGAGTGAGCAGGCTCAACACATCTGAGTGCTACAGTGACATAAATATTAAGCAATAGTTTGTATCTCCTTGTGCCCACTGCAGTGGAACTGGGCCCAGACACTTACCTTTTAGAAAAGTTGTATAAAATGTATTGCAACTTCAGTTTATATTTATGTATTTCCACCCCTCCCATATTATACGGTCTTTAGAACTAAATAAATCTTGAATTTTTTTCTGTGTTCTTAAACCTAAATTTAGTGTTTGCTGGGAGCAGTCTAATAAATTGTTTAGTGTGAATCTCAGAAATTCTGGGAAAAAAATGTATCATTTCAGTCTAGTTCTGTGAAGCTTTCCATCAAAACTGACAAAAAACCACCAGAAATAACATTCAAAAGTACATCAAGGAGCTGACACAGTAATTTTCTCCCCAAGAAATCAACACAACTGCTGACATCCCGTGCAATTTTTTAGCAAAAAAATAAAGTTCATTCGTATAAACTATAGTTATATCTCTTTAATTATAGCTAGTTAAACAACTAACTTATATCACCTGATGGAAACTTCTTGGTGAGTTATCTTGCAGTGGCTCAGACACAGTTTTACTTGTAAATTTACAAATTCAACCTAATCAACAAAATTTCACCTAATTTGAATGTGTAGACCACAGAGCATTTGTACCAAGCCACTCAAAGCCCTCACTCATTTCAGACATAAAAGGATATGGTTTTGTGGTATCTAAGATGTTTAAGATACATAGAATTTTAGTCAGTACTTTGACCCACCTCCTCCTAAGAATTAATTTTTGTGTGCTCCATATGCTAGAAGAATTTGCTGCTTGATCTCTCTACAATAGAGAAGCCAGAAGGAAAGGCACCCTACTGGTTTTGTTCTACTTCTCATGGCTTTTTCTTTTACCTCCTTCTCTAGAGAGGCCTTGACAGTAAGTCTGAACCAGAGTTTAGCATAGTTCTCATCTGTAGAACTCAGATCCAAAACTTTATTCAGGTCTTAAGGCATTTTTTCCTTATAACTTCAAATATTTAGGCAATATTACAGACTTAATAATGAGACTAATAGAAGTTAATAAGACATAGCAAAGAGACTTCAATTCAAGCACAGAAGAAAGCTTTTAGCTCTGATTGACAAAAGCTGGATGCAGCCTTATTATTGGTGGCATTAACTCTATTGACCAGAATCTAAATGCAGGAACATTAATATATGCAGAAATAAAAAGAACATGAGCTGAAATTCAAATTATTTCTGGCATTCATGAAAAGTCTAGTTGTAATACCTTGTCAGGAAAGGAAGGGTTTGAATAATGTGGAGTGTCAAAGTAAAATGTATGCTCTTACAGAGGATCTACTTTAAATATTCTCTTTTATTATTTCAAAATTTTGGGTTATTAGTTAACCTTTAAAGTGCTTTTCTCAGTATACTTCTTTGAAATTATATGCTTATAGTTTCAAATTCAGTAAACAAACTGAAAAAAACCCCAAAGCATATGTTTGGTTAACATATGTTAAAATATACCTCAGTACATGAAAACTATTTGACATACTTCTATTGCAAAACAAACAAACAAACAAACAAACAAACAAAAAGCCAAAAAACCCTAGGGGAAAAAATTAGTGTGCCATGGAAAAAAGTATTTTCTTAAATACAAGAACTTTCACTTTAATATGATACCTTGCAAACACTGAGACACTGATCAAATGTACTGTTTCTCCACTGTTACCATTAATACATGCCCAAAGCATTCTCACTTGAGTTCTATATGCATAAAACTAGTAGATATTTTTAGCAACATTTTGTTCAGAGTCCATCCCTGTTTCATCTGCAAAATTTCACAGTCTTCCCACTAAATTTTAGGACAAATGAGATGGAAGGAAGACTGTTGAAACTCCAAATTTTTAGAAAGCGTAATCTGTCAAGTCTGCTCCCAGTAGCAATCTTGCATTTTTTCCCTTCCCTCTCAAAACACACTGTCCATGAATAGGCAGGATTTTTTCTCAAAAGTCTCTACTTTTCTCAAAGAAAGGTGATAAGGATAAAGAGACTTGGACACAGGCAGATTTTCACTCTTTCATTTTAATTAATCCCTGAAGTTTCTGTCCAGTGTTACAGAAGCTGGGAGGTCTGACCTTTCTCAAGTGTTCCCAAAGGAGAGGTAGATAAGGGATAGGTTTCAAGAGCTGGAACTGTAGTACTCCTGGGCTTATTTCTCTCTGCTGAAAAGGCCAGTTTGGAAGGGGAAGGAGGCTGGGGGGTGGCACAAGGTGGGGAGAGAAAAGAAAAAAAGAATAAAAAGAAAAAAAGAGAGAGAAGAGGAAAAAATTCAAAACTAGATACACTTAAAGGCCTATTAAAACCTAGCTCAGCTAGTCAGTTATGCTGCTCTTTAGTCACTGGAAGGACATGTGATGTCCATTTCCCATGATGATCATTTCCATTTCAGGAAAATAAACAGAGAGGTGCTTAACACATGCAGGATGAATAACCTGGGGCTTCTTCAGAGGGCACTCCACCATGATGGGCCATCATCTTCCCAAGGGAATCTAGAAAGGATATATTTGACACTCAACCCTTTACCCAGCTAATAGAGGAAATGGAGCCTGCTCTTTATCTGATACTCAGTGAATAGCTAATCTTTCACGCAGTGATTCCCCCAGGCAACACAAAAATTATTCTCAAATTCAGGAGGCCTCTAAGAAAGAGTCAGTCCTATCCTTCAAGTTTCCAAATGATCTCCCTTGTGCCTGCCCCACACTCACAAAAGGACTGGCAGGCAGTGCTGAGGGGCAGTGTGGTGGCCCTGTCTACCAGATGTATCCAAAGGGAGCATATCACAATTCAGGGCACTACAGGAACTTATCTGACTTGTGGATACTTTACAGTTATGAGGCAGCAGGACAGGGTTTCCTTTCTTTTCTATTTCAAGCTATGCAGCAGCACATAAGAGGCTTGGCATGGACATGAAGGAAATGAGCTTAGATTGTTACTGGGCAGCTCTTCTGCTCCTGGTTTCTGGATCTCTGTTTTCCTGCCACCTCTAGCTCTCTGGCCAAGGCCAAAGGTTCATAGTTTGGTTCAACTACTGCCTCTAAGATTCCCAGCTTGATCAGCTGTCATGATAATGAGTACAGAAAGAAAACCATGTTTCCACCACTGAGCACTGCTGTTACTAGTATCAATTAAAACGATGCTTTGGAATCTACTCTCTCTGTCCAGCTGAGAGCTTCTGCCCAAAATTTCTGCCAGTTGTGTCCAGCCTGACTTCCATCTGAGTCATATAAGAATTAACATGCTCAGATTAACCTCCATCACTGGATTAAAATTCTTGCATTAGAATATCAAGTGTCTATTCTAACTGTTCTGGAATTATGTGGGAGCTTACTGTGCAATGCCCAGTGTGAACACTTACAGAAAGCTCTGAAAAATTTGTAAGAAAAGTCTAGCAGGGCTGAGGAAAGATGATGCAGGCAGAATAAGCACAGGGAAGCAATGAAATATAAGGGGTTAGCAAGGCAATGCCATTACATGAGGCACAGCACAAGCAGACAAGGTTTAAAGGGAGGGAGTTTAAAGACCTGCAAATATCTAAGCAGCAGGGATCACCTAAGAAGAGGTGTCTGCATTTGGGAAAAGCGTATTTTTATTTGCCTAGGTCTCAGGAAAAAAAAAAATAACAAAACACACATCTCAATTTATAGAAAATTTTCACCTGAGAGAAATTTGCATTTTGAATGAAGAAAAAGAAGAATACAGTGGCAAGGAGGGATTAAGTATCACAACAGAGTATAATTAGCACTACAATGAGTAAATGGCCACCCCACTTAGGGTATGGAAATTCCTAATAGAGACAAATAGCACGGCTGCCTGGCATGTTACATGAAAAAATAGCTTCTGCAGTTCACTGAATCATAACAGTTCACCTAATGTAATGACTGCAGAGAAAAGGCATCTGATATAAAGGAGTGTTTTATCTATGTAGGACATTTTTGTCCTGAAAGCTGTCAGAATCACCATCCACGCGAATCCTGGAGCCTATTCATTTGAGTTGAAGAACAAAGAACCACATCTTGCCTATCCTTTGTGTTCAACATGAAAAAGTGTCTTGACCAAAAAACAAGTGCCAGTCATGCAAGTCAACCCAAGCTTGACTTAATTTAAGGGCTTTCAGTAAATTTTGGATCAGATGTAGGTTTAATCCCAAACAACTTTCACAAGCACTTTTAGGACAGAAGTAATAAATTAACGGCATCCCTTTCACACATATCTAGCTCAGTCCCTGCACTAGGAGGGAAAGAGTAAATCCTCTTCTGGTGTCCAAAGGGCAGAAACATTTCAGCAAAGCAAAAGGAGTCCCTCAGCACAGCCACCACATAGGTCTACCACATCAGTGGTGTGCAAGAACAACCAAGTTTCATGATGGCCCAGTTTTTGTATCAAGGCAATTCTAGCCATTCACAGCACACAACATGGTGGAAAATAGATTCTTTTAAAAAATTCTTTAAGTGAAATATATAGGGTAATGGCAGATATACCCTTTAAACGGTACTCAGGAGTTTCTCTTGGGTTTTGTGCGTTGGAAAATTAGTCATTAGTCTTTCTCCAATGGATCCAAGCCGCTGGTTTTCCTTTAACAGCAGTTCTACAGGTACAGTGAACTGAATCAGTACATAAAGTTACCACTATTCCCCTGAGAAGACAACTGAAATCACATGCCAATTAAATTTTTTCAATGTGTTCACCTAATAGCAAAATATTACAGAGCCCAGTAGTGTTCCATATACAAAAATAGCTTTCCAGAAATAGCAGCTCTGCTGTATTGGAATTTCCCAGAGGACCAGTTACTGTTGTTTTATATGTTAACACACTTGCTGCAGAGTAAAGGTACTGAAACCAAATACATTAAGCAGTAGTTTTCTTATTGCCTACAAATGGCATTTAAGCAACAGTAATACTGCTTTAGACTTGAAAAGCTTGTGCTTTCAAAATTTTGGCAAGTTGTTGGAATAATTCTGTGCTCCATTCCCAGTGCATAAATCTCAACACAGTAGTTATATTCTCAGTCAAATTACTGCAAGGGGAGGAAGCCTTGCAGTTGTCTGAGTGCAATGAGTTTGGCAAGATAGCTCTATTATTGTACTTTTTAATCTGACTTGTTTTTTCTCCGCTGCTCAGCAAGAGCAAGTAATCAGAACAGAAAATGATTCCAAAATGTAAATTAGTGTGTCTGATGTAGGGAACCAGTGCATACAAAAAGTCTTGTATCAAAAACATTTTCTTTTCTAGTTCACTGCTGGCAATCCAACCCTTGAAATTAAAGAACTGCTTTTCTAATTCTAGTGTTACATTAGTGTTTCCTTTAACTATGCAGTACGTGGGCACACACAAATCATGTATTTTTGTTTAGAGGCTGCAGTTTCTATTAAATTTAATTACTTCTTTCTGTTTCTAGGGTAGCTTGAAAACAAGGGCAGTTTCTATCAAATACCATAACATTCCACAGAAACATACATGCTAAACGCATCTGGCAAGATGTGGCTACAAAAGGAAGTCTTACCAAGGCCTTGCACTATTGCATGCACATACATGGAAGATGACAACAGTTGAGGCATCTCAATGCTAACAGCTTAGACCATTAGCCTAATGAAGCACATATTCAAAACAATTGTAACCACAATCCTTCAATCACTGCATCTTGGAAATGTCATTACAGTTTTTCTAATGACTGTCTTAAGAGTTCAGACTTGCAGGGTCAAACCTCTAAGTAATCTTGACAGGCATTGCTTGAAATTTTGTTCAGTCATCTTCACTATTTTTTCTGGCATATGAATTTCAGGTTAAGGTATTTAAATAAAATGGAAATAAGAATAGAAGCTAGGCATATACTGTTAAAATTTCAGAATACATTACTTAGAAGATGCCTTCCACTGTTGCTTAATAATTAATTTTTTAGGAAAGAGAGTAGATAACATGTATGTAACACCACTGAGGTATAGAGATATAGAGACTACCAAGGATAAAAGTATTTAACTCAATAAATATGGAAGAGTGGATCAGCAGGTTCACAAAGAGTCACTAAACTCTGTAAAAATTCAAATATGGATCTGATTGCAGAAGTTGAGCTCTAGCTCCTGCCTTGACACAGTGCCATGTGATACAGGGAAAAGGTCTGACCCTGACCCAACATATCATTAAAATCTCTTTATATCAAGGAACATGAACTGCTTCACTGGCTTTCCTGTAGCTATGTCCAGACACTATTATTATTTATTATTTGCATTATGGTAGCTGCCTTCAACAACCAGGGCTTGAGTGAGCTAGTCATTATAGAGACATTTACAGGGCTCACAGTTTTCATGAGAGGCAGTATATCAAAAGAGACAAGCATGATTGGGAAGGATGACATTACAAATGAACAAATTGAGCAGGGAAGTCTGCTGAAGTCACACTGTTTCAGTGTATAAAATTATAATCATCCTAAAGCGTATTTCAAAACAACATTCTATATTAGGCAGGATGGAGACACATCTGCACAATAGAAGATTTTAAGTATTCTTGTTTGAGCAAAGTGCATAAAATTTATAAGAATTTCTTTACCTTTTTGCACACCTGTCATCATTCTATGGATGGTTTTTTCTAAACTCATTTCAGATTTTGATATGCGTTTGGGTCATTGACAGAATGAATAAATCACAGTCACCTAAATTAATTTTTCTATGTGGTACTGTCATTTTTCTTGATTTATTGTCGTTATGCACATAACAATTTCAAAAGGTAAGTAACATTAGATTATTGTAGGAAAGAGATACCAAACACACTTTATGAAACTGCCTTCTATTCCAGTGTTTGATTTTAATAAAAAAGTATTTGTTGAATAAAAAGGCTTTTAACCTTGAACCAAACAATGCTTCTTGGAAGATCCAGTCATTATTTTGTTGGATGTGATCTTGAAAGTGAGGCATTTGCCCTGAACACAGGGCAAAGCAAAAAAGATGCATTTCAAGTACATCAACAATATGCTTCTGTAACAAAATTGGCAGCAATAATGATTAGGAGCATGAAAAGAGTGGAGCTCTGCATTTGGCATCATGACAGCATAAGGAAAAATAATTATTTCTGAGAAATTTTTTTTATTAGAACTAGCTATGTTCTTTAACAATATTTTCAGCTATGCTTTAAGATCATTTAAGACTTCAGGCTAAATCCCCATATTTAAATTCTCTCAAGTATTAAGTGTATTTGAAAATAAAATTTCAACCCAGAACATAGTTTCTGAAGTTAGCACATTAAATCAATAGAGTAAGCCCATATCTTCAATCCAAGCATACCAGTGTAACTTTGAATTGAATTGAAGTTTGCAGGTTTTGCCCGAACAGACTTCTATAAAATGCTTCAAATATGATCCTTAGAACTCACTACCATCTTAGCTATGACAACTAAAAATCAAGCTTCAAAAATTATTTAAAATTTGCTGTGTTTACAGCAAGTATTCATTGTAAAAATGTAGCTAAAGTTATCCAAATCACCAAAAATTCTGTGTTTAGATTATTTTACCTCTGCTTTCAGATGTCATGATTATGCTTCATACAACTTGAAAACTTCAACTATATATTTGCTTTAACTGTCTCCATAGTTAGAGAAATTTTTTCACCCTGCAAATTAAAAAGCCCATCAAAGACTTCTGTAGTAGATAGGAAAATAAGCAAGATGAAGAGAGAAAGAAAATCAAACAGTAGTTGGTAATGTTTCTGATTTTAGAGTGAAATTCAACTGACAACTGAGCTTTAACCATAATCCCTTGATTACGTGAAAATCCTATTTTCTTATTTTCCTTTTAATAAAAATTAGTGCTACCAACTTCCTATTTCTGTATAAATGATTGAAATTATATCCCAAAAAAAGATTCGAATCTTGTACATCCTTCAAAATAACAGCAAGTGTTTTCTACAATTCCATTGCTTTAAAGCTATGGCCATTTTGGAGAGAAAAACAAGGCTGCTTTCAGTAGTTGGGTGATATCCCAGTACTTGGGTGTTTGAGTAGGAAGGTACACTCTGTTCTCTGATAGAGCAAAGGTTCTGCTTTTAGCTTCATTAATATATCTCACTAAAGACAAAATCTACCAGAAATTTACTGATGCATTATGATAAAAAGTTCTTACAAATATCCCTGTTGCAGCATCTGCAGCAAAGCTGAGATGTTTTTCAAAAACTACTTACATGCATGAAACAATACAGGAAACTCAGAGCTTCAGCTTCAGCATTGCCCATGTGACTAAAACACCTGTCCTTTCTCCAGACATCTTATTAATGATTGTAAATACACCTGAGTTTCAAGGTCAAAGTCAGAAAGCAGAGGCTGAAAGCAAATAACACTGCTTTTCTCACCTAATAACTCAGCAAGGCTCTATCTGTGTTTAGGGGGAAGTTTCTGGGAAAGAAACACACAATACATGAGGGCTCACACAATACCCGAGGGAGAACTCCAAAACATCAGCCTTCCTGACACTGATAATAGTGTTGCTTTTTAAAATAACATAAGCAACTGCTAATTCAAATGCTGAAGGTAAAGGACATCTGATTTGAAAAAAATACTTCTTCCTGATTTGGATATTTTCCTTAGAATGGTCTCTGCAGGTAGTTGAACCACAATCTGTCTAAGAATCTTCTGGTACAAGGCTAAGCAAATTTGAGGAGAAAGATCAGATTACATGTTTTGCACTCAGTAAAACTGCAAATATTTCCATAGTGGACAGTTTTGAAATCTGAAATGCTGCTAAAGGTTGTCTAAGCACTATGCTAAATAAATGGTAAATTTATATTTCTAGAAATTGAAACATATCCTGTTATACCAAATGCTCTTAGCACAGTTACATAGAGATTTCAACAGGGAAACATTTCAGTAGCAAATCAAATTTAAAAAAACCTTCCAACTGAATTCTCAAAAAGAGATCTTGGGTGCTTTTTGATTTTGTAATGGGAATGGACAATCCTTTTGGATATTCTCTCTGAGGCTGAATATCCAATTCAATTACCAAAGAGCTGAATTGAAGAAGTTCTTATGGATAAACAAAAAGCCATTTCTTTTGACTCTTGTGCAAAACATACTAGAGAAGCATTCAGACCTCCTGTGTAACCATAGTGACATTGGTTGCTAGCTCATTTCTAAATATTTCTAGGAGCAAACACCTATCAGAATTAACCTAAAACTTGAGGGAAGTAGATTAAGATTTCTTGCAATTCTGTGATCACTGTTATACAGGATCTTAGGCAAAGGAAAAAACTATTAGTTTCTTGGGCATGCTTATGCAGACTTCCCCATGAATTTGAATGGAGAATATCTGACTATTTGCTGAAATGTAACAACCTTGGGATCTATAACAATATCAAACCACTGCTATTTTTATTACCCTAAAAACTGATATCTAAATCCATTACATATTTGGACAGATTAGAGCAGAATGAGCATCTTCAGCATTGCCTAAATCTCTACTGAATTGTTTTCAGCCACATTCATCTCTGCTATAATTCAATTGATAGGAATGTTTCTACAATAGCACCTAAATTTAAATGCTCACAGCTTAACATTTTGTAGTGCTTTTAATCCAGTACTAGACAAAGAAGGAAATGCCAAGAAGAATTATTCTCAAGTTTGCCAGGTTTTAGCTGGCAAAATTACTGGCTCGTGACACAAATCTTTTCAAATGTGATGAAGGGTAGAGAGAACTACTGCAAAGTCAGTTTCTAGATTTTAGAAATTGTGGAACAAGTATTCTTTGACTTCTTCCTATTATCATGCAACAAGTATTCTTTGACTTCTTCCTATTATCATGCACTCCAAATCCCCTAAATACAAATTTTGATGTGAGATCTGAAAAAGCAATCAAAAATCAAGTATGAGGTTCCAGTCTAGGTAATAATTACCAGTTATTTTATCTTTGTGATGATGAGCCATATAGAATCTGTATAGCCTTGTACTGTATCTATGTACATCAGCTCAAAGTATCACAAGAGCATTTCAGCTGCATTTCTGCTTCCCTCTTTTGTGAATTCTTGTCTCCCAGGTCTCACAAGACTGATAATTACTAAACAACTCACATATAAAAACTATTAATGATAACCTTGCATCGCCTCTGCCCTTGAGAATGTGTATGACCTATCCAGAAACTTTTCCATGGGTTTCATTACCTTTCCCAGCCCCTGTATTGGCTTTAAAAGAGCATTGGAGTCAGATGTAAACAAACAAAAGTTTTTAAACAAATATTTTTCTCTATTTCTTTTCCCCTCTGGGTCTGTTCCCAGACTATTGTATGAATTACTGGGTGTATCCTGCTGTTATTACCCTCCATGGGAGAATTGTCATTTACTTTCCTGCAAGCTGGATCTGACTACAAGTTATATAACTGAAAGTTTCTGCAGGGGGGAGAATATTTTATTATTAACAAATGAAACTTCCTCACATAGCTCTAAACAAAGCTAGAGAGTAGCAAATAGCAACAGATATTTAGTTCTTATTATAACCTTTTCTCCTCATCACAAGGTCACCTTTAATAGCCATTTACTGCTGTCTTATAACAAAAAAAAGTGAAAAAAATTATTCCCCAGAATCACTAACTATTTTCCTCTAGGAAATGTCATGAAACATGGGTTCCCACTTTACAGGGAACTATACTGCTTTTTGTCTGTAAAATTAATAAATGCTAAAGTCTGGCAAGAAAAGAACTAATAACATGACTTGTTTCCAAGTTCCTCTCCATGGCTATGCTGTTGGGGGGTTGGCCCAACATCACAGCACTTTGTTACAGTTTTAAGCCAACCATTTACTCACCCCATGCAGAGTAGGAGCCTACCAATGCCTCCTCCAGTAAAATCTTTTTCTCAGTGGTCTTCTGGCACCAGCAAGGTGGAGATACACTAGTGCTGCAATGGAAAACATCTGGTTCATTTGATAGGAAAAAAAGAGGGAACTGAATTTAAATTAAAATCCTCTTGAAACTTTGAATTGCAATTCTGTTGAGAATTTAAGAAACCTCCTATTTATTAGCATTAATTTGAGATTTTAAAAACTCATGTGATAAATTAAGCATGTTGAAAAAAAATTCCTCTTGATGTCATATTTGGTTTACTTGAAAGGCATATTTGACAAGAAAGAGGATTATGAATTTTTTTCATTTCCCTTTTTTTGACAAATATGTTATAACTGGTGGCAGAACTATTTCAAAGGGAATTGTGGAAGCAGGTTTACTAAAGATGGAAGTGAGCTCCAAGAAAATATAAAGAGCAAAAAAACAAAGAGAACATTTAAGTAGTGCTGGATTAAGGCAACTGAGAATGTTTGAAACCAGGAAAAAGTCAAAGATCAGAGTATGAGAAAATTGGACCCTACTGGAATTGCAGAAGAATCTACTAAAGGGATTAAAAAATGAAAGTAATGAGGGACACATAAGACATTTTTTTTTTAGCAGCATGTCAGGGACTGGATTCTAAAAGGCAACTGCTGTAATGTGGGACCACAATAAGTCCGTGTAGTGAGGGTAATGAAGATTGTAGGGGTAGTTCAATAAGTAATCAAGTATAACACTTAATTCAAAAGCTTTGGCAGAGTTCACTTGTAGAATCTTCATGCATGTTGGGGAACCTTGAACGTTGTATTGCCTTCAGGCAGATATAAAAGCATAAATTTTATTTGTTTTGAATCACAAACACTAAGGCTTTATTTAGTAATTAAGTTTACTATTAACCTTTTCATTACTCAGAGAAAAAATACTACTTTTCAATACTACTTTTTTCATGTTAAAAAATGCCATGACTGAAAGTGATGGGTCTGCAACTAATATATGTTTATGCATGAGAAACTTCCAAGGGCTGCCCTGAAAAGCACTTGAGAATCAAGTAACCATGTAACTGAAGGATTACGAGAGACAAGCAGAGTACAAGAAGATAGACTGTGAGTAAACAACTCATAAATAGTCCAAAAGCATTATTAAAAAATATCACAAAAAACATCAATTAATGAGCCAAATCAAAACTCATTGACACAGAAAAATAGGTTTACTGAGTAACTTACACCAGTCTGGTGGGTTAGCTGTTTCAATATATTTGCATTAATGAATGTATTATTATCTCTACCTTTTCTTCCTCCTTTATGAAAAACAAAATCTTTCTGTAATAGAATTTCTTGAGACTCCAGCAAAAAGAGCAAAAGTCCGAGAGAGAGAGGTGGGAGTCCACAGTGACTCATCACTACAAAGCAGAGAAATAATGAGGAGAATCAAGGGAATACAAAAAGAAGAAAGGTAACAGGACTTGTGGCTGTTAAATAGGCAGTTTCACAGGCAGTGGCAATGTGACATGGGGAGGAGATAATAAGTAAAGCAGAAGACCCCATAGCAACATTCTGAGGTCTTGAATATCATCTTCTGTATTGTTTTGTTTTCAAAACAGACGATATTGTGAAAGAGCTACCAGTTTATAATAGAGAACTGCACAACATGCAGAAGGCTGAACACATGGATGAAAGGAATTCTAAATAAACAATAAAAAATCTCTAGGAAATGCAAAGATATGGCTTGAGATTTACACAAAGAAATCAACATTAAATGAAAGCACATTATACATCATTAGGTGTAAGCTGAGGGAAATATAGATTAATTATTTTAAGAAGAGTGAATAAATAATGAATAATACTAATAATATCAAAAGATTTGCTGCCTTTTTGGTATGAGCCTTTGGACAAAAAGATTAATAGCAACCATGCATGTAACACAAATTTAATGATAGAGCAGTTCAGGCAAGCATACAGGTTACAGAATACTTAGAAATGTGGTGTCATGGTTTGAGCCTGGCACAGAGCCAGTGCCCCCATGAAAATGCCCTCACCCTGGTGTCTGCTGTGAGATGTGACCAGGAATAAGCAAAACAGGCTCCAGCTTAAACATAAAGAACACTTTATTACCTAAACTACAGGAAAATAGGGAAAAACTATAAGGAAAAGGGAAAAAAAAAAAAATTGAAAACCTTACAAAAAACCACTTTCCTCCTCCCCACTACCTGAATTTCCCAATCCGATACATTCTCCCAAATCACCAACTGCCCAGCCTGGCACCACACTTTAGTATACTCAAACTTCAGTTCATGAAGAGGAGAGGAGTCCTTCTTGTTCCATAGGCTTCCCCTGGAAACACGCTGAAACCTCGTGTGCTTCCCTGTCACTTCGGCACCGCCCGGAAAAGTCCTTTTGCCGCTTGTGACATCTTCCTTCCATGCCCAGTGCTCTCACCACCGTGCATGGACCAGAGCTGCGTTTAGGGTTGTCTTTTAAGGATGCCTTGTCTCACTCCAAAAAGGCACAGTCTCTGCTTTGGGACATCTGTCCCCCCCATATTTTTCCAACCCCCTGGGGCCGAGGGGTCCCCACGATGAACCCTCCTGGTTCTGAGGCACTGCCTCCCCCTAAGTGCAGTCTCTGTGTCACAGGAACAAACTGAGTCCATGGCCACAAGAAAAGTCCAGCCAAAAGGCCACTCCAATCATCTCTCCCCACTCAGTCAGTCGTCTCCACGTCCTTCAGGCCAGGTCCTTGTCTCATCTCATCTCTTATCTCTCTTCTTATCCAGCTCTGAGGAGGATCAGCATTTTTACAAGGTCCCAATCATGTAAGCAAAAGGGTTAAAAATTTCAGTCTCTGTCTGTCCCAGAACGCCGGCACTCCCACATCGCTGCTGCTCGGGCCGCCGGCACTCTCCTCCCCCTTCTCCTCCTGGGCTGGCTGCTATCACATTCGGCGTCGCCGGCTCTTCTCTCTCTCTCCTGGGGGGGGGCGGGATGGCTGCCCGATGTCTCTTGGGGCTCCTCCACCCTTCCATCCTCGAGGGCCTCCTCACCCCCATCTCTGTCCAGGCCCAGGGCCTACCACGTGGCTGCCCCTCCCCCGCCCAGCAGCAGAGGCTGGACGGGGGAGGGAGATCCGACCTCCTTCCCTCGAAGTCCCAAGAGAGCTTCCCAGGGCCGAAGCTCTGCTTTTTAACCCCTGTGTATTCTCGGAGGTGTGTCCAAACCCCACTGGCTACACCAGGTGTCAGTATCAAACTCCGAACATCCATTGGTTTGACCACAGCATCCCAGAATTCCCACTTCTTCCTGGTCAAACCACCACATGTGGGATGTAATCAAGGCTGTAAATGGGATGGATTTCAATCAACAGTTTTCAAGAAAGCATCAAAAGTGATTTGTGAATCATTTGGAATTAGTTACCTAATTTGAAGGGAGAGAAACAGAGGTGTCAGTAAAAACTGGAGGGCTGGAGAACATTAAATAAAAATTTAGTCTTTTTTTCCCTTCAGAATGAGGAAAATGTAGGACTGGACATAATCAACCCAAAAAGATATTGTGGAAAAGTATTGAACAATCTTTCAACTAGCCCCTGAAGGAAATATGATAGGAAACTTCCCAAAAGGAAGCACCAAATGTACCCTGTCAAAATAATCTCATCTTACACAGTGCAGAGTCAATACAGAAAGCAAAGGTATTCCACATCTTTATTATGGAAATGCACTGCAGCTAGGATTATCTTAACAACAGTGAAAAGACTGGACAATAAAGCCAATTAAAGTCTAGTGTTCAGCAGTTTCTAGTTGTACCTATCAAATTCTTTTATAGGTTTGTTCTGGGCTTTCACTAATAGCTTGAATGTTGGAGTAGAGAGCACCCACAAATAATTGCATGAAGAGCAAGCTGGGTGAGAGGAAGCACTTCAGGAAAAACAACTACCTTCAGAATTTTTTTTCTCAATTAACAAAACAATATAAAATTAGTAAGACAAAATAAAGCTAAAGAAGAACAAAAAAAGGCAGAAAATGCTAATGATGGGTTGAAAGTATGATAGGAGGCTGAAAGTAAATCAATATATTTTATAATCTAACATGAACAATTCATGTCCTTGTAAGAGTCTTGTTTATCTGCTGCCACACCTCTTCCCTTTTGAAGGGAAAACCATTAGTATATCCTAACTGCAAACAGTATCAAAGACACAATGTAGGTGAAAAATAACCTCTTTTGGCAGATTAGTTTTCAGTTCAAAGGTGAAAGATGAGGATGAAGAGAGGAAGGCTGCAAAGGACTGACTTATTACAAGTTTATTCACATTTAAATTGGATTAAAAATTTAACACTTATTCTAAAAAGTTCCAAGAGGAAGACCAGATGTAAACATCAGAGACAGCAAGTCACAAGGCCCCTGCTCTCCAGCCCTCCACTGCAGCTCAGGAGAGCACATCTAAGAAAGGGGTAGGTGTTGTGAAAGGAATCCAGAGGAATGCAGTGCAGATAAGTCTCTAAAAGAACTGAGGAACTCCTACCATTGATGGGGATGGGTTGGAATCAACATTTTACAGTCTTGATATGCTGGAGCCTATTTCAAGTACCTCAGGTTCCTTATAGGCATGTTTTAATATATCTTTAAATTTATTTTAAACATTTCATAATTCAAACTTTATAATTTTAAAATGCTTTGCATTTTTTGAAAAACACTTCATTTTTTGAATTTACAAAAACTTTATAGCTGTATATCTGCTTTATCATGTCCTTTTATCTCTATTTGATGTAACACATTCTATGTAACACAGCTGTCTATGC